>NC_141695.1:112551041-113156047 GCF_964263255.1 Lissotriton vulgaris | reverse complement strand
TGTGGAGAGATGCACACCTTTTCTTCTTTGATTATTCCAACAATGTCTATAAATTCCACTTTTAGCCTTGTCGGCGTGCTACAAACAACAAACAATAATTATCATTGTACTGATCAAAATGTATTTTGTTTGTACTTTAGAAACCCCCGAAGAAGGGATTATTCCCGAAATGCATTGGGTGACCTGTATTAAAACGTGGCATAAGGAAGCAGCCTCTCTCCTGTGTTTTTTGAACTGCAAAGAAACTATGAACATGGGTATAATGGATTGAAAAAAAAATAGAGAAGGACGAGCATTACTGGTATAAATATGGAATAATTATATGATTGAGCAAGAATTTAATTCATTAAATTCATTTACAATAGGTTGTGCAGCTATAGGGGACAGAAACGTGTTCCCTTGTGTTTTAAGAAAACATGACGCAACAATGGACATGTTCTCCATTGGGCTGTGTTGCACAGCACCTTGGAGAACATGCCCAGGTTCCCTGGCACTGCATAAGCGGCCACCAATCACGACACTGCTCATGCAGCGTCATGATTGGCTAGGAGAGTGTGTGAGCCTGGTGCTTCCGGTGCCTTCCAGCATATGAAAAGGATGGAGGAGAGTCGGCGCGGTGGCAAAGGTCAATTTTGCTTTTATTATTTTTTTAATCCATTCTTACCCCCTCTCCCATCACCCCTGTTCTGAGGCAGCCACCACTGGATTTCCAGCTGCTCCCGAATTACTCCACTGACACTTATTCTGCAAATGAGTGTTCATGATTGTAGAAGCAAAACACTGTACCTCAAAAATCAAAATACCCCTACATTTATTTCAAACAGTGGATCATAAACACTGTTGAGCCTCAATTTCATGAGGCAATGCTTTCCCGGGTTAAGGCACTCCCCGAAATATTAGAATCAGGAAAAATACAGTTTATTAAATAATTCAAAAATTACATGAGTTGGACCCACAAAATAACTGCCCTACACAGGGCTGGGTGCATTGTATTGAAAACGTTGGACATATATACGTTTAAGTTTTGCATGTTCTGGTAGTGAAAAACTCCTAAATTTGTTTTTATTTTGTCCCTTGTTGTAGGAGAAAGGAGTGTGGAGCTTGTTCGCCTTACCTGCCGCCAGGAAAAGCTCGTGGAAAAAAGCTTGTGGACAACTGCTAGCCGCACCCGCTTCACGGGTGCTGCGTCGTTGCTACAACCAGGAGGAGATCCTTGCCTTGGGCTCTGTGGCTGCCTGACACCTGGGGCTCAGAGGAGGCGGAGCGGGTACTGGATACCAGCAGGGACTCGCTGTTCCAGGAGTCCCTGCGCAGATTGTTAACACCTGCTCCAGCGCTCTGCACCCAGCCCCGCCCACCGGCACCTACACGCATCTTTAAAGCCCTCAACTGACCGGCGCACTTGGGTTCCTTGTTGTAGGAGAAAGGAGTGTGGAGCGTGTTCGCCTTACCTGCCGCCAGGAAAAGCTAGTGGAAAAAAGCTTGTGGACAACTGCTAGCTGCACCCGCTTCGCGGGTGCCGCTTCGTTGCTACAACCAGGAGGAGATCCCTGCCTTGGGCTCTGTGGCTGGCTGACACCTGGGGCTGAGAGGAGGCGGAGCGCATACTGGATGCCAGCAGGGACTCGCTGTTCCAGGAGTCCCTGCGCAGATTGTTAACACCTGCTCCAGTGCTCTGCACCCAGCCCCGCCCACCGGCACCTACATGCATCTTTAAAGCCCTGAACTGACCGGCGCACTTGGGTCCCTTGTTGTAGGAGAAAGGAGTGTGGAGCGTGTTCGCCTTACCTGCCGCCAGGAAAAGCTCGTGGAAAAAAGCTTGTGGACAACTGCTAGCCACACCCGCTTCGCGGGTGCCGCGTCTTTGCTACACACAGGAGGAGATCCCTGCCTTGGGTTCTGTGGCTGCCTGACACCTGGGGCTGAGAGGAGGCGGAGCGCGTACTGGATGCCAGCAGGGACTCGCTGTTCCAGGAGTCCCTGCGCAGATCGTTAACACCTGCTCCAGCGCTCTGCACCCAGCCCCGCCCACCGGCACCTACACGCGGTATATAATCAGCTCAAGTAGCCGCTGCGCGGGAGCACGCGGGAGCGTCCCGGGAGAAGCCCGGGACAAGGGCGGGGCCGTCTTAGGCCGTCCGGGGCCGGCAGGGGCTGGGCTGGGCCACCCCCCTAACTTGTACTGTTCAATATCTGTGTAGAGTATTGTTTTCCCCGAAAACATTTGCAATTTAGTTGTTGGCGGTGTCTGCGCTAAGCCTAGTACCAACGCGGATGCCAATGACAACCCGATCTGGTAAGGGGAAGGGGGCCGGAGGAGGTTCCATCATTGGCTCGATGGACCAGTTTATCACCAGAGCAGTCTCGGCTATTGACAAAGAGATTGCCAATACTGAACGTCGTCTCTCTCACAAACTATTCAATCAAAAGTGCTCTTCCTTAGGTCCCACTGCTTTGGTAGTATCTCCTGTACAGCTAGTCGATGACCTGCCTGTTATCGGCGTTCCTGTTCTAGATCTGGCAAGAATAGGAGCTATTAGAGCCAGCCTCGACAGGCTCAATGCTCTTAATTGTAGTATATATCCGTCCACACAGCCTTTACTGGGGGTCGATTTGTGCTCTTCAACCGGGGACCAAACTATTGTTAGTACTCCTATTTCTTCTGAGGAAATCCCGGTCCAGCTAGAGGTAGCGCCCATTAGCATTAGCAGACCTAGAATTGTATGCACCAAGCGGAAAAGAAATTCCATTCAAGGGCTGACTACCTAAACCCCTCTAAGAAGTTTATGGGCAAGCGCCCTAAGGCAAGTGTTAATTTAAAAGGGGGAGGGGAGTCCGGAAATCATCAAACCATCGTTTCCCACTCTGCTCCTCCTGGGGTCTCTCTATCCAGAGCTCAGGTGCCAAGCACCCTGAGCAAGTCAGAGAGTGGGAAGCAGGCGCCCTCTAGCACATTAACTAATCCTGATAACTTGCTTTCCCTAGCCCAAATTGAGAAACTGTTGAAGTCACTCATTCTCCCGGTTCTTGAGAGGGTGAAGGTCTTGACTGAGAGGCTTGATCGGTTCGAGCAGGCCACTCTCAATAACTTTTTTTCTCTCAAGTCCCTAATTAAATTACACACAAAAATTTGGAGGGGGCTCCTGAAATGATTAAAGCCAGACAGTTGGACTTAACATCTCCAGTGTCTAGGGGGCAACCATCACCTGAGGAAGCAACAGGGCCCCCGTGTGTGAAAACCAAACTATTCAAGATGGATCTATTGAATCCAATGTCCAAGCTGGTAAGAAGCCCAGTGTGGATAAAGGATCCAATGGATGTCCTCCAAGTTTGACCATCCAGAGCAAGCCCACTAAAACCACTATCGGAAATAGCAAGGGCCAGAAAGGTAAACATCTTGATCTAACCAAAGAATCTACTGTAGCCAAAAATGATATTGACCTTCCCACCATCAACCTACCCCCAGAATGCCAGCCGTATGTAGTTGTGCTTCCAGGGGTACCTCTCCGTAAACCTGGCAATCAGGAATCGTATAATGAGCTTAAGAATAAAACGATGTTCTGGTTATCCGAAAATAGACCCCTGCCTAACTCATTTGATGGTCAGGTTCTCCACGTCAGAAGAGTTGGTTGGGTTGGGAATAGGCCCAAAGATTTGCCAGGGGATTGTATCCTGGTAAACTTTAGGGACCCCAGGGTGGCCAGATATATTTGTAATCTCCTGCCTACCATAGGGAACACAGAGATTGGCACATTTTAACGTAGCCACTTTCAAATTCTCCCTGTTCCCCAACCCATTGTTAGTCAGCATCCTAGGGGCTGGAGGGACAATGTGCTACATCCCGAAGCCGACTACGATACCCATCAGCGTTACATGCCCCGGGTTGGTAAAGCGGCTTATAGGTTGGGCTATGGCTGGTGACACAATCCCTATCCCTTTGTTAAGCTAGCTGAGTACCCCACAAAGGATGGGGGTTTGTCTGGGTGTTGGAAGGTAACTGAGGACCCTGATGGTAGAGTTTTCAACCAATCCTGCTCTGGTCCCTCGGCTCGAGAGAACATTAGTGGGTTGGGGGAGCAGGAGACTATCTCTGCCGAGATTGATGCTGGGCCTAGTCTGCCAGTTACACTTTATCCCTCTGAGGTGGTAAATACGAGTAATGATCTAAAGATCCTGAGTTGGAATATAGCTGGCATCTCCAGGAATTTAGATGTTCCTGATTGGAATTCACTGATCGAGTCCTATGAGATTTGTATCTTTCAAAAGACTTGGAGTGTGGAACCCTGTCATAAGGTTGGCTACACTACGTTTTTTGTTCCAGCTATTTCCTCACACACCAGGAGAGGTTGCCCTTCAGGAGGTCTTTTAATTTGGATCAACATCTCCTTGGGCTGCCACACTAGACAACTTGCTTCTAAAACTCCTGATATTTTAAGACTGTCAGTGAGGGGTCCACACCGAGGGCTCACAATTGAGATATTTAATATCTACGCCAGAGGCACTAATGGCGGCTCTGAATCTCCAATTATTTCTATCCTTGGAGAGGAGCTCAGTAAGTGTAGCAAGAATGCAAATGTCTTGGTCGCAGGGGATTTCAATTGCACTTTTGAACCCCTGGCGGATGAAGACATTTTGGGCACTACCGGTGAGGATAGTAGAAGGGGCATTCCAGCCCTTACTATTCCACATATTAAGAGATGGTCCCAACGGGCCATCCAGCTTAACACCCTGACCTTAGAATTTGGCTTGAGGGCTGTGAATGGTAGAACATCCTCAGACCCCTCAGGTGCCCACACATTTAACAGGGTAGACCATTCCTCACGGATAGACTACATTTTACTTGACCTAAAGCTCTGAGTTATATGAGAGATATGGAGGTACTGCCAACCACAGACAGCGATCACAACCCGTTGTCTTTAAGCCTAAAGTCTATGTGGCCATCCCCACTCGATGTTCCCCTACCACAACCCAGAATAACCTCAGATGTTCGTCCATCAAATGGGGGAAGGCGCCTTAAATGGTGCACGGTTGTCCTTGATGATGGGCTGGTGCAAAATTTAGGGGCCCTGATTGTAGGGGCAGTATCCAGGTTGGATACCTCCATCTTGGCCCCGCCTGAGGTTCTCTGCCTCTTTTGCAACACCATTGATGCCCTGGGAAGCCTACTTATAAAACCATGCAGGGACTCCCACGCCAGGGGGGATCAGAAACCGAAACATAATCCGGGGTGGTTTTTCATAAAGTGCCGGTCGTCAAAGACAGCTTTGGTGAAGGCTGTCAAGCTAAAAGATCTTGCACTGATTGGGACCGCCAGGAAAAATTACAGGCTTACCATTAGGGAAGCTAGGAGGGATTGGGATGATCAGTTTTGGTGTGATCTAAAGGTTGTCAGTGTAAGGAGGGATGCTGGAGGTTTCCGGAACGTGGTAAGGACCAGGTATAGGCCTGATTGTACCCTTGTTACATGTAATATCACGGGGCAAGCGCGGTTTGATCACTTTTCTCTTCTTTATTCCACACATCCTGTCGAGGGGTTGGGGTCGACTGCATCTCCTGCTTTGGACCTCTCTGAGGCAAGCGAGGCGTTACTTTTTACATCGAAGGAGGTGGAAGACGTGATCAAATCCCTAGTGCCAAACAAAGCAGCAGGCACTGATAGGCTACCGGGGGACCTACTCCGTTCGCATCCACAAGATTGGGGTAAACTTATATCAACTTTACTCAATGCCATTATGCATGATGCGGCGATTCCAGAATCTTGGAAGGGGGCGGAGGTCGTCCCGATTTTTAAAAGGGGCTGTCGGGACGACCCAGCGAATTATCGCCCTATAAGTCTTATAGACTCCACACAGAAGGTAGCCGGAAAGGTTGTCCTATGGAGAGTGCTCCAGTGGGAGGTCGAGAATAAAATTCTTTCAGAATTTCAAGCTGGTTTTAGGCCTGGCACTGGAACCATCGAGCAGGTTTTTAGACTGATGCTCATTTACTGGAAGGTGGTAGTACTTGGCAAAGGCAGTCTTTATCTCGCTTTTATCGATCTAAAGACTGCCTTTGACCTGGTGCCTCGGGACCGCTTGTGGGGGGTACTTCTCGATCTGGCGATTCCTGCATACATTTTGTCCTTGTTGGTGAAGTTGCACGATGGGAACTATGCGCAGGTGAGGTGGGGCACCCAGGGCCAGAAGACAGCCAAAATTCCAGTGGTTTGGGGCGTCCGCCAGGGGTGCGTCCTTGCCCCCACCCTGTTCTCACTATATGTGAACGGGGTGGTGGAGCATCTTTTAAATCAGCCATCTGATGCTCCCTCTTTGGCGGGAAAGAAAATACCCACGCTCCTTTTCGCTGACGATACCCTGCTCATCTCAAAGTCCCAGATGGGCCTACAGAGCCTCTTGGACAATTTTCAATCTGTTTGTAATAGCAGGGGCCTCAAAATCAATACTGATAAAACCAAGTATTTAGTATTGAACCCCCCCCAGGAATCTTGGTCACCCTCCTTCCTTAGACCTTGTGCCCTTGGAAAGGGTCAAGGAATTTGACTATTTGAGTATTCGTTTATCTGATTCTATGCAGTGGGGCCCCCATCTCCAGAAAATGCTACTGGGTCACAAAAGGGTTCCGGGGGCACTGATCAAAGAGCAATGCTCATCCTCATTTAGGCCTATTGCCCCAGCCCTAGATATTTATAGAGAAAGGGGAGTTAGTGCAGCGCTTTACGGGGCTGAACTTTGGAGATTAGGTACTATTGACCATCTCCTAAAATCCGAAAATAAATTTTTAAAGGACTTAATGTCACTTCCCCATAGCATCTCCACGCTTCCCTTACTGTTGGATATGGGTTGTCGCTCGATCGGAGACCAGGTCCAACTGCGTCGGCTTTTATTGTGGGCGAACTCCCGAACTTGCTAGCTACGCGGAGGGGCTAATGGAAATATTGTCAATGCCCGGCTGGTCAAAAATCGGGTGGCTTCCCAATGTTAAAACAATGTTTGACAATCTGGGTCTTGGAGATGCTTGGGCATACAGGAGTGCTCCCCCTAAATCTGTCCTTAAAACCATGTATTGGCAGTGGGTAGCTAACAAACTAAACTCAAACCCCAAGCTTTGTAGGACATACACTGAGTTCCTTAGGATCAAGGATGTCCCCCTTTGCGAACCGTATGTGGATCTGATTTCTAAATCCTTTGATCGAGCGCTGTACTTCAAGTTCAGGGTGGGTTTGCTCCCACTGAGAGAATTTCTGCCCGCTGGAACATTCCAGCACAAACCTCTCCATTTTGTATATTTTGTACTTCTAGAGTGGAGTCTGTCGCCCACTTTTTATTTGAATGCCCGGCCTACAAAACCCCAAGGTCTTTGTGGCTAAAGCCCTTATGCAGGGAGCTGGGTACCATAGTCGCTTTGCGAATCTTGAGGTCGGATTTCCGGCCCCTGTATGTTTGTGGTATGGCCAAATACCTTGGCTGGGCTTGGTCAATCAGATGTAAAAGGCTAAAACCCATTGTTTAATTGCGGTCATGTAGTGGACCTTCTTATCTAATTTATTGGAAAGTGTATCATTTTTAATTATTTGATTAGCCATTGGATTTTAACTAATATGGTTTTACTTTGTTGTTTTATGTAATGCTTTTATGATATTTTTATTATCGAAATAAAGCTGATTGACTTGACTTGACTTTATTTTATTTTATTTTAAAAGTTTTATATAGCGCTGGCTAGACCCTGAGGTATCAGAGCGCTTTACATGATCAGGATAGTATAAGGCAAACATGGTATAAAAAGCATAATAACAAAGTAAAAAACAACATAAATTACACAATCATGGAGGAATGAAACAGGAGTTGGAGCAATACAATATAGGTAATATAGGTAGAGTGGAGTACAAGAAGAGGGCCCTATATCACTGAGACAAATATGGTATAGTGAAAAGAGATCAGGAGTCGGGCACAGGTTCGGATCCCCAGTAGTAGTTAAGGAGGTGGGTTTTGAGGTCTTTTTTGAAACTGGCGTAAGAGCGGTTGCAGCACAGGTTTTTCGGGAGAGTATTCCAGATAGTAGGGGCATTGACAGAGAAGGAGCGAGATTGTGTGGTTTTCTTTTTATGCAGAGGTGGGATTAGGAGGAGGGCGTTGGTGCTTCTCAGAGGACGAGTGGTACCAGCGATGAGGAGTTTCTTGGATAGGTACTGCGGAGTGTTTTGGTGGAGGACTTTATGAGTAATGCAGGCCGTTTTGCAAGTTGATCTCCCTTCGATAGGGAGCCATTTAAGAGATTTGAGAACTGGGGAGATATGATCGAAGCGTTTGCAGTCTGTGATGAGCCTATTGTGAGGCCTATCTCTCTCATAGGCTAACACTGGGCTAAATCATTACATTTAGTAAATAATACATTTGTCTGAGAACAGGTAAAAATGTCATGTTTGGTCTCGAGAGGATTGCAATTTAAGCCCCTCTTTAATGTTGAAGTTGGATTTTAAGTCACAATTCTGGAAATTCCACTTTAAGAAAGTTCAGAAAAGACAAAAATTGCCAACTCCAATCATTATTATAAAAAGTTACTTAAGGACTACCCAAAAACCAATTGAAGTATGTCCTGGTATTTTTATTTATACCATATGTCTTTTTATATTTTATATACTTTTTTTCTTCATTTGCGTTTGAAAAAAGAACACATATACAATCAACAAAATTTACAATTATATACACCTGTCTTACATAAACATATTTACATTGCACAGTGAAACATACAAGCTGTGACAAAATCTCAAATATTATATACATACTAAATACAATCAAACAAAGACATATCTTTATATATTCACAATTTAGAAAACCATGAATTAATCAATATCCAAGATTCTTAAAGTGAAAAAGTCGAAAAAAGGAGAAAGGGGGGGCTAGATTGAATCACTAAAAAGCGACCAATTAAACCACGCAAAGATTGCTGCTGTAGTCTCCTGTAGATGTGCCTACGCGTTTCGAATCTAGGGATTCTAAAATTACCGTACATACCTGCGCAGTTTGAAATGAAAATAAAAAGGTATGTTTTACTTGCTGAGATGCAAGTTTTAAAAGTCCAGTTTTGGGGTGGCAATCAAGCTTTTTTTAATTGGCATTCATTTACCGGCAGATCATGAACTGAAAATTTGATCTTCTACCTGGAAATTCAGCGCCATGATGCTCAAATTACAAATTACAAATTACAAAATAGAACATCAGCCCAATTTCTTCCCCTGCCATAAAAACTGTAAGCAGCGTCTAATAAATAAAGGTAGGATCTCTAGGAGTATAGCTATAGTGATGCATTGTGCTTTTTGAGACTGTGTAACTTACAACTAAATAAGAAACCTTGTTGTTTCTATTTTTTAGAATATCGATGTCAGGATCGCTACAGTGTATCCCAGCCTAGTTTCAACAAAAAGAAACACTTGTTTGTCTAAAACATATAGATACAGGTACATAATTGAACATTACTTCAATAGAAGGTTGAGTAAGAGAGACACAAAATTTAAATAAAATTTAAACAAAACTTTATTTGTTTTACATTTTATACAGACAAAGTGATAGAGCCCTGATGAGAGTCTAGGAACTGGTTCCCTAGATTTGAAATGCGTCGGCACATCTACAGGAGAGTACAGCAGCATTTTGGGTGTAAGCTCCAAATTTTATCTAATACTGCTGTGGTTGCTTTATGCGACATCACCACTCATTTGGAGAGCAAGCGAACATATTTAATCAATCAATCAATCAATCATCTAATTTGTAAAGCATACTACTTACCCGTGAGGGTCTCAAGACGCCGGGGTGGGGAATGCTGCTACTGCTAGCAAAGCCAGGTCATGAGGAGTCTTCTGAAGGTCATCAGGTCTTGGGTTTGCCGTAGGTTGATGGGGAGAGTGTTCCAGGTCTTGGCGGCGAGGTGGGAGAACGATCTGCCACCGGAGGTCGTGCTTTGGAAGCAGGGGACTGTGACGAGGGTGAGGTCGGCGGAGCGGAGCTGGCGGTGGGGGTGTAGAAGCTGAGTCGTCTTTTGAGGTACGTTGGTCCGGTGATGTGGAGTGCCTTGTGTGCGTGGGTGAGGAGCTTTAAGGTTATCCTCTTGTTGACGGGGAGCCAGTGCAGGTCTCTCAGGTGGGGTGTGATGTGGCTGCGGCAAGGGATATCGAGGATCAGGCGTGCAGAGGCGTTCTGGATATGTTGGAGCCATCTCAGGAGTTTGGCCGAGGCTCCTGCATAGAGGGCGTTTCCGTAGTCCAACCTGCTGCTGACAAGTGCCTGTGTGACCATTCTTCTCGTTTCAGTGGGGAACCACTTGTAGATCCTGCGGAGCATGCGGAGGGTGTTGAAGCAGGAGGAGGAGACGGCGTTGACCTGTTTAGTCATGGAGAGGGTGGAGTCGAGGATGACCTCTAGGTTGCGTGTGTGGTCGGTGGGTGTTGGAGCAGTTCCCAGTGTGGTTGGCCACCAGGAGTTGTCCCAGGCCGAAGGGTTGAATCCGAGGATGAGGACCTCCGTCTTGTCAGAGTTCAGCTTCAGTCGGCTGTTCCTCATCCATTCAGCAACGGCCTTCATTCCTTCGTGAAGGTTGGTTTTGGCGGTGTGGGGGTCCTTGGTGAGGGAGAGTATCAGCTGGGTGTCATCGGTGTAGGAGAGGATGATGAGGTCGTGCCGATGGGTGACGTGGGTGAGCGGTGCCATGTAGATGTTGAACAGAGTTGGGCTGAGGGATGAGCCCTCGGTAAAGCCGCAGATGATCTTGGTGGCTTTGGAGCGGAAGGCGGACGCTCTGTGTTCTGCCGGAGCGGAAGGACGTGGTCCAGTCCAGGGCCTTCTCTTGGATCCCAGCGTTGTGGAGTTCAGCTTCAGTCGGCTGTTCCTCATCCATTCAGCAACGGCCTTCATTCCTTCGTGAAGGTTGGTTTTGGCGGTGTGGGGGTCCTTGGTGAGGGAGAGTATCAGCTGGGTGTCATCGGTGTAGGAGAGGATGATGAGGTCGTGCCGATGGGCGACGTGGGTGAGCGGTGCCATGTAGATGTTGAACAGAGTTGGGCTGAGGGATGAGCCCTCGGTAAAGCCGCAGATGATCTTGGTGGCTTTGGAGCGGAAGGCGGACGCTCTGTGTTCTGCCGGAGCGGAAGGACGTGGTCCAGTCCAGGGCCTTCTCTTGGATCCCAGCGTTGTGGAGGTGTGTTCATAGTGTGTGGTGACAGACAGTATCAAAGGCGGCTGACAGGTCCAGGAGGATGAGGGCCGACGTTTCTCCAGCAGGGACTTGATGTCATCGGTGGCGGCAATGAGGGCAGTCTCGGTGCTGTGGTTGCTGTGGAACCCGGACTGGGAAGGGTCCAGTAGAGCAGTCGGTTGGTGCGGATAGTGGTTGTGGGGGCGGAGGTCTCAGTGGTTGTTGGGGCGGTTGTGACTTTGAAACTGTCGTGGATGTCTGTGATTTTGCGGTGGAAGAAGGTGGCCATCGAGTCGCTCAGGTCTTGCGAGGGTGGGACGTCGTTGGTGTTGGAGCTGGGGCTGGAGAGTTCCTTCACGATGTTGAAGAGCTCTTTGTTGTTGTGCGCATTGTTGTTTAGGTGGTCTTTGAAGGAGGCCCTTTTGGCGGATATGATGAGGTGATGGTGTCTGCGGGTGGCATTCTTGTGGGCGGTGTGGGTGTCCGGTGTTCGTTCATGGAGCCAGATCTTATCCAGCTTTCGGCAGGTTTGCTTGGAGGCCCGGAGGTCTTTAGTGAACCAGCTGGCATTTTGTTGGTATGATTGTTGGAGGGTTTCTTGATCGGGGCGAGGGTGTAAACGCAGTCGTTGATCCACTGTCTGAGGTTGCAGGCAGCGGTGTCGGGGTCGGTATGGTCGGCGGGTGGGCTCTGGGTGAGAGTGGTGGTTAGCTGGTCTTCGGTGACTTTGCTCCAGCAGCGGTGAGGCATCTGTTGGGTGCGGTTTTGCATGGTGGGTTTCTTGAAGGTGAAGTGGATGCAGCGGTGGTCGGTCCAGTGGAGTTCGGAGGTATGGTTGAAGGAGAGGTGGGGACTTGCGGAGAAGATGGGGTCAAGCGTGTAACCGGCGGAGTGGGTGGGTGTTGTGACGAGTTGTCTGAGTCCGAGGTTGGCTAGGTTGTCGATCAAGGTGGTGGAGTTGGTGTCATCATTGTTCTCGAGGTGGAAGTTCAGGTCCCCGAGGAGGATGTAGTCCCTGGAGGCGAGGGCGTGTGTGCTGACGAAGTCGGCGATGGAGTCGCTGAACTGTGGTCGAGGTCCGGGTGGTCTGTAGATGAGGGTTCCTCTGAGGGTGGTGTTGGGGTCGGTGTGGATCTGGAAGTGCAGGCGTTCGTCGGTGCTGAGGGTGTCATCGGTGTTGGTTGAGAATCTGAGAGTGTTCCTGTGGACGATGGCGATTCCTCCTCCTGCTCTGTTGGTGCGGTCCTTGCGGGTGATCTTTTAGCCTTCCGGGACAGCTATGGCTATGTCTGGTGCCGAGGCGGGGTTTAGCCAGGTCTCCGTCAGGAAGGCGACATCTGGGGAGGTTGAGTCGAGTAGGTCTCAGAGTTCAACAGCATGTTTTCGGGCAGAGCGGGTGTTGAGAAGGATGCATCTGAGATGGTTGGGTTCTTTCCCTGTCAGCAGCATGGTAGGGCGGATGCTTGTGAAGCTGCAGTTCCGGCAGGTGAAAGCTCCGTGGGTGCGCTTCAGGGCGGCCAGGAAGCAGGTGTGTAATCGTCCGGTGTTGAGTGCGTGGGGGGTTTTGTCATTGTAGCGGTGTCGCGTGTCGTGGCGTTCGTGGTGTCCAGGGATCCTGCCGCTGGGCGCTGTCCAGGCACGGACGGGCACAGACGGGCTTGCCTTAGGTGCGCCAGCAGCACGCCCGCTGAGCGCGGCCGCAAGTGGGAGGGAGGAGCAGCTGGGAGGTGGGAGCAGGGCAGCGAATGTCATTGCAGGTGGGCGGGGCCGCAGGGACGCAGCGGTGGGAAAAATGGGCGGGGGCCGCATTAGAACTGGGCACAGGAAGGAAAAACAAGTTTAGGCAAGAAAACAAGTACAGGCACAGAGGAATAAAAACAAGCCTGGGCAAGAAAGCAAGTTAGGCACAGGGGAATAAAAACAAGTCTGGGCAAGAAAGCAAGTACATGCACAGGGGAATAAAAACAAGCCTTGGCAAGAAAGAAAGTACAGGCACAGGGGAATAAAAACAAGTCTGGGCAAGAAAGTAAGTACAGGCACATGGGAATAGGAACAAATCTGGGCAAGAAAGCAAGTACAGGCACAGGGGAATAAAAACAAGTCTGGGCAAGAAAGCAAGTTAGGCACAGGGGAAAAATACAAGATTAGGCAAAGACAATGCAGGCAGAGCCGTGTAGCAGCGTGTGGAGCGACATGCCTGCGAGCAGGGTCATAGGTCGCTCACACATTGCATTTAAGGAATCGCAAAATTTGCGATTCCTTAAATGCAATCGCAAATTAAGGAATCGCAAATTTCCGATTCCTTATTTTGCACTTAAATTTGCTACATACATACCATTTAGCGAAAATGAGTTCGCAAACACCAAAATTCTGAGAATTTCGGCGTTTGCGAACCCACTTGAGCTTCATACATATGGCCCTAAGTTCTTTGAAAACTCCATGAGTTCTTGGATAAATTAATATTCATGCAGGGGGAAGTCCCTGACTGCTGAAGGCGGGTTTTTCCAAGAAATCGTTGTAGATTTTCGGAACTAGCGGAAGTAGCCATGCCGTATTAGGACTACATGTGCTATGTCTTAATATGATTATGATTTCTATGCCTATATAAGGATACACTACTTTATACCTATATAAGGGTATGAATCGAGAAAATTACACTAGGGTCCTGAAACGCTATACAACAACCCTTAGTGAGCTTCTCCCAAAAGAGAGCTTTTATTTTCCTAGTTATGTCCCCCTCCATCCGGAGTGTAACTCCATATAACTTATGGGGTTCACTAACCCTGGTATTGGCAGTTTCAACTTGAATGTACTCATTCAAATCCACTGTCTCCAGATGATCCTTCAGGATCTTGCGACCTATGGTAACTTCTGCTGCGCTGTCCAGCATTGTCTGGGCCCACTGCCCGTTCTTGAGTTGTGTCCTCAAGATTCTCGACATGTCTGATTTTTAGACTTGCTACCTTCTTTTTGGTGAATTGGGTTTTCTTATTTTTTTGGAACGTGTTGATCGTCTTTGGACTTCACACGTTCTTCCTTGTGTTCTGACCGTCCTCTTCTTTCCGATTTCTGTGAGGAAGTCTGAAAGGTACGAGAGGAACGTGTATCTGTATCTAGATATCTATCAGGTTTTCTCAAATGATCCCTATTCCTGAGGATATACCTCTTTTCAGATGGTTCCTTTTGAGGAGACCTACCTCTGGATTGAGAACGCTTCTTTTTAGGAAGTGTCTGTCTAATATTTTCCCACTTCTTTTTAGGAGAAGTGAGAGTGTTTGTAATAAAAACCTTTTCAGGATTTTCTGTTAGTTAGGGCTTTACTGGTTTCCCACCCAAACTGTCTCTACCTAGTTCTGCATAGGATTTTTTACTTACTCTGGCCAGTTCATATGGTTTCTCAGTTACAACAAGCTCTTTTAATATTTGGCGGATCGCCACAGATGCTGCTTTACCTTTAATATTAGCTAATATTATAGCTGAGACCTGTTTGAAATCTTTAAGTAATTTCATACCCAGATTTAAAGCAGGTTCTGGCCCGCATTCATTTTGAAACTGCTTCAGGATGTCTGGCATTACCCCATAGATGGAACACCATGTGTTTTTGTGTAGATTGCAGCAAAGACTGTACCCCAAGTGTCGCAGTCCTCCAGGTGTGGTGCAATCCCCATTGGTAAACAGATTGTTAAAATTCTGTGTTTCTCATGAGGTGTACTATCTGTAAATACTGCCTCTATTTGAGTAATCTTTTGAGCTAACCAGAATGGAATTTGTTCCCGTTTTGTTGGCAATTTACCAATGACTGATTGTATAATCTGTGGTGTAATTTTATTTGTGTTTCACTAATGAGAGGTTTGCTGTGGAATCCTGATAGGAGGTTGGACTGTTAGAGTCCACATGACATATTGAACCAATTGTCTATGTATTTTTATTAGTTGTTTTAGTTGAACTAATAGATCTGGACCTGACATTTCTTCAATGGCAGGATGTGGTGTATAGCTGGGTAGTACCAGCCATGTTGCTCCTGGTCTACCTAGTGGACCGAGCCTGGTAATGTGATTTTGATGTTGTAGGGCGCCTTAAAATCAGAGCACATGCTCTTGGTATGATAATGGAATTTCAATGTCCTCAAAAGGAACGTATTCCGCTGGAGGTTCCTCTACTTTGTAGAAGTGGAACACATGTGTTACTGGATTTGCTTCAGGGAAGACAAACCATGAGTAGAATACCTCTGTCTGCCGATATTCGTGTGCCTCTATGACATAAAGTACCCTACCACCTCTTAATGATAGGCCATTTGTTATAAGCTTTAGAGTGATGGTTTTCCTTAAATTTTCTGGGATGATTATAGCATCCGGGTCCTTTTGTTGGAAACCTGTAACGTCTAAACCCGGTTGGGCTGCAGTTCTTACATTTCCATCATTCTCAGTGTCGCTATCCGACATTTTGTTTATTGAAAGTTTGCAGAGCAAGTTTTAAGGAAACAAAGATAAGGTGCACAATATTTTGGAACACTGTATCCTTCAACGTTGAACAAACCAAAAACTAATACATAGGATTTTTTGTCCTACTCAGTTATGGCAAATATTTTATCCTTTTACCCACTCCAGACGTCTATTGGAGTATGTTACGGGAAAAGGAGTCTCTGTGAAAATCACGACTGAGTTACTCTTGTATCTAGCGTTAAATTAGTGCCTTACCAAACTTTGGGTGCCATGTCGTGTAGTTCTTATATTCCCAATAGGCTCTGCGCATTGGAATAATATATCCTATAGATGTGACATAGGACTTAGGTCTACTATGTCTCTATCGGATATATTAGACTTAATTGTGAGTGCCAGCTAGCTCAGAGGTCACTAGAAACTTTCTTGAATGAACAAGAAGGGATTAGTTTCTGACAACCGCATAAATATAACAACTTTGTTTCCCCAAGGTAAAACTGTTCTTCAGAGTCGTGGAAACAATAGATAGATATTTTACTCAAATATAATAAAAAAGGGTCTGAGGGAAGTTTAAAGTCTTATGAGGATTCAATCTCCCTGATTCTAATACTCCCAAAACCAACTAGAATCCATAAGACTGGAAAAAATGCTAAGCGTATACCTCTAGATATTTATCTTGAGGCCACCACGACTCACTTTATTTGCTGAGTGTGCTATCAAACAAAGAGAGCAAAGGAAAGGCAAAGAGATGGTACTCAGAATAACCTTAGGATAATTGGCATCCCATCAATACACAATCATTTGCCCAGTGTCATCATCTGAGGTCCCAGACAACCCTCTACTGCCTCTCTTAATTATTAGAGAGAACAGGAGGAGAGTTGCATCCTTTTGTGAGAATCTTACAAAAGGAAAAAGCAAATGGGATTGTGTTCTAGAAGATGGATGATTTGAGATAGGCTCTAAGATGCAGTGCAAACAAAACTGTGAAAGAGTGTTTTAAAAAGGATAAACCATAGAGATGGTGTACTACCCTTCTTCGCAGTATCTCATATGTTTTCCAAATAAAATCAATGTGAGAAGTGAAAAAACTAAGATGGAACAATTAGGAATTAGTCACTTTTGCCACGGTCGAAAGGTTTCAGCCACATGGAAATGGTCTTCCTGGCTTTCTTCAGGACCTACAAATATTTTTGACACTGCAATCACTATAGGACAAGAAAAATCATACATACAGTATTACTGCTTTTGTATTAGTGTTCTGACCCTTGATATAAGCATAATGACTGAACTGCATAATTGCTGAACAAGGGGTAAGCCTCACCTCACTCGGCACCAGCTCAAGTTATGTTAGAGACTCCGCTCTGTCCGTCGGTACCCCCCAGTTGGATACTTGGCTGGGGTGGGCAAGTATCCAACTGCTAGTAGAATTTCCTAGAACTTTAATGATTCAATGTGATTTTAAATTTCCCCAAACTCTTAAAGTAGATTGAAGTAGACCTGAATTCAGCCAAAAGAAACCAAGAATCTTTAAAGCCATCATACAGGTTAAAAGGATCTGGGCCTGGTAGACCTTGACATGTAGAGACTCCACCGACAAGGCATTATGCTTTCTTCTCTAACTGTTTTCACTGTGCCTCACATATAAATGACTATTTAATCTCTGAACAATGCCATAAACTCTAGGGGACAGATTAACAAGCCCCTCCCTTCTGACACTTGTGCACAGCTGTGGCATCACTTTTTGTGACGTAGTGGTGGAGTAAACAATGCGCCACATTGAGGCCCATTTACAACGTGATGCCTCTAGGGAGATGTGTCACGTTGTAAAGCCCTGTGCCACATTAGACCTGTGTCAGGTATAATGTATTCAGGGTGGGCATTTACATGCAAAAAGCCATGTAGAACTGAGGCAGTGAAATTTACAACATTTCAGTGCACCATTCTACGCCTTCACTGCATCAAAATCAATCCCTACCCTTGCTAAGACCAAGCAGAAGGAATGATGCTGGGCTTTTTGAATGGGACTCACCTATCTATTGTTGACCCGTGCAGGAGTTGCATCACTTTCATGAGCAACTCCAGCAATGCGTCACTTTTGTGCCAAAAGATGCGTCAGAATTTTTGACTCATCTGTTAATCCTTCTGCCATGGAACACTGTATTGTAAATACAGCGCATCCATGGTGGCACACGGATATTTAGCGGTGGCGCAAGGAAACTGACGCATCTTTGCAGATGCGTCAGTTCCTTGTAAATGATGCTGTAGGTTCCTTTAGCCCCAATTTATTCCCTTGTCTCACGGAGGTATTTCTTGAGATATATTCCATTTCCACTGTAGCTCAAGAATTTAAATGACATTTACAAAAGTCTTTGTTAACTAATATTAGTTTGCTTGATGGGACAGCTGACACAACTTGAGTATTCGTTTTGAAAATACCTGTTATGTTTCCATAGAAAATATTACAAACTTTAAAAAAAAGTTTCAAATGTGCAGATAAATTGAAAAGGGCAAATTACAATAAAATCTCTGCATCATGGTCTAAATTAAATGGGTTTGAGAAAATTAGTCCAAGTAGATTTCTCTTTTAAGTGAAATGTTCAATAACTTCATGGTTTAGTGTGTTTTTCAGTGTTCTTCTTCTATTTTATTTTTTGTATATTCTATTTCCTCAGTATTTTTATTGACTTTAGAGATGTGATATTTTCGAGAGTTATCTATGGTATTAAATAGGGTGGCATAGTATTTTGTAAATATATTTAAGGTTACTATATCTAAAACATATTTTAAATATTTTAATTTCCTTTAACATTATTTCCCTTTTTTTTAAGATACTTCCTTTTACTTTTTTTCTATGAAAGGGTGTAGCAGTACCAGTATTTGGCTATATGTGGTGCTGTGGTGCTTTAGTTACTCAAGCTCTGAACTGGAGTGATTGATTACTGTTTTAGGGCCCCTTTTGGCTGTAATACCTTTAGAAGTTCCGCTTGTGGATAGCAATGGGTTTACTCTTGTGTGGGTGGTAGCAAGTCCCTCCCTGAATCCCTCCTTAACCCTTCCAAAATCCCTCCGTACTCATCCCTAAACTCCTGCTATTTAATTATGTGTGTCCCTTTTTCGAGCCACTCCCCATGGTCTCTCCCACATGTACTTCTTATCGGCCTATTTCGATCTTGAACAGAATTCCTTCCGCCCGACACTGACAGTCCTGGGACTAACAGACACCCGGTCAACGGTCTTGCCCGCCGATTTAGGATGCAACCAAACACTGTTTCCTACATTTCCCTATGAGAGCATGCATTACAGCTGTAAAGCAGCTGTAATGCATGCTCCCAAGGGGAAATAAGAGGTGTGAGTCATCCCTGCACCCTGTGGTACGCACCTCAAGGTGCCTGCTAATTTTCCTAATACTACGTTACTAGCAAGCGCTATATAAATGCAAACCTTTCTCCCTCTTCTATCCCTCCACTGTCCCTCTCAAGCCACATAACTGACTAACATATCCAGCGCTCAAAGTACTTTCATATTTTCACTATACTAATTCACCACTAATCCTTTGTGGGTCCCGGAGCAGTGTGCTACTCACCGAAAAGTGCTTCAACGCCTCGTCAGTGGTAGTAAGCGTGATATAAATGCAATTACAATTACAATTACATAATATTCATCCAAGCAAAAGCTTCTAAATTAGTAGACTGGGCTGGACACTGGGAGCTACTTATAGGTAGCTGAAGAGCTACCAGTAGCTCATAGCTCACAAGATAATAGTTGGAGAAGCCTGCTCTAAACATTTACTGTTGAAGAAGCTGCCAGGCCCACATAAGCAAAGAAAAGTAAATTAGCTAAAAGCAGACATATATGTTTGGTCTCAAAAAATCACATATGTCCTCAGTTCGCCAGCACTTAAGGGAACTATGTTAAATGAGGATGTACTCCTTGTGAAAAGAAAAAAAAACTATCACTCACAGTGAAGTTAGCCAGCAGCTGGAGTAGGCTGACCCATGACCCCATGCCATATGCTGCACTGGACAAAGAAAAAAGTCAGTGTACTTGTTTTGCGCCATGGGGACTTGTGCATATTTTAGGGGCTGCCTCCTCAAAAAATCCCCTCAATTTAAAACCTGGGGTCACAATCTATTGGTGGGGCAATCACAAAATATTCCAGTCTGGGTCATTGTAGAATGACTGCATCGAAAACTGAATCATTATTATCCAGTAATAGACAGGATTCTGAAATCCCATTATGAAACACTGTCTGAAAGGTATTTATATTTGGATAGTTGTGACGCCGATTATAAAGATTTTATGTTAGATCTCAACAATTATAACTTCTTACATCCCAATGCCTGCCACCAGAGCCACCAGCGGAGGGAAAGGAAAGTTAGGTCACATGCATTATTAAAACAGCTGTTTAAAGCACAACATGGCTTTTCTTTCTCCTCTCATTTTCTGTGTAGTGACAAGCAGAAAGGACATATTCATGCCAACATGCTTATTTTTTGCAATCCTGAATTAATTATAGAAAGGGTTTAATCTTTCATTCCGAATTACTGGGCCTTTTTCAAAACTTAGGTATTAAATGTATTCTAATATATTTTGCCACAAATATATAACACCTTTTTTATTTTGTCTAAATCTGCACAAGAGATTACCTCCCATTATCAAGCAAGGCCAGATGTTTATTTAACACACACATACTTACCACTGTATCTGGTTGGAAAAACTGACCTAATTAAAACGTCAATCAGTCCCCTCTTTCTTTTTTTATATTTTTTCACAATTCAATGCAGTTTTGTCAAGCTTGAAGTACAGTTTTCTAGTTTTAAATGGAAAAGAGTGCTATTGAGTGAAAACAAGTCCTGATAAACTCTCAAGAATATAAGGATGGTTTGCGCTGCCAGATGTCTTCTTGCAATATATGGCTGTTTGTGCTTTACAGTTCTGATGATTTTCTTTGACACATCCATATTTTGATAATACTATTATCAATAAAAAGGTAAGACACTTTAACATTTCTGATTTGCCGTGCTATTATAATAAAAACGAAATCCCCCAAAAGGTAAAATAAAAGATTCTCTGCTGGAGACAAATTCTGTAAGTTTCAGATTGCACCTTATCATACACTTCAAGATTGCATGTCTATAAATGGAAGCATTAAAAAGACCTGGCACAAAAATAGCCTTAAAAAAATAAGTGAAATAATTTGATGATCCCATATTTATAGAGTTTGAAACTTTCCACTAGAAATTCCCAATCCTAATAGATATGATTTATCATGCATACAGATAAAATATATTTTTTTACAAACTCCTTAGGAATGGCATAGTGAAACCTACTGGATTCGTTATTAGGCATTAGAAATTAATAACTATGCCCAGGTTAGGCATGGTAGCGCAGGTGAGCTAACTGATTGCATTCCAGTGGTCATCGAGTCAGGTGGGAGTGTGTATTCCCCCGCCGCAGTTTACACTCAATGGCCTTGTAAAATTCATGGACAGTGTGATAATGACCCACCCGGACAAACACACATGAGAGTTCCTATCCTCATGTATGCTGATGATACGTTATTACTCTCGAAATCCCCATGGGACTCCAGAGGTTGTTGGACCAGTTTGAGTTTTTCTGTAAAATGAAGGGATTGGAGATTAATAAGAGCAAACCCAACTATAAGGTTTTGAAACCTGCCTACTCAACCATGAATCAGTTAACTCTAGCAGGGGATCCGTTAGAACATGTGCACACATTTGTGTACTTAGGCATAAAACGAACTGAACACCTGGGGTAGCAAGCTCATCTAACGCAACAACTATTAAAAATGGAGCAAGCGGTGGGAAGCATTTTAAAGTTGTCGTGTAGCTCACAGTATCACCCCATCCAGCCGGCCCTACAGATCTATAGCCTCCAGGCTTGGTGACAGTCATTTTTGGTGTACAGTTGTGGTGGCATCTGGGTGCGACTCCATTGGCAATGGTTGAAAATTGCTGAATGCGTCAGCTGGTGGGCCTACCTGTTAGTACTCCTCTGCTCTCACTGCGGTTAGATTATGGGATTAGAGAGCTCTCTGACAGATTGGGACTGCAGCCCCTATTGGAGGAGGATTTGGGCTAGCCTCGAGTTATTAGACTATCGACAAGGCCTAGAGCACTGGTACTCATAGTACGGCCCGCGGGCCGGTGGAGGCCCGGCAAGCCTTCCCTGGCGGCCCGCCGGACCTTGCAGACATGTAGCCATGTTTTAAAAAAAAATTGTTTACAGTGTCAGCAAACACCTCTGCGGCAGCGCGACTCGGACTGCTGCTCTGTGGGGGCCGGGCGATTCCCTTCGTAGTCAGAGTGGGGCTGCAGGGGGGCTAAGAGGTGACAAAGCCTCATTAACAAACGAATGGTCTTTTGAAGACCCGTGAAGTGCTCCGGTGAGGCTGTGTTTGTGTGTGTGCCTGCCCAGTCTCAGCCCGGGCACACACGGGCAAGGTGGAGGGAGGGAGACAGGGAGGGAAAGGGAGGGAAGGAGAGTGAGGGCGAGGGAGAGTGAGAGCGAGGTAGGGCGAGGAGAGTGAGAGCGAGGTAGGGCGAGGAGAATGAGGGAAAGGGAGAGTGGGGGAGGGAGAGTGAGTGAGGGAAGGAGAGAGTGAGGGAAGGAGAGAGTGAGGGAAGGAGAGGGCGAGAAGAGAGGGAGGGCGAGGGAGAGGGAGGGCGAGGGAGGGAAGGAGGGGGAAGAAGGAGAGAGCGAGGGAAGGAGAGAGCGAGGGAAGAAGAGTGAGGGAGGGAGAGTGAGGGAGGGAGAGTGAGGGAGAAGAGAGTGAGGGAAGGAGAGAGTGAGGGAGAGGGAGAGCGAGGGAAGGAGAAAACGAGGGAAGGAGAGAGTGAGTGAGGGAAGGAGAGAGTGAGGGAAGGAGAGAGGGAGGGAGAGTGAATGAGGGAGAGTGAGGGAAGGAGAGAGTGAGGGAAGGAGTGAGAGTGAGGGAAGAAGAGAGTGAGAGAGTGAGGGAAGGTGAGAGGGAGGGAGAGTGAGGGAAGGAGAGTGAGGGAAGGAGAGAGCGAGGGAAGGAGAGAGTGAGTGAGAGTGAGGGAAGGAGAGGGAAGGAGAGAGAGGGAAGGGGAGAGAGGGAAGGAGGGAGTGGGAAGGAGAGAGCGAGGGAAGGAGAGCGAGGGTGGGAGAGCGAGGGAGGGAGAGCGAGGGAGAGTGAGGGAAGGAGAGAGTGAGGGAAGGAGAGAGTGAGGGAAGGAGAGAGTGAGGGTGAGGAGAGAGTGAGGACGAGGAGAGAGTGAGGGCGAGGGGAAAGGGAGGGCGAGGGAGGGGGGGGGAAGGAGAGAGCGAGGGAAGGAGATAGCGAGGGAAGGAGATAGCGAGGGAAGGAGATAGCGAGGGAGGGAGGGAGGGAGAGGGAGGGAGAGAGTGAGGGAAGGAGAGGGTGAGGGAAGGAGAGAGTGAAGGAGAGTGAGGGAGAGAGAGTGAGGGAAGGAGAGTGAGGGAGAGAGAGGGAAGGAAAGAGAGGGGAGGAGAGAGAGGGGAGGAGAGAGAGGGAAGGAGAGTGAGGGAAGGAGAGTGAGGGAAGGAGAGTGAGGGAGGGAGGGAGAGGGAGGGAGAGAGTGAGGGAAGGAGAGGGTGAGGGAAGGAGAGAGTGAAGGAGAGTGAGGGAGAGAGAGGGAAGGAAAGAGAGGGGAGGAGAGAGAGGGGAGGAGAGAGAGGGAAGGAGAGTGAGGGAAGGAGAATGAGGTAAGGAGAGTGAGGGAGGGAGGGAGAGGGAGGGAGAGAGTGAGGGAAGGAGAGGGTGAGGGAAGGAGAGAGTGAAGGAGAGTGAGGGAGAGAGAGGGAAGGAAAGAGAGGGAAGGAAAGAGAGGGGAGGAGAGAGAGGGAAGGAGAGTGAGGGAAGGAGAGTGAGGGAAGGAGAGTGAGGGAGGGAGGGAGAGGGAGGGAGAGAGTGAGGGAAGGAGAGGGTGAGGGAAGGAGAGAGTGAAGGAGAGTGAGGGAGAGAGAGGGAAGGAAAGAGAGGGAAGGAAAGAGAGGGGAGGAGAGAGAGGGGAGGAGAGAGAGGGGAGGAGAGAGAGGGAAGGAGAGTGAGGGAAGGAGAGTGAGGGAAGGAGAGTGAGGGAGCCCGCCAAGAGTGAGGGAGCCCGCTAAGAGTAAGGGAGCCCGCTAAGAGTGAGGGAGCCCGCTAAGAGTGAGGGAGCCGCTAAGAGTGAGGGAGGGAGACAGAGTGAGGGAGGGAGACAGAGTGAGGGAGGGAGACAGAGTGAGGGAGGGAGAGGGAAACAGAGTGAGGGAGAGGGAAACTGAGGGAGAGGGAAACAGAGTGAGGGAGAGGGCAACTGAGGGATAGGGAAACAGAGTGAGGGAGAGGAAAATTGAGCGAGAGGGAAATAGAGTGAGGGAGAGGGAGACAGAGATGGAGAGGGAGACATAGAGAGTGAGACATTCAGAGTGAGTGAGAGAGGGAGTGAGCGAGAGAGAGGGAGTGAGACATAGGAGAGAGGGAGTGAGACAGAGGGAGAGAGGGAGTGAGACAGTCAGAGTGAGGGAGACAGGTGGAGACAGAGAGACTTAGGGGGAGAGAGAGAGAGAGGGAGGGAGAGAGATTGAGGGAGAGAGAGAAAGAACGAGATATATATATATATATAATATGTGTCGGGTGGCTCAGTGGACGAAGGCGTCTGCTGCAGGGACCTGTGATCAACCTCATAGTAACATATTTTTTGTTGTTGCTCTAGCCCCGCCCCTTCCCCCACTGACCCCGCCCCAACCAGTGCGGCCCTCGGACATAAACCACACTGTAAATTTGGCCCCCGAGAGAAAGTTTGTGAGTACCCATGGCCTAGAGGAAGTATTGTCTCAAGCTGGCTCCTGTTAAATTCCCTGGCTCAAGTATATGAAGGGCACACTGACACAGACTGGCCTCCCCACCCTATGTAGTGCTCCAGTTAAGGCTGGGGCTATTCCAAAGTCAAAATTAAACAGCATATTAGCAACATAGAAATACTCTCTTACACTGTCGATCTAGGTGGGGATTGTTAACAAATACCTATCTTGTATGTATGTATGTATGTATGTGTGTTCTTATATAGCACTCGACTTACCCTAGGGCATCTCGGCGCTTGCATTGGGAACCCGTCCTGGCTTTTACTTGTTAGATAACCCGTACTGGGTATCCCCAAGGTGAAAGCCAGGCATCCCGCCACAGGGGGGCCGTTGTGGAGATTAAGCAAGCTATTGCCCAGAGCTGCATAGTGTGAACTCGTGCTTAGAGTGGGCACCGAAGCGAGAATTATCGAGTCCATGGACATTTGAGCTCAAGACCCTGCTGCGTCGGGAATCGAACCCTGGTCCTGGGTCTGACCTCTGCTTCAGGGTATGCCTCCTCTAACCAGTGAGCCACACTTCTCCAGTTCTGCAGTTAAGGACTCCTTCGAACATCCGGGTATGGTTCCTTGCTCCTCCATGCCTTTACTAATAGGTGGGCTCGGATGATCAATCAGCTGCATTGCCCGGCCTATCATGCCACCAAGGAAACTATAGAGCGTTTTATATTTTTCTTCCCAGCTTATGCGAGCTGTGGAAATTACTGGATCATTCCGTTATGTCGGAATTTAGGAACTAGAGAGCATAAAGAAGCTCTCAGGGTGTTGAGATATGATACCTGCAGATTGATGGTTTTTGCTCTTTCTCGATTCCTGATGGGCGTGTGGAGAGTAAGGCATTAGATGAGCATTACTCATATTTTTTTTGAAGACCTTTATTGTACAGTTTGCAAATGATACAGCACATAGCCTACAACCTCGTTGGGCCGGCTGCATTGAGTGTAGCTTGTATGCAACGTTATCGGGATAACACAGCCGTTGAGCCGACAACCCTGGGGTCCGGCGGCGTGGTAGAATAACACGTATACACATCATACATTGTATGTCTCGAAAAATAGACATGTCTATGGCTTTTCTGTTTTTATGTGGTGATGATTCTTTGGAATCGTATATATGCAATCGGCAGTCCGTGATCGCAAGCATCTATGGTTAGCATCTATGGCAACAATAAACAGTGAAAACGGAAATATGAAAATCATACATCAGTCACATGTGACACACCACTATAGCGAATAGTTAAGTCAATGGTGAATTGCCCCAAGACAAAGGAGTAGGCGCGTGTAGTGGTGTAATCAGGAAGAGGCCGTCGTAGCTGTAGCTGGTGTGTCCGGTGTCTCGACATGTGCGTCACCCTCCAGTATTGGCGATGTTGCTAGTGGGGGTCAGTATTAGTAGTTGCAGCGTGGGACTGTCTGTGTGTCCCAGGATAACATGTTCCTCAGTCATACCCCACAGGCCACGTGTGGTGCACCGTGTGTCATGTGAGCTCAAAGGAAGCATTAAGTGTCAGTGGAAGTGCAATTACCAATATCATCTATGCAGAATGTATGGTGCTGTACCAACAGTACAAAATGTCCTGATTTGGAAACAGAACCAGCGTGTAAACAAGAACGCAAACTATATCAGGGGGAAGTGGGAGGAAAAGGACTAACAAACGGTGAGGCGTCCGTCTGCACGGGAATAGGGGGGGGGGAGTTTTAGCAGGAGATAGGGTCTGATAATGTGAGATCGAGGTGAGGCGAGAGCGCAGTGGGGGTGCGAGGAGGGCAGCTGCAAGAGCGTATGGGTGGTGTCAACAGGGTGCGGCAATTGCGCCAGCTACACGTAAGGCATAGGACGGGGCTCTCGTCTCCTGGGAGACGGGAGAGGGGAGAAACCGCACAACTGTGTCAGATGTTCAAAAAAAGAAAAAAAAAACGCTAGTAACCCTGAGTGTGAGTGACGATAGGTGTGGCGTGATTCGTGTGTGTGTATCTCAACTGCTGTACAAGTATGTAAGTTGTGGCACGGGTTCTGTTACAGAAGGGGAAGGGGACAATGGGTACATGAAGTAGCTGCTGCATCCTGTGTCAGCGAGTTGGTCCCACTGGAGGCCACCTCAGGTGAATCCCTGTTCCAAAGTAGCCTGCTGAAGGGATTTCAGGATGTCATCTCAGAGATGCGCGATGGGGAATTTCCTGAGTCCCGCCGTTTCCTCTCGGTGGAGTACTGTGCTCTCCGCCCACACCCAGTTGGTAAAAGATGTGTACCAATGCTGGATATGTGGGGGTTCACTGGCCTTCCAGCGTTTGGTGAGTAGGCGTTTGGCCGTAATAAGTCCCAGGTCCCAAAATCTAGTCGGTACCTTGTTTAGGGGTCGATTAGGATCGCGGACGGACTTGCGTCCGTCCGCGACCCCAGAGCAGGAGAGAACCTCCGCATGGCATGCGGAGTTCCCTCCTGTGCAATTAGGATGTGACCACCACCCTGGCGGTCACATCCTCTATTTTTAACATTGCCGCGGGTGCAGCTTCAAGCTGCACCCGAGGCAATGTTAAAAATGCACGTATTGCATTTGCATGCAGAAAGAGGCAGGCACCGCGCGGTGCCTGCCGCTTTCTGCATGCAAATGCAGGGGGGTACCATAGGTACCCCCCATGTGCACCCCCCAGCCCCCCTTCCCCTAGGGGGCCCGCAACGGGCCCCGCAGTGAAGTTCCGTATGCTTTTCCGCGGCGGAAAACCCGCCGCGGAAAAGCATACTTTACTGGCCATCCTAATATGGTGGACGTTGTCTGGAAGACACCGTCACCATATTAGAGCTTTTCCGCCGCGGTTGTAATCCGACCGCGGCGGAAGAGCTGCGGACGGAAACCAGGACCCACCAGCCATCCTAATCTAGCGGTGGGTCTTTGGTCAGTCCGCTGCGGATTTTCCGCATCCTCGGGGCCGGCGGTGGCTTCCGCCGGCCCCGAGGATGCGGAAAATCCGCAATCATAATGACCCCCTTAGTTTGGTTTGTTTATAGAGTCCCAGGATGCAGGTCTCCCACGTGTGTGGTACGTTTTTATTTGTGCATTGTGTGAGTAGTGCTGTGATCACGGCCCAGTATGCCTGGATGTTGGGGCACAGCCAGAGCACATGTAAGAAGCCCGCTCCAACTAGGGAGCAGCGCTAACAGGCCGTGTCGGTGACTGAGAAATACCTATTGATTTTATCGGGTGATAGATAGGCGCGGTGCAGACCTTGAAACGGGGATTGCGTGGGACATTAGTCGGGCCAGCCAGCACCATCGCCCATTCTTTGCCGGTCCAATCTCTCCCTCTATCCGTCGCCCACTTGTCTCTCAGTTGTAGGGTGGAGTGTTGCGTATGGGTCAGAAGGGCCTGCGCCAACCAGTGCACTATGTGTGTGCCATTGCCCATGACATGTAAGTATTGCATGAAGTGGTGCATTGGCAGCTCCTCAGTTATGTCACCCCAGGCAACTGTCAGTGTGTGCATTAGGGATGCATGCAGTAGGAATTGCCCAGGTGGTAGGCCTGTGCTCGCAGTGAGGTCTGCAAAGATTAGCAGGGCACGGTCCGCATAAAGGTCTCCCAGCGTCTCCACACACACCAGTGTCCAACTCTCCAGCATAGATTCCATCAGCACTCCAGCGTCCCTGGGAGTGCCCAGCAGGGGGAGTGTCGGGGCGTACGGTGTCGTCGCTCGGGTGAGCCGCAGGCAGCGCAGGAAGCATTTGGGCGCCACTACTAGGTGCAGCTGGGAGGGTCGGGGGCCCGGGTCAGTGGATGAAACAGAGTGCATACTTGTGTTTGGGTCCAGGTAGTAGCGTCCGTGGCAGTATCTCCCAGGTTCTTGCCACACAACCATCCCGACACCCATTTCAGCTGTGCCGCCAGGTAATACAGCTCCATGTTGGGGACCGCCAGGCCTCCTGATTCGGTAGGTATATACAATTTCGCCAGCGCTACATGGGGCCGGCCTGCATTCCAGATAAGGTCACGAAGCATGACCTCCAGTTCACGGAACACCTTGGTAGGGACATAAGTCGGGATATTAGCGAAGTAATATAATAACTGTGGTAGGACTATCATTTTCGTCAGTGCCACACGGCTGGGCACATTCAAAGGCAGGGTTCTCCAAAAGTTTATTTGCGTGCGAATGGAGGCGATCGCTCGCATCAAATTCCCATCCAGTATGTCCAATGGGTTCCGGTATATGTGGATTCCCAAATATCGGAACTTAGTGGGGTACCATTGTAGCCTCTCGCCACCGAGTCGGATGTCGCCCTCAGGTGTGTCCGGGCTAAAGGGGTAGGCTCCTGACTTGGACCAATTAACTCTTAATCTTGACATATCTTCAAAGGTCCGGAATATGCCAGTGAGAGATCTCGGGATATTGGTCAGATCTCTAATATTGTCATATAGCTAATTCTTTTCCATATACTGTGTTAAGTTAGCATGAGCTTATTAAATGTTTAAACGCCATTTTTCCTTTCTGCTTCATTTTGCACACAACACATAATTGTTGTTTTAGCTTTCAACCCAGAAGAGCTTTGTGATTTACTTGAGAAATAATATGTTATTGCTCTGATATCAGTTTTGCTCGGTACACTGTCTGCACAGTGAGTGCTGAAGGCTCCAAGGATAACTCGACACGATGTTGTTGTGAGGTCTGATCTTCACACTTCTATAGACATTACACAAATGCTGCTGCCAAAATCTGGCTCTAAGCGGGTTTTATATTGTGGTGCGGAACACACACGTAACACACTTGATGGTGCTTCTTATGCAGAGAGCTGGTGGAAGATGATGTGATCCTCTGCCACTGAGATTTTGAGGTATGGGCCCGCCCTGCTAAAACCCAAATGAGACCTTCATAGATATAAAATACTATGCTAAATAGGGAGGGTGAGAATTAGGTGTTGTTAATTCCTATTCATTTCAGCATCTTAGTAAGCTGTCACCATTCGCCTTTTATGGACTAATAACTATGCTGATAACTTTGTTGCTTATAATATGTTTGCTAGTATTGTATAAGATACTGCGTTTGAGAACCCTGCATTAGTAAATAAATATTTCAAATATGCATGTGTCCTCATTTACTCCATGTTCTGGTTTGCAATGATTATATAACGAAAGAGTGTTCATGTGTTCCACGATACCTGAGGTAATCTAAGTTCATGTTCTGGTCTGTCTAAGCATTGGGAGTTTGTTATGACCAATGAGACACTGTAGCTAGCTCGGTAAGGGGATTTTGGGTACTGAGGTGAGTTTTGGGCCATCCTAATTCACCGAGGTTCCAGGTCTCTATGCACAGTTCTGTAGGAGAACGGAATTCCCGCTACAATATATAGGAGCAGGTTGTCCGCATAAAGCGAAATCGCATGGACACCATCCGCCATCAGGATTCCCCACTCTTCCCCCTGTGTCCATAAGATCGTGGCTAGAGGCTCCATAGCCAGGGAAACAAAGCAGAGATGACAGAGGGCAGCCCTGTCAAGTACCCCTCCGCACTCGGACAGTGTCAGAAAGTAGTTTTCCCATGCGCACATGGACTGTGGGCCTTTGGTACATCAAGTCAACCATGTCCTTATAGCCACCCCCCAGGTTGTATTTCTCCATTACCGCCCTTAGATATGACCATTCTACAGAATCAAATGCCTTTTCGAGGTCCAGTACTAGGCACCCCGCTCATGGCCAGTGCCGAGTGGTGTATTCCTGTATCTGAAACAGTCTGCAGATATTATAAGAGGTATGGCGCATTGGAAGAAATCCGTTTTGGTCGTTGTGTACTAGAGGCGGGACCAAAGGGGCTAGCCGCTGGGCCAGGGTAGAGGCGAGTATTTTATAATCTGTGTTTAGGAGGACCAAAGGGCGATAGGAGCCCATGCGGGTGCCATCTCTGCCAGGTTTGAGAATTGAAATAAGATTGGCCTCATTGAGCGTGGGAGGGAGGGAGGAGTCTTCCGTGGCCGCAGCATACACTTTCAACAGCTCGGGAATGAGGATGTCCGAGCCGGCCTTATAAAATTCGGTCGGTAGGCCATCTGGGCCAGGGGATTTGCCGTTGGACAGGCTGAAAATGGCCGTGTGGAGCTCCTCAGATGTGAGTGATGCTCTGAGGTCGTCTTGCTGTGAGCAGTCAGGCGTGGCATTGGTAAGGCAGAGAGGTATTCTGCAAAGTCAGGGTGTAGGACGCGGAGCCGGGAGCGATATAAGGCTCTATAGAGGGTCGTGAAAGCTTCATGTATGCGGTGTTGTGTGTAGAGTAGTCCACTCTCATCTGTATTTATCGCCGACACCGGGGCCGTGCGATCCTCCTGCGCAATCAGCCAGGCCAGTAGCTTGCCAGGCTTGTCACTGAGATGGTGCGTGTGTGCCGAGAGGGCAGCATAGTTATGGCTATGAAGGCATTCCAATAGCCGCGCATGTTCCGCCTGCGCTTCCGTCAGGGGGTCGTTAACTCCACAGATCGCGTCTTGTTCTCGGCGGAGCAGGTCGGCTTCTATTCGCGTTAAGTCATCCTCTAGCTGTCGTTGCATGTGTCCCTGCGTGCCCAAGCAGTGTCCCATAGTGACAACTTTAAAGGCGTCCCATTCAATCTGGGGGGAGGACGCCGTGTCTGAGTTATCCTCAAAATATTGTGCGGTTTGCGTGAGGAGGGAGTCTTGGAAGGTCGCATCTAGTAAGAGGGCCGGCTGCAGTCTCCAGGTAGGGATGGGTGGGTGTGGGCGTTCGCATGCTATGGCTAGGACGTGTGAGTTATGATCTGAGTGCGTGCGGCCCATGTAACTCGTGTCGGTGACAAGGGGGAGGAGGTCAGCGGACACCATGTATCTGTCTCTAAGTACATGTAGATCATGTGCACCTGAATAATAGGAATACATCCATGTAGTGGGGTTGTGTGTCTGCCATCAGTCATGTAGGTCTCATTGTGTGGCCCAGTTGACCAGTGGTTTCATGGCGCCGTGTGCTGGCATGATGGCTTGGGATGGGGAGGTGCGGTCTAGTGTCGCGTCTAGGATACAATTATAGTCTCCCCCAGGATCCATGGAACACCATGCCACGTCGCCAGCGTTGTCGAGAGTCGGGCAAAGAAACCACCCTGGTCAGTGTTAGGGGAGTATAGGGAGGCCAGTACCACCGGTTGTCCGTCCAGTCTGCCATGGGTCATACGTATCTACCATCAGGGTCTATACGGGTACTTGAGACCGCCCAAGGAGTCCCGGGTCGGTCCCACAGGAGCGCCCCACGGTCGAAGGAGGAGTATTCTGTGGCATATAACTGCCCACGCCATCTGGGGCGTAGTGCGCGTACCTCCATTTTGTTCAGATGCGTCTCTTGTAAAAGCGCAATATGTATCTTGTGTCATTTTAGATAAGAGTAGATCTGGTACCTTCGTGATGGTGTGTGCATGCCCCTGACATTCCAGGTACATATCTGTATCTCAGTCATGGTTGTTGTTTAGGTTATTCCAATTCCCACCAACCGCTCCCAGCCCCTCACATGCAGCTCCCCTCGAATCCCCTGGTCCCTCCTCGTCTCTTGTCGGAACATTGCTATGAGTGTAGTAATAAGTGACCCACACAGGTGCAATAGGATGGGAAAAAAAAGAACACAAATAACCAAGAAAAGGCAATACAATAGAAAATGCCAAAAGGTCGGTTGCCTAACATGCAGCCGTCCAAACACTCAAGTGAGTTAAGTAAACTATAGAGTTCTAGGGGGTGCTAAGCGATTGGCACAAAAGGCGAAGTGACAGTATTGTCCATGAGGGGGGTATTGTCCCACCCCAGGCCATGAAAGAAGGGCCAGAGCTAGCAGGCGTCGCCGGGTACCATCCCACCCAGTGCCATAGAAAAATGTCTGTCCGATGCGATAGGCGGAGTGAAAGTTCGTGTGAGGGCTCACATCTCCGGTAGAGCTGGGTCATAAGCCGCCAGAGAACATGTGATCACGGCAAGAGGAGAGGTGCTGCAGTGATATATAACAAGTGTGCATAGTGTCTGCAAAATATGACTCACTGCGTCTCGCCGCCGCCGTCTCACGAGGAGCAAGGGACCCCCATGTTCATCGTCGTTGATCACCGCTCACCGCTCACCCCATGGTGAGCGAGGATAGTACAGGCATGTCAGCATCAGCCATGCGCCATGGTGGAGGGCCCTGGGTCTTCTTCAGGCGTGTAGATCCGCCGTCTGTGGCGTGATGTCAGGTAGGTCATGGACTGCTGAGAGTCCAGCAGTCCGTAGATGGCTTTGTCGTCGCTTGGAAACACATGTGAGTTAGCATTTGGGGCAGAGGACGGCGCCGGAGAGCCGCTAATTTCCATGATCCTGCGTAGTGCGTCTTGTTCCTGCAAGACCAGATCCCCTGGCTGGGAATGGGCCGTCGTCTCCTGCGTGTGATGAGGTGTGGGCGTCTTGCGCCCATGGCGCCGTCTCGGTTCTCGTGAACGCGACATCGTGGTGGTTCCCTGTGCTCTCCGGGGCGCCACATCCACCCCGCCATCCAGCCAAGCCTCATTCTCTTCGGGGCTGGTGAAGAAGTGTGTCTTGTCTTGTGCCACCACTCTTAATTTGGCGGGGAAAAGGAGTGAGTACTCGAGACTCGCCTGTCGTAGCCGTCGCTTCACCGCCAGGAAGGAGTGTCTCTGCCTTTGTACCTGGATGGTATAGTCGGGGAAAAACATCACTGTGGTGTTGTCAATCGACACTTCGCCGAGTTTCCTAGCTTCGTGTCGGTTTGTATCGCGGTCCCTGTAGTCAAGGACGCGAAGGAGCAGCGGCCTGGGGTTGGAGCCCGGAGGCAGGGGCCTCGTGGGCACACGGTGTGCACATTCCACCACAAAATATGGCTACAGCGTGCCTTCCGGTAGTATGTCTCTCAGCCAGTCTTCCACATGTCGCGTGGGGTCCATCCCTTCCCATTTCTCCGGTATGCCAACTAGTCTATTGTTACTTCTTCGTCCCCGCCCTTCCGCGTCCTCAGCACGCTCTTCCAAAAATTCGACCCTATTGAGGAGGTCACGTATGTGTTTGTCCGTTTGGCTCACCCGGGGCTCCAGATCCGCCACCGCTCCCTCCAGCGCAGTTGTGCGGTCCGTCAGTTTCCTGTGGTTGGCTTTGAGATGATTCAAATCGATCGCCACACTGTGGATTTTAGTTTCCAGGGAGATGCGAGTCTGTTGGAGGGATTCTTCTAGGTGTTCCATGTAAGCCTGGGCGTAGCACTTCGCTACGCCCACGGAGTGGACGTAGTGTTGCCTACTTCGCCATTTGCGAAGTAGGCGTAGCAGGCAACACTACGCTCACCCCGCGGGCGTAGCGAAGTTGCCTGCCAGTTGCCCGCCACCTGCCTCCCTAAATACTTAAATTTATATTTTAGAAAATAATTAAAAACCTCTTACCTTGTCCGCCGCGTCCCCGGGGCTCCCTCTCGTCATCCCGCGATTCGCACCGCCGTCTTTGATAGTAATGCGCATGCGCGGGCGCCCGCGCATGCGCATTACTATGCAATGCGGGTGGCGCGTAGTGGGGCTACGTGAAGTGCGTAGGTGGACGTAGTGTATCGCCCACTTCGCGTAGCTTCGCGAAGCCCTACTACGCCCACTACGCCCACCCTTAGTTCCATGACAGCCAACACATTGTCCAATTTCGACGTCACTTGGTCAGCATCCATTTTGGGCGTTGACTTAACTAGTTTACCTTTTGTTTATGTTCCTCCGGTCCCAGTGCACGTCTTCATCCCTCCTGACATGGGCAAGGCGGTGCGTAAAAGTGGCCACTGCACTCGAGAGGGGTAGTTCCAGAGGGCAGTGCGCAGCGCCGGTATGTAAATAATCAGGCCACTAGGACTCCATCACCCCAGGAGACAGCCAGGGCGTGTTATGGTTCCAAGGGGAGCGGTGTTAGGGCATCCTTACAGCTCCGCTCTGTGGGTATCTTGGCTAGCGGTGGTATCTGCTCGGGTAAGGATTGAATGGTAGAGAAGGCGAGGAGGACGCGCAACAGGTGCGGTCGTGTCTCTGTACGGAAGTACGGTGGTGGGCGCAGTCCGCTCTCCACCTCTTCTATTGCATGCTCATGGGAGCCAGCATCTGGCCAGGGATATGCAGCTCTTATCTCCCATGGGGGTAGTCGTTCCCCTCCGTCCCCCCTTGCACTCCGTAGCCGCCGCCGGTAGGTGGGGGTCGTGGAGAACCACCTGTCGCCGGGGGGGGCCTCGCCGGTGATCAGTGATGGAAGGCCTTCCCCTATGGGCCGCAGTGTGCCTCAGGAATGGTCGTTCCCCGGCGAGCCAAGGGCGGTCATCTCTTCCCAGCGTTCTGCCCCTAGAAGTCCCGGTACCTCACTCTGCAAGGGTCCGCCTCCGTGGGCCGCCGCCTAGTGGGGCGTCTCTCCGTTCGTGGCGCCTCCCATCCTCTGGGGCTGGTAGTGTGCAGTCATGGTCTGGGGGCAAGTGGGTGTCCTCCACCCGCTGCGGGACTCATTAATGTACAGGGAGCGGTGTGCCATACTCCAGGGTTTCCGAGCGTGTGTGTGGCTCATCCACCGGCGTGAGGTCTCAGTGCAGCCTACCGGGTAGCGCCGTGCCTGCAGCTGCTCCGTGGCGCTGCGTCTCACTGTCGTTGTTTGGTGTGTGGAATCGCCTCGTTGCTCCGGCTCCACGTCAGCCCCGTACGGTGGTGAGGGCAATTGGGCTTGTGATGTCGTGGGGAGCCTTGGTGGTTGGTGACACCTAGCGTAGGTGTCAACTCCCTGAGCACAACCTATGGGAAACACGTAGTGTCTCTATATTTTGTAATCCAAAAAGTTGTCAATAAAGTTGAACCAAAATTGTTGTTGCTTGTCTCATGTTTAATTCACAATGAATTTCATCAATTTCCATGAAGTACCAAAATGTATATACATCCAAAATCAACGTTTGGTGATAGTATCCCAATGCATTTCGGACACATGGTCCTTCGTCAGGGGAATCCTAAGCAAAATAAAATGAAGCAATCTAAGTATAATTCACTCGGTAGCAAGTCTCTTGTCAGTTGAATAAAGTTCTAACGGTTATGCATGTAAATTAACCAAGGTAATATATAATGCATGCGGCACGTGTTAAATACCTGTGTTGAATACAATAAATAACAAAGTGTCACAGTTCGTGTATCATAGGGAAAAACAAACTCCATTTGCAGAATGAACGTGAGTAAGACGTATCACCGTGAGTATTCAGTGTGGAGTGACAAGAAAGAAGCCTCTGTGCCCAAAGAATCCTTTCAAACATGAAACCAGTTCCACGTTGTAGCCCGAATAAAAATATAAGTGATCACAAAGTCTCAAACAGTAAGAGTGAAGTAGTCCCAATGCACCAGAGGTGTGCGTGTTAAACACCGAAATGACCGAGCGTAAAACGTGTGATAAAGACACTTACTCGAAATTCAAAGTTGGGTCACGCGTTGAGACGGTGCGCCCTTCGCCATTAGGAATGCAACAGGCTCTCGGAGTGTGCGGAAGTGTATAAGGGCATGCAGCGTGCATAGAAAGAGGACTGTGTATAAGCAGCCATCTTGGAGTGGTAAACCAGGCGCCCGAAGGTGCGAGTGAACAATGAATGGAAAATGAACGAGCAATGTGAATGAGGTGAAACGGACAGAACCGATAAAGGGAAGCGAAAAGGGTGAAAAAAGTTTAAGGAAAGTATAGCAATGAGCAGGTATAGCATGAGGTGGACAACTGAAAAGCAGATAAATAAAGATCGTAGTAGCACATGAGAAGATAAACATGATGGTGTACCAACATTATAGAGGAAAATAAGTACATGTCATAACTCTATACATGCAAGGATGAAAAGATATGCTCAAAGGTAACATTGAAATTCCATCCGATCATTGAGACCAGAGGGTTTCATTGATTGGAGGAATTTAATCCAATGGTTCTCACGCTGTAATAAAAAATTGTTATTGTCTCTGTCGTCTCGCTTATTGACCACCTCCACTGCAGCAAACCTCAGCTGGCTGATGTTGTGTCTGCTGTCCTTGAAATGTGCAGCCAGATTGGATTTCATGTTCACTGTCCTTATATTACTCTTATGTTCATTGATTCTCTGTTTTAGCTTGCGTGTGGTCTTTCCAGTATATATTAGTCCACACGGACATTTGACAATATATACAACGTTCTCAGTGTCACAGGTAGCATTCAATTTCAATTTGATATCAGTTCCTTTCATCGGATGTTTGATCACAGGGCCTTTAATCATGTTGTTGCAATTTTGACAGTTAAGACAAGGTTGGTTGCCTTTGTATTTGATCACTGTTGTTGATTTGGGTTTCTTTATGATTTCCTTCAGGTTATTGCCTCTTTTGTAATTACAAAACTGATATCAAATTGAAATTGAATGCTACCTGTGACACTGAGAACGTTGTATATATTGTCAAATGTCCGTGTGGACTAATATATACTGGAAAGACCACACGCAAGCTAAAACAGAGAATCAATGAACATAAGAGTAATATAAGGACAGTGAACATGAAATCCAATCTGGCTGCACATTTCAAGGACAGCAGACACAACATCAGCCAGCTGAGGTTTGCTGCAGTGGAGGTGGTCAATAAGCGAGACGACAGAGACAATAACAATTTTTTATTACAGCGTGAGAACCATTGGATTAAATTCCTCCAATCAATGAAACCCTCTGGTCTCAATGATCGGATGGAATTTCAATGTTACCTTTGAGCATATCTTTTCATCCTTGCATGTATAGAGTTATGACATGTACTTATTTTCCTCTATAATGTTGGTACACCATCATGTTTATCTTCTCATGTGCTACTACGATCTTTATTTATCCGCTTTTCAGTTGTCCACCTCATGCTATACCTGCTCATTGCTATACTTTCCTTAAACTTTTTTCACCCTTTTCGCTTCCCTTTATCGGTTCTGTCCGTTTCACCTCATTCACATTGCTCGTTCATTTTCCATTCATTGTTCACTCGCACCTTCGGGCGCCTGGTTTACCACTCCAAGATGGCTGCTTATACACAGTCCTCTTTCTATGCACGCTGCATGCCCTTATACACTTCCACACACTCCGAGAGCCTGTTGCATTCCTAATGGCGAAGGGCGCACCGTCTCAACGCGTGACCCAACTTTGAATTTCGAGTAAGTGTCTTTATCACACGTTTTACGCTCGGTCATTTCGGTGTTTAACACGCACACCTCTGGTGCATTGGGACTACTTCACTCTTACTGTTTGAGACTTTGTGATCACTTATATTTTTATTCGGGCTACAACGTGGAACTGGTTTCATGTTTGAAAGGATTCTTTGGGCACAGAGGCTTCTTTCTTGTCACTCCACACTGAATACTCACGGTGATACGTCTTACTCACGTTCATTCTGCAAATGGAGTTTGTTTTTCCCTATGATACACGAACTGTGACACTTTGTTATTTATTGTATTCAACACAGGTATTTAACACGTGCCGCATGCATTATATATTACCTTGGTTAATTTACATGCATAACCGTTAGAACTTTATTCAACTGACAAGAGACTTGCTACCGAGTGAATTATACTTAGATTGCTTCATTTTATTTTGCTTAGGATTCCCCTGACGAAGGACCATGTGTCCGAAATGCATTGGGATACTATCACCAAACGTTGATTTTGGATGTATATACATTTTGGTACTTCATGGAAATTGATGAAATTCATTGTGAATTAAACATGAGACAAGCAACAACAATTTTGGTTCAACTTTATTGACAACTTTTTGGATTACAAAATATAGAGACACTACGTGTTTCCCATAGGTTGTGCTCAGGGAGTTGACACCTACGCTAGGTGTCACCAACCACCAAGTCGATTTCAACACCTTCCTTGTCAGGGGGTGATACCACTGAGGCACACCGCAACTTACTCACCTGAGATTTAACTGAGGAGTGCGTGACCCATACCTGAACAATGTCGTGGGGAGCCGCCACAGTGGTGTAGTTCTGGGGGGTGGGGCGAGCCGTCCGGTCCCTTGTCTGCAGCCATTGGGTGTCTCGGAAGGGTGTTGTGTAGGCCGCAGCTCAAGGCCTAGTGATCTGGGTGAGTCCACGGTCTCGCGTAGGTGGCCATGCCGAGCCAGTGCTGTCCAGTGCAGCCGCGGTCCCCCAGGTAGTGTCGAATAAGCGGTCGGTACCACAGTTGGTAGGTGGGTAGGTGAGGGTTATCCCCGGTACCGCCTGCAGTTTCAGCTGGGTCAGGATAAGTAGGGCGGAGAATCGGCCCAGGGAAGGGGAGCTCGGATCAGAGCTTCACCCTGCCACATCTGTCGCCATTGCGCGCCAAGCCACGCCCCCAATAAGATGAGCATTACTCATGGAAATTTGCATTGTGGCTATTTGCAAAAGAACAAATGCATTTATTGTTAGGCAAAAATGATGTGCAATTTATACAATAACATAGGAATTTCATTTAAACGGTACATATTTTGATCCATAGTTGCTGTTCAACTCATTTTTTTTATAGATCAATTTCTTTTTAGCAGTTATAAGCTCAGCTGGTTGTGTAAATGTTGTTAGTAAGTGCAATACCATCTGTCAGAGAGGTACCTGGAGTTTCTTACTATTTTTGCCTGCATGACCTCATTGTGTTATAATGAACTTATTGCCTACAGCACATAGGATCTGTTTAATATGAAGGTTGTATCAGCTGGTTTTATGTATTTGTAAATATTGCGCATTTTGCACTGAATATATTACCTGTTTTATTAACTGCTTATATTTTCTATGTGCTTATATAGCTTAGTGCCAAAATAAACTTTTTCTGACTGAACTGAACTATTGGGCTATTATTGGATAAAACACAGAACTAGTATAAAGAATTACATCAAACATCAAAACAATCAAGCCATGTGTTTAAAACAAATTGGATGGATCAAACTGGGATATAGACATCAGCACTTGAAAAGATTATTTAATTTAGTTTTCACAGTCTGAGAGACTAACTTACATTCCATTTCAATGGACTCTTCATTAGTCTCTATGCACAATGGACAATATATCTTCAGCCACTACTGACAGATATCCTAAGCATAATATCATGGAGGATTGGTGACACCTGTTTTGTTCAGGAGCTAACTCAATTTCGATATTAAAAGGCTTGATGAGATTAGTAGAAAAACTCACCTGATTATCGAACCAAACCTAAAGTTCCCATTTAGGGTCTACTAGATCTCTCTTCTCAACTCAATAAACACCGGAAAATGCATTTTTATTTTTATTTCTTGACTTATAGCACATCTTTGGAAACAACATATTTGAAGTCTCCTATCGGTCCAAATCCCTGAGAATGAAAGTTGTAAATGTTGAGAATACGGCAAAGTGAATTTTGGTATCATGTCCAATTGTTTGGCTAGACATAGCAAACGTTTGGAGGCTATTGCTTACAACTGCTAGGCAACTCTGTAATTAATGTTGCACATTGTCACTTGCAGAAGGAACTAATTTTTAAAGCAACGCATTTGAGGATATTTTCAAAGATTGGTAATTTTTTATATAGAAATGATATTTATTTTTCGAAACTTCATTACTGATTTGAATAAATGTTGGCACCTTTCAGGGTTAAGGCACAAGATTGCATGATATGGTAAAATATGAACTATCCCAGCAATGTCGTTTTAGTACATATGAATTAAGTTTTCAGGTGCTATATATTATGATTTTCACTTGATGCAACATCTTGTTGATCAAATAACCTGCCTTTTTGCCTTGTAAATTATTACTTTTTATGTCATTTTGTATTTAGAGGTTGATACATTCAATTAAGAAAAGCTGATGGAAAGAATATTGGTGGGCTGCTAAAATACTTCATGGACCATCAACTTTGTTTCTCTTTCCTGTAATTTTGCTTCGGAGCTCATAGTGACACAAAGATAGCTCAGGATGAGTTTTGGGGTGACGCATTGAAATGTATTGATAAGCATCATGCTGTATTATAGGGCATGCTGGACCTGTCTGTGAACTTTGATACAGTAGAATGTAAGATCCTTCTCTCTAGACTATAAACTGTGGGCAATGTTTACTCTTCTAATCTCAAGTGGTTTGCATGCTTTTCCAGCAGGCAGGTCTCAGTTGATCAAACTAGGCCATTCCATCCCACAACTCTCTGCCTTAGTCCCCAGGTATTCCCATAATCTCCATCCGTTTTGAATGTATTTCTAGTCTCATTATTCAGCATCATCATGTCCTATTATATTCAGCACCAGGCTTATGCTGACAGCACCAAACTTTACATTAGGGTTAGAGTTCTTGACGAAGAGCGTCTAATTTACAATCTTAGGGCCTCATTTATGAAAAGTGACGCATCCCTGCGAGAGAACAGCGATGCGTCACTTTTCATTTCGACCTCCTTGCGACCCCAATGATGCATCATATTTACAATATGACGCATCATTGCGCCAGGAATTACAGATACGTCAATATTTCCTGACGTATCTGTAAACGCAAAAGTGACGCATTGCTGGAGTGTGCCACAAAAGTGACGCAACTCCAGCAATGCGTCCTTTCACATGGGGAAAGCCCATTGAAAGGGCCTGCGTCAGTCTTACATCTGCTGTGAGGCAGGCGCAAGATTTTGACGCAACAGCGTCCTAAAAGTGACGCAGTGAAATCTCATAGATTTCACTGCGTCACTTTTACGAGGCTTTTTGCGGGGGAATGCCCCCTCTGCATACATTATACCTGAATATGAATACCAGACGGAAGCTATTATCTTTGCCTAAAAATATATTCCCCCTCAGAGGAATCCAACTTCCCCACATCCCACTGGGACTCAATATGCACCCAGGCCCGGATTTGTTATGATTTTTATTCAGGCTGAGCTATTTTTGTGGCACAGCCCTGATGCAGAATCATGTTTGCCATTTACTAGGCCATGCAATGTCACTTGCGTGGCTTTGCATGGTTTAGTAAATACAAAAGAAGGCTAGGTAGTGCTATACACTGGCTCGCATTAATTTACTTCAGGTGGACGCAGCATTGGTGGAGCATGGATATTTCTGTGCACCCACCTATGTATTTTAATGCAAACCCATTTGCAAAGATTTTTAAATCTGGATTTGTGCCAAAATGTTGTTCCTACATGACAAAGGCGTAACAAGGAGAAATATCTCGCCTTGTTATTTTCGCTTTCCACGTGTGCTGCATTCTGCAGATTACATAGAAAAAGGAATACACCTCAAAGGGTTGTTTTTGTGCAGGAATGCACCCCTTCATGCACAATAATAATCATACCCATAACACAGGCACCCTTGCACTATGGGGAAGGGAAATGGTGCTTGTATTGGTGCTAGGCAGCTGACAGGGTGAACAACCTTTACAACGAAACATTTACAACGCACTACCATTACAACGCAGGCATTACAACGCAAACCATTACAACGCATTGCGCTGGGGGCGCTCTAGGATAGGGAATACATTTAATTTTCTATCCAACACCTTCCCTAGTGTCCACGGGGACTGGAGTTGGAATAGAAAATGAAACTTTTCACTATCCAGCACCTCTAAGCTCTATGTGTTGTAAAGGTTTGCGATGTTAAAACCGCGTTGTAAAGGCATGCATGGTAAAAGCATGCGTTGTAACGTCATACATCCGCTGACAGTGTACCAGTGCTGGGAGAGAGCAGAAATGCTCCATATCTGTCTAAATAGGGAACATTTCTGCCATCCCACCTGAAGAACCAAATATTTACAATACTCCTTCTCAGGGGTCTTACCAATAAGTAGTCCATTCAAAAGTGGCAAAGAAATCAACACAGAATCTGAAATATGAAAAGACATCTTTATTATTATTAATTGTGAGGCTCCGTCGCCCAGCCACTCTTAAAGCAACTGGATGAGAGAGTCTGCTGCATGGCCTTCGCACAGGCCTTTTATACAGAATAGTTCGCCTTAAGCACACATTCCTGCTTTGAAGTGCATTATGTTGGAAATTCCCAGGACGTGCATACAAAGCATCACTTTCAAGATAAGTCCAGGCTAAAAAAAGGATTGCACACATGCTTGGTCTCCTGTTCAATCAGGCCGGACAAACCCACCATAAAACCTTCATTAAAGGAAAGGCAGCAACAGATGGGACGGAGATAGAAGCGGTGGGAACGGTGCAATAAAAGGTCGGACATGTCCTGCTCTTTGAACTTTATTGCGCCAGCTGCTGAACAAGGAACTGGCTTGGGAGGTTAGCCTCAAGCAACAGGGTCAGCTGTCGTCAGGTCATGCAGAAGTCAGCACAAACCCATGCTAAGGTTATGTCCTTTAAATGCTTGCTCTGCCATGGGGAGAGCCTACTGTAAGGGCAACGAATAACATGGGTGCTATTTACAAGATGAAACCCAAGTGTTCAATGCAAAACCTTCAAATGCACAGTGAATCCATTGGTGTAACATGATGAAAATACTCATGAATAACGCATTCATCATTTGCGGTTCACTGATACCAAATTCATAACAGAATCATGACATTTAAAACACAGGTTCAGAACCCCCAGAACCACAGAGCATCCTTTTGCCCTTACATAGGCAATAACCCATACTCATGCTAAATCTGAATCCATGTCTATAGTCATCACTAGCTGGTGTTGATGTAAATACTGTACCAAAGGAATTATCAGTAAACTCTGACCTAACCAGTTCATGTTCAGGTAAAATATGAAGCTCATGTGAAAAAAACAGAAAGAGTATGTTGGGAAGTTGGTGCAGACGTCAATAGTGTAGGGGGAAACATACCAAAATATAGTAGCCAATAAAATACATAAAAGTATTAAAATAGATAGAGCTATACCGCACTTAGAGAACAATATTCTATAATGTCTGTTTTTCATCTCTTGCTTTTTATCGTCATTCCTCAATACAATCTCCATTTTCTAATGTCGCTCACGCAATCTTGGTAGAGTACTTCAGCTGTGATTATTAGCAGGTCATAGGGACACTGCAAGTCCTGCAGGCCTACTACCACTACTCAGGTCACAAACTGAACCGTTGGTACTCCTACGTGACCCTGCAACTGGCAAATGGTAACCAATCAAAAATTTAACAAAAAACCATAATACAATTCAGCAAGAGAAAAAGAACAACAAAAGATCAAATGCGTAATACTTGCACAGTCCTAAACAGAAAGCAAATCCTAGAATTATCTAATAACGTTTTATATAGCTTCCTATGCATTTCAGTAATTCATTATATGTTTAAGTGAAACAATAGGGTTCCTGATCAATGCTCTCAGATGAAAAAGGAATACTGTTCCACAGAGAGTGGACTTTATTCTGCTTTTACTAAACAGAATAGTACTTTAAAACAATGCCAGCAAAGCAGCAAAAATTAGTTTCCAAACTTCAAGTCTATACAAGCTCACAGAAAATACCCAAAGTCCATCAAATCCGCTTCCAGTGTTTTCTTCGCGTTGGGCCTCTCCAAGTCAGGCTTCTCATGAGAAAACAATACTGTTTAGTTGTAGTGCTCTCCGGGCAAAACACTCACAGCTCACTCGAAAGTCTCAAAGTCTCAAAACAATGCACCAGTGTCTCTTCTTGGTGGCAGACACTACAAATGATGTGCTGTTTATTGATCAAGGGCACAAAGCATCTCGTGCAGATCCAAGAACTATTTAGCAAGATCAGCAGCATTTTCAGTCTCCAACACTCATCATTTAGTGTCAGAGGACGCTCAAGCTGCTCTCTCCTGGGCACCAGAATGTAGTGCCTTTTTCCAAACGTGAATCCTCGGGTGCACTGCCTTTCCATTGGTGAAAAGCAAGAAGTGTGAATGTGGCCAAGACTCGGGCCAATGGCTCAAGGGAATGTACACTGACAGAGGTTTTCCAGCACATAACAGGTACAGAGCCCAAACAACAAATAAACGAATCAGCTCCTCCTTTCTTCTGCAACGCCTTTCGCAAATCAACTGCCTTGCTTTGGAGGTACCACTGATGTCGCGCTGATGATCGTTGTCCAGCTTCGCGACTTCCTTGTTTGCAAGAAGTGTAGAGCCAGGAAATCTGTTCATCTTAGAGCGGTCACTGATGGGGTGTGAGCTTAATGTTGATCACAGGTCTGCAGGGAATCACTCTTCCTTTGACTCTGGAAGATTCAGCAGGACCCTAGTGATGCAGGATGTGTAACACAATTGTTAGTTTCCTTCAAATCAAGCACAAAAGCAGTTCATGTGTTTTAACAAAAGGACTGGCAAGCAGGTGACCTGCAATCTGCAAGGGAGTGACAATGTGTCATGGGCATAAAATACAAGAGCAAAGGCAAAAAGGGCAAAACAGTATCTTTAGAATCTTCAGTTATGTTCTTTTCATTATTCTCTGTCATCTATAGCTACACAGAAATTCTATCAAGATGAATTTCCTCACACAGTGGCATTGTCTAATGGGGTAAATACATGTGTTCCCTCAATGACTAAGCCTAGGTGTTCCTAAATTCCTTATCTAGAACATCTCGAATAGAAAGATAACATCATTCACATTATCAAAGACATGAAGAAAAAGTCCCTTTAAAAATGTGCATTAAGTGCACTATGCAATACAAAAGGCTAATGATCAAATGTGAAGACAAAGAACAAACACTAGAAAGTCCTGGTATTTGCATGTTTAGAACACATCTAATCCCACCAAAAATTAAAGCAGCAGGAACACATGGGGGGGGAAAAACATTTTACATAACATGGGGGGTCCCTAATACATAACTACGGTCTAGAAGTGTACACATAAACAATACACCCATAATAATAAATAGGCTGACTGGTGAAAGGAATATGGGAGAAAGGAAATGGAATTAGAACACAACTAAAACACAACTAAAAATGCCTAATAACTAAGCATAATGCGACATTGGTCAGGGGCGGAACAGCAGAGAGAAAAAATGAAACCTGGCTTCCTTTCAAGGGACAAAGCCAAATGCTATTTGGGAAACAAAACCTGATTAAATAACGCCATATAAAAATTAGGTCACCTTGAGTCACAGATCTATAATTCTATCCATAGGTCCAATCAAGGATACATAACAATTTAGGGCTGCCTATTCCTTTAAGGGAATGTGCAGTACGTAACATCAGGTGATACACTTTGAACCTGTTATATTTGTTTAGTTATTTATTTTCAATACAGCCAAATGTATAGCCAAAGGTAGGCATGCACTGGTAAAAGTGCTGCCATTATTCCTCACAGTATGCAAACCATATCTGTGAAATTTATCATTATACCAAATTCATCCAATAATTGTGTAGCGGTACATATCGTCATATGGACCTCTTCAGAACACAGGAGAACTTGTGATGGTAACAACATGAACAAAACATACAAAAATGCAGCACCATGGCATGTGTATTTTATGCACTTTAAACCTGCAGCCAAAAACCCAATATTTGGGCCTGTCTAAATTGTCAGGTCCAAACTCCATACAAACTCTACACCCTCAGTTTGACATTGAGCACAACGCAGTTGTAGGTCCATTGTCAAATATAATATGTCATGACAGCTGTAAATACCTCAAACAGAAACATGTACATTTTTTTTTTTTGTTAAAGAAATGACGCAAAAACACATCTTTTGTCAATTAGCCAAACTCACGTGTCTTCTCTTCTTAAGAACAATCCATGAAAAAGCTGTTGGCAAAAACAGAAAAATACACAACACAAAAACATTGTACCATACACAAAAAATAACTGTTTATTACTTAACTGTTAATGAGCAAATCTGTATTGAACGTAGGCCTGTAACCTATAACCTTCAAAATTGTGTGAAAAGGGCTGCATGTTATTTTTATCTAACACTGGATGCATCATTTCGTTTTCTGTAAAATAAAACACAGCTAGCAAACATTGTAGCAGTCCTGCCAAGCATTTAACACGATGTTTAAAGAAACCCCTTTTCATCTCCCCGTTTCAATCAAGGTCTTTCATGTTACCACGGTGAAACCAGGAACCTCACCCTTAGCAGCCCGTGCAGAGACGGTATAGAGACAAAATATCGACTCCAAAATATCGACTGGACATAATATCGAGTTTTTAATATAGACTGGACAAAATATCGACTGGACATAATATCGACTACAAAAATATCGTTTTTCAGGTAAGTGAAGTAATATCGACTGTATAAAATATAGATAGCAAAAATATCGATTTTTTAATAATATATAATATTTTATAGTGTATTTTTATGTAATAATATGTGTGAATAGTGTGTATTAATGTTATAAAATATTTTATTACATGAATTTTGTTTTTATAATAATTGCGTAATGTAATTCTGTAGCGGGTTGTGGGTTTATAGGGGAATAGGGTGGGAAGTAATTTAATAATAATTAATTAATTAATATATGTTTGTTATTATTTTTAATTAATAATTAATTGATAATTAATTAATATTAATTAGTTAATTAATTATTATAATTTTGAACATATTTTGTATTAGTAAATAATTGTTAATTAATTAATTGTAATTAGTTAATTACATTAATTAGAGTACATTTTTAATATATATAATTTTGTGTAATTTTTAAGTAATTAATTTTGAAAAAATAATATTAATTATTAAAATAATTACAGCACATGTTCTAATATATTTACTTTATTGTTATTGTTAATTAATAATTAATTGCTAATTAAATAATATTGATAAATTTTGGGTAAAGGAGCATTTTTAGGGTTCAGGGTCAGTTTTCAGTTCATGGGTAAAGGGGTATTTTTAGGGTTCAGGGTCAGTTTTCAGTTCATGGGTAAAGGGGTATTTTTAGGGTTCAGGGTCAGTTTTCAGTTCATGGGTAAAGGGGTATTTTTAGGGTTCAGGGTCAGTTTTCAGTTCATGGGTAAAGGGGTATTTTTAGGGTTCAGGGTCAGTTTTCAGTTTTTGGGTAAAGGGGCATTTTTAGGGTTCAGGGTCAGTTTTCAGTTTTTGGGTAAAGGGGCATTTTTAGGGTTCAGGGTCAGTTTTGGGTTTTTGGGTAAAGGGGTATTTTTAGGGTTCAGGGTCAGTTTTGGGTTTTTGGGTAAAGGGGTATTTTTAGGGTTCAGGGTCAACAAATAAGATTTTAAAAAATTATTTTTATTATTTTCATTTATTATTTAATTATTATAATTTAATTTAAGTCGTTTTAAGTATATTTTAGTAATTAAAGTTTAATATTAATTTAATTTAACACTGTTTTTAATAAAGTCGATATTTTTTACATCTATATTTTTGTTAACGATATTTTGTACTCGATATTTTTGTACTTACCTGTTTGTAGATACAAACTCGATATTTTGACTGTCGATATTTTGTCCACGATATTTTGGCAACTCGATATTTTGTCCGTCGATATTATTTCAGTGATCCGCAGAGACGTCATTCTGCATTCCTTGGAAACAAAAGCCTAATTAAAAGGCTGTAAATGGCAACACATGAGGGGCCTTCTCCATAATTTATGGGGAAACACTTAAAAGAGAAAATCTCAGCGAGCCCGCTGAGCCAGCTGTTGCAAAGTCTCCCAGCCCCCAGCTTCTGCCACAGTGGAGCTGACAAAGCCAGTAGGCTGGATCTAATCAACAATCATTCAAGCTATTTTAAAAAAAATTATTCTTTTTAGGCGCTAAAATTATCACTATTCCCATATTATTAGACTACATTCACTGTCAATTTGTCTCAAAAGCTAAAGACACACAGACCAGTTTTTTTAGAGTAATTACTTGTTGCAATCCTATGGCACACACTTCATCAGTGTTAAATAAGCAAACTGTCCGTAGGCCTAGCTTGAAGATAGAACCTCCAATCCTGATATTAAAACAAGCCTGTGTACTGGCACATTAACCCACTGAATCACAAGAAAGCACAACCTTATATCAAAACCGAAATGCATGCATTTGTTTAAGGCTGAGACACTTTAAAGAGTACTCTGAAGAAAAGCGAAAAATGCACTTTAAACAGTGAATTCACTCAAAATCGACTTTCTGATTTTGGGCATTAAAAAATGAGTATCCCACAATCCTTTAGCAGAATATGGATTACTAGAAAGTCTATTACATAATCCATGAGTTAGGTATGTTAAAATAATAATTTATACGTTATAAAAATGAGCTTGCTTGCGCCTATGGCAAGCGAATTTATACACATGAATTCTTGTCATTTTAGTGATGCAACATAACGTAAATCACATTTTAATGCTAAGAGGTCATAGTATGAGTGCTAAACTTTATAAATATTAAAAAACGATTTTGGTAGCACTAATTTTTATTAATTATTTTTCCATAATTAATAATTTTTGTCTTCTAATAAAACCCAATTATTTCTGTTTGTGAGTGTTTTACATATAAGAGCCCGCTACATCCCTTGCCTCTTATTGAGATGCATTAACTCACAAACCTGAGCGCATATGCCTAATTTAAAAAGCGTCACATTCTGCGTCAATTTTAGGGCCTCTGTCATGTAAAAGGGCCGTCATGCAAAATTCCACCCGTGTTGAACTGCAAAAAAATGCTGGCTGAAAAAACATTCCAATTCAAATATACTACAGCTAAAAACGTTTTGCCTGTGAACATTTAATACAGTGCATGTAAGTGAAAACGCTGTAAATGTATTTATTTCTGCAAAAACATGCAATTTCGTTTTTGGCTGGGGCCTTATTTATATCCATTAAATGTGAACCACACACATTGTGCTCATCTCAGACATAAACAGAAAGTGTTGAAAACATTTAGGACACACAATGCAGCGCTCTCCAACCATTTCTTGTAAATCGCGTCGTCGCAATGTACAACAAAACTCACAAACAAAATAGACATGTAAACACACATTTTAACCACGCATTCAAACACACATTTAAGCCCACAAATCAACACTCAGGACGAAAACAGGACAGTCCGGACTATACGTAGCTTTAAGTCATATTTACAAGAAACACTTCTCAACAGTGTAAAAACCAAAAAATACACTCAATTCACTTGTTGCAGCTGGCAGAACACCAAAAATCGTTCTGCATATCCATTCATAAAATTACTTAGAGCAAAGGATCCTTGTTATGTATTATGACACATTTTAATTCCCTGCGGATACAAAATCACCAAGGAAGAAATATGTTTGTAAATCTAACCTATTTAGATAAACCGGCTAATTCAAACGTATACAAAGTTGGCCAATACAAAGCTTCAAATTCGCTAAGATCAGGCATCTTATAGCTCACTAATCCAGCATCAAACTTCAAGGGTTACAGGATTTACCAAGTCCCTGCAAAGAACAAATACCCTCGGTTTTTGGCGTCTGCAGGCGTCAAATAACACAACAACAACAAAAAACGCTAGCAAAGTGTCACCGACAAAAACACTAGCAAAAGCGTCAACAACAAAAACACTCGCAAAGTGCCACCGACAAAAGCACCAGCAAAGTGCCAACAACCAAGGACTATGGGAGCGACCCACATATACTTATCAAAGCTGTACCAAACAAATAGGTGTCCAAATTCTAACTGCCAATTTCTAACTGCACTAACAGTCTCTTTAAAAAAAACTTACACAAAAAAGGGTTGCTCAGTCAGGAGTGACATCTTTTGGAGAGTCTTAAGTCAGAAAAATCAAAAATATGCCAGGCCGCAAAGACAGAGAATCCCCCAGAACCTCCGTGCACAGAGTACCTCTTTTAGTAGATTCCTGTCTTGCCTTCCCCAGCATAATTCTGTTCTCTGAAAAATTTCTCCTCCTCCAGGTAGTCACTTCATGATGAGCCCCGAGTTGGTTGCGCCAACTGAAGAACCAAATATTTACAATACTCCTTCTCAGGGGTCTTACCAATAAGTAGTCCATTCAAAAGTGGCAAAGAAATCAACACAGAATCTGAAATATGAAAAGACATCTTTATTATTATTAATTGTGAGGCTCCGTCGCCCAGCCACTCTTAAAGCAACTAGATGAGAGAGTCTGCTGCATGGCCTTCGCACAGGCCTTTTATACAGAATATTTCGCCTTAAGCACACATTCCTGCTTTGAAGTGCATTATGTTGGAAATTCCCAGGACGTGCATACAAAGCATCACTTTCAAGATAAGTCCAGGCTAAAAAAAGGATTGCACACATGCTTGGTCTCCTGTTCAATCAGGCCGGACAAACCCACCATAAAACCTTCATTAAAGGAAAGGCAGCAACAGATGGGACGGAGATAGAAGCGGTGGGAACGGTGCAATAAAAGGTCGGACATGTCCTGCTCTTTGAACTTTATTGCGCCAGCTGCTGAACAAGGAACTGGCTTGGGAGGTTAGCCTCAAGCAACAGGGTCAGCTGTCGTCAGGTCATGCAGAAGTCAGCACAAACCCATGCTAAGGTTATGTCCTTTAAATGCTTGCTCTGCCATGGGGAGAGCCTACTCTAAGGGCAACGAATAACATGGGTGCTATTTACAAGATGAAACCCAAGTGTTCAATGCAAAACCTTCAAATGCACAGTGAATCCATTGGTGTAACATGATGAAAATACTCATGAATAACGCATTCATCATTTGCGGTTCACTGATACCAAATTCATAACAGAATCATGACATTTAAAACACAGGTTCAGAACCCCCAGAACCACACACCTTTCATGTAATGCAGCTCAGCAAGTTCCCTTGCTGTGCCCTCTTGCGAAAAACAATAGTAAATATGCCCCCCAGTTTCTAAAGGAAATATCTTGGTTTTTTTTTGACAATGATATGATTTAAGGAACCCACTCTGTTCGGTGGTATGGAACTGTTTCTCTCAACTTTCCACTTTGTAGAAGATAAATTCCTCTATTTTCATCTCAAGGCCATTGTGGAGACGGACATGAATCTATTCCGTATGACACTATTACTTTTACGTGATTCATCATCATCATATATAACTTTATTCGGTCATTTGTACAAAAATCATCAAAGTATTACTGAAATAAAACATAGATATATTTACAGTTAAAAAAGTATTAAACCATTATTATCTCGAGTACAAATGTCAGTCCCAAGTCAAGGTTAAAAAGACATAAGTACATGGATGAAATCGTCCTAATCATACATAAAAAATTCAGAAACAACAGCCAGTGCATGGGGACACAAAACCATGTTTCCAGAACTTAACGTTTTATATATGTATACAGCATGGGAAAGGTAAATATAACAGCATAGCTATAATAATTAATGTTGGCAAATTATCCAAAAGGAGAATAAAAAGCAACTTTGAGCAAAGACTATTGGCCCAGCGGTATCTGTTTTTAAAATTCTGAACACAATCTGGTACTGCCTTGCAACCAAGTTGAGGTATATTGATATAATCCACCTGCTGTGTAACTAACGGTACTTAGGGCAAAAAAACAGAACATGTTCTTCGGATTCGTTAATTTTGGTGCAGGCAAGACAAAGATCTAGAACATGGCCAACCGCCTCTTTCCCAGGAAACTTCAGGAGCAGGTTGCCATATCTGAACCTAGTATACAAACTTTTGGCGAGGGGCGGCGAGATCAGATCAAGGAAGGGTTCAAATAAAAAGTAGGATTTTACATTTCAAAAGTTATATGTTAATTGACCACTTGTTTGATTAATGGTGTAATGCTCCCCGCTGCCTTCCAGTACATAGCTTTGAGGGTAAAAATATCACATCTTGCGGCCCTATCTGGATTCTCCCACAGGACCATCAGATTCAGTAGGTTGCACCACTTAGCAATGTGTTTGAACCATGGTAGATGTTTAGCGCCATTAATCTCCAGGACCTCCCATAGGGAATTACGATAATCACTTAATAGATGAGTGGTCCATAGGCACACCCATTAATTTAGGGGTCTCAGAGCAGCTAAGTTGCCTATTCTCTTTAACCCAAGGTCACAGAAAAGTGGGGTGAGTGGTGTTGTGATAGGTAGCAAAATGAAACCCCTAGCAAAAGTGTTCTCACAGATTGTTAATTTGCTAACAGAAGTGCACCCCCAAATCTCTGCTTCATACAGTGCTCCACTTTGGGCTTTTGCACTATAGATTTCTAGAGCCGGAGAGAGGGGTTGGGTATAAGATTGTTTTAAAAATCTTAATATTGATTTAGATCTTTGGCATAGTGTTAGGAAACTCTTCCTCAATTGATATTCCCAACTAAGGGGCACATTAGGATGGCGGGTGGACTTTGTCCGCCTGCCATCCGGTCATACAGAGGGACCGCCCGCCATAAGGGCGGGGGTCCCGTGCCTGCCATTAGGATGCGCCTGCCACAGTGGGGGGCACATCCTGCATCCCTAACATTGTGGCATGCGGTGCACTCAGCACCGCCCGCCACAGTGTTAGGGAGGCATGTTGTGCACTTCCATGCACAACATGGCAAGCACCGCGCGGTGCCTGCCATGTTGTGCATGGAAGTGCAGGGGGTGAACCCCCCACATTCCCCCTGGAGGGCCCCCTTAGCAGACTCTGCATGCCTTTCCGTTGCCGCCATGGAAAGGCATTCCTAAATGCATATTGTAATATGAGAAACCACCACCATGTTGCAGCCTTTTCCGCCCGGTCGCAACTCGACCGGGGCAGAAATGCGGCGTCCGGTCTTTCAGTCTGCCGCGGACCCCCCAGCAATAATAATATGGCAGGGGGTCTTTTCTACACAGATGGCGGGCGGATTGCCCTGTTGGGCCGGCGGTGACCACCGCCGGCCCTACGGGTGCAATCTGCAAGTCATCCTAATGGGGCCCTAAGTGTCTCGCTCAGACCTATGCCTAGATAATCAAAAAATGTTACCCGTTCCAGGGGTTCTTGTAAAATCTTAATCTCCCGAAGACCACCCCGTACTTTACCGATCACCATATATTTTGTCTTTGAGGATTTCTTTTACCTGATTCACTTCCAGGTCAGCTTAAGATAGTCCAAAACATCACTCTCAGATGGATCAAAGGTCCACTGACCTTGCCGAGAGTGCTGTTCCTTCGTGTCCTCTGTTCACTGGCCACTACGCTACGCCTCGCGCCCCCGCTTCGCGGGAGCCGCTCGCAGGCTAAAGACTTTGCTGTGGATTCCGTCCCTGGGTTTTCCTAAGTGCATTGGAGCACCAACGCGACTTCAGTGAGACTACACCTGGACACCAAGGCTAGAGGCGGGACTGCGAGGACCAGCGTGCTGAGCGGCGCTGATCGGCCGCAGCTGGTCCTCTTCCCGCCCCCTCCACCCGTTAAAGCCATCGCGGAGTGAGAGCAGCTTGGGTTCTTCCACTGACCTTGCCGAGAGTGCTGTTCCTTCGTGTCCTCTGTTCTCTGGCCACTACGCTACGCCTCGCAGCCCCCGCTTCGCGGGAGCCGCTCGCAGGCTAAAGACTTTGCTGTGGATTCCGTCCCTGGGTTTTCCTAAGTGCATTGGAGCACCAACGCGACTTCAGTGAGACTACACCTGGACACCAAGGCTAGAGGCGGGACTGCGAGGACCAGCGTGCTGAGCGGCGCTGATCGGCCGCAGCTGGTCCTCTTCCCGCCCCCTCCACCCGTTAAAGCCATCGCGGAGTGAGAGCAGCTTGGGTTCTTCCACTGACCTTGCCGAGAGTGCTGTTCCTTCGTGTCCTCTGTTCTCTGGCCACTACGCTACGCCTCGCGGCCCCCGCTTCGCGGGAGCCGCTCGCAGGCTAAAGACTTTGCTGTGGATTCCGTCCCTGGGTTTTCCTAAGTGCATTGGAGCACCAACGCGACTTCAGTGAGACTACACCTGAACACCAAGGCTAGAGGCGGGACTGCGACGACCAGCGTGCTGAGCGGCGCTGATCGGCCGCAGCTGGTCCTCTTCCCGCCCCCTTCACTTGACCTCTTCCTAGATAATCTGTGGCAGTAACGCGCACGCGGGACGCGCGCGGGGCTAAGGCCGGGGCGAAGACCGGGCAAAGAGCGGGCCGTTTAAGGCCGTTCAAGGACGGCAGAGGACGGCCCTGGCCCTGAACCCCTGCATCTCCACCTTCCACCCATCGGCAAGGTAGGCGGCATTGCGATTTCCATCCTTTCTTTAAGCATAGAGTGGCCGCCTACTAGATCAAATATTTACTGTTTCTGAGGGCAACTTTGTTGTATCTGGCCCTGCTGCGCAGATGTCAACCATGCGCAATAGAACTAGAAGCTGCACTAAAAAAGCTATGGCCGTTGCACAAGTGACTGTACCTATAGATCATTTTATTTCACGGGTAAATGAAACCATCGACAAAAGTATCATTTTGCTGGAAAAAAGAGTTTCCTTGGATCTCATGAACGCTAAGCGCTCGTCTTTGGGCTCTTTCGCAACTGCAAATTCCCCCTCCCAGCAAGCCTTGAATAATTGTTCTATACCCCTACCCTCAATTACTGCCGGCATGTTCACAGTCCCGAACGCTGTCGATCTATCAGTGACTCAATCTGACTCCGATCCGTCTTATGTTGACCTTGAGGCGACTCCAGATTTAGAAGCCTGTCAGTCATCTGATAAGCCAGAACTGAGTGCAGATAGGCAACTTGACATAGGAACAGCTCCTGTATTGATCGACTCAGGGAGAAGGCCCACTATTCCTACAAAGGCTGCGCCTAAGACCAAGTCTAAGGAAAAACCCAAAGCTAAAGCCAGGAATCACAACCTGATATCGCCCACCCCGCACTCTGCATCAGGCATACCCTGTTGGGTCGAAAATATGGTAATAGACCTAAAACTGGACCTTGAAGCTACAATAGCAGCGCAAATCAAGCCTCTAATTTCCAAACTTGATAGACTAACGTCGCTAATAAATTCGAAATGGGCTAATAAGACGAGTGGGGCTGGGCCCACTCAGTCGCAAGGGACTAAAGAAGCACTTCCCAAGAATATACCTTGCACCAAGCACGCAAAAGACCCATCCACCAAGGCTAATACTCCATTAGCTATTAAGGATCCAGCTACACTACACTTGACCCAAACAGGGAACAATCCTGCTTTACCCTTACCCTTATCTACCCCTAATGTGGTGGGCTCTACTCCGGCATTACAATCATCTACTGGTCTAATTAAAGCTGACAACTCACAAGCCAAAGACCCAAATGGGAAGTCCATCAACCCAACAGTACCTTCTTCCTCAAACAAGCCCCAAGGTTCTAAGTCAAAACAGGCGCGTTTTAAGACAATTAGCCTGCCACCGGAAGTCTCTCCCTTGGTGGTTGTGCTGACAGCTGTTCCGTCACTGAAGGAGGGAGTAAAAGAAACTTTTGTAGAGCTAAGAAATAAATGCGCCCAGTGGCTCCAGTTACACAAACCTCTACCTAGCCATATGAGTGGTGAAATTCTCACTGTGCGTAGAGGGGATTGGGTGGGCAGGAATACGAAGACCATAGCAGGTGATGTAATTACAGTTAACTTCAGGGATATAGGGGCAGCAAGTTATATATGTAATACACCTAAAAGTGGACCTGCTACCCAAATCAATCCACTCCCATTGTCCTATTTTCTTCCCATGCCCCCAAGACTAAATTCTCACCGGCCTGCTCTCCCAAATAGCAGAGGGTTCGTGTATCCCCCGCAACATACTACCAAACAATGGCAGCAACCTCTACATTTCCCACTACTTCCACAGCATACTACTCCCCAGTGGCAACAACCCTTCCAACATCCACAACCCCTTTATCATCCTGCTCAGCAGTGGCAGCAACCCCTCCAGCCCTCACAACCTGCTAACCATCAGTGGCAACAGCCGTGGCAAGATTTGCCCCCTCCCTTCGATCCCTTGTTTTCACAGTTTGCTCATCCAAATAGATTTTGTGTGTTAGATGAGGTAGATTGACTCAACCTCATGGAAGCTCCAGCTCTAAACTTTGTTACCAATATGGATATGGAGGATGTTCCCTTAGCCATCCCTCACCTTATTTGTCCCGAATCTCCAACAGTGGCACCTGTTATACCACTATCCCATGCTCCAACTAGGGATTGTGTAGATCTATCTAACCCCAAAACTACTACCATCATTGGAGGTAATTTAACACATGGTGAGATAAAAATTCTTAGTTGGAACCTTGCGGGGATTACTAGGAAATTAGGTCTGCCTGAGTGGAACGTCCTGATTGAAGCCCACAAGATCTGTGTATTCTAGGAGACCTGGAGCACTGAGCCACTGTATCGAGTTGGGTTTGTTACCATCTTTGCACCAGCTGAAAAACCAAAACAAAGGAAGGGGCGTCCATCAGGGGGGCTTATCATCTGGGTAAGCATCTCGCTCAATTGTCGAATAACCATTAAGCGGACAGGTAACCCAGATATCCTTGGCATTTCTCTATCTGGCCATCGTGGGGGACTAACAGTAGATCTCTACGATGTCTATGCTAGAGGCTCCAAAAATGGGTGTATTTCACCCGTAATATCTGAGCTTGAGGCCCAACTTGGGGATCATAGAGAACCTGATCATACTATAATAGCAGGAGATTTTAACTGCACATATGAGCCACTTCCCCTAGAAGGAATACCTGATCTAGGAGAAGAGGACAGTAGGTGGGGTATTCCCATGCTTTCTATCCCTCCTATTAAGCGCTGGACTCGTAGTGCAATACAGCTTAATGCATTGACTCTAGAGTTTGGACTAAGAGCAGCTAATGGCCGCACATCCTCTGATCAGATGGGTGCCCCAACATTCAACAGAGTTGGTCATTCCTCGAGGATTGACTATATTCTGTTGGACCGGGGGCTTTGGAGTTCGGTCATTGACATGGTTATTATTCCGACCATAGAGAGCGACCATAACTCACTTTCTTTATCCTTAATGAATCCTTGGTCCCCCGGAGTGTCGTTAGTACCACCGAACTGTCCACAGGAGGTTACTGTCTCCTCTTGTGGAAGACGCCTTAAGTGGAATAAAATCTTGAGTAATGTTGATAAACTCTCCACTATCGAACAAGTGCTTAAAGGCTCACAAGAAGAAATCAGTTCTATAGACCTACTTATGGCAGCAGATAGGGTAACACCTATCTATGAAGCAGCCGTAAAAACAATAGGGGACGTTTTTTGGGTAAAAGGGACTGCAGGGAAAATCATGCCCCAAAGCAAAACCAAAGGGAGACACGACTGGTACTCTGTATCATGCAGGAAAGCCAAAACACGCCTAATTGAGGCAGTCAAAGGAAAGTCCCAACTATTAATACAAACGGCTAGGCGAGAACACAAAAGAGTCCTGGGGCTAGCGAAAAGGGAGTGGGAAGACGCCTACTGGTCAACTCTCAAAGAAGCTAGCTCGAAAAAAGACTCAAAATGGTTCTGGGATACCATAAGAGCTCGCAATAGACCAGATAGCGATCTGTTAACTTGCAATATCCCAAGCCAGGCGTGGGTTGATCATTTTTCCAAACGTTATACCTGTCATGATGATTTGGATGAGGGTGGGGTGGCTCTACCTTCGTTCTCTCCAAATCATGTAATCTGCCATACTGACTTTGATTTTACGATCAAGGAAGTGGAATACGCAATAAGCACTATTATTCCACAAAAAGCGGCTGGTCCCGATGGCATTCCTGGCGACTTCTTAAAGTCTGATAGTGCAAAATGGGGTAAACTGATTCATTCCTTCCTTGTTGCCATTTGTAAAGGTTCCCCTATTCCCTCATCGTGGAAAGGGGCCGAGGTGGTCCCTATTTACAAGAAAGGATCGAGGGATGATCCATCCAACTACAAGCCGATCAGCTTGTTAGACATTGGCCAAAAAGTTGTCGGTAAAGTCCTGTTAGTTAGAATTCTAAATTGGGTAGAAGAAAATAAAATTCTTTCTGACTTTCAGGCAGGTTTCAGAGTGGGTACTGGGACGATCGAGCAAGCCTTCAGGCTCATGATGGTATACTGGAAGGTGGTGGTTATAGGCAAGGGCAGTCTTTATCTCGCGTTTATCGATTTAAAGACTGCCTTTGACCTTGTACCTAGGGAATCACTATGGAAAGTACTCGCTGACATGGGGCTGCCCCATTATTTGCTATCCCTACTAGTTAGGTTGCACCAAGTCAGGTGGGGCACTGGAGGGGAGAAAACGGGTAGTATTCCGGTTGAGAGAGGTGTCCGCCAGGGATGTGTTCTGGCTCCCACCCTTTTCTCTCTTTACATGAATGGGGTGGTTGAGCATCTCCTTAAACATCCTTCTGACGAACCATCCCTGGCTGGTGAACGCATACCGACCCTCCTCTTCGCGGATGATACGCTTTTAATTTCTAAATCCCCAATGGGACTCCAGAGACTTTTGGACAACTTTCAATCCTTTTGCACCAAACGAGGTCTGGTAATAAACACAAATAAAACAAAGTACCTTGTGCTGAATCCACCGAAGCAACATGTGCGTTCTCCCACCCTGAATGCTGAGCCCCTGGAAAGGGTAAAGGTCTTTGACTATCTTGGGATACGCCTATCGCACAAAATGGACTGGACGCCACACTTAGATAAAATGCTGTTGAGTCACAAAAGGATTACAGGAGCCCTTTTGAAAGAGCAACGATCCAGTTCAACAAGGCCTATAGCCACAGTCCTCGAGATTTATTCAGCTAAAGGTGTTAGCTCTGCCCTCTATGGGGCTGAACTTTGGGGCTCATCCACCACTGATGCTCTGCAGAGATTTGAAAACAAATTCTGTAGACCAATTATGTCCCTCCCACAAGGCACCCCTACACTTCCTTTAATGTTGGACCTAGGCTGCCCCCAGATTGACGATATCGCAAAATTCCGTCCATTATTACTATGGGCACGCATCTGGCGGGTGGAAGAACTAAGTGGATATGCCAGAGGCCTTGAAGAAATCATGTCATCGCCAAGTTGGCACAAAATCAAATGGCTAAAAGACATGAAGAGCTTACTAACTAAGTTGGGACAAACTGATACATGGTCAAATAGAACTTCACCCCCGAAGCAAGTCCTCAAAAAGCTTTACTGGGACTGGATTTGTACACAAAGAAATTCTAGTACCACCTTGGGCAGGCTTACAGAGGATTTTTTGAGGTTCAAAGATTGCCCCAGACGGGAACTGTACCTTGATGCAGTTGGAAAACCCTTTGATAGGGCCTTGTACTTCAGGTTCAGAGTGGGAACCCTTCCACTCAATTCTTTTACCGCAAGATGGAAATCCCACATGGAAATGTCTGAGCTATGCCCAGCTTGTCTTGCCAAACCGGAATCATTGGCACATTTCATGTTCGAGTGCAGCGAGTACGCAACTCCAAGGAGGGTCTGGCTCAAAAACCTATGCCGCCAGTTGGGGACTAGGAGCCATGACGTGGCAATTAGGATACTCATATCCGATAGTAGTGTACCCTATGCTTGTGCCCTAGCCAAATTTCTATCATGGGCTTGGGCTATCCGAGCCAAAAGGCTAAAACTAACTGTTTAATTCTATTTTTATAAAATGTCTTAACTGAATGAACTGCCATTTTCTCTTGATTAAGAAATCTGTAAAAATGTAATCAATTAATTGACTAGTTTATGATTGTACAAACATTATTACTGAAACTACTGTCTTTTTTAAATGTTTTGTACACAGACAAAAATCCTTTTAATCTATTACTGTTTTTATTTGTAATATCTGACCTACTGAGCTGCTTTTATGATAATTGTTTTATCAAAATAAAGCTTTTTGACTTTTGACTTTGAGGTAGCAAAATGAAACCCCTAGCAAAAGTGTTCTCACAGATTGTTAATTTGCTAACAGAAGTGCACCCCCAAATCTCTGCTTCATACAGTGCTCCACTTTGGGCTTTTGCACTATAGATTTCTAGAGCCGGAGAGAGGGGTTGTGTATAAGATTGTTTTAAAAATCTTAATATTGATTTAGATCTTTGGCATAGTGTTAGGAAACTCTTCCTCAATTGATTTTCCCAACTAAGGGGCACATTAGGATGGCGGGCGGACTTTGTCCGCCTGCCATCCGGTCGTACAGAGGGACCGCCCGCCATAAGGGCGGGGGTCCCGCGCCTGCTATTAGGATGCGCCTGCCACAGTGGGGGGCACATCCTGCATCCCTAACATTGTGGCATGCGGTGCACTCAGCACCGCCCGCCACAGTGTTAGGGAGGCATGTTGTGCACTTCCATGCACAACATGGCAAGCACCGCGCGGTGCCTGCCATGTTGTGCATGGAAGTGCAGGGGGTGCACCCCCCACATTCCCCCTGGAGGGCCCCCATAGCAGACTCTGCATGCCTTTCCGTTGCCGCCATGGAAAGGCATTCCTAAACGCATATTGTAATATGAGAAACCACGACCATGTTGCAGCCTTTTCCGCTCGGTCGCAACTCGACCGGGGCAGAAATGCGGCGTCCGGTCTTTCAGTCTGCCGCGGACCCCCCAGCAATAATAATATGGCAGGGGGTCTTTTCTACACAGATGGCGGGCGGATTGCCCTGTTGGGCCGGCGGTGACCACCGCCGGCCCTACGGGTGCAATCTGCAAGTAATCCTAATGGGGCCCTAAGTGTCTCGCTCAGACCTATGCCTAGATAATCAAAAAATGTTACCCGTTCCAGGGGTTCTTGTAAAATCTTAATCTCCCGAAGACCACCCCGTACTTTACCGATCACCATATATTTTGTCTTTGAGGATTTCTTTTACCTGATTCACTTCCAGGTCAGCTTAAGATAGTCCAAAACATCACTCTCAGATGGATCAAAGGCCCCTGAAAAATGCAACTACATTTCTGAGCAAGAAAGTCACTTCATTAGCTCCCTGTCAAACCTGGATCATCTTACAGTAGTCTATCTCCAAAATTGATGCCTTAATTGGGTAGCACTTGAGAACTTAGCAATTTAGATCCCACCTTAAACCCCCTTTTGGACACAGTACAATTCCACATGCTACTGTATCTGTTCACAAAAGATGAGTGGGATTGCTAGGGGAAAATACTGTTCGGCTCCTTTGCAAGCTCTGCGCTTTGCCAGGACATCATTGTTAGTGAAATTCCAGCGGCGTACAGGGCGTAGCCAGCCTTCATGCTTTACATGGCTTTGTAGATATGTTGCCTCACACTGTGATGGGGAGGCACGCCATGGCTTTTATGGTGGGTTATAACACCCAGGCATTTGTCACATTCCCAGATTTACAACAAGTTGTAAACCTGGGAATGCACCAAAAGCCTATGCCTCCCCAAGAGAGGCATAGGGGAGGTGCAATAAGGAGAAATAACATTGTTCATCATTGGTTTTCCTCTTTCTTTTGATTAGCAGCACACATATAAAGAGGTGTCCCTTCAAACAGAAAAAAAATCAGCCCTACAAGGCAGAGACCGTGGCACCATGGTGCAAGGGTGTGTGCATTGGCGCATGGCAGCCAATTGAGAACTAGTGCAGGGAAGGAGGACAGGAGTGTGCCATATCTAATAGATATGCTGCATTCCTGCCCTTTTGTTTTGCCATAGGGCAACACTGCAGGAAGGATTGTGGTGCTGCCCTATGGCAAAATATTGTAAATGAGGCCCCTTATCTCCTTTCAAGTGGCTGCCATCTGGACCAATTGTCTTGCTCATATAAGTGTCTATCCTGCCCTGTGTAACTTTTAATGCCTGCTGAAGACTCACTGTTTTTGATGCAGCTTCGTTCATCAGGCATACACTTGTTCCTAATCAGTCAGTCAAGCTATACGTTAGATTGAATTCTTGAATACCCATTTAAGTACACCTTTGTGAATTTCATCCAGTTTGCCCATGACACCTCTGTTTACAATTTATCTCCTGAGGCCTGTTTCATGCATTCCTATTGTGGACGAGTACAATGTATCTTTGTTTTCCCAGTTGTTTTGTGGACTTGAAGAGAACATAGTTAATGTAGACCCTTGCCTTCATAATGGCCATCTACACTGATGCTACATGATGAAGATGATTGATATTGGTACATATGAAGTTTGATAAAGGAATGTTGGATACATTATTGCGCTCTAAAATGTAAGTTGTGCTCTTGAAAAAGCTCATCTGCGAATCACATACATACATACATATATGCATACATAAACAACAATGACGTCTCAACCATCACTTTTTTATTACTATTTGCTTCTGAAAATAGCAAACATGACTTTGGTATTAAATATTTATAAAGCAGACTATGTACAAGGAAACAGTATATGTTTTCAATTTCATAAGAGTGCATGTAAACATAAGTTCCTTTATTACATTCAAAACTAGTCTTTGGATAATTAGCTAAAGCCAAAACACCTCCTGTCGAACTGGATTGCCTTTTTCTCACAGATCCACTTGAGGGTGTTATTGCACTTTAATGGGTAGATCTCTTTTTTACTGTACGAACCATAGATAGCTCCAGGCTCTCCGGATTTAATATGAATGCTGTTAGAGAAAAAACAGATAGATGAACTAGAGATCATTACATATTGCAAAGCAAACTGTACCATTGCTGTAGTTGCAAACACATTGGGTTTACAGTCAAAAGACAAATGTTACATAATTTTAGAAATGTATTGAAAATATGAACTAAGGGTAAGATGTCTATGAGTTATAGAAATTAGACTAATTTTGAGAAAGTTCTGAAAGGAATAATGCACATATGCTTGGTGACACCAAGGGGAGCCAAATAGATAATCAAGGTGAAAAGAATGGTAATTGGGTGTATTTGAAGCACTGTCAAGCAATCAGTCACATTCAATCAATGCCCCATCTGACACGAGGAACTTCCACTTGTTCGCAAAACACCACTGTTTGATTCCTAAGGCTTTACTTACTTCCGTAAGTTTACACTTTTGAGAAAGTTTACTACTTTTAGCTATTCACAAATTGCACTTTTGTGGTAACTTACACTTTTGTAGAAACGTACACTTTTTAAGTACTAAAACGTGGCCAACCTCTGGAACTGCCACAACCCTCCTTGGAAAATAATGGAAAAGGGACTTCAAGTGAAAAGTCATAGGAAATAGTGTTACATTAATTATTTTAAAAAACTACAAATGTAAATAAATATTAAGGAATGGGAATTTTTTCTCAATTTGCTATTCGCTATTTGCTAATCGCAAATTGAGAATACTTTCAATGGTGCAGGGGTGTCCAAAGGACACCCTGTTGCACCCCTGAAATAAGTATGGGTGCACATGTGGTGCACATACATGCCCTAAGGGCATGTATGTGCGTCACATGGCACTTTGAAAAATGCTGAAATGTGCATTTTTCAAGGAAATCGCAACTTACAACCAACTAGAAGTTGGTGGTAATTTGCGATTCCTTAAGGGCATTTTTGATTTTTTTTTGCTTAATACATTGCATTTAAGGAATCGCAAAATTTGCTATTCCTTAAATGCAATCGCAAAAGGAGGAATCGCAAACTTTGTGATTCCTTATTTTGCACCCTAATTCCTTCATACATACCATTTTGCGAAAATGATTTTGCAAAGGTCGAAATTCTGTGAATTTCAGCGTTTGCGAACCCATTTGGCCTTGATACATATGGCCCTATATCTAACAAAAAATGTGGTCCAAAAATCCTACTGAATCCCTCCTTACTGAAAACAGCTTATAAGAAACATATAACTTATTGACTGATGTGAAATTTGTGGATTTCTCCAGGAATTTAACATCTGGCCACTTGGAGTGATAATACATTAGAACTAAAGCAATCGTCTTATTAGAGGGCAATGTCTAAAAGTTCCCGTAATGTCCTGTCCACTTCTTGTCATCCATTCTTGGGCCTTTAAACAGTGTACCACGTATAGATAGTTTGACGCTACACTTTTATCACTGTTGGCACATACTTCACATTGCTTGGCCCATTTGTCAGTCGCCATGTCCATTGTAGGCCACCAAAAATGTGTTATTGGTAAAACTTTTAACAATGACATTGCCATGTGACCATGCTGCCTGATTTTCATACTAGGGGGCTTATTTATGAGCCCTTGTGTCACTTTTGCACCACCGGTGCGTCACTTTTTGTGACGCACCAGTGGCGTAAAAAATGCGCCAAGTTGCGTCATATTTACAAAGTGACACATCTAGGTAGATGCATCACTTTGTAAACCCCTGCGCCACATTATACCTGCGCCAGGTATACTGTATGCAGGATGGGCGTTATGAAGCAAGTAAGTCTCGTAGAAGTGAGGCAGTGAAATCTATGAGATTTCACTGCCCCAGTACGTACGCAAATGCATCAATATCTTATGTCTTCGTCACTGCGGCCGTAAGACTGATGCAGGCACATTTGGAATGCAGCCACAGCCCGTGGAGGGAGTTTCGGTGGGGCGGAGAGGCGAGGCAGGGGAGGGGCAGGGTGGGGGGTGCTAAAAACTGGAGTATGGATAATTGAAGGTAAGTAAACAATTTAATTAATAAAACGAATTTCGTAGCGCGCCCTGCATCGCAAAATGCCCCGCCTCTCCGCCCCACCGAAACTCCTTCCACGGGCCGTGGCTGCTGGAATGACCCATTGCTGAGGTTGCGTCACTTTTGAGACACTCCAGCAGTACGTCCTTTTTGCGCCTACAGATACGTCAGAAAAACTTACGTAGCTGTAACTCCTTGCGACATGATGCCTCATACTATAAATATGATGCAGACAGTATGTCGCAAGGAGGGCGCAATAATAAGTGTGGCTTTGCTGTTTTCATGCAGCGATGTGTCACTTTTTCCTAAATGAGGCCCTCAGTCTCATACCTTCTGGAGAAGACACAAGTCATCTCTGACCACAAGACAAACTACATTTGTTTGCTACATAACAGTGGTATGTAGCATTTTGTTGTGGGAGTGTTTCTCGAGTTGACCTTCGAGGCGGAGAGTGCAGGCTGTGCTGAAGAGGAGGAGGGCTGCCTGCCACCCCGAAAATCAAGCGTATCACCGCCTACACCCGGGCGCTGGACCACAGCCCCCAGGGTGCATCACTGCACACACACCTGTAGCAACTCAGGGGGAGGCACTGACATCGCGCCTAAAAGCGCTGCCTCGGCCCCTGTCCTGCAGGAGTGTTTATCGAGCTGACCTGCGAGGCGTAGAGTGTAGGCTGTGCTGAAGAGGAGGAGGGCTGCCTGCCGCCCCGAAAATCGAGCGTATCACCACTTACACCTGGGCTCTGGACCACAGCCCCCAGGATGCATCACTGCACACACACGTGTAGCAACTCAGGGGGCGGCGCTGACATCGCGCCTAAAAGCCCTTCCTCTGCCCCTGTCTTGCGGGAGTGTTTATCGAGTTGACCTGCGAGGCGTAGAGTGTAGGCTGTGTTGAAGAGGAGGAGGTGTGCCTGCCGCCCGGAAAATAGAGCGTATCACCGCCTACACTCGGGCTCTGGACAACAGCCCCCAGGGAGCATCACTGCACACACACCTGTAGCAACTCAGGGGGAGGCGCTTACATCGCGCCTAAAAGCCCTTCCTCTGCCCCTGTCTTGCGGGAGTGTTTATCGAGTTAACCTGCGAGGCGGAGAGTGCAGGCTGTGCTGAAGAGGAGGAGGGCTGCCAGCCACCCCGAAAATCGAGCGTATCGTGGCCTACACCCGGGTTCTGGACCATAGCCCCCAGGGTGCATCACTGCACACACACCTGTAGCAACTCAGGGGGAGGCGCCGACATTGCGCCTAAGAGCCACTCCCAGCCTTCTGTGGCGCTGGACACTGCGGGGGACAAAGCCCGGGACCAAGGGGGGCCTGTCTGTGCCTGTCCGTGACTGGGAGAGACTGGACAGGGCCACCCCTCTGTTGTGTGGACTGTGAGTACTTGTACACGGACTTTCTTTATTGTGGGAAACTGTAAGAATACGGGGATTTGTAAATACATACTTCACTGTGCATATGGGTTTGCCAAACTTTATGGGTTTAACTTTACTGCTATTGCTATGCAATCTATACCATTCCAGTTAGCCTTTCTTTTGGTTCAGTTGCACGTAAGAAGGGTAAGAGATATGGGGAAGACTACTCCCCCTTGTCAAAGGCCCAACACCAGACAGAAATCTTCCAAGCAAACTGCTCACCCTCACCCTACTGCCATTGATAGAATGTTACTGCAGGTCTCTAGTGAAATCGAACACACAGACAGGCGCTTGTCCCTCAGACCAAGATTGCCTAGTGTGACCCAGTTGGCCGAGCCAAGCACCCCTGACACCCTAGAGGTATCTATTCCATAAATATCTGCTAATTCACTAGTGTTACCCCCAGAACAAGCTAGTGTACCCATAACCAGAGTTAACAGAGTAGATAAGGTTGGAGAGGGAAAAGGAAATGTCCTGCACAAAAGAAGCGTACAGTTAGGGGGGACGAGGAGTTGGTTCTTACATAGTAAAACACTCCGTCAATACCGCAGAGACCAGCCCTTTGGATATCCATATTAATTCTTTTGTCCCGGGTTAGGCCAAGGTGTTTAAACAGGAGCTTAAAACTTTTTTGGACCAGCTCCTTAAATCAGAACATAGTGATGTTCTGAAAAGTATTGCCACAATAAAAACATCTTTGGACATTTGAGGATCCAAAATCGATGCAGTATTAAAAATTAGTGATAGTTTAAAGGCTATAAATAGGACTATCACGAACCAAGGCACGCAGGCATCCCTTTCCCCCGGTGGGCATACAGATTCCACAGTAGGCTAATCCAATACTCATAATCGAATTTTGCCCAGTGGACAAATCCTGAACCAATCCCCAAAGACCAAAACCATAATCCTGAGGCTTTTGGTAAAGGTATGGTGGATGTTCACCAGGTCCCACATCCAGTGCCAAATCCCGTAAGGAATACTATACTCCCGAAAACAAGTCCGATAAAACCGGCTCTCCAACATATAGATCTACCCCCCAGAATCAACCCCTTATGTGGTAATCCTAGCTGGAGTTCCATCCCTGGAGCCAGGTCGGGGTGAAACATTTATGGAATTGAAAAATAAATTAATTTAATGGCTGAATAAACATAGACCACTCCCTTCCCTGGCACACACTGAAATTATATTTGCGCCTAGGGTTTGCTGGCTTGGACAGAGACAAAAAGATATTTCTGGGGATTGTGTGGTGATAAACTTTAGAGATAGGAGGGCAGTTCATTACATTCTTAAAGGAGATCAAACTTCCACAGGGTTAGGAGGCATTCAAGTACTCCCATTGGGTTACTTTTATCCACCCAGTCCTCTCTTGGATAGAATGGACAGTGTGTATAAAAAGTGGGAAAAGCGTGCACAGAATAATGTCCCGCCACACTTAGTCCAAGATTGGGGAAACCAGGAGTATTTTAACATATCTGTAAATAATCGCTTTAGCCCTCTGAACCTGGTTGACTGACTAGCACCCCTGCAGGAAAATTTGAGCCCAGTCTCGAATACTTATATTGATCTCTGCCATCTAGAAAATCTAAATCTTGGTAAACAAGCCTTGCAACCCTCCCCAAAGAAAATTTCCTTATCTGAACCTCGGTGTATATCTGCATTACGCAACTCTGCCCAACAGATACAGGAGTCACTAGGGTATGAAGATTTGGCTATCCCTTTGAACATACAGCAGAGTGGGCCCCTAGATCACAATAACTCTGGTTGCCAGATAGCATTAGAGCAGAGCATTAATATTCTATCCTGGAACGTAGCCGGTCTTGGTTCGAAACTGGATCTCGCAGATTGGGGCGCCTATGTCGACTCTCATAAGATCTGCTTGTTCCAGGAATCCTGGTTACGGGCTCCCGCTTGCAGAGTGGGGTGCGCAGCACACTTTATCTCAGCTATTCAAGGGACCAGGGGGAGACCTTCAGGTGGCTTATGCACTTGGGTTGGAATACACTTGGGGTGTAAAACTGTAAAGTGTTAGAAACGCTGTCCCCTGATATCCAGTGTACTCTTCTAATATTTACCAATGACATGAAAATAGCGCTTATAAATATTTAAAATATTTATTCACGTCCAGTGAAACAGGGGTCGACTTCGCAGGTTTTAGACTCTTTGATAACCTTTTTACATACCCTGCCCGAGACCGCTCACATAATAATTGGGGGAGACTTTAACTGCCACTTTGAACGCTTAAATGGCTTAACCCCTTCGATGCGGCGGCAATTCCCCCGCAGCACTAGGAGGGAGGGGGGCCGAGTGGCGCTCGCGTGCTCATGACGGAGCCGCTCCTTCACGAGCCTTGGTTGAGCTGTGCTCATGACGGAGTGGTTCCGTCATGGCCCCACCCGCTCAATGGAACGTCCGGCGCGGAATTCGCGCCGCGCAGGCGCGCCGAGCGAGCCATGACAGAACGGCTCCAACATGAGCACAGCTCAACCGAGGCTCATGGCGGAGCGGCTCCGTCATGAGCATGGAAGCAGTTAAATACCCCTATTACTAGTGAGCAGGATTCTGTATGATCAATTCCTGACTGTAACACCTACCCGGCCAGGGGTTGGTCCCCGTTAGTTCATCAAATGAACTCTTTTACTGTGATACACATGTTTAGGGCATGTAATGGACGTTTTCCCTCAGACAGCCCGGCCACCCCTACCTATAAAAAAAAAAGGCCAATCTTATATTATAGACTATATATTGGTAGATGTGGAGCTATGCCACAGAGTTTTGGATTTCGCAGTAAACATCCGCTGCGAAAGTGACCATAACCCACTGGTGTTAAAAATCAAACTGCCTAACCTGGAGTCAGTTCAAGGCCATCCTACCTCAGTAAATTTAAATCTGGCAGTAACAGGTGGAGACAGAAGAGTTTGGTGGGAAACTTTTTTCCAAACAGATGACAAAAAGGCTGTTCTTTATGAACAGATTATTCCCCACTTGGAAGTTGCTTCCCAATTACCAATAATCGACCCTAGTTCCGGCTGTTTTCAAGAATTACTTAAAAACCACCAGGAAATGTTTGTTAAAATCGCAGAGTTCTTTTATAATACTGACTTTAAAGTCCCTCCCTGTGCCATTAATACAAATTCTTGGTATAATAAATCTTGCAGAGATGCTAAAAGTGCCCTGCTGTTAGCGGTTAAAGACAAGGATACCATTCGCACTAAGGAAACCAGGGAAACGTACAAAAAAATTGTAGCAAAGGCAAAATCCATATGGGAAGCAGACACATGGGAAGCAATCAAACTGGCCCTAGATAGCAGAGATATGAGGGCCTTCTGGAACCTAGTGAGAACTGGTAGGCAAATTGGCATTAGAACCGAATCTAGGGGAGGAAGTCTGGAGGTTGCGCTTCCAATCTCTATATTCTATATCTGAGGAAGGAGATAAAACTGACAGGCACCCCATAGACCATAATATTCTTGTGGTTTCTAATGCCCTGGCTTGTTCTGAAATAGAAGTCAGTGCAGCTTTGGCCAAAATGCTTCTGGGCAAAGCCCCTGGATTGGATAGAATTCCAGGGGATTTATTTAAGTACTAGCAGCCCGTCCCGACGTTGTCCGGGTATGAATTGCTGCCGGCCAGTAGTATATTGTTTTGTAGGATTTCGTTTAGATAGCATTTCTTATCTGTGACAGGCTTGTGGAAAGCTCTGATTCACAATGCACTGCTGATGCCCTCAAGAGTGCGTGTTCAGTAGTGTGTGAACTCGAGTTTCCCTACTTTATTTTTCCTTTCAATATTATATAGCGCGAACTCGACAACATGGCATGAGCACAATTTACATTACAGAAGAACACATACATTTGTGGTAGGCACGGGGAGACAAAGCAATTTGCCTGGAATCACAGGATGTTGAGCTGATGCCGAGATTCGAACGTAGCTCCCCAGCTCTAAAGTTCGCAATTCTAGAACTTGTGGCGGGAGGTGTGTCTAAAAGTGTATGTCAATGCTGGCCATCAATGAGAGAGACCTGTGCATTTTTCAAATGGGTGGGGAAAAAATATGAGTATGTTGCTGGAGATGTGGCCGCCGTGCCACCAATGTACTTACCAGGGGAGGGTAAACACCCATTATTCCGCAACTTTCTCTCCGCATACCATGACTCCGCATACTTTCATTACGAAAGTACCATGACTCCGCAATGCCATTATAACGCATTGCATTACATTTTAGATGCTTTTACCACGCATACCATTTACAACGAAATTCGTTGTAAATGCATGAATGGTAAAAGCATGTTTTTTTTAAATGTTTGGATAAGGTAAGTATGGGTATAGGGGTATATGTTTGGGGGTACTGAGGGATATGTTTTGGGGTGTTTGGGTATTTTAAGGGTTCAGATATAGGGGCACATTAGGATTGCCGATTTTCCGCATCCTTCGGGCGGCGGAAGCCACCGCCGGCCCGGAGGATGCGGAAAAACCGCAGCGGACCCACCAAAGACCCACCGCCGCATTAGGATGGCTGGTGGGTCCTGGTTTCAGTCCGCAGCTTTTCCGCCACGGTTGGCTTACAACCGCGGCGGAAAAGCCCTAATATAGTGGCGGTGTCTCTCAGACACCGCCAGCCATATTAGGATGCCCAAAAAAATATAATTTTCCGCTGCGGGTTTTCCGCCGTGGAAAAGCATACGGACCTTCACTGCGGGGGCCCGTTGCGGGCCCCCTGGGTGAGGGAGGGGTGGGGGGTGCACATGGGGTGTACCTATGGTACCCCCCTGCATTTGTATGCAGAAATCGTCAGGCACCGCACGGTGCCTGCCGCTTTCTGCATACAAATGCATTGCATGCATTTTTAACATTTCGGCAGGTGCAGCTTGAAGTCGCACCCGCCGCAATGTTAAAAATAGAGGATGTGACCGCCATGGTGGCGGTCACATCCTAATTGCACAGGAGGGAACTCCGCAGGCCATGCGGAGGTTCCCTCCTACTCAGTGATCGTGGATGGACTCAAGTCTGTCTGCGATCATAATGGGCCCCATAGTTTTGGGTTATGGGGTACAGGGGTAGTTTTAGGGTTTAGGGATAGGTATGGGTTTTTGGGTACAGGGGTATTTTTAGGGTTCAGGGCTAGGTTTGGGTTTTGAGGTATAGGGGTATTTTTTGGGTTCAGGGCTAGGTTTGGGTGTTGGGGTATGGGGTATTTTAGGGTTCAGGGGTAGGGCTGGGTTTTGGGGTGCAGTGGTATTTTTAGGGTTCAGTGCTAGGTTTGGGTTTTTTCAGGTACTGGAGTATTTTTAAGGTTCAGGGGTAGGTTTGGGTTTTGAGGTACAGGGGTATTTATAGGGTTCAGGGCTAGGTTTGAGTTTTGGGGTACAATGGTATTTTTAGGGTTTAGGGATAGGTTTGGGTTTTGGGGTACAGGGTCTATTCATAGGGTTAAGATGGGTTAGTGTTTAAGGGTGTTGGGGTATTTTAAGGAGTAAGGTTGGGTTATGATTATGGGGTGCAGGGGTATTTAAAGGGAGAAGGGTGGGAGTAGCACACGATATGAGACATGGCATGAAGGGCGGAACGTACCTCACGCCCCCAGCGTTTGTTACACCCCCAGCACACGCCCACAGCACAACGCAGAAACGCCCACAAGGTACTACTTTGCTGGCACGTTCTTTTACCTTTTAAATGTATATGGTGGTCGTCTGCATAGCCTAAGTCCTTCTGCTGCAACTGCCCTTTCCAACGCTGTATTGGGTGTTGTGATTGGTGCTGTGGTTCCTGAGATTTCCCGCCTCAAAGGTTTGGCCTCTCTCTTTATTATAATATTATGGATATGGATGAAAGCTTTGTGTGTGTTCCATATATAACGACGTTTTTTAATGCCATATTTCAAGGTATGGAACTCCCTCCAACATGGGTAGGGGTGGAAATCATCCCTATTTACAAGAAAGGCTCCCCAATGAACCCTGCTAATTATCGCCCAATAAGTTTAATTGACGTGACACAAAAGTTGTTTGCTCCCGTCCTTTTTTAATTTAATTTAATTTAATTTAAAGGAGTTTGTAGAGCGCCTGGTGACGCCTCCCGGCGTGTCCCCGCGCTGTGGAGAGAATGTGAAAAGGAGTAGAGGAAAAAGCCCATCACCAAGTAAAGAGGCAGGTTTTCAATTTCTTCCTAAACACGATTTCGTTATTCTCCATCCTGATATCCAAAGGAAGAAGGTTCCATTTCCTGGCAGCTAAAGTCCGGAAAGATCTGCCTCCCATTCTAGCTTTTTTGGGGCGTGTAGTTCTGAGCAGGCCCATACCTTTAGATCTAAGCGACCTGCTGGGTTCATAGACAGACGCCAAGTCCGACATGTAGGCCGGTGCTCTGTGATGAATTATTTTATGGCACCAAAGCATAGCTTTAAAATCAATCCTCTTCCTGATAGGCAGCCAGTGGAGGGCTACGGGAGAGGGGCGTGATGGTGCTCGACGAGGGAGCCTTAGGACCAGGCGAGCTGCCGAATTCTGCAACACCTGTAGCTTTTTAATATTTTTCTCAGATGTACCCATGAGCAGCACGTTTCCGTAATCAATACGGGACGTTATCAGTGCTTGCGTCATGGTACGCCTGGAATTGATGGGTAACAGGTCAAGGGTGCGGTTCAGAGTTTTCATCACCCCAAAGCACTTGCCCACAGTTTTTCTTATGTGGCTATCAAAGGACAATTTATTGTCCACCCACACACCCAAATTCTTCGCCTCTCGAGAGGGGGAGGGCAAAGGACCAAGGCAACTGGGCCACCACTCAGTCGTCCATTTAGCCTCATTGCCTCCCATGATGAGGACCTCTGTCTTAGTCCCATTAAGTTTCAGACAGTGGTCGTTCATCCATGTGGCAAGTTTAGTCATGCAGGCATTGAAGTTATCAGCTTCCTTAGAAGGGGCTTGGGTCAGAGATATGAGAAGTTGCGTGTCGTCGGCGTAGGAGACAAGCTCCACGCCGAACGACTGCACTACCTCTGCCAGAGGGGCCATATATAAATTAAACAGGGTGGGACTCAGGGCAGAGCCCTGAGGCACCCCCTGCTCAAGCCTCACCCTATCGGAGAGAAAGCTCCCCCTTTGGACTTGAAAGCTTCTGTTAAGCAAAAATGCCTTCAGCCATCCCAGTGCCTTATTGGTGACTCCCGCTTTGTTTAGACACTGTAGCAAGATGGAATGTGCTACAGTGTCAAAAGCGGCACTGAGATCAAGCATGATGAGGGCCATTGTCTTTCCCTCATCTGCTCCCTCACGTAGGGTTTCTGTGTCCCTCAGGAGAGCTGTCTCCGTTGAGAAACCTGATCTAAAACCCGACTGGGATTTATGGAGAACATTATGGGTCTCAAGATGTTCCATCAGTTGGGTGTTAGCGACTTTCTCCGCCAACTTGGCCACATACGGTAGCAGGGATATGGGTCGTAAGTTATCCATAACGTCCAAACTGATGTTGGGCTTTTTCTTAATGGGTAGCACTATTGCCTGTTTCCATTCTTCCGGGAGACAAGAGGTTGAAAAGGAAGTTAGTAGCAGGTGCCTCAGGTGAGGTTCCAGTACTGAAAAAGCTTCAGCTAAAATTTTTGGTGGAGCTGGGTCTCCGGGCGATCCTGATTTGATCTTGTTGCACATCTTGGACAGCATCTCATAGGAGGGAACTTCAAAAGATTTAAGACAGACCGGCGTGTTTACAATTTTCTCATTTTCAGTAAAATCTGCGGCCGGGGCTCCCTGTTTAGAGAAACTGGTATAAATTTTACTAATTTTACCAGCAAAATACTGAGCAATGTTATTACACGATTCCACTGAGTCATTTTGGATGGAGGAGGACATCTCCACTATGGATATCTCCTTATATATTTGAAACAATTCCCTAGAGGAGTTGCCTGCTTCCGTGATACGAATGTGGTAATGCTCAGCTTTTGCCAGGCGAACGGCTTTGTTATATTCTTTCTGTGCTGTTTTATACTGTATTTTTATGTCTGTACAGAAGTTATGACGCCAGGTTCTCTCAAGTTTCTTGCAGGCCGTTTTCAAGGTCTGTAGTTCTTGTCCGAACCAAGGAGCAGTTTTCTTAGGCCTCCTATCATTGGACATGGTGCGACTAGGGGCTGTGATGTCCAGAGCCTTAGTGACGATATTGTTTAGATTTTCGTTGGCAGCCTCACAGTCAGCTCCTTTCGGAGGACCTTCATCTTGGACAATTCGAGTGAAGGAGTCCAAGATAAAATTCTTCCATTTCCTGCGTTTGTAACGCAGAGAGTGTTGACGAAAAAGCTCTGTTTTGTCAATTTGGACTGAAATGGGGATAATATAGTGATCCGACCAGGGTATGGGTATAGGATCTGTAGTATGCACTCCCAGCCAGTTACCAAAGACGGGGTCTAACAAATGTCCTAGTTGGTGTGAGGGTTCTTTATTTTTAAGGTCAAATTGAACCGATTGCAGTTCCATACGTATGTCAGCTGCATGGGGCCCCAGTTATTTGAACGTCCTCACAACAACAGAGAACTCATTTCTTAGACAACTTGTGAACCTACCAAAGAGTACTCCATTAACTCCCTTGAGGAAGGATCTCGGGATTGGCCGATAGGGTAACTAATTGCTTCCCGCCCATTGCTGTTCTGGCATCGTTTATGGAGCACATCTGAGCTCTTAAACAATAGGGAGGAACTGAAGGAAGTACTTTCTATTTTGGGAGCGGGGAACCTACCATGGATAGCATAAATTAAATCTAGACTCTATCAAATGGTGTTGACAGCTATGTGGTCCTCCCCAGAGGAGGCCTGTTCCCTAACTTAAAAAAAACTTTGAAATATACTATCAAAGTATACAATTTATCACAACTCCTTCAGAGCACAAATATTAAATCCATGACCTATAGTTTTCTGGATGTCAAATCGCATTACAGGTTTGAACCTGTGTTAAATAACATCCAACCACTCCTCGCCAATAAATTATTCCTGTAATTTAGATATGGGGTGCTCCCTCTCAGAGCTTTCACAAACAACTGGAAGGGTAGTACCAAGCTGGACTGCCCAGGGTGTGGGTCGAGTGAGGAAACAGATCTCCATGTTCTTCTTTTCTGCCCAGCCTATAGTAGACCTAGGGCCAAATGGGTACTCCAGCTTTGTAAAAATACGGGAATGAGATTATACTGAGGTTTACAGGCTACTGAAATATGATACTAGCCAATCGTTTGTCTTTGTAACCTCGAAATTCTTGCTAGCGATGTGGCACATGCATAGAGTAATTATCAAGAGCCAGAGCTCTGTAATCACTTAAGAGTCAAAACAACATGTTTATGCAGCTATCCCTATATAGGAATAAAATCCACTTCTACATTTTGTGTAAATTTGTAATTATCACCTTGCTATTTTTATCACTTTTTATAACTCTTTTCTATTGGATTTATTTAACTTATTTATTGAAATGCTTTTAATATTTTAACATGTGTATATTTGCTCGGTTTAATGCAGAATCTCAGCCTCTGTTCTGTCTAAAGATTTTGTTTTCCCTTAGCATTGTACAGTTTCCCTTAGTCACCCCAATAATTGTATTTATAACCACTTTTACACCTCTTTGAGAATGATGTATTGCTGCTTCTGATAAATTTCTTGTCTGTGCTTTTATGGATTTCAGCCGAAATAAAGTTTAATTGAACTTGAACTTGAACAGTCAGTATATAACTTTCACTTAATGGTTTAATGGATGGCTGATAAATAACACTTGACCATATTCAGTGTCTATTAATTTTTGTCATCAACAACAAAAGAGTGTTCCTGTTCTGATTAAGGTGGAAAGAAGCACAGAGCACAAGGAACCAACAAAGCCCATTCGGTTTGTTAAGAAAGTCCTCACTCACCGACCTGGTCGGTGACCTGCTTCATCATCGGGCCCCACCGGGTGTGACCGAATGCCACCCCGGTGTGCTGCGACGCCAGAATTACTGCAGAGCTGGTCTTGTGAGGGTGGGAGGGCTATGTGAAAATTTACGTGAATAGTGTGAAGTGGTGAGTTAAAATTGCCTTGTATGTATCAAAAAATTCATTTAATCAGAGATCATCAAGGGCAAGGTTAAAAAATGTGATGGTGAGTAAGGCCAACTAATTGGATGGTCTACTCCCACTAGCATTAAGTGACAACGTGAATGGTCAACATGAACATGTTTCAGCCGGTGTGGTATAATTAACCTGGCATTCGTCAGGACCTAGAGTGTAAACCTCGGCGGTATGGGCACTCTAAGGCCCACCCAACCAGAGGTTAATTTTTGACATTAATTTTTGTCACCAACTATGCAATCAATTTCTAAAATTACCCACAATGTTCGATCTACCATTCATAAATGGCAGACACTACATCCACCTCACTTTTCTGTTTATGGTCTGAAGAAGGACTGAACAAAACCAATTGGAATAACCTGTCAGCAGGAAAAGTGTTTCTTCAAAGAACAAATATGGCTACAAAATGCTTTTCTTGGAACTTAGAACATAAGCCAGCAATGCAAGCTAAATCTGTCAGTCCACCAACAGAAGATGAGATGCTCATTAATGGTGATCAGTTGTTAAAGTAAACGTACTTCCCCATATGTATTTCTTACTTTGATCTATTGTGTAATCACATGCCAACAACTTCTTTTCTACTCACCTGACACAAACACCTTACCTTTATTTTGTGTGCAAAGTCCTCAAAAAATGTGTCATATTACTCACACTGCCCAGCAAATGAAAGCTAGTTTTCCTTGGAATTTGGTGTGGGAAACACTTTGAGAACACCCCCAAGGATTCCGTCGAGAATAATACCCTTAGAGGAAATGTTATGTCCACGGTAACCTCCATTTTAAACAAAAGTCATGCCTGATTCAGGCAATGAGGAAAAGGCAGCATCTGTAGTCTCTGACATTGAAGGAATTGACTGGGAAGAAGAGAGACTGGAGAGCTAGACCTTAGCCCAGCTGAAGGGCTTCTGCCTCAAGTTTAGAGTTTCATAGTCTGGATGTTAAAACAAGCCACATTTCATAAAGGCGCTGAGGGCCTGGATTGAGTCAAGGGCACCTGAGAATAGAGTGGAAGTTGAACCAGCAGAAAGCATCCATGATTTTGGCAGAGTTCTGTTGCCAGAGGAGTAGGCAGATAGAAAGGAAACCCGGGCACACGAAATGGAAATGGCAAAACTTAATGGACAGTTGTCAAGAGAAGAAGCCAAATGGAGCATGAAATTAACTTGAGAGAGATGGAGCTGAAAGCTAAAAGTATGGAACTTACTCCCTCTGGTGGCAGTGCATCACCAGTGCAGGTAGAATCAAGGGTGTATATACCTAAAGAAGTGGTAAAATAACTTTTTAAAATTATGACATAGGGCAGTGGGGCTGAACTGTTCCCATGAGGCACAGGGTCAGACTGATTTGCATATGTCCATGTCTGAACTGGGGTGGCAGAGTAGGCTTAAGAACGGTGATGGATTAAACCCAAATCTGTTGGCTGGGTGTGAGTGTTTGATTGGTTCAGATGCTCCGTCCATCATCACCCCCTTTTGTACCGCTTTGTTCACCATAAGTTGGCAGGGTATGCTCAGACATGAGTCCCTTTCTTACCTTTTCACTGGATTCAAGCAAGCCTGACTGAAGACGGCTGTAATGCCAGAAACCGGTCCTAGGAAGCTTGAATCCAGTCCAGGGAAGGCATGGCTTGGCAGTTCGGGCTGGACTGTTCCCATGAGGCACTGGGTCAGACTGATTTGCATATGGCCATGTCAGAACTGGAGTGGTGGAGTGGGCTATAGAACGGTGATGGATTAAACCAAGATCTGTTGACTGGGATTGAGTGTTTGATTGGTTCAGATGCTCCGTCCATCACCACCCCCATTTGTACTGACTTGCGGCAGAATAGCACAACAATTAACATGAATATTTAGTCTTAATTTTTTTTGTCTATTAAAGTCAGCTTTCAGTCTTTGTTTTTTATTAATATATTGCTGGTCAAATCTCTCTTTGAGTACTTGTTTTGACCAAGAAACAGATTTCCCTATGAGCTTGGCCCTTTTGATTACCATTCCAAATTTGGGTCGCCCAAAATACACAAATATACCTGAATTCTTTTAGAATTGTTGTTGACAGGAAACATCCAAAACAATTAGACCTGAGCCATAAGTTCCGAAATCCCGCAACAACAACTAGGCTGAACAATGGCTTTGCCTTAACCATGCATGTGCATGGTTAAGGCAAAGTCAGTCTAGTGTTCGGGATGGGCATGGTGAGACGGGCGTCAGAACAGGACAAGTAAGAGGGGTTGGGAGTAGTTTTTAGGGGGTGGGGGATTTGGGGTCGTTGTTGGGGGGTGAGGGTTTCGGAGTTGTTTTTAGGGAATGGGAGGGGGTTTGGGGTAGTTTATAGGGGTGGGGGTTTGGGGTAGGTATTAGGAGGTTGGGGTTCTGGGTAGTTTTTAGGGGTGGGAGGGCTTGGGGTAGTTTGTAAGGGGTGGGGGGTTTGTGGTAGTTTCTAGGAGGTTGGGAGTGGTATGGTAGTTTCTAGGAGTTTGGGGGTGTATTTAGGGCTCAGGAGGAGAGGGAGGACTGGTAACCTTAGAAACAGATAGGCGTTTATCATGCATGTCTTTATCACGAAAACTTGTGGTAAAGGAATGCATGGTAAAGCAATTCATATTTAAGACACCGTCATTTTAGAGACTGCGTTGTAAAGGTACGCGGGGTAGAGGAAACCATTTTTGTGACATACAACCGGTGTTGACCGTCAACTTACCAAGTGCTCCCAAACATGTTCCTCACTACTGACGTCTTATTGGCTTCAAAGACCACCCTACTATTTAAAATCCCCTTCCACCTCCTCCAATGAATGTTTGGGATCGCCCTCTCACTGTGAACACTTCTGAGGAAGGTTAAGTTGAATTGTTTTCAATTGTTAATAACAACTACAATAATACAATAATATGTTCTTATGTAAAATAAACTACACTTAAAATACAGTTAACCTTAAATAGCAAAATATTTCAATTATAGTATACTGAGATGGTAATAAAATGGAGTGGGCTATTGGCTACTTAAGGAAGGTTTAGACATGTGTACCTATATTCACTCAGATTAGAAAATGTACATGTTTATTGAAGGAATATAGAATTACAAGTGATGTGTAAGCATCGCATACCAACATGAATGAAAAGTACTTTAGACATGCGTGCACTTGAGTCAGTGAATATGTGTGTGCATTACAGAATACCTCAGATTACAGAAGGTTAATCGTTTCATTAGAGTTTGAGTCTCATGTCTGGCTAGTATGTGTGCTTGTATGCAAGAATAATGGAGTGAACAAAAGCATTTGAATACTTCTAAATTGCTGACAAACGGAAGTGCTTCAATGCCAGGAAAAGTTCATGATGAGGCAAAAACGCCTCTTAAACTAGCAGGTAAGCAATAACCTTTGCTTTAATGGGCAGTCACTAGAAATTAGCAGTTACATCCATTTTATAGGAACTTACAGTGAGAAGGTCCAAAAAAGCAAGCGAAAAACAAAACGAGGGGTGCTAAATGGATCTGAACCCATTTCTCACAAGAGAAATTTCCAAAAGTTGGTGGTTGGTGGACTGTGGGTTTATTAGAAGGCCAGGATTAAAGTACAACATGACCCAATAAGATTTTGCCTCAGACTCCTGCAAATGTTTCTGATAGGTCTGATATTCATTTTGCTCGGTAAACTCCTTGTTTCCCCCAACATCAGCAATATCCTGTGGTTGTTCTAAATGTGTGACCTTGATCTTCTTTGATTCTTCCACAGGCATGTCCCTTGCTGAGTTATATTTGTACAGCTGCAACCTTGTTTCTTTCTCACTTCTGGAACAAATATTGAGTTCCTGCAATTTGATTCGAAGCCCCCTATGGTGTAGAAGATTGCCAGGAACACGGGGCCATGGCATGATGGCTATACTCTTTGTTTTGCCCATAATACACCCTCAATAAGAGATGAACAGACACCTAGTCATCTTTTGTCCATACAGGCATATTGTTTAAATCTGTCCCCTTCCTTCCGGAACTTCCCTAGCTTAAGATCTCCTTTAGACAATTTACATTCATATTTATTGTTATATAAAAGTCAGAATGCATCTCAGTCACATGAGCAATGGCAGCAGTATCTTTCTGCAGAAACCAGAGCATGGGCGTTCGCAGACATTTTTCCAGGGGGGGGGGGGCAAAATGTTAACGTCATCACCATCCTCCGACATGATGTGTGCCAGGTGGGCCACAAGAAACACTGGGGCACAGCACTGGGATAGACTCAATTAAATGCCAGGAATCCAGGACATGTGACTGACCCTGCCACAGGCCAACAATCACCACCTGTAGGGAAAACGCTAACATTTCTGACAAGGTGCTTTATCTCTGTCTGCTAGGTGTGCAGACTTCCGGGTCCTCAATCCAACACCAATCAAGGCTGTCTTCAGCACGATTCGATTTTTATCAGAATACTTTAAAACAGCCTATGATTAAAGCACCAGATTAAATATATTGGATGCACAGTGTATGTTAGGGATTATTTGTAGCACACATATATATACCAATATTTGCTTTTTTGGTGCTAGAAGTCATGATAACTTTTAGCCAAAGTTAAAGCACAACGTCAAAGTTAGTAATAAATAATTCAGCAATCACACACAATAGTGATTCGCCAATGGGTGCTCCCTTTACTAGAATTCCCCGGGCATTGCTAAATTTTACACACATTCAATTAATTTATACAAAATAAAACGTATAGGTCCAAATGTTACCAATATTTTTTAAAAGAAACTTAGAGTCCCTCTACATGTAGTCAATGTCAAACTGACAACGTGCCCACGTTTAGGGATACAATAATGGCCAGCTCCCTTATGCGGAAGCCTGGCACCGAAAATGTGTGACACATGCGGTGCCCGCAGTGGCGGCACATCACTGATCCAGGGATGCTGAGTCTTACACAGCGGTCGAAGTGGGGGAAAAAAAGTAGGGGAACGGTGGGCGGAGAATCAAAGGGCGGGAATAACCCAAGGATTGGATCTGTGGGTGGAGCCAGAGGTGTGGTCAGAATGCGCAGACATCCCAATTTTTTGTATTTGTTTGGCATTTCACTGCCCAGTTTAATCAACCAATGGATACACGCGAGTTTTTAAGGTTATAATGAGTTATTGACATTAAAATGTATTCACAAAGTGGGATATGCTTCTAATCAAAGAATGTACCAAATACGATAAAATGTGGAAACACAAGCCATTTGTCTCCAAATCATGGGGTTTCTGTCATCAGCACTACTCCCTTTTTCCACAACAGCAGTTCAAATATGAATGGCAAAATATCCTAGTTTGCAAATGTTTTCTCTAAAATGATGGCTCTGCCATATTTGCTGCATAATGCAAGATCTGCTGCATGATCTGACCATTTAAACTAATAAATAGTTTGTAGCTCAAACATATCAAAAGTTAATATAAAATGTGACTTGGGTTGCTGCGGAGTGGATGGCCTATTGTAAAGGTTGACTGGTCACCTTTCTCACTGCTGCGTTTGTATGTTACACTGGTACTAATAAGGCAAAATCTTTCAAGAGACTGTTAGCTTGTGTACACACGTCAAAATAATAAAATATCTGAAAATATACTGCATTATGCTGCAGTCTTTTTTTTAATGCCTAATTTAGTCAACACTACGGCATAATGTTGTCATCCTTTGCTGCATGATTAATCCCAGTGGCCCCACAGCAGGCAGCACATGTTAAAAGTGCTTGTGAATGAAGCCGGGTGACTGTAAGTTTGCAAACTTAGTTTGGTGTGCGTGCAAATCCTGCATTGCCAATCTCTGGTGAGTTGCAGCTACTACTGCAAAAACAAGGCCAATGGAGGTACCTATGGGTGAGGCAGACTGGCCTCAAGGGCAGGGCCAGCCACAGCACTGGTGGTGTCCTGTGCATTAATGTTTGTTAGTGCCCCCAATGACCACCTCTGCCATGGATTCCCTTACTACCACCCTTTAACTGTGCCCCCCATTTTCCATAACCACTCTCTCTCAGATGCATTTAATTTGATTTGCAGCACCACATTGTAGGGTGTCAGAGCACTTTACATCACACACATTACACAGAGACAATCAATATGTGTGTAAATCACTGTATAGAAAATGTTACATAAGACTAAGGACTACAAGGCGTAGGAGTCAAATGACAACCATACTAGTAGCCCGTATAGTTTTATAGTGATTGGCCTGGAGAAACACAATACCCGGAATTTAAAACATAATGCCATGGTTGGGGGTTCTCCTTAATAATCAGAATTGATTTCTGTCCAAAAGAACACTTTTTGGATTAGGATAATCAAAGACTGGGGAGAGAGAGGGGGGCGGACATAATGCTTTAATTTATACCTTGCAGTTTGTATGCAGCTCTTAGATAACAGTTAATAGCTCACTGTTCTAAGTTAGGATTTTAACTTATAAACTGCAAGTAACAAAAAGATCTCTCTGACAAAAGCAGTAGCCCACTGACCTATTTACATTATGTGCACTATGTGATCTGCATGGCGCATGTTCTTTGTAGCCGGTACATTAACCCTCTGAGCTACCTTTCCGTGAGTCAAAACTTCCACTAGACAAAATTCTGATCTCTCTCTTAGAAGAACATTAATCACCAGAGTCATCATGACATTTTTATTGTTGCCGAAAATTGCTGGAGGCCACGAAGGAGGCAGCAAGCATTTTTAAAACCATAATATACTTGCAAACACCATGCTTCCACCTAAAGTCAGCACCTGGTGCGGTAACACTGGTTGCACCGCCCCAGAGCAGGCCCTTCTCAAGGGTCCTGTGACCTCAGTGACTGTTGTTCTAGGGTGTGCTGCTTCATAGGCCTGCCCGCAAGACTGGAAGTGAACTTCAGTATGGATAGTGGCGGACAGGTTAAGGTTAAGGTTAACCTACACTTGTCATGCTAGGGTCCACCTGCTTGTGCGAAGACACCAGGACTTCTAAGGTCTTGCAAAGCCTTCCAAGGTCTAGCATGTTATTGTGCTCTCGCAGAAGAGTGGTCTGGTGGACTGGTTATTAAGGCTGAACCTGGTTCCCAGTTCCAAATTCAGCAGCTCTGACCCTAGTGCCACATTTTCTCCTCCACTGAAAACCGTACTGCCCCACTGGGAAAAACTCCCATTGTCTTCAACTACAACCCAATTGTTGCCCGCTATAAACACCTGGATGCGGCTCAATTTAAATTACGCACTAGACAAGAGCAATATGCGGCCTACAAAAACAAAGTAACAACATCCTGGAAAAAGCAAACACTTATAGGGAATGCAAAATTTAGCAAACCATGGGATGTAAGCAGGAACAACATGGATACCGTAATGCTTTTACACTCACTATTCAGAAATCAGTGAGTGCTTTTGCCTGAAAAGTTAAGGACACGATTACAGGGCCCTGAATGGACCCATTTCAAGGGCCATTGGTTACATCCTTACTAAACGTAAGCAGTATGGTAAAAAGACCACATCCCTGGACGCAGATTAAAACCACATTTTGTTTTCCAATCCACACATTGCAGTACCTCCAGGATTGGTGCACTAGTTCCAAGTCCAGGGAAAACAAAGACAAGAAAACAAAAATAGCGCTTCACTGGCAAACTCTGTACTTCACTGGCAAACTCTGGAAAAGTGAAGCTACTGTGTTTCAGTGTAAATAAAATCAGTTTGGCCAGTTTGCGACCACTCTGTCTTACTTTATTTAGTTATTTATCTATTTTTTATGTGTTTAGCCTTTTATTCCCAATGCTGCACTTTGGAATTAATATGTCAGAAAAATATGACATTTCCAGCAAAAGCGTCTTTCTTTTTTGGATCCATTAGCCAGGGAAGCAAATAATAGAAAGCAGAGGACAGAGAGTAAGAACACCATCTTGAAGTCACGGTTTTCATGTACGTCTGCAGGGGGGGCAAGGAGGGTCGCTCCGGGGGGGGGGCAGCGACCCTCCTTGCCCCCCCCTGCGGGCGCCATGAACTAGAGATTCTTACAGCATAGAAGCAGTGGCTGCTATAAGCAGTATGACTAAATGTGATTGGATGCGTACCTTCCTTTATGCAGGGCGGAGCCATTGAGCCAGGTCCATTCAGAACTGCTGCCGTTGAAATGCAGGCCAATCCAAACAAAGCTTCTACTCGTTCCTTTGGCCTCTATGAAATTCTAAGAAAGAAGCAGGTATTGAATTGACTTTATTGACATGAAAGTATTGCTTGGTGTGCTTTCCATAGGGTCTTCAGTATCACATATATGTCAGTGACAGTACTGGATGCAACACAAAATCTAAAAACTCTTTAAATTCGAAGGTTAACTGTACAGATGCAAACTAGCAACCCACCATCACTTGTGAAATGTGAAACAAGACCTGAACGAGACACTCAATGAGTATTTTGATGACAGTTTAGGAGTTAGTGTGTTTTTTTTTTACTATGTAGCAGAAGTGTCACTGAATTGAGCTCCCCTCTGCTGTGTGGCGCTCGCTTGCCTCGCTGTGCCTGTTTCCGAACTGTTTCATTGGGGAAACATCCATTACAATGCAGTCATTACAGGGCCCTACCTTTACAACGCAACTATTACAACTCAATGCCTTTACATCGCATGCCATTACAATGCATGCCATTACAGCACATGTCACTACAACACATGCTATTACACCGCATACCATTACAACGCATGCCATTACAACGGATTATACGGTAAGTAAAGGAGATTATTTTAGTATTAGGGAGAGTATGGGTCTTGGGGTACATGATAATAGTAATTTATACCCCTACACTATTCATCACTTTTCCTACTGTTGCACTCACTGGAGTGGGAATGGTAATTTGTACCCCTACAATATCCAACACTTACTCTTCTGTTGCCCTAAAAGTATTATGCGTTGTAATGGTATGCACTGTAATGATATGCGCCGTAATGGAATGCGCTCTAATTATAGTTTTTAAAAATGCATTGTAATGGCATGCGTTCTAAAATCATGCAATGCAATAGTAGTTGCGATGTAAAGACTGCATTGAAAAAGCATGCTTGCTAATTGCATGTGTTGTAACACCATATATTCGTTTCATTGTGATCCCTATTGGCTTTTTGCTTAGCTGCTGTTACTGATACTTTGGGGCAGATTTACAAGCTCCTTGCTTCACTTTTGCGTCATTTTTAACATGGGAAAAGTGACGCAATAGTGGCGCAAAGGGCTTATAAATCTTCCCCTTTGTATCTTTAGCCTGATAACTCTTTCCAGCCTCTCAGTGTATTTTTCCTTCTGCATAGTGTTATGCTGTTTCATGTTATGCTGTTACATAGCCTCCTTTGTTCATACTCTGTTAATTGTTTAACACTGACCAACAGCTGTTTCCCTTTTTGTTTTCATTTCATGTAATTCTGCTGTGTGTTTCCGCTCCTCTGTTTTCCGCACTGCCCTCTTTTTTCCACCATTTCTCTTGATTAACTCTTACACACTTTCCACCTCCTCTCAGGACCGACTCAATCTAGGCCTTGGCTGCACTGCCGGCATGCTGAAGGCAAGTCCGTCTGTGCCTGTTCGCCCCTGGATCACACCGAGTGCCAGGAACCCAGGATCTCACGCCACACGAAGCTACACAGCCACTGAATTCCGAGCTCTGGACCCTATAACAACCACTGCTGCTGTATCTCGCTCTACAGTTGGACCTTTTGCCTGTTGGCACTGCCTCTTCACCTGAAACACCAGAGCACTAACTCTCACAGTATCCACTATCATGCTGACCACGCGGATCTCTGGACAGCACTGCTGTCTCCTGCTCAACGTAGATCTCTCGACAAACACGTTGCAGGGATCTGGGACATCATCTCCTCCCTTACCCCGATGTCATCTTTCTTACCGAGACAAACCTTAACCCCACATCAGTGCCCGACATGACCTTAGCCCCACCCAGTGGATACAAGATAACACATTGAGGCTACATCAAGAAACACAGAGGCAGGATCAACAACATCCATAAGGAAACCATCCACTGCCACCCCGATCACGGAGAACCTCAACTTCCAACTCCTCACCATTGGCAAACCACCATCAGAGGCACGCTCACCTACAGACCTCCAGGACTCATCACAGCTTCTGCTATGCCATCCCTGATTTCATTGCATCACTTGCCATTGCCTCCAAGTACTATATCTTCCTACAAGATCTCAATTTCTACTGACCCTGATGACACCAATACCACCAACCCCCTTGACAGCAAAAATACTCCGGCTTCAATCAACTTGTCACCAACCTCATGCACATAGCAGGACTCACACTCAACCCATCTTCATGGCCAGCGACAGAGTCATGTACCACCACCTGTATTGCTCCTGAGGCGTGAGCCGGGAGCTAGGGAGGTATCAGTGAATTTTACTCTGTCTTTCAGTTTTATCAAGTGTTACTGTGCAATTTTAGGTTCGGTGCGCTGCTATTAAATAACGGAGGTATTCGCATCAACTTACCCCGTTTTTTTAAAAAGTACCGATTTTATCAACTTACCCCCTTTGTTATAAATACCGATTTCCTGGCAGGAAGGGCAGACTGATTTACGAGCTCCTAGCCCCTAGCCTAGCTCAAGGGCGGAGACAGGGAGGGGAACTGCGACTGGACGCTCGCCGGACGGCCGCCATCTTGTGGTGGGCCAAGGACGAGCAGTCTAGTCTTTCTCCTACCCTTTTCCCCTGGTGCATAAAGGCCGCTATGACGCGTCCGCGCAGCAGGCGCGCCAAAGGCAAGCCCGTCTGCGCCCGTCCGAGCCTGGCCCGGGCCAAGGGCCTCGTACTCTGCTGGTTGCACTAGGAGAGATCCACAGATGTTGACATATACATTGCGAGACCTGATGGGACCAGGGAGACAACCTAGCTGTGTTGTCCTAAATCTGAATAAGGACCAACCATTAAGCCCACGTGCCTGCTTAGGCTGCACAAGAGTGATCCCGGCGGTATTAATGCCCCCCATTAAGGTATCATCCAGAGTAGATCGAGGAAATCATAAAGCTGTGGAATGTACCTTTCAGTGCCTCCTGGTGAATGCTAGATCGTTGGTAAAACATAGCCTGGAGTGTGCGCTGTTAATACAGGAAGAAAATATTAAAATTGCTTTTGTGACTGAATCATGGACAGACGCTGCTTCCGGCCCGGACTTAGTCAAAGCCACTCCCCCTGATTACCTTATTTTTAAGAGAGACCGGCCACTGAGGAAAGGTGGAGGTTTAGCAGTTATCTATCATGACTCTCTAACTCTTTCTTTCACCCGTTAACTGTGGACGGCTGTGAAACGTTAGCTTTTAACTTTACCTTAGGCAACCATCATTCATTTAATGGATGCTTAGTTTATAGACCCCCTGGCTCTAAAACCATCTTCCTTAGCTCTGTGGGTAGTATTCTGGAGGAGGGACTATGCTCCAAGGACTTCCTGGGAGATTTTAACTTTCATTTAGAAAACCTCATGGATGCAGACACCAACGCACTTACTAACCTGATGGATGGGGCTGAGCTTAAACATCTGGTTAGTGGTCCCACACATAGGCCGGCCACACCCTAGATGGGGTTTTCTCAAACCACCCCACTCTGGCCTTTACTAAAGGTTTACCACTCACCTGGTCTAATCACAAGGCGCTGCTATTTGTCATCTCTGTGCCTAAATCCCAAGGTGGGGGGTGCCCATCTAAAACAGCTATGGTATGCAGGGCCTGGAATAAAATTGAGGGTAGCGCATTGGAAGATTATTTGCTCTCCTCAAAGGAGCCCCTTCCATTAGAGGTGGAAGCAGCGGCGCTCGCCCACACTAGTTGGATTGATAAAGCATGCAAGTTCCTCGCCCCACCCAATCTACGCCTCCTGGCCAGAGCACGGCCTTCAGCACTGTGGGTCTCGGAGGAACTAAGAAATCACAAGTTGGAATGTAAAAAATTGGAAAGGGTCTGGCGGAAGGAATATAGGGAAAGTGACAGAGGTCGTCTGAAACAAAGTCTCCTAACATATAAAAAAAACGGTGGGGAAGGCAAAACAAGAGTTCTATACCAACCGTATAAACGTGGCTAAGAACTCGGCAAAGGAACGGTTTACGACGGTGGCAGTTCTGGCTGATCCACCTCCCGCGGCCATTTCTGCAAGTTCTGAATTATGTGAAGATCTTGCCAGATTCTTTCAAAGTAAGGTGGAGACGATTTTCAAAGCCTTCTCTAGTCAGGAGAGGTTGAATAGCCAGGCGGCCTCCTCAGAAATTGTTATGCAGTCAACCTTAGGACATAGCCTTGATAGCTTTTCGCCAGTAAATAGTGAAGAAATTAGGCGGCTACTGTTAGCAGCAAAATCAGGTGCTCCGTCAGACCCGTGTCCGGTGGCTGTGATGAAAATGGCCCCAGATTTGATAGTTACATCGCTGGTGACCGTTTTCAACATGATGCTTGGGACAGGAGGTTTTCCAGCTTGTTGGAAACAGGCATCAATTTTGCCCCTACTAAAGAAACCCAACCTGGATATTAGGGACCCAAATAGTTATCGCCCAATAGCAAGGCAACCATTACCAGCGTAATTAATAGAAAAGGCGCTGAACGCTCAATTAAGTTCCTTCCTGGCGGCCACTCAATCCTTGGACCCCTCTCAACATGGTTTTAGACCTTACCATAGTACGGAATCCGCCCTCATTAAAACAACTGAGGAGATTAGAGCGGTGACCGATGCGGGAGGGAGGGCAGCCCTGGTTTTGCTGGACCTCTCTGCGGCCTTCGACACGGTCCACCATGGGATTCTACTTGACCGTTTGAAGGCCCGCGGAGTTCAAGGGAAAGCGCTTGACACACTTAAAGCCTTCCTGTCTGGCAGAGTCCAGAAGGTGGCCTTGGGATAATACGAGTCAAAACCCTTCATCCTGCCCTACGGAGTTCCTCAGAGCTCGTCCTTGAGCCCTACGTTGTTCAACGTTTACGTTAGCTCATTGGCGCCAGTAATTCGGTACAAGGGTTTGATCTCACATCTTATGCTGACGACACCCAGATCGTGGTGTCGGTATTACCAGAGAGGGAAGAAGAAGTAGCTAGGAATTTCCAGGAGTGTATGCTGGCGGTTGGGAACTGGATGGCAGTTAACTGCCTTAAATTGAACTCGGCCAAAACCGAAGTTATAGTGTTTAGTTCAAATACAAACTTTTGGAGCCGAAGCTGGTGGCCAGATCAGATGGGCAAGGCCCCCACTCCGGTAGCGAAGGTGAAAAATCTAGGGGTGTTGATCGATCAACTTACTTTCCTGCCCCAGGTCAGTGCTCTATCTTCCTCGGTGGCCTACCTGCTTAAATCCATTCGCAAGATCCTTCCATTCATCCCTGACAGTGACAGGAAAACAGTGGTCACAACACTGGTCAAGGGAAAGTTGGATTATTGCAATGGTTTATTTCTTGGTGCCCAACAGGGGGTACTTAACAAATTGCAGGTACTTCAAAATGTGGCGGCAAGGTTTATTTTGGGGATCCCTAAATTTGTCTCCGTGTCTCAGGAGCTGGTCAAGTTGCACTGGCTTCCAATGCAAAAGAGAATTCTGTTCAAAGCCCTATGCCTAGTATTTAAGTCCTTACAAGGCAAGGGACCTTTATTCTTTCGGCGGCACTTTTATTGGTACCGTCCGACGAGAAATCATAAATAAGTTGACATGGGGTTGATCGTGATGCCTCGTTTTAGGAGGGCACGGTGGGGAGGTAGAAGCTTTGTGCTGGGTGCAGCCAAAGCGTGGAACACCTTGCCCCACGCCCTCTGAAAACTGACGGACCTCATGGCCTTTAGGAAAGCATTAAAAACTTGGTTGTTCACCATCTGATTCCCTAACCTGCCTCTATCTCAGGAGTGACACTTAGCGCCAGGACACCGGCGGGTAACAGAGCGCTGTACAAATGCCAAAAATAAATAAATAAATAAATAAACTGAACTCACCCGGGCTGACCACTCCATCTTCCACTTCCCTCTCACAGGTCCTCCCTACATTACCACCTGTCATCAAAGCTAGAACATAGTATCAGAGAGCCAATGGACAGGCACCCTCTACTTCTTCCACCAGGACACCGAAACCAACCTAGACCAGGCTGTTAAGAACTTCTCCGACTACACCCCCATTATACACACTAAACCAAAAAGACCCTCCAAGCAGGCAAGCTGGTACACAGCGGAACTAAGAACTACAAAACACAATTACAAGCAACTGGAAAGAAGGATGCATACCAGCAAGGCCAACACAGACCGAGCATCCTACAAAGCATCACTCAAACAGTACCGCAAACGTTTGAGAAATACGAAAAGGGGCACCTTTACCAACCACATTGAGGCCAGCACCAACAAAAAAAGTAGAGAACTGCACCACAAATTACTTACATCAAGTCTTGCAGGGCCCTCTTCACCAATGGGATGATGTCTTGATTAGTTTGTCAGCAGCGGCACAGAAAATGAGCACGGTGGAGCTTAATCTTCTGTACACATCTCACATGGAGATCATCCAGATCTCCTTCTGTATTTGAATCTAAAAGGCTCCTGATACAGCTCACTGACTAGTGGTTTTCTATTTGGTCTTTGATATTCTGTTGAGTGTCCAGTGATCGATCCCATTCCACACGAGACTGTGGTTTTGCGGATTGGGACTAATTATTCATAATTGTGGTGCACATACAGGCTGATTCGTGATCATTGAGCTGTTTTTCACACGAGTGCAGCTTGAAGGGATGCCACACAGCTCTACATGGTCTTTGAAAGCAGAAAAACAAGTGAAGGCAAGGGTTTACAGCATCTCCTAGGCTTACTTAACCTATGTCACTATTCCATAACCTTTGTTTTTGCAGGAGCAAAAATTACACTTCTTTGCAGTCTTGTCATGGCGATGTAATGCAGGCGCAATCAAGCTCCAGCATACTCGGCTACATGCATAGGCCGCACATAAATATGACATACAGAATAAGTGATAAACAGCCTTCAAAATAATCACCATTTGAAACATACCAACTTTATACCCTTTAGCCTAACTGAGCAAGCTAACAGGAACCCATACATGGGTTTACACATGTAAAGACTCAATATCATCCAATATACTTTATCTACGATATACCCCCAAAAAAGGGGAAGCTCTCAGGACACAAGACATGACACTTTCCTGGCACTAGATTCAATAGAATCAATAACTTTGTGGCAATTTGTTTTAGTTTTGAGTTCATTCACCTGGTGCAATCTGCTGGTCCACCCTGGAAATACTACAGAAGGGAGTTTGGTCCACCTAGACCTATCCATATATCCATCTAGGGTCAGACATGCACAAGCCGATCAACTCCTACTCAACTTAAGGATGTTAAGCACCATACAACTACTACAATACTGTGTCATACAATAAGTTTGCACTGGAGATATGACTCACACATATAGCTGGCACTAGGGACCTAACATATATAGGCTATTGAGAACTAGGAACAGGATATCTTTTTCCCCCTGGGCTGTTGTCAAGTAGCTCTCGCCGGCCTTTGCATTTCCTAAGCCAGTGACTTCCTCATGCCATGGGCACATTCATTGTTGAGTGCAATGGAAACAATCCTACAGGCAAGACATTCATTCACAGTGTGAAATATCGGAGGTTTAGGACCATACCTTATTCCAAAATTGGACACCTTGACTTATGAGTGACAGACAACTAGTACTGGGCACAGTACCCAACCAGGACAAGAGATTAGCTCAATCCACCAACTGCTCTGGTGGCCATAGTAGGGACCTACATGTTTAGCCCCTTTACCACTGTGTGCCTGCCATGGTGCCATGTTGCCTGCCATCCTATCATACCACTCCTAGTAATCACTTGACAGTAGCTCAGGAAAGGTCTAGTACCCTCCTGTCCCTCTCTTGTGTTTCTCCTTCAATCTTGTTCCCTTTTTCCAAGGCCAGGGACAGTGGTGCAGCAAGGATGCCAGGGGCACTAATGCAAGTAGTCAAGTCAAGTCAAAAATATATGTTTATTATGACCGTAGTCTTTAAACAAACGAGCAGTGAGCATAACGCAATAAGGGGGTGTATACAATAAATACCTATACTTATTTTTAAAATGTTATTCTTTAAAAGCAATTCTACATTTAATTTTCAAAAATACAAAGTCCAAACTATAAAATACTAATCACCAGTAAAAATTACAAATACCTTAAAACATGTTATAAAAGTTAAAAACCTATTCACTTTTCTTACCATCGTAACAGTTTCAGTCAGTAAAACTTCATACAGTACTACATTTTTCCCTTGGTTCTCAGTGCACTCTGGGTCACCTTTAAAAATTTCCCGAGGGCAATTACTATATCAATGAAGGGTATTTCTGTTAGGAGGCTGGCTGCCTGCGTCCTTGTTTTAATTCCATATTTTAGGAAAACTGGGCGCAGCCATAGTTTTCTCTGCTCTAGGAGAAACAGGCAGTCCAACAGAATATGCGGCCAGTCTCCCTTGGTTCTCAACTTACACTTGCAACGGCCTTCTTGATCTAATATTTTAACTTTGAGCTCTTTGTTTATTATCCACGGGTTAATCCCGATTCGACACCTCAGGATCTCTTGCCTGAACCCGCGGTTAGGTAGTCTATCAAGGTAGGGGAACCAATTTTCGTTGGGCCAGGCATTTAGCATATGCGCCACTGATTTTTTATTTGTTAGATAGCCTATATCAATCGCTTTAGAAACTTCCTTCCCCCTTAGCTTCAGCTCCCCTTTGGTACTTAGGACCTGCAGCGTTTCCTGGTCCCAATCGATCTCTAGTGAGTTACAGATTCCTTTCAGTTTGTCCCTACAGTCTTTTGCCCATTTTAGCTCGCTTCTCAGTATTTCATTGCGACACCAATATGCTACTTTTTGGCTTTCGGGGTCTTCCAGTCTCTTCCAGAATCTAATCACAGCCATCTGGGTTTGTATTTTCTAGGATTTTGTGGCTATTTCTAACCTGATGGCTTGTATCATCGAAGATTGAGGAAGGGATAAGAGTCTTTTTAAGCAATTCCCCTCTATCACGTCCCAGGACCCCTTACCGCTCAAATAAAGGATCTCTACGCCATATAAAATTTGAGAAGGTATCATTGCTTCGAAAGCTCTCAGCATAGGTCAGTGTGACATCTCTCCATATACCCCATTAAACCTTTTTAGACCACATATGGAAGAGAGTGCCTTAGCTTTTTGGGTATCCAGGTGGGAATTCCAATTTAAAGCTCTATCGAACCACAAACCCAGATATCGATATTCATAAACTGTCTCCAGTTTGAGATCACCTATATACCAAGTAAATTTGCTTATCTTTTTCCCAAAGCATAGGGTTTTAGTTTTATCTAAATTGATTGTTAAGAATTTACTGGCACAGTATGTTTTGAAGGCGTTAAGCTTCCTTTGTAGGCCCCTCTCGGTCTGGTCTACTATCACCAGATCGTCTGCGTACAATAGGCAGGGTATTTTATTGCCATCCATTTTTGGGCTGGCACTGCCCTCCACCTCTAGATGTGCCGGGAGATCTGACAGGAAGATCGAAAAGAGCTGTGGGGCCAACACACAGCCTTGTCTTAATCCATTCGCTATGGGTATTTTTGGTGTTAAAGAACCCACCTTATCCTTAATTACTTGCCCCCAGTTTTCCCTGTGGAGTTCCTTTATTATAGTGAGTAGATCATTGGGGATCTTCAGCCTCTCTAATAACTCCCATAAGCATGCCCGATCCACCGAATCAAAGGCTGCTCTGAAGTCGACGAAACAGCAGCATAACTTGCCATTCTGTTCCGTCGACTTCATCGCCATCGCCCATAGCGCAAATCCGTGGTCTATTGTAGAGTGGCCTGCTCTAAATCCCCCCTGTTCTGTGGGTATTATTTGAAACTCATCTACCCATGCATTCAATTGTTTCAGCACAATTTTAGAGAACACTTTCTCGCCTATATCTAGCAGATTGATTAGCCGATAGTTTTGTGGCTCTTCTTTGCTCCCTTTCTTATGAATTGGCCTAATTATTGCCCCCTTCCAGGTTGGTGGCATTTCCCCTTCTTTTAGGACTACCTGGAACATCTTGGCAAGAAATCTTGCCCACCATTTTACCTCGGATTTCAAAATTATAGCAGGAAGATTGTCCGGACCTGCTGCCCGAGTTAACTTAAGTTCTCTTATTGTGAGCTCAACATAACCTTCATTAAATTGTAGTAATAAGTCATCTGAGATTTCTTGCCATACTTTAGGCTCCACCTCCTCTCTAGAAGTCCTTACCCCATATAGATCCCTTATGTACCCTTCCCATGCGGCCTCACTCACCACACAGTTCAATTCTCCATCTGGTGTTCCCGCTACCGACTTTACTAATCTCCAAAATTGCCTTAGATTTTTATTCTCTATGGCTTCTAGTAGTTCTAACCAGCATTTTCCTTTATATACCCTTTTTGCATTGGTTACCATTATCTTGAATTCTTTTTTCAGCTTGGCTAGCTGGTCCTGTCTCTCTGATGTAAAGTTCTTTTTTTGTCTTCTTTGTATTGCACGTATCTCCTTTTTCTTATTTTGGCACACCACAGAAAACCCTTTGCATCGATTTATGTGTTTAACCATTGTGAGTTGGTTCCCTTTTAGCTTTATCTTTAGGCATTGAACAACCTCTTCTAATTTCCCTATGAAACATTCCAATTTTTTATTCTCACAATTTTCCGGTACTATTTTTATTTGCATGGCCTTCAATTTTTCCATATATTCCTCAGTTAGGCGTGTCGTCACCCGTTTGGGATACTCGACCTCCTGGGTGATCACCCTTTCTCTCTGTAGTTCCCTTCCCCCTGCTATTGTTATATACAGGAGTTTGCGATCACTCACATCTTTTTGTTCTAACCTAAAATCCCTGATCTGGGTAAAATTCCAGGCCTGCAAGAATATATAATCAATTGGGCATTTCTGTTGCCCTTGGATGAATGTCTTTCCTGCTGGGGAGTCTGTCTCCATTCTCCCATTTACGCAATGAAAGCCTCTACCTCCTAGGGTGTGTACGAGACCAAGATCTTGTTTCGAGATTTCCCCAACAGGGAACTTAGCCGGGTTTATTCCATACACCTCTAACTGTTCCCTATTCCATAGATCTGCTTTTTTTGGATTTAGTTTATGGTTAAAATCCCCCATTATCATTATTGTCTCTGCAGGATATTTTTCTAGAGTACTGTCTACATCCTCTTTAAAACACTTCATTTCCCTTTCATATTCCTCCCCGTTATCCCACTGCATGTATACATTCATTAAAATCAACATTTTATATTTCTGTTCCACCTTCATAAGTTCAATTCTGCATGCTTGTACCCATTTGCATTTTGTATTCAACATTTCAAAATCTCTCATAACTTTTGTTGATATCAAAGTCAGCAGCCCCCCCGAGGGCCGTCCATGATTTTTCTTTATGGCTGACTGCTGTATCTGGGCGTATCCGTCAAATATAGGGGTATTGTCGCATAACCAGGTCTCTTGCAGGCAGGCAATGTCCACTTTATTTATGACTTCCTTTATATACTCACGTTTTTGCTCATTGCCTAACCCATTTATATTCCAAGTTAAGAGACCTAAATCTTGCGATCCCCCTCCGTCCTATTCAACGTCACTCAAAACGCCTACTTCCTCCATATCCAGCAAATTACTTGAGTTACCTTCTCCCATTGGATTACTATGTGACGACCAGTTGCCCCATGAGGAGTCGTTCCTTGTGTTATCTATTACGACATTCAGGCGGCTTAAATCCTTTTCCGTTTCTCTACAGAGAATCACTTGTCTCTTCTGAAGCCCGGCATGGTGATTTAAGAAATTGTTATCATTGGAGGTTTTTATTTCCCTCTCTGGGATAATCCTTATTCCCTGTTGAGTTATCTCATTTGAGGCTTTCTGTATTGCCCTTTTTACCAGGCCTGAATGAAGGGTAATTTTTGTTATCTCCTTTCCATACCTGTTTTCTACAAAGCCAACATGCTGTAGATCTTTAGTACCAATCCCTCTCAGGCTGTCGCATTTTTCAAATGCAGTCAAAATCCGTGCCCTATTTAGGGGTCTTGGATTTCCTGTCGGCTTCTCTTTCCTCCCAGGTGGTATTGGGTCCAGAAATAACCAATTGTTCTTATCTCTCTCAGAAAGATTCGTGTTTGTTACCAACGCCTGTTGATAGGCGGTTGATCTCCCTGTTTGCCGTCCGTTCCTTCTCATATTGGGTTCTTCATGTACCTGAGGTCTTACTGTCCTTTGATCTGTAACTCGTTCGTCCCTTTGCCTTACTTTCTGTTTCGTCGTACGGATGGGAGGGAGGGTCTCAATTGCCTCCTTGCATCTCTGCATTTTCCTTAGTACTCTCGGGGTCCTTGGGGTCTTTGGGGCTTTTGCCTCTACTTGCGTGGGTCTAATTGTTGTAAAGGTCGGTGCTGATGCATTCAAGCCTGACTGTATCACCCCCGTCTCTGTTTCCTTCCCTTTTCTCTTCCCTACTTGATTCAGTTGCCTGTTTTTTCCAGTCCTGATCGTGGCCCCACGTGTGACATACCCCCACGCCTTTTTATCAACATTGGTCTTCTTGATATATATACATTATCTGCAGACTCTTCTGCCTCCTTTGCTGTTTGTTTTGCGGGTTGGGGAGCTCTTTCCAGAGATACTCTACTTTCTTCTTCTAATATTACCATGTCACTTTTCTCCCTTGAAAGGGTTGAATCCATTGTCATTTCCATGATTGGCATTTTGCTCTTTATTTCTCCTAGTTCTTATTCTATTTTCTTTAGATGTTGTTTCTGAGCTTTCATCAATCCATTATTTGAGAGGCTCACTTCTAGGATTCCTTGTAATGCCTTCTGGAGTAACAAGATTACCTCTATCAGCGAAGATGTAGGCGTTTCAGAGATCACTGAATCCTGTATTTTGTTTCTGACAGGGTTTACTGGGTTGCTAGACCTTTTGCTCTCTTGATGCATTGATGTTTTTTGCAATTGATAGAGCTGCTGGAATTGATCTGGCGCGCCTCCCCAGATAACAATCTGGTTCTGATCTTCATTTCCCCTAAGATCTTCGTTTCCTGGTGACAGCTGAGAGAACAGTTTGGGAGATGATGATAGTCGAGGCGCCGAGATTTGGTGGTTTAGGCTTTGAAGAGTTAGATTTATAGTATTGTGGTTCTCCCCCTCCTCTTTGCTATCCGGACTCACTTCTTCGTGGTTTCCTCCCTTTTCTAGCTGTCTTTGACTTTCTTCCGGCTTGCCTGGGTTTTCATCAATTTCTCCGCCAATTTCCACTATTTCTTCATCTATTTCCGATGTTATCACTGGATTCAATGATTTATAGTGTTTACCCACAAACTCCTTTATGGACTTTGTCACTCCCGTGTTCTCTTTCTGTTTATTAGTCGTTTGATTGCCACCTCTTTTTGCCTTCTGTGCATTCTTCACTGCTTTTTTAACTTTTCTTTTCTTTCTTTTACCCTTACTATTGTCCAAGGATGATACTTGACTTTCTTGGCTCTCTTCCAGAGATTTTGAGCCCTCCATTAATTTACTCCTCCCTTGTTCGTCCCCTGTACGTAAGTTTGTCCCTCTTTTGGGGACCATTTCTAGGTACAAGAGCTGTTGTGCAGATGTAGGTGTAACACTTAATTATTAATTTTCTTTATTACAAGTTAATCACTTACCTCTGTTCTGCCTTAGGTGCCTTCCGCCAGCTTTCCTTCCGCTGTCCTTGCCACAATTGCCCTTTCTATCGTATTTTAGTAGATCTCCTGCTTCACAGTAGCTCCAAGGCTTCTTTGGACTTGTGCTTTAAATTACTATGCTCTTCCTTGATGCCTTTAGGCGCCTCCCTTACAATATGGTCTCCTATTTCCCTATTTCCCCTGCAGACTCTGCTGGTTGCTGCTCCAGCTGAATGTCCAAGTCTGCTTAGAGTCTAATGGGTACTAAGAAGTGCTGGCGCTGAATGGAAGCTAGCGCTAAAAGGTAGCTAGCGCTAAATGGTAGCTGGCTGGGTGGGGCTCGCGGACGATGGTCACCTCCGCTGCTACGTCTCTTGTGCCCCTCTTGTGCCTTTCGTGACTCTTGGCGGCTCTCCGGCTCGCGTCTCCTCCCCCCCGCGGGCTCCGCTGTGAACCCAGGCGGGGGACGGGATTTGTGACGGTACGCTCTTTTCCCGCTTCCCGCTTGCTGCTTACCGCTGGTAGATGAAAGCGGTCGTCCGGTGGATGTCCTGCGGTGGTTGTACTGCGGACACAGACGCAGCGCTCTCTCCGTAGCTCCGTAGCTCCGTAGCTCTCCCGCTCGGCTTCTGCTTCCTGCTCGACTGCTTCGTGCTCGCTGCACTCGGTCTAATGCAAGTAAGCACAAAGGTCTCCCTATGTCCTGTTTGGATACTGACATAGAGTCAGTATTGAGGGGCAGAGGTCCCCACAAAGCCCTGGCCTCGGTGCCACGGCACCTGCTGCACATTGGATAGCCATGCCGCTGGCTGGAGATTTTGCCAGAGCTGCATGCAGCACTAAACCGAGAAACCACCACACAAGCAATAGCTGCATTCTTTAGAAAGCTGCTTTTTTTATAGCAATGCAAGCAGTGAAACTGCACCAGACTTGGAGGCGGAGTAGTGAAACAACAGGACGTTGATGAGCAGAGAAAACCCATCCTTCATGTAGTGACTGACAAGAGAGCTGTGGCTATAACATGTTATATATAGATGTTATTAACATGGCAGAGTCCAGCACTATGTGGTATTTAGAGGTAGAAAAGGACCTCAGATCATAGGTTCTGATGCATAGGTACTTTGCATGACTAAGAACATGTTAACTCCATCAATAGGTTTATAGGTTTATAATAACAGTCATGCTAAATGAATCGGAATACTTTGGGGGTAGTCATGCAATATAATCAATGTTTGTGGTACGTACTTATTAGACCTGTAACTCTATGAGAACAACATAGACTGTTTTTCTCACGTAGTAAAAAAGATTAGAAGATACAGAAGGAACAGAATTTACAATATTGCCATCACACAATTGTTCCTCCTTTCTACAGTATCATGAGAGATGACCTGTGTGCATGTACAATACTTTACCATTTCATTCTCATCGTCAAGGAGTACTAGATGAGATTGGCGGGTGATGCAGTATTCCTCACTGGCGGTCCAGGATTTCAATTCCTCGGAGATGAAGTAACATCTTCCTCGAAAACTCATCCAGTTGTAAGGGCAGATCACACACTTGGATTCTAATTGAGGGAAAACAGCAGCAATAATAAACTCAATGCTCACTTGGACTAGTGTATAAATGTCTTGGAGGCTCAGTTGATATGGAAGGGGTAGAGATAGGTAGGGGAGTATGCTTAACACCAAGACATAAATTGGGCCCTTTGTTTTTCCCTACTAAACTATGGAAAACCAAAGAGCTGTTTTAGGGCCTGTGAGGGGAGGGGGGAATTCCCAAATGGAAGGTATCTCTTTCAAAGATTTAAAATTGAGAAATGTAGAGTGCCAGCATCCTACCTCATCCTACTGCATCTTGCCTGAGCCATTGTAAGGTTCCAGCTCCAATCCTTCTCTCAGCATCACAATCCCTACATTGTCAGGGCTTCTTTTTCCAGCAGATTAACACCATGCGCGCTAGCGGAATTCCGCTCGCACGCTGAGATTTGCGGAAACGCATGTTACGTGATGAGCTGGGTTCGTCATCAGCGTGCGAGGAGGCTACGCCATGACGAGCAACAGTCAACTGTTTTACTTTCTCATCCATGCCATTCTAAGCAGGAATAATCTCCTACGCCCACCTTAATTCTTCCGACTGTATTACCTTCATTATCGGGGATGTGTAGCTCTTGGCCAGCCTTTCCCAGCAAAGCCCAAACAACAATTCCTTGTACCCCTTGTATCCTCCCTGATTCCATTTGTTTCTATCAATACTGCATTTATCCAATATATACTCACCACAACCCTTCTAATTCGCCATTTTAGCTGGTGACTGTACTCCTGCCTTCCATGTCTACTTAACCTCCCATTTCTATTGGTTTGGATGGTCTAAAGGTGATGATTTGCTCTCTTAATAATTCTTTAGAGACACACTTGAGTTTGATGGTGTGTTTAGAAATTATCTTTAAGAGGGGCACACAAAGAGGCACAGATAACACTGGTGGGGCCACCACTAACTCAGATTCTTGGAAATGGAATCAATCTCCAGGAAAGAGATGAAGTCTTAGATTTTCCACCTATACTACTAAATTCCCCTCTGACTTCCGGTACTGAATATCACTTCTAGCGCTGGGAATGCCTTGGGCAGCTATGTGCTTTACAAAATCCTATAACACAACATAGCATAACCTGCAAACAGGAAAAGTGTACACATACCTGTACATGTTTGTATATATGTCTGTATATTTCATGTCCTCATTCTTTTCAGCTATTAATTTATCTGTCCACCACTCATCAGCTTGTTTCTTTCAAATGTGTTATCCCTCTATTCTGTGAATCCTCCTTCAATTCTTTCTCTCTCTCATGTTCTCTACATATGGTGTTTTCTTTCTGTTTCTTGTCCTACAGCTTGCATCCTCCAGTAGATGTAGCTATTAGCGCCAGTCCAGATTTTGTGTGTTTAAGTGTTTTTATCTTTGCCTGATATATGGGCTGATAGGTCATAGGGTGGGGCCAGGAGGAATGCAGCTGGGGCCTGGGCCTCTGTAGGCTCCACCCTGGTGACACTCCTGCTTGAGTTATGAAGTAAGGGTTGCACTTGCTCCTGTTTGCCTTAGAGGTGGGCAAATCCAACAAGGGTCTGGCTTGGGTCTTAAAGGCCATGCATGAGTCAAGCTGTGAAAATATTTGCCACATAAATCATACAACAAGCATCAAGTAAAGTATGATAAAGTCTACAAAATGTAAAACAAAATGAATTCCTTGAACATGTGAAAGATTTGACATTAATGTGTCACATTAATTCATTGCTCTGAAAAGTACTTATCAAAAGTAATAGTTTAACTTGAACCTAAAACCCTTCCTAACCCCACTCCCACCCTGGCAACAGTACCATAAGTAAACTAAGAGGCACGCCAATTGTCAGGTGAACTCTGTATATATATATATAGAGCATAAATATGGCCTACTAAATCAGACGCAAAAGGATTTTGTACTGCTGAGATTCTGAACTCAGGTATCTGAAGGTGCTTTCCTATGAAATAGTGAAGAAAAAGGATGACCAGTACAATACAATATACGCCTAAGGTCACGCAATTTGGTTAAGCAGGTTAACCGTGATTAATCCAGGTTTTCTGGTTTCACTTTGTTTAAATCAGCCTCTAAATTGGTATCTATGTGTCTCCCCTTTTTACCTCAAATGTTAATGCTTTGTTTTTACTTCTTTGTGCATGAGGGGAAGGTGAGGGTGGCAAGCGAAGCAACAAGAAAGCTTGGCTTGTTATGGGCTTGAGGTTGCAACAGGATCTCGATCCGAGCCAGAGCCAGGCTTCAAGCTTGAGTATGGCTCAAGCTTTAAGGGGCTCGCCCACCTCTAGTTTGTCGCAGCCATAGAATCACTGCCCATTTTCTCACCATTTAGCTCTTCACATAGGTGGTCCTTCAAACCCTCCATTGACAAGGATGTCCCCTCAAAGATGAAGCCGGATTTGGGACATATTTCGAGGAAGCCGCTAACATCCAAGGCCGAAGGTATATCTGTCTTCAGAGGAATACGACTGGAACACGTAGGACCTGACATATGAACCAGATATGAGTAAATATAAGAGCAGTACAGAGTGTATGAATGAAGTCAGAAAGTGTTCTACCATCTAAACCCTTTCACCTAATAAGGTAAAGTCAACAACATATTTCAAACTCACAATTATAGAGGGAAAGAGCACCCTCCTCCCAATAAAAAAATAACAAGTACGCTCTGCCTGCTAATGTTCGACTATCAAACCTGATGTATAAATTCAACATCTCTGTTCTGGCATATGGTACAGGTTTGGTTCAATGCTACCAGTGTCCAGGTATGATGGAGAAATAATGAAAGAACTAGACAGTCTCCGCTTCAGTGTGTGACCTTCTAGGTGATGTAAGTTCATTGGAAACATACATTCAATGTGTCTGCACATCACCGCTCCTCTAGTAGACAAAGACACAGAATGTCACTTCCCAGTGTTTTTAATCAGTTTACAAAAAGGGTTAATGATCACACCAACCAGGACCAGGAAGGAAACTGCCAACAAAACACATGGTGGTCTCTCCCTGGAAGCAGTGTCCTCATCACACAGAGGAGTGGATAATTTTCGCCAAGCATTCGATTTCATAGCTGTTTAGGAGGGTTTCTCTTTCACATTTCAAATATCCTTTTTGGCCTTTCTTAGCTTGGTCTAGCCCCCCTTTTAATGTGTGTAGATATATCTTCATAAAAATATGGTATTTTTATTTGTGACTTTCAGATCACAGTTGTACCAGCTTCGTAGGAGACGGATTTTGATGCTAAATTGATTATGTGGTTCTGAGAGGTTTCTTTTTCTCTTTTTCTGCTCTTGAGTGCCATTGTGCTGTTCCATTGAGTTTCTGTCTTTTGAGTATTTTTAGTGGTATTGGGTGTATTATGATTGCTTTGGACTAATTGAATTGGGCATAGACCTAATAAATATTCTGCTCTTAGGGAATAGACTACAAGGTGTGAGCTACTTCTGTAGCTCATGAGGCAAAGTCTATGCATTTCAATTTATGAACTACTGACGTGCCCTCTAGAATGACCTGTGGTAACCACTTTGGAGCAAGGACTTGAGAAGGGGATGAGGAATTCTTCAGAATAACTCACTAGAGCTGCAGTATTTGCCTCAAGCAATCACCCTTTCCCAGTGAACTGGTGGAAGATGAAGGCTTTAGAGCTGCACATAATTGAGTGAGGCTACTACTGAGTAGGAAGGAGGAAGCTGAATCATTTAGGCTACCTCAGTGCAGGTTGAAGACTCCTATGAAATAATACTGGTATACTGGTATTTGTATAGCCCTGCTAATCCCCAGAAAGGGTCTCTAGGAGCTGTTGTTAGGCACTGGGAGATTAAGTGATTTTCCCAGAATCACAGGATGTTAAGCCAGTGGTGAGACTTGAGCCTGGATCTTCAGCTCTGAGGTTGTCAGTTCTTGCCATTACGCCACAACCTATTTGGGGATGTAGATTGCTAAAAGTTAGCCTGAATAGAGACACCTATTAATTTACTCCTTCCTTATTCATTATTCTTTGCATTGCATCCAATATGTGAAAAATACAACTATTATTCCATGACAAGCAAAATACCAAGGTTGACAAAGTTTGATATAGATCTCCTCAAAAAGCCATGAATTTCCACCATGATGTTAGGCATTACATTCTCCTTGGGGGGGCTACCATCTTGTCACATGTCCTGAGTACCCAAGGATATGTCAAGAATTACCACCAATATGCCACAGCTAGCATTAATTTACTGGGTGGGAGGACATCATATTTTGAATATGTCAGGGGTGTGCATCGTCATATCACGGATGCCCACAATATGCCAAGAAAGGCCACCATTATGAGAGATCCACATCCTCAGGTCAAAGATGACCCATCACAGTAGCCCCTGGGTTAGATGCTAACAGACACTCATAGAAGATGCTTTTATGTGAATGCACACACGCAAAACCACTTATATCCAGACTCCTTCATAAAATGCAAAGTAAGAGAAGCAAGTAATTTTGACTAAAAACAGTGGTTAAAATTAACCCTGGACATAGTTTGTGTAGCAGTGAGAGAGGTGATGATTTTGGGATCCTCCCTAACCTAGGGGGAGTACCAAACAGATGCCTTGAAAACAAAAAAGCACATCTTATTGACAATTTGGTGGTGATTCCATCCTCTTGGGGCCACCCCAAGCACAGTTATTGGCAACAAAACATTCCTAACCTAAGGCCCTGCAAAGCATTATAGGATGAGATTAGCAGTGGGCAGTGAATATTATATAGTATCCAATATCAAAATAATTCTACAAAGAACTGCAGTTCAACTGGTGGTTACTAGATGTCCCTCATGATTCAAATGCAAATGCTTGATGAAAGGGTTTCAATGGTTTTGCATTTGACTCGTGAGGGACATCTAGAAACGGCGAGTGGAACTGCAGCTTGATGTAAGAATAATTTCAATGTTTTGCATTTGACTCATGAGGGACATCTAGTAACGACTAGGTGAACTGCAGCTCTTTGTAGAATTATTTTAATATTGGATACTATAATATTCACTGCCCACTGCTAATCTCGTAGCAATCACCAGCCATCAACCCCGTCGGGTGCAGCTACCGTGAGGTATTCTTTCTTTGTTCACTATATTTTGTATTAGTGAAGTTAGACCTGTCGTGACATTTTTAAAGTAACAAAATGCACCAGGACCTATAATAGTAGTGTTAATTAACACACTCAAGGGACGAACAGAAAAATTGTTACCAAATCCTGAGAGTGTATCAAAGTATATAGCTGCAATTAAGGTGAGGTCTTCTATTGTTGTTACAGGGATGGGGAGGCTGACAAGGATGATGAGATGACAAGGATGGGGAGGCTGACAGGGCTGAAGAAGTTGACAGGGATGAGGAGGCTGACAGGGATGAGGAGGCTGACAGGGTTGAGATGGCTGAAAGTGATGATGAGGCTGACAAGGATGATGTGGGTGACTGGTAAGGGGAGGCTGACAGGGATGGAGAGGCAGACAGAGATGAAGAGGGTGACAGGGATGAAGAGGCTGACAAGATGGAAGGGATTGGGAGGCTGACAGGTATGAGGAGGCTGACAATGATGAAGAGGGTGAGAAGGATGTGTGGGCTGACAGTGATAAAGGGGTGACAGGGATAAGGAGGCTGACAGGGATGTGGAGGCTGACAGGAATGTATAGATTGACAGGGATGAAGAGAGTGACAAGAATTAGGAGGCTGACAGGGATGGATAGGCTGACAGGGATGAAGACAGGTTCAGGGATGGGAAGGCTGACAGGGATGACAAGGCTGACCGGGACGGGAAGGCTGACAGGGATGACATTAGATACAGGGATGGGAAGGCTGACATGGATGGAGAGGCTGACAGGGATTGTGAGGCTGACTGGGATAAAAAGTGTGATGGACTCCAAGTGTGGTAGTGATACGGAGGGCAGCAGTTCAGGAGTGTAGGAGAGTTACAGATCATAAGAAAACTTCAGCATGTGACAATGAAAGGGAGGGTGACAGGGATTGGGAGTGGCACAACGATGGGGATTCTGACAGGAATGGAGAGGATGTAAAGTATTGCAGGGATTGGTAGAGTGAGAGTTGTAATTATTGTGTCAGGGAAGTAATTGTGGTTCAGTGTTCAGAGTGTGATGTGGATTGCGAGAGTGTGCTATACCATCGCTTCAACAGCCCCACACCTGATGACTGCAGTTGCTGAATGTAACATAATGTCTTTCACAATGTACTTGGCATCAGGTACCCCCTCTAGTTACCTGTTCCAGGCCTGAAACAGGTGAAGATTTAGAGGCAGATTTACAAGCCCCTTGCGCCACTGTTGCGCCACTTTTAACATTGGAAAAGTGACGCAAAAGTGGCGCAAGAGGCTTGTAAATCTGCCCCTTAGAGTGTATCAGTGGTAGACACCTGACCACTGGCGGCTGCCATAATGAGTAGGTGGAGGGCCGAATAGGCGGTCAGGGTGTTGTGTAGCTTCTTATTACTTATTCCTTTAATGGCTTGCGGTGTTGCGAGACATGGAACCTTGTAGAATGTTATTAGGTTTCTAGGTCAAGGCATTCATTATCCACTTCTGCCTCGACCTGGAAGCAGTGCTGCCTGGCACTTGCCTGTTCTTTGTTATATACTGCTTAAGGGATAAAGCTATAATCTACAATGGTCTCTTCCTTCACTATAATTGGCGACAATTGGAAACGGAACCACTTTCTGGCTATCTTCACTCGGCAAATAGAAAGAAATATAACAACTAATCACTGTGTTGGATTACAACTTGACGAACATAGCAGCTGAAGTTATTGATAATATACCTGACCCTTTGGCAACATCCTTGTATCCTGCACCCAACAATGTGGAAGATAACTTTTTAAAACAAGTCTATTGAGAAAGATTACCTTCAAGTATTGTTGGGTGACCGTTGGCAACTGCCATCGGCTGCGTGTTTTGACCAGCGGTGCAGTTCCAGTCTTGAGTACTGCCTCGCGAACTGCATGACGTGTTGGAGTATGCGTGGCCAAAGGGAAATGTGGTGATGGCATCACGCAAGGTCACGTTACGTGACCCTGCGTAGCGGCCATTCTAAGTGATTCATACACAGCAAACAGATTTAACAGGAGTTTACCGTAATGAGCAGCAGAGTTCAGCTCGGGTGACTCCTGCAACAAAGGAAACGTCTTGTGGCTATAATTTCGGAACTAACAAAGTTGAGATTGTCGGGCACGACAAGGTCATTTATCAACAGTTTTTTCCTGGTGACATTATTAGTGTCTTGTGGTACATTATTGATAGTTGATCCTCATGTTTGTCATTGGTTTATAACTTGTTTACAAATCATTTTATGGAACAAGGGGATCAAGGTGATATACTAGTGCAACAAGCCATGGCTCAACAGAATTTTACCATCAGCTCTCCTCATCCATTTTGGGCTTTTGGTTCTCAGCCCAACATCAAGTGGTTGGAGTGGAAGGAGTACTTTGTCAATTATATTTGTGCTATTGACGAGGCGGACAAATGAAACCAGAACTAAAGAAAAGAATTTGTCTTCACTCTTTAGGCCCTGTGGGATTAAAAACGTATTCTCGTATGCCAAAAATTACTGACGCTGCGATGGATGCTTTGAGTGCACACTTAAAGACATGGATAAATATTTTGCCCCCAAGGTGTGCATTGGTGTAATAAGACACAAGTTCATGCAGAGAAAGCAAAATAAAGAGGAGCTTGTAGATGAATGGCTTGATGACTTGAAAAAACTGGCAATAAACTGCAAGTTTGGGGATCTCCAATGCAATCTAATTTGTGACCAAGTGGTCATGCATAACAACAATTAACCTATACAGGATCGTTTATGGGTGAATGGAGATGCTCCTCTTGAGGATGTTTTGGCCATTATGAGGAAATCTGAGATGTCTGGGAGATGTGTCACTGTAGTTAAAGAGTCAGAGAAAGACTTAGGGAAGACTACCGCAGGTGTTTTTAAATTACAGGGTCCTGCTAAAATCCAAATTCAACAAACTTCTGGACGTTGGTCAAATCAACCGCAAAGGAACTTTGGGAGTGACAGGAAGCAGGAAGAACGAAGATGCTACCACTGTGACAGCAGAGAACATTTGGCTTTCAGCAAAGTATGCCCGGCTTTAAAAAAAATGTGGCCTTTGCGGACTATTAGGCCATTTTAGCTAAATGTGTTGTAGGCGTATGTATGGAATGAAGAGGAGATTACTGAAGTGGATACTGATGTGGAGGAAAATTGCATTAAGAATGTACAGGGAAATTTTGTTCTGAATGTTAGGGAGGATTCATTAAAAGGCAAACCTATTTGTGAGTTATCCTTAGGAGGCGTTACAGTAAGTGTCTATGCCGACTCTGGATCACCTTGTACTATTGTAAACGAAGAGGTGTGGAGAACAAAATTTGAAGATATACATGCTGGGGTTCAGATGGCTCACGTACCTTTTTAAAGGGAGGTCAGCCAGAGGGAAATTGTATGTTGCCAATGTAGGACCTTCAGTATTAGGTTGGCATGATCAAAACAATTTGCATATCATACTGGATCCTAATAGTGATGAAAAAGTACTGATAATGGATGATACAAGTGAATTTGGCTATGTGGTAAGTAAAACATTTCCAAATGTATTTGGTAAGGTATTAGGGGCACCTAAGGGGTTCGAACACTGGATTCTGCTTAAAGAGAATTCAGAACCCTAAAGTGCACAAGGTCAGACCAATTCCAATGTAAAAAAGATATGAAGTTAACAAGGAATGACAGGATTTGCAGTCAGGAGGGGTTATTGAGCAAATTGACACATCAGAATGGATTTCTCTGGTTGTCGTTGCACGGAAATCTAATAAAAAAATCCATTTACGTATTGATTTGCGCCACCTTAACAACAATATTGTTATTAAAAGATTTTCCTTTCCGAAAATCAATGAGATGGTGTCTTCTCTGAGGGGTGGCGACCTGGTTTTCTACCATAGACCCTTCCGCAGCTTATCATCAGGTCATGCTGGAACCTGAGTCTAGAGGGCTTACTGCTTTTATCATACCTTGCGGGTGCTACCAGTTTAGGCGCATGCCTTTTGGGCTTGCATCAGCCGCGGCTGTCTTTCAGCGACTGATGACCAGACTTTTTAGGAAAATGAAGGGCGTGTGTTTTTTTCAAGACGATATCTTGATTGCTGCTAATGGAAAAAATGAACATGACGCTATCTTGGATGAAGTTATGCATATACTACAGGTTGCTGGTTTAACTGTTGAACTCTCCAAGTGTAAATTTGCACAAAGAAGTGTCTCATATTTGGTACACGTTATAAGTGAGGAGGGGGTGAAGCCAAAGCCTTCACTTATAAACACCATTGTGGGTACACCTGCTCCCACTTCCAAAGAGGAAATCAGATCATTTCTGGGGATGGCGGAATATTGTGCCAAGTTTATACTAAATTTTGCGTCCAAAGTTTACAATATGCAGGCCTTTTTGAAAAAGAAAGTGAAGTTTGAATGGTCAGCAGAATGTGAGGAAGAATTTTCATTCATGAAGGTCGATTTATAATGTGTGAATGCTTTTAGTAGCTTTGACCCCAACTTAGACTGTTTGTTAACTATTGATGCTAGTGACAAAGGTTTAGGAGCAGTTCTTTTGCAGACAGGGGGAGATGGTAAAGAGAACATAATTTTGTTTGCTTCTAGAGCTTTGTCTCCTGCAGAAAGCAAGTACCCTATTATTGAAAGAGAAGCCTTGGCTTTCGCTTGGAGTTTAGCACATTTTCGTGCCTTTGTTTGGGGGAAAACCTGAGGTCATCCGCATGGATAACCACGATTTCGATGAGAAAGAAAGAATATATCTATAAGATCAATTATGTACCAGTTAAAGACAATATTGTTGCAGATTGTTTATCTAGACTACCTGTTCCTTTAGAAGAGGGTGTGGATGACCCTTGGGGAAATTTCAGTATAGCTTTTATACAGGATTCTTGTACACCGGCCATTACAAAAATGGGATGGGTGGAGGAACAATACAAGAACAAGGATTTAGGAGTGGCTTCAAATTATATTTGTAAAGGATATCCTAGGAAACATAATTTTACAGGTGATTTGCAATCTTATTGTGAGGTAACCAAGCTATTCCTCCTAGAACTTTACGTAATAAGATGTTACAGTTATGCCATGAGGGACATTTTGGGATTGTTAGAAGGAAATTGATTGTGAAAGGATTCTTTTGGTTGCCTGGAATCGATAGAGACGTTGAACATTTTGTGAAAGGGTGTTCTATTTGATGCTCTGCAGACAAGACATTGAGAACTTTGAGACCCCCAATGAGTGAAGGGTTAATCCCCAGTCTTCCGTGGGAGACTATATCCATTGATATTTTTGGACCTGTGAGGGATTTGAAAGAGTATGGCTTGGTAGTTCAAAACAACTTTATTTCGATTCATAACGAATCATAAAAAGCACATAGACACAAAATGCATAATTATGGGGTGCGGTTACATAAAATTGATGTCACTGTTAAAATTGAACAATTAAAATATTTACAAATTTTAAAAAATACAGCAATTTTTCAATGGTTCCATAAGCTGTCGCAAATGCTGTTATATTATCTATTTCCGGAACGTTTTTTGAGGCGAAAAGCAGCTACCAAGAAATTTGCGACACTGAACATTGTTAGTGGTGAATCTAATTTTTTTAAATAAAATAGAGCAGGCTTGGCTTGGACAAACCCCTTGTTTTTAAGCAACGGAACAATGTATTTTTTTCCTGGGCAGGGCATATATGCTGCAAAAGAACATAAAATGTATAGTGTCCTGCAGAGAAAAACTATCACATTTGCAGACTGATGAATCCTCGGGCTTAGCCCACTCCTTAGAGTCATTTAACAGGAAGTGAATCTGGTTAAGTCTTAGTTTGGTTAATAACCAGCGGTGTAACGGAATTGACACTACCGTTAAATAGGGTTCAATGGCCAGTGTAGTTTTAGAAGTATAGTGCTCCCTCACAGTGGGTTTCACAAGCTCACAGCTCTCCCGCTCTATTTCTCTCATTTTAATAAAGGTCGCTTTGAACCATTCCAGGTCATCTTTAACAATGCAGTCCGGTTTGTAGAAAAGATCTGGGCGGCCCAGGGAACTTAGAATATTTTTAATGTATGCAAGCCACAGGATGGTTTTCATATTGTCCAAGAGTAAGCAGTCCCTCATGATTGTGTGGTTCAGGGTTAAGTTAGAGTTCAGCCACGTTTTTAACCACATCGAAATTGGGGACTGTTTGATAATGTCACTTATATACCCCTGGCCTAATTCCATATGAACGGAGAAAGTGGCTGTAGATTGAGGCAGACCTAAGAGCATGCGTAAAAATTTGTTTTCTTCCACCTGGATTGTTTCTACATTGTTGGTATAACCCCAAATGGAAGCCCCGTACCTTACTACTGAGATAGATTTCGCTCTGTAAAGTGCCAGCATTGCTTCCGTGGGTTTACCACCCAGACGTTTAGAAAAACCGACGATGGCAGCTGCTGATCTTTTCATAGCGTTGATTTTAGCAGTTATTTGGGGTGCCCACGTGCCCTTATCGTCGTAAACTACCCCCAGATAGGTGAAAGTTCTGACGCTAGAAATTGGTGTAGTGGCACAAAAAAAGGTCTTCAAATCCTTATTTTTTCTCCCACCCACAGCCATAACATGTGACTTGTCTGTGTTAATTTTTAAATCAAGGGAGGTCATAAAAACATCGAAGACTGTCAGTAGTATGGCTTGGCAGTAATTGATCTCTTCTCTAAGTGGCCTATTGGTAAAATTGTGGAAAGAGTAGACACACATGTTGTTCTTGAATTTTTGGACAAGATTTTTGATTTTGGAAGGTCTACCTGTTTCTGTGTTAAGTGACAATGGGGGACCATTTATGTCGAATATGGCTAATGATTATTTTTAAAGTGTGGGGTAAAGAACAAAACAACATCATTATAAAATCCTAGCAGTAATGGCACTGTGGAGCATTTTAACAGAGTGATTGAGGGTGTGATTCAAGCGGCCATGAGTCAACTTTTAGACTGGTAATTAGAAATACAAAAAACTGTTTGGGCTTATAGAGTCACGACTCAGACAACCACAGGTTTATCCAATTTATCATGATGAGAGGTAGGACACCTAGATGTAGAATTAATACAACTTGGCTTTTAGAGGGGAAAGTACAACTGTGGTCACCTAGTGAAGTAAAAAGAGATTTTGATTCTTATTATTCTCATTTTGAATGTATTCATTTATTTTTTCTTTCCTTTTCCCCATATTCCTTCTGGTATTTCACTTGTTCCCTCATTGTTTCCTTACTTTGTTAATTGTTTCTTTTCCTTTTGAAGGGAGGGGATGTGTTGTGTACCTTTATATTACTTATTCATTATTACCTTGTTTATGTACCTTTAATGGCTCGCGGTGTTGCAAGACATGGAACCCAGTGGAATGTTATTAGGGTTCTAGGTCGAGGCATTCATTATCCACTGCTGCCTCGACCTGGAAGCCGGGCTGCCTGGCACTTGCCTGTTCTTTATTACATACTGCTTAAGGAATACAGCTTTAATGTTCAACAGTATTTTCCTTCACTACACAGGGAGGACAGGGAAGATAAAATAATAATTTTAAATAGCATACCTTTCACCGGAGCCTCCGATGCCAATGGCCACCTCGGAGCTCTCCCAGCAGTCTCTGGGAAGGCAGAGGCTGCTCAGCCAATCCTGGTGTTTGCAGAGCAGCACCAGGATTTGTCTGAGCAGCCTGCTCTGCCTCTCAAACACTGCTATGTAGCTTGTGGCTTTTCTCCAACCTGGCAGTGAATACAGCTGAGTTGGAGCAATAGAAGTACACATGTATGTTTGACCGGCCTAGGACGACCGACCAAACATACTTGTGCACTTCTAAGTGCCCACCACCTGCCTGTCATGGCCCGGCCCTGCCCTGCACATGTTAGAGCGAGTCACAAAAAAATCGAATGTAATGGTTTCATTATCATTTTATTTTTCTGTGATTGACTCAGACGAGTGGAGTGACCCTCCTCTGCCATTATGGAGGAGTCGCCCCTGCGCGTGACGCTTGCATAGGTCGGTGGAAAGCTGACTATCTAAGCGTCCGTGTTGGCCCTGTTCTGTCAACAGAAGCATATTTCATTTCTATGTGGCATCACAAGGCCATCTAATAAACAGGAAGAAAACACTGATGCTTTAATTCTAGCCAGTGTTTATATAAGATTATACAAAGCTGCATGTGCTAGTTACTGCACGTTAATATGCATGACTTCTTTATCATGAATTTGTTTAATTTAACAGGAGATCTACTCTTCACATTTGTTCCTGTCCTTTCAAGAACAGCATGAAATAAAGTAATTGATAATGCTGGTTGTCTATAGAAACCAGCTGTAATATGCACCTCATGTTTTTGTCTATAAAGTAAAGGTGCCATAACTATACTTGGCATGTGCTAAAGCTATATGTGGAGCTCTAACCCTATTTTTATTCAGTAGTGACATATGTTCTTCAAATTTTCTCAGTAGACAGAACATTATAGGAAACATTGCCAAAGCCAGTAGCCCTGGGCTATTCAGGTGAATGTGTTGTTTGTTGTGTTGACTCTACAATGTTTAATTACATAGAAAAAGGGTTTCACTCTATTTTGTTGCACCGACTGTGAAATGTGAATTTTACACAGCCAGCACTCTTGAAAGTCATATTGTCTGCTGTTATATTTACCACAGGGCCAGATTCATTGGCATTATGTTATTAGGTAATATATGAGGCAATCCTAGACATTAAGGGAGAAAGTTATTGGTGAGAGGTGTATGTAAGGTGTTGTGTTTTAGAGGTAGCACGTGTTTTGGTCTTTGGTACTGCCATTGTTCTGATCACATTCACATGAGGAGATTGGGTGTTGAAAGTAGGGTGCAGGACTCAACTGAGGAAAGAAGGGCATTAAAGGGTGAAGTAGTGGCGTTGCTAGACCTTTAGCAGTCCATGGCAGCCCCTGCATTTGCCGCTCTGCAGCAGCATATATAAAAGAGCGGGGGGAGGTGTTGATGATTTCTACGGTGGCCAACCCTCATGGCTGCAAGTATGAGTATGGGGTGGTCGGTAGGAGGCAGCCGCCCCCAAAAACTTGTGCCGGCTCCCACTACCCTTGCTACACCACTTGATGAAGGCAAACGGAAGAGGTTGTGAGTGTAGTTTTAAAGGGACATTTTAAGAGTATACTTTCTGTGTTAAACATTGGAAAGGTTGTGGTGAAGCAACACAGTAGACACATAGAGGAAAGATGAGTGGCACACATTTAGTAGTTCCTAATGTGGGGGACAGCTGTCAGTGCAGCAGGTGCAGCAGCACCAGGCACACTGCATCCTAATTACAGCTTCCTTTTGATGTGTAAATGTGGGACAGTTGTGCTCATTTTCCTTGTTTTTATTAACCATACTCACATACTCAATTTAAGACACCACGATGAGAGGGGATGTGAGTTTGAGTTGAAGAATGCTTTTTGCATAATATTTCCCAGCAACATAATAAAATACTTACAACCTAGGTGTATGCCAAGGATGTGTACTTGCCCCTTTTTTGTTTGACCTCTACATTAACAATGTAGGTAGCACATTAGTAAGTAAGTGTACAGACTTACCTCAAGTTGGACATCGTTCAATTCCTGCACTTTTTTAATGCTGATGATGCCGTGCTAATGGCTTGCACGCCACTTGGCCTTCAGCGTTTAGTTGATGAATTTGTCCAGTTCATGCAGAATCACAGCTTAAAAATTAACATCAGTAAAACGTTTGCAACAAAGCTTGGGAGAAGGGCCACACTTTGTTGTGATATTGTTATCAGGAGTTTAAAAACTTTGTTTACACCCACATTCTCATATTTAGGCATTTCATTCATTCAAGCTGGGAACTGGACGTGTGCAATCAAGTCAAGGAGGCATCAACTTGTCAAAACTATTACGGCCTTGCTGAATTTTGCTTGAAAATTGGGCATTAAACATCCGAGGGAATTGATGACTATCTATGAGGCCAAATGCAGACCTACCACCATGTAAAGCTCTGAGCTTTGGGGATATGCGAATGTTGATATCCTTCAACTAGCAGAAAATGCATTCCTAAGGAACCTCCTTGCTCTTCCAAATAGCAGTTCAACTTTTGTCTGCCACTCTGAACTAGGAGTTCCCTACTTAGCAAACGCGATCAAGATCCAACCGGCTTTACTCTGGTATAAAGTCCGGTCCTCTGATCACACTATGCTTAATAGTTCTATCATTGAAGATTGTTTTAAATCTACGTCTGCATTTAAAATCCTCTGGCTCAGATTTGTGCATAATTTTTTGGCAGACATCGGCCACCATGAGTTTTTGGACCATCCTGAGCTCTTGATTACCATCCAAAAAAAAGTCCTTTCATTAAAATGCCTATCACTACTTGAGGAATCGAGGCTATCCACAGAGATTATGAAATCCTCTCTTTTGAAGAACCAGATGATTTTGACTAGCCCCAATATGCAATTCTATTTAGTTAACATTTACAATCCGCTTCATAGATTCGTGTTGACCTGGCTTTGGCTGGATATTTTCCATCATTTAACCAGCTTTCCCACTATCAATAACTGGTTGCCAGATCTTGCAAAATGCCCATGCGGTGACATCTTCATGCAGAGTGCCATGCACAAAGTCCTTTTGTGTAAATAGTATTCTGGTCTGAGAAAACACTTTGTTATTACAACTAGGATTTGCACAATGTTGACCAGCTTTTATGTATTTACAATCGCTCCTGAACTTGTACATATGTGCTGTATTGTCTCGGTTTGTATTGGCTGTTATAAAATGTAGGAAGCCTGAGAAACATTATTAATTATCCAGGGGATGCTTGTTTCTATCCATGTTTGTTTTTAGATTGTGTTTTTATCTTTAACCAATTTTTAATTTTGATACTGTTATATCGTGTAGCTTTTATGATTCACCATGTGACTTCGAATAAAGCTATTTTGACTTGACTACTCACAACCTAAGGAAGTGGTACTTTGAACATCATTTTTCTAACCACAGGCAGAAAAATCGTAAAGCTTCTCATGACCTTGTACATCTTTCGTCTTATGAAACTGATAATTATGGATGTTGCATTGCCCCTTAACTTCTGGTTTGAGACTTCCAGCTCCAGATGTGGGCTAGGATGCAAGTGCCTGTAATAGGTGACATATTACAGGATTCTCTCTTCCATCACTGCAGTTTTTTCCCTCAGTTTATTACTCAATGCATAACATCTGCTTTCTTTCTAAAGATAATTATCAGTGGATTTTACTGAACCTTGAAAAACATGTTCTTCTGTTTCCCTCAATCAAATAAAAATGCATATGCCTTGTGTGTCCTATCTGACTTTTAAAATTCGCCATAAAGGAAGAGGGCGAGATATAGAAGGCAAGGTTAAAAAGACAGGAACAGTTCTAAATGCTTTATGTGCGGTTGCACATGGCTCGAATTACTCTGAAAAATAACCTGCATAAGATAGTACACACAATATGTTCAGCATTGGAAATGTGTAGCACACTTGATCCCAGAAAACTATTAATTAGTCTTTAAAGAAAAAATATTGATCAGAAGGAGGTGAAGCAGCAAGAATAAGGATGCAATATGCTTAAAGAATTACTTTGCATCTGGACACCGCTGAAATTGAAAACAAATACTCTAGGAACCAATAAACTGGGAGGCAGGACAATGCTTGACAGCCTTCACACTGTTATAAATAATTTTAAAAGGTAAATAAAAACACAAATTATTTATTTATTGCAACTACATTCCTACTTTGAACAAACCCCTCACCTCAGCACTTAGCATGATTTGATAGTGCCTGTCAATTGATCATTAACCAAATAGTTTCAAAAATGATAAGGACCATTGTAAGCCAAAAGCATAGTTAAGATTTAACATATGGTCCATATGAATAAATATATGTGGGCTGTACAACTATTGTTTTTAGAGAATTTGTATTTTTTTTTCTTGCAAAGTATCAATGAAGTTTCCCTTTTGGTTGTACAAAACTATTTTGGTTCTTAATGTTGATCTACCTTTTTTTAGCACTTCCAATGAATAGCTTTGCTTAATAGTTTTACTGATGTCTTGGGATATCAATTTGGCAGCCTAATTTAAAAGCTAGGTGGCTTCTAAAATAGTTATTTATTTGTGTTAGTAGGTACTGCCTATTTTATTATAGTGTACTCATTATGGGATTCCTTACATTATTGTCACTAGTCATATGACATCACTTCCTATGATGCCACTGAAGTCAAAGGTTGTGTGATGTCACTTCCACTGCCCAAGGCATTTTAGAAAATCAAGATCTATGATTGCCCCTTTCTTATAAGGCCCATTGAAGTATGCACTGTGCAGGGCTTCTGACATTCATTCATCATAACTTCACAATTGATGAATGATGTGTGGGGCAACTGACACCAGCTACTAAGTTTGCTAATGCATCTATTGTGTGAGGGGCTAGTAACAAGTACTGTGTGTGGCTGCTGAGCCTTGTTACTAGACCCATTAGTACATGCATTGGTGGGGTCACTGATGTTTTTATGAGTTGATTGATGCATGCACCCAAAATAACTTGGTTCTATGTCCATTTTTGCATACATTGTGTGGGACTCCTGATGCAACCTACTAATTCCATAGGTGAATGAACTATGTGAGGACATCCAGTGACATCTTGAGGATTAGGGGAGTCCTGGGCAAACATACTTTCGGTGCCTTTGTAAAGAACACATTTTGAATTGTATTACCCATTTTCTCTTAGCTAAAGCCTGCATGATGCCACACAATGCTAAATTATATGCTAAGCTTTAGCCAGGTCACACAAAGATAGTAGAGTTACTTGGGGCCTTAATAATCCTGCAAGATGACATGGGTTTGAAAGATAGAGTCAGAGGAAGAAAGGTTTAGAGCGAGAAATAGAATAGAAAGAGGTTAAAGAGAGAAACGTCACTTCACTAGGGGACACTTGGAAGGTGGGGGCTCTGGGCAATCGCCCACTTTGCCCATGCCTTGAAACGTCTCTGGTGTCGGCTCAATATCTGAACTGATACAATACTCATTTTAGGCCAGGCTAAAGGTAAGTCAAGCTGTTTGTCTGAGCTTATATATACAATACAAAGAGAGAGGAAATAGATCAGTCATCTGACCTTGTGATTATAAAAAGTGGCAATCTTACTTTGACGAGTCTACATTATAACTATTGTTCGTTGTAGCTGTGATCTCTTACACATTGAGTAACTCTTCACAGGAAAAAATGAGCTCAGGCGTGGAATGATCCCTAGTAGGCAGTCACTGCATTACAATGCAAGGATGATGGATGCTGTGGAGGACTGCCTGTAGGTGTCATACATGGACTAATTGGCAGCTGTGACAATGATACAACAGAGGGCACACACTCAATATAAACCAGGCTTATTGGTTTTGCCACTGTTCGTGAACAGATTGAATACAAATTATTTGCAGTATCTTTTGAATACACATTTATGACTCTGCCACACTGTATACTTTCTGATGAACTTGTCCTCTTTGCTTTGATCAGTACTTCGTCATTAGGAATAGGCCACGTTACACCATATGCATTTAGAACGCATGCCATTACAACGGGGTCATTAGAACGAGTGCCGTGTTAAAACGCAAGTCATTACAACAACCAGCCACGGACTGTGGAGGGAGTTTCGGTGGGGCAGAGAGGCGGGGCAGGGGAGGGGCAGTGTGAGGGATGCTAAAAACCGGAATATGGATAATTTGAGGTAAGTAAACAATTTAATAAATAAAACGAATTTCGTAGTGCGCCCTGCATCGCATTTTGCGATGCAGGGCGTGCTACGAAATTTGTTTTATGAATTAAGTTGTTTACTTACCTCTAATTATCCATATTCTGCTTTTTAGCATCCACCTACCCTGCCCCCGCCCCGCCTTTCTGCCCCACCGAAACTCCCTCCTCGGGCCGCGGCTGACAACAAAGTGATGTGGGTGGAGCGCTGGATGTTGGAATAGTATAATATGCTATTTAACACCAGTCAGTGCAACAGTAAGAAAGGTGTTAGATTTAAATTCCAACACCCTACAGCATGTTGTTTTAACGGCTTGCTTTGTAATGGCATGCGATGTAACAACACATTGTAAATGATGTTTACCCTTTATTAGGCATGGAATAGACTTGTTTGCATTTTGAGTTATTTTGTGTATTTATTTGTTTAGTTGTGTTAACTGCATAAGTATGTACTAACCTAACTGTTACAAAAAGAAAAAAAATAGTCAGACACTTACACAATTCCTGCAAGTGTAAGCATAAACTATGCATCAAGATATACGCAAGTGCTTTTTTGAATTCATTCCCCAAATGTCTTCAGAGATTACAACATTGAAGGAGGTCAGCTTTCACCTGTCAAGTGAATAAAAAGAGATTTGTTTGGAGATCGACATAGGTAAACCTTAAATCTACTTACGTAATAGTATAAGAGCTATCGCCACAGCAAGCAGCAACACTACCAGAGCCGCTAATGCCTTAGTAAGGAGACTGCAAACTGGAGGCATGTGCTGCGCTAAAAATACAAAGAAATTATAAAGGCTGTGTAAAAAATATTTTTTTGCATGCACAGTTTAAAGGCAATAATATTGTGACTATTGTTTACTTTTTTAAGATGTCGACTTTGTGCACTCACAATCACATTTACAATATAAAGACACGCCACAGCACCAATGCTAAAATGTTCATCACTGTGGTAGAACCTTTACAGCAATATTCACAATAAAGAGATATTCCATTCAGAGTTCATGAAGATTTGTAAGAAAGAAATGAACGTTAATGTATGTAAATAAAGAAAAACACTTAAGTTTCGCAGCATGCAGACTTTTACAATTAAACACAAATATTTAAAGTCCAAGGAGAGATGTTTTGTATGATTTCACTACGACAATTAAAAAATGGCAACTAATTTAACACAATATATAAATGTACGGGCTTACATTTAATCGACTGAGAGCAAGTTTCACAAATTAAAACAACAAATACATCTGCATAGAAATTAAACATATTCAAATGAACGATTTTTGTAATTGCATAGGGTGCTTTCTTAATTTATGACTTGATGAAAACATTGTTTTTAAAGTATTAAAAAAAACCAAATAGAGAACTAGAAATTATAAAAAAAAATTGGGGCAGAAAGGGTTAGCAATATTAAACTATAAGGGAACAAAACGAGTTAGGTCTTAAATTCAATTAATATGTTGTGTAAATGTTGATACTGAGAGTTTTAAATAACTTTCATCACCTTTAATTAATAGTGTCATAGTTCTAAAATGGTAAGAGTTATTCATGACTATGTTATTGTTTATCATTTCCCTCTTTTAGCGAATTCTCACCTAAATGGCTTTTGTCAGCCTGACGAAATCAATTTCGCGATTCATAAGTAAAAAAATAAATTTAAAAGAAGCAGAAACACATGATGCAAACAGAATGCGCAGTAAATGGGTGCCAGATCTTCTGGGTAGTAGCATGAAGCAAAAGTACTTAGTAAGGAATTCAAATGGAAGTCTTAAAAATGTGGCATGGAACTGACCCTCCTGGACATACACTGAGCCCCATGTCACAGAGGCACAGGGATGGGAGGACGGTCCCTGCACGTCAGAGATAATCGACAACAACTATCATTGCAGGGCATTAGAGTGTTCCGGGGGCTGGCCGGCTACTGGTTCTGTGTGCTTCATTTACTAGAGTCGCTACTGCAAAGTGAGGGGGATGCTAACCTCCCTGGTCAGTAGTCTGGCAAATAGCATGAATGAAAGTACTAACAAGCACAATGACCTTGTTGGGCAGGAAAGGTGGCCTGTGATGGTGGAGAGCAGTCTGGAGAGCTTAGGGTGTCAGATCAGAGGCAGTTTGAGGCTCCTCTGCTGTGTATATGATAACTATTTGGAAGGTGGTGAAATGTGAGGATCAGCCTTGCATTCTTCTGCGATAAAGACACTTTGAACGATTTCTTATAGCAGGAGTGTTGAACCATCTATGTAATAAGAGTTACTTACATTCAATGAGACTGACCGAGAGCTACTAATATTGTTAGTGTTGTAATAGTGACAACAAAGGACAAGATTACATTAGTGGTCTATGTCAATTGAGTTATCACTCAAATATCAACTTTAAATATATTATACATTTGAAAATGTAGCCATTTACTTTTAAATAGCAACTTAGGAATTCTGAAAATAAACACTTTTTCCACCTTTTTCCTATTAAATATACATTCTCAATTGTGGTATATGTATATTATTTCAACCAAGCAAAAGCTTTTAATTTAGTAGGCTGATCTGCACACAGGAGAATTACTTATTACCAGTAGCTCATGAGCTATTCTTTGGATAAGCCTGATTTATAATAACCTTTATTCTGGTCTACATAGAGGTCTTCTGTATCACCACTCATGTCACTTTGTGGCCACGGTGCTTAATTATACACACTAGTACACAATGAAATGTCATAATGGAGCATGTAAATATAGGGGGAGGAGTAAAAGATGCTGAAGATAATATAGAAAGATTGAAGATGAAGGTAAGGACACATGAGGTAAGAAATAAAGAAAACTGCGATGTATCTCATATTTCATGTGGTTCTTCAACTAATGCATTTTGTAAGGTCCTTTATCTTACGTACTTTGTAAGTCTTTGAATGTGTTAACATTAGAGCAACATCTGACTGACTTAATTCACTCACTTGCAATCACATTCAGAATGTGCAGGAATTGCAAGGACTTGGAGTGTGTGGTGTGGTCACACGCCTATTCCATATCAATATCGCAATTCCACTACAATTACCGGTCACCTTCTCTGTTCCTGTAACCTTCCCTTTTGCTGCCAATGTCTCACAGTCCCCAAAAAACAAAATATGAAAAGGGCCCCCAATTGGCCATGATTTTACAATTAACTTTTTATAACCTGAGAGATGAACCATTTTCTAGTGCCAATGCATTCATTTACTTTTAAAAGCTTGGAATTCATTATGAAAATATGGAAAAAATCTGCATTTGACATTTGCATAAAACACTGTAAACATATTCTGTTTTTATAATGAAAACAGAAATTAAAAAAAATATGAAACGGTACACTGGTGGGAAAAACACAGTGGACCCACTCTAGAAAATCATTTATGTAGTTTTATGCCTTTTTAGGTCTCGCTAGACCTATTGCTGGCAAGTTGCTTGTCAAGCGACCTAGATCTGGCCACGAGCGCAGATTACACATCGTGACCGCGCATGCCCCGCCCCCCAGCCGTGCACATCTTTTGCTCCACATTCACACTCACGGAAGCACACGCACACACATACATATACACACACACACACACATGCACACACGCGCGCACACACAGACACACACAGACACACACCCCCACTACTAAGCTCCACTTACCACATCAGCGCCTCAGCCGCCACTCCTGTCTTCTGCTGCCACCGCTCCTCTGGACCAGCCATCCACTCCGTGGGCGCATAAGACGGATGTCCCGCCCCACGACAGCCGTGAGCGTGCACATCCCGACACCGGAAGTTCGGGAGAGTGCACGCTCACGGCTTGTTCCTCTTGTTGAATTTATAATCGCATTCTGTCCTCTTCACTCAATCAATACATCCTGATCAGCCAATGCCCACTGACATCAGACAGATCTCCACACTGTCAGAGTGTGGGCTTTGAGAATGGTAGTGACGTCACAGCATTCATTGACGGACCCTTTCACTGAGACTAGCACACGGGCACGTGCACACACTCACCTCCTGGGGGCGCGCTGCTCTCCTCTACTGAGGTCGGCAAATCACTCATGGCCGCGCGGAAGGTGGACCTGAACAGCGGGAACAAAAAAAGCCCTGCAGCTGCCTCCTGCCTCGGGAAGTAAAAGCGTAAAGAGGACAGCGGGGAGTGCCTCTTGGCGCCCAGCCCACTCACACAGGGAAGGCGAAAATCACAGGTATGCGAGAGGGATCTTTATTTGCAGACTTTGCCCAGCCCAGCATGTTCTCTGCGAGAAATGGAAAAAAATCTCACTGCAAAGTGCCTCTCAAGGCCGGCTGCATTCCTTCAGCGCCAGGGCAAGGTCCATCCTCGAGTAGGCCCCAGGCGCATCTCACCCCGCCACGGGCCCAGAGCAGCTCGAGAACCGACTGCTTTTACTGAAAGTGCGTGACCTGAAGATTCCCATGTTCTCTTAAAATAGACGCCATTTATTTTACGCTACCGAAGAGACGGCTGCCAGGACTGCAGAGCAAGGGCGCACCTATAGTTGGTGCAGTGGCACCGGGCACCTTGAACCCTGCCAGTGCGGTATTTTACTATAAGAACAGCAGTTATAGTTGGAACAGTCTTTGGGATAAGTTTCTACTTTTTTGTGGTTTAATGACTGACTCGTGTACACTATACTTTAATGGTGCCACTAAGACTCTCCATAGGCCCCTAGAACCGCTGCAGTAAGGGAAGTATAACTCTCATTCACCTTACAATAACACCAGAACCTTCGTAGCTTTTTTTTACGGACCTTGTATCTTTCCTCAACGCACTAAAGTGCCTAGAGCACCTAGGTAGAACGTGCGCTCCATGCACATATTTTATATATCCTCTATTTCCCCGTGTAGTTGTTATTGTCTGCTGCTAAGGGGAACTTTCACCTAGTTCACGTTTTATTCTCCAACATTACTTTGTGACCGGGGCTAAAAAGGATGTGCCTTCTTAATCGCGTTGTTTCTTTTTAACCATGAAATCTGCATGTAACTTTGTAGGTTATTTTGCTTGCTGCAAATCAGTGTGTGTTTTATATATTTTTTTGTTTTGTGCATAGGTTTAAATAGTCTTTGGGATCAACTTCTAATTTTTCCGGGTTTAATGTGTATAATAGCTCTGGTAACAGCCCATAAACATCCTGTTGTTACTGGGGGCTTGTTCTCGCGTTTCAGCTAGTTTTAACAGAGCCTTTGAGGAATGCGCTTCCTTGAGATAAGCCCAACTCAGGAGGCGCTTTTGTTCAAAATTGTCTACCTATAGCTGCTAAAATTTGAGATTGCTATATGTGTCGTTTTTCCCCTACCAACTGTGTGAATATCGGGTTATCATTTATATATATTTCCAGATGTTGCCTAGTTTTGGTCCGCTAGGTATTATTATTTTGGATTACATTTTATTTTTATGCTATGCTCTTTTTGTATTTTGCTAAGCGGGTGATGTTCATGAAATGCAAAAAGGTACAGCCCCTACCGATCAGTTGCATTCTTGGCCAAAACACACACTTTTTTTATTAGAGCTGTTTAGTGTGAGCTGGCCGTCTTTTAAGAGATTACATTTAAACTTGCTGCTTGGTGTTAAAGCTGCACACAGGTGCTCTTGAAATTGTATGCTTTATATGCACAAAAAAACAAATCACCTCAAAGTAGCTCCGTGGCTTTGTGTCCGTCTTTCTGGAGCCGCAGCTAAGTACTTCACAGGTTTTTAAAGTATAAACATTGTGTGAATTTACTCTCACATCAGTGCCGCAAGCCGGCAGAAAACAGTGACTAAATACCGTTTGTTTTGGATCAAGGTTATGCAGAGACTGCTGCACGACAAATAGCTCTGTGCTTCCTTAGCTCGGTTGTGCTTGAGTTGTCCCAAAACATGCAGCTCCCCTTTAAATGCACCCACCCTCTTGTGTGGTAGCGGTGTGAAGAATGCCCTGGGCAGTCACTCACTCCTGGGCTCTTAAATGCACATATTTTTATTGTCTATTATTTTGGGTTTGAACACTTTTATTTGTTGTTTGTTTTTATTTTGTAAATATTTATTAGTATATGCTGTAAAATGCCCGTCTTTCCCCATAAAATAGCTATTGGTGCAGATATCTGAAGCTGCCCCATGTTAGATGCGAACACTTCATCCAGCCGTATCTTATATGCTAGGATACTTTAGAGTTACTGTACATGCTGCTAGAATGCTAGTGCATCTGCGCGCCACATTATTCAATACCGAAGGAGCCAGTATAGCCTTTCATCTTGTCCAGGTCGATAAGTAAAAACCAGCCCATCGGAATCAAAAAGTAATTATGCGGGCTCCATATATTTTACCGGCGCCGCAAGCTTAGTCTTCCCTTCCCAACCCGGAGCTGTAAATGGTCCTTCTTGTACTCCCTTGGAGACCCTGCCGAGTCTGCTCTCTTCCTATGATACCAGCAGAGCCAGCATTCCTCACTTTTTTTCAGGAAGCCCAATACGACGGACAAACCTGGCAACCGCAATGGCCTTTAAATATTAGGCCCAAAGCACTGCCATTACCAGGCCCAAAGCAACACCATTATCCGGCCCAAAGCAACGCCATGTATTTTGCCCAAATGTCAATGTTAGTGCACACAAGCCTTGGTAGAGCAATAGCAGCGAGCGCTCTCCTCAGTGTGGCACACTTCTCTGCTGCACACTGTACTGTAGCGCACACTGTAAGCACAGATTTTATATTTCATCATTATTATTATGAGCCTGCACCTGTTTTAGGTCTCTCCTGTCGATGCGCATGCGCATCGAGCTTGCGAGACTATGGTGGCTTAAACACTCTTTAACCAACTTGCAAGGAATCGTGGTGATTCCTTGCAGTGCCTGTGAAATTTAAGCTCAATGCGCATGCGCATTGAGCTTAAAAGCGCGTGCACATGCCCCCAGCCGCCTGCCTTGCCCACTCTCTCTCTCACAGCCTCCCCCAGCTCCGCCCCCTCACTTCTTGGTTGCACGGCCGCTAGGCCGTGCCTCCCCTACTCTCCTCCCCCCTCCTCCTCCTACTCTCCTCCCCACTCTCTCTCTCCCAGCACAACCTTGTTCTATCTCACTTTTTCTCACCCAAGATGGCGCCCCTTGACGCCTAGTTTGCGGTATAGTGCACAATCACGATCGTGTATAGGCACGGGCGGCACACACACACTGGTCATACCTCTGACTACCCACCGTCCCAATTATATCCGCCCTCTGATTCTCCGCCCAAAGTTCCCTAATTTGCCCCCCCGACTACTAGCTGTAACCCTTGTACCCTACAACTGTTTTAAAGCGCTCTGATGCTACGTCCGCGCTATATGCAAACCCCAAAAAAATAACAAGCAAACCTCAGGTGAGAGCAAATGTAGCAACAAAGGTACAAAGAAAAGTGACGTCGCAATAGAATCCCACTATGACTTCACGGGAACTGGGTAATTCCCTTGTGCAGCACCACCTCCTTTCTTTCCCCCGCACCCTACACATGGGTGAAAGGTCGTGCCGCGCTTCTGCTTCCGGTATGCTTTACTCCAACCGGATCCAGCTTCCTTCTTCCTCCTTCTTCTCAAAACTCATCGCGGCTAAGGTGGAACTCTAGCCTTGCCGCCACCGCTTGAGTCTCCTCGTTCCCCGCCAGCGCCGCCATGGGAGTCCCGGCCTTCTTCCGCTGGATCAGTCGCAAATACGCAACACTCGTTACGCACGCTGTGGAGGAGAAGGTGGGTCTGACCGCCTAGGGGAAGCCGCACGCTTTTGTTTTGCAAAAAAGGGAAAACGTGTGCTCATTGTCGACTGGTATTAATATTTCTTCAGTTGTAGGAGTTTTTCATCGTGTTCTTCTCTGAGGCTTGCTTATCTGTGCCTTTCTCCGAATTTTCAATGGTAGACTGCTATCGCTTGAGTTTGCACAGCTTCATGCCTGTGCTTAGTGCTCTGAGCCTGGTTATGTTTTGAACGCTAACGGGTCGGTTGGTGGACGACCTTCCAGCTGGGGGTTTAAAATAAACAGTTTAAGAGATTCCTATCTTCCTAGATTTATTTCTTCAGAGTGCATGTAGGAGATCACAAAACGTGCACCACGAGGGACATTGGTCAGTTCTTGAACTTTGCGATGTTAGTTGTGTCGCACACTCCTGGTCTCGGGATGTTTTTTTGGCACAGCAGTGTTACTATAAATGACAAAGACGGCTTTGCCATTTGATTACTGCTATCGGTGAATCGACATTTGGTTAAAATAAAGGGCACGCTAAGTGTATATTTTTACGCATTTAACTGCAAAAGGGTTCAAACCCATTTGGCCATGACCATGCTGACCTACATCGATATATCCACCGCATTTATGGAATTTGATCCGGCAGCTGTGCAGCCACACTTGTGCCATGCAGTCACATGCCTGCGTATGAAACAGTTGTATGTGCAAGGCAAGATTCGGGCTACGTTTCATCCCAGAGCTTGAAATAGGCTGTAGAGTCGATCATGATGTAGATGGCTCATACTACTGTTAAGCTTGTCTGCCGCAGTGTCTCTGTGCTTTCCGTACAGGCTAGCTTCTGCCTCTTGCAGTGCTTACCAGCCAGAAGGCTGTGCTGAGCAGCCCCTTGTAGGGACGGGACAGAGATACCAATGCAGGTTCACAGAAGACGGTTTACCTATGTAATCTCACAGATGAGCTAAAAACGACCGAAAGTGACAGCGGTGGGCTCACTACCGAGGCCTGACCCCAGACCTCAGTTGTCGATTGCTAACCCCATAGAGTGGCCGTGCAGTCCTACAGTCCAGTTGCGTGATGTACGTTGTGGGATGTCATTCAGGTTCATCGGCCATTGTCTGGGACAGTTCAGCGGGATGCAGACTATTTTTTTTTTTTTTTTTTTAAATATATTTTTATTGCAGGAATCAGTAAATCAATACAGTATCGACCAGCATTGTGTTATGAACGACATTTACAACAGAAAGCCCACTGACCCCCCTCCATAACGTTTGTACACAGCCAATTAGCCCATATCCCTGGGGTCGGGCTGCAAATAAGCTGGGGTCAGTAGAATGCTGGAGCTGGTCCGGATAACACACTGTCCGTCTTCTGCTTTTCTAAACAAACCCAAAACCCCCACAGTAAACCCCCCCCTCAAACTGCCCATTAACTGCGGAACCCTCCCCCCCCCCCCCCCCCCACCATCAGCGCCAGGGAGCTCATCAACATAGGATCCATTGCTTGACCCACGGGGAAGGTAATAGTGCTATCAATGCTAATGTTTATCGGGACTCGGGGCGAGTTGCCTCATCACAATCGGAGTCGCTGGGGGTACAATAATCTCTGAGGGCCTGCACCAGCGTTTCCCACTCTAACGCGGCCTCCTGCGCCTTCTCGTTACCCTGCCTCCAAGCCAGCTGGTATCTTAGCGCGCTCTCACCCGCCGCCCACTTCAAAAGCTCACTGTGCCATCTGCTGCCTGCCGGACCAGCCCGTGCCTTCCAGTTCCTGGTCACCTCTCGCTTAGCAAGTAGGAGCCCCAGGTCAATGAATTTACTGGAGATTTTATTCCGGGGGGTATGGGGGAACCAGTGCAAGAGCCCTACCGCCACATCGAATGATAAATGCCTCCCCGTCACCTCCTCTAAGGTCGCCGCTACCTCCTGCCAGTAGGACGTCAGTCCTGGACAGGCCCATAGCATGTGTAAAAGGTCCGCCTCCTGAGCCGGGCACCTAGGGCATTCCGCTGAAGCCGTGGCAAAATAACGCCTGATCTTTACCGGGGTCAGGTACGCTCTGTGGAGAACATAATAGTGGACCAGTTGGAAACGGGCGCTGCGTGTACCCTTCCAGGCACGCCTCACCAGCTGGGCCCAGGTCGTCTCCGGTATCTCCCTACCAATGTCCTCTTCCCAGCGGGATTTCAATGTGGTGAGAGGAACCAACCCCTCGGTAATCAACCTGCCGTAGAGGCAAGTGACCGCCTTCACCGTGCCCGCCGACATCATCACGTACTGGCATACCTGAGACAATTGGGGTTCCTCTAGCCCGTTCTGCCAGTGCGCCTGGATCGCTCGCACAATGGCCGAATGCAGCAGAAAGTCGCCCCTGGAGATCCCAAAGCGGTCAATGAGATCCTGAAAGGACAAGAGCGCTCCGTCCTCATACAGGTCCCCGACGAGCTGTAAACCTGAGTCCTCCCAGTCCGCCAATCGTGACCAATCCCCTCCGTGGGGGAGGGCCGTCAGCATCCCCAACGGTATTTCAGGTGCATATGGTTTCCGTAAGTGGCCTCTAGCGTGAGCCCGGTTCCAGCACAGTCGGATAGTCCGCTCCTCCATCGATAGGTCCCGTAGGACCAAGCGTTGTCGCAGCGCGATAAAGGAGAGGATGTGCCTGGCCATACCCGTCCCCCTTCCGTCTTCCGGGCCTCTAAATTCCCTGGCTATCTCCTGGGTGTAGGTCTGGAGCTGTGCCGCCAGATAGTACTTCTCGAAATCCGGCACAGCAAGCCCCCCCTCGTCCTTTGGCCTCATCAGGGTGTTGAGGGCCACCCGCCGCCGGCCCGTTCCCCAGAGGAACCCGACCACCATAGAACGCAGGCGACGAAACGTGGCCGGTGGGACCCAGATCGGCAAGGTTCGGAAGTAATACAATAGCCGGGGGAGCGCCACCATTTTAAGCAGGGCAATACGTCCCGCCACTGAGAGCGGCAGCGTGGCCCAGAAGTCCATGCAGCCTCGGAGCGCTCGCATGCAACGGGCAATGTTCCCATCTAGGAGGTCGGGTTGGTCATGATACACAAATACCCCGAGGTATTTAAAGCAGTCGGGCTCCCACCTGATCTCCTTACTTAGCGTAGGAGCGGGGGTGCCCCTGCGCATTGGGAAGAGGCAGGTCTTAGACCAGTTCACCTGGAGACCCGAGACTGCTCCGAACTCCGTTAGCGCTACTTCCGCTCCCCGCAAAGCGTCGACCGAATCCTCCAGGAAGAGCAACAGGTCGTCCGCATAGAGCGAGACATAATGCGGGCCCGCCGCCGTCCATAAGCCCGTGTAGTGGGCTCCCGAGCGGAGGTGCATCGCCAGCGGCTCTGCCGCTAGTGCAAAAAGAAGCGGGGATAAGGAGCATCCCTGCCGCGTGCCCCGTTCCACCGGATATCGCGATGAAATCAAAGGACCCGATCTAACCCTGGCCGAAGCGGAAGCGTAGAGGACTGCAGTCCATTTGACAAATCCCTCCCCGAGGCCGAATCTCCGTAATACCGTGCATAGGTAGTCCCATTCCAGGCTATCAAAAGCCTTCTCCAGGTCTACCGACAAGACCACCGGGGACGGGGCTTCCACGAATGGTTCCCCAAGCAAGCGGAACAACCGTCGGATGTTCATAGTTGTATTCCGCCGTGGGATGAAACCAGCTTGGTCCTCATGTACTAGGGAACTCATATGTCCCAGCAGCCTCGAGGCTAAGATGCTGCTCAATATTTTGTAGTCCACCGTCAGCATGGATAGGGGACGGTAAGACCCCGGGTCGGACGAGTCCCGGCCCGGTTTGAGGAGAGGAACCACCAACGCCTCACACATCGAGCCAGGGAGACGACCCAACCTCTTCGCCTCCCTGTAGACCACTAGTAACCGAGGGGCCAAGAGGTCAGCGTAAGCTGCATAGAACTCCACTGGGAGGCCATCTAGGCCCGGGGTCTTGTTTCTCGCCATCCGTTTGATGGCCCCGCGGATCTCCCCTAAGTCGATATCGGATCCCAGGGTTTCAGCCACTTCCTGTCCTACTGTGCGGAGTTCCAGTGGGCTAAGATAGTTGTCAAGCCGATCCGGGTCACGCGCGGAGCGACTACGGTACAAACTTTCGTAGTAATGCCGGAAGCAACTAAGAATCTCCGGTTGGGTGCAAACCTCGGTCCCATCTGCCCTACGCATATTTGTCGTTATCTGGGACTGGCGCGTGGGGTTGGCCAACCACGCCAGCAACGCACTTGACCTGTCTCCCTCCGCAATAGACCGGACCGTATAGGCCTTATAATCAAAACAGCGGAGCCGCTCGACCTCCACCGCTACCTTCTCCCTCGCCTCTACCGTTTGCGTTTGCAATTCCGGGTGCCCGGGACGGCTAACCTCAAGTTCGCGGAGTGCCCGGTCCGCTGTATCTAAATCAGCCAGGATAACACGCCTCATGCCCACCTTCTTAGAGATACAGTAGCCCCTCACCACCACCTTAAAAGCGTCCCATTCGAACGCCCTAGTACTCGCGGAACCGCCGTTGGACGCAAAATAATCCGTGATTTTCTCCCCTAGGTCCTCCTTGAAGACACTGTCCTCGAGGATCTCGGGGCGCATCTTCCAGGTGGGTACTGCCGGCGTCCCGGGGAACCAGCGAACGTCCAGCAGGAGGGGGTTATGGTCCGAGATGGTCCGCGATAGGTACTCCGAACGGACCGCTGCCGAAACTAGTTCGGGCGAACCAAGAAAGCCATCTAGCCTGACATGTAGCTCATGGAGGCTCGAGAAGTATGAATAATCTCTAGTCGCGGGGTGATGCGCCCTCCAAATGTCCGTCAAACCCCAGCGGGTCTGCCAATCCTGACGACCCTTGGCCGTACGCCGGACCGGGGAATCGGGGAGCGGGGGATGTGAGCGGTCCATGTCCACATCTACTACGGAGTTAAAGTCTCCCCCCAGCAGGAGGGGCCCGGCAAAAAAGTGGGCCAGCGAGCCCGATAACCCGGAAAGGAAGGCAGTCTGGTCAACATTAGGAGCATACACACAGCAAACGTTCAGATCCCTCCCTCCTAGGGTGCCTGAGATGGCCACGAAACGCCCCTCTGGGTCCAACACTGTCCTCGTGACCTGAAAGGGGACTCCTGCCCTAATCCATATTAGCGCCCCCCTGGCATAAGCAGAGTACGCCGTGGAGAAGACCTGCCCTCGCCACCTACGCTGAAGCGCCGCCCCTTCCGCCTTGTTCAGATGCGTTTCCTGCAGCAGCGCCATTTGCACTCCCCTACGCACTAAATAAGCATGGACCTTGTGACGCCTGGACATAGTGTGAAGCCCCCTCACGTTCCAAGTAACACATTTCAAGTTAGCAACATCAGCCATTGTCCCATAGTGTTCTTGCACAGTCTTCCCGTTTGGGTCCCCCCAAAGAAAAAGCATCAATCCTCCCAGCGCTGATGGCGGCCATTTTCCCCAACCAAAACCAAACCACCCAAAAACCAACAAGGCCCCCCCCCAACCACCCCAGAACAGGACCCAAACTGCACCATTTAGATCCCATCCAAACCTCGGCGTGTATCAACCCCAAAACCCCCCCTAGTCCCACGGTCGCCACCGTAGGAAGGCCTTATGGGCCAGGTGCGGGCTGGGCGGAGGCAGTGGGCCCTCGTCGCCCAGGCTACCAGGACCATAGCAAGCCCCCCCCGGTATCAAACCCTCCTGGGGCAAGAGCAGAGGCCCCCCAACCCTCCCTCCTCCGTTGTCAGCAATAAAGAACGGCAACCGCCTCCCCCCTGCCGGGCCCCCACCCAAAACAAGGCAGCGTACCCCGTCACCCTTGTCCGTCTAAAAGGTCCTCCACCGACTTCGGTGTGATCACCGGTGTATGGGTACTGTCTGCCACTGAATCCTCCGAGTCCGATGGTGCCCCCTGGGCACCCGGGTTTTCTTCCTCCTCCTCGAGAGTTTCATCTCTTGCTCCCGATAGTTCCGACAGAACCTCCAACACTCCCCTCCGCTCCGATGATGTCTCCGCAGTCGATGGCCCTCCCGTGCGGCCGCGGCGATTTCTGACTCTCTTGGATCGCCTCCTTTGTTCCGGCTCATCCTCCCGTTGGGTCGAGGCGCCGAAACCATCTTTCCCTGTCCGATACAGTTCGAGCCAGTTACAGACCTCCTCCGGGGTGTCGAAGAACTGGGTTTTGTCGTCGACAATGACGCGGAGCTTCGCGGGGAATAGGAGGGAATATTGGATGCCCTCACTTCTGAGTTCACGCTTAACCGCCAGGAAGGAGAACCGCTTGCGTTGCGTCTCGTAGGTATAGTCAGGGAAGATGTTCACCTGACTGTTCGCGACCTGGAACGGGCCATTGTGCCTGGCGGCGTTTAGGATCAAGTCTCTGTCCCGAAAATGTAGCAACCGCGCCACCACCGGCCTTGGAGTGCGTCCCTGCTGTAGGGGTCGTGCTGGAACTCTGTGGGCCCGTTCCAGAGTGTAGAAGGAGGACAGCCCCTCCGGGACCACCGTGTCTCGGAGCCAGGTCTCCAAGTATCGCACCATATCACCATCCTCGATTTTTTCCGGCAGGCCCACCACTCGGATGTTGTTCCTTCTGTTGCGGCCTTCCGCATCCTCCGCCCTCCGTTCGAGGGTCTCGATTCGGGACATGGCATCCTTTATCGTCGCAGCTAAGGTTCTCTGCGCCGGTTCCAAAGTTTTCACCGTGCCCTCCACCTCCTTGACCCGGTCTGAGAGTTTACCATGGTCCGCCCTAAGGAGGCCCAGGCCTGTCGCCACCTGAGCAATGTCCTGTTGGAGGGCCGACCGAGTAGCCTCTATCGCCTCCAGTATTCGGTCGAACTGTTGCTGCAGCGGAGCGCCATCAGGTCTTTTGGGGTCTCCTTGCTCTTCCTTGTCCTGGGCTTCAGAGTCCGAGGTGGTCTGGTTGGATCCCTTGGCTCCTCTGGGTTTCCCCATGCTGCCGGGGGCTCTCCGTAGGTGTCCCGGAGTAAGCGTCTCCGCGTACAGGAGTCGATCACGACCTTCCCGGGAATTCCGTCTCACATCGGGTCTGGGCGATCTCCTTCTCCAGAGCCTGTAGGGGCTCCGCCGCCTCGGCTCACACCACCGCCACGTCGTCCGAGGGCACCGATGAGGGGGTGGAGACAACCGTCGCCTGGACGGGCAGGCCCGTTCACCCACTATAGCTCCCGGTTGAGGGCCACCAACTCCCTCGGTTGTTCCGTGGCGCCAGAGTGTCGCGCCTCCCATGTAGTTGGATTGGCCGGGAGGACGTATCTGGCTGCGGAGTCGCGATGCGGACCACCACCTGTAGCCGAAGGCTCCCACATCCGGTGCCCTCCAGTGCGTGGGCACCCGCCCAGTCGTCTAATCGGGTGTGAACCCGTTGTATAAAGTCTGAGCCCGTCAATGTCCACTGTCCAAAACAACCGAGGATGGTGAAGCCGGGTGTCAGCCGACATCCGCGAGTCCTCCTCAGCTCAGTAGCTTCGATCGAGGGGACAAAGGAATCCGGGCGCCATGTTGGGTCGCACTCCGCAACTCCGCAAACTTCGGCATTTCTTCAGAGCAGTCCCCGTCCAAACTCCACTAAGGCCCCCGGCAGGGTGTCGTCGCCTCGCACAACCGAATGCGGGGTTTGGGGTGCCCCTCAGCCTCCGATTTTCAGGATAATCTCGGGCTTAGTCCCGGAGCCGAGCTCTCAGGCGACCATCGCCATCGGCGCCCAAGCCACGCCCCTCCGCGGGATGCAGACTAGTTATAGCTCAGCGTGTTGTACTCGTTTTGTTGTCATCACCAATATGCAACATTATGTCACTGTATGCAAGAATACGTACATATGTATGTGGCCCCTCGGCCTGTAAGATGGCTAGAAATGCAATAACATTTGTTTTGAAAAAGAAACGACAGAATGGAATGCTATCTAGAGGAGTTCACAATGGTTGCAGTTACCTGAGGTTAATTAAGAGTCAAGAGATATTTAGGACAGACTCCTCCTACATTAACCCCTAGTTCCACAGCCTGCCTAGAGCAGCTCTTCACGCTCAGCCCTCTACCTACTCTCTCTCCCCTCACGACGCTCTTCCCACTCCGCCCCCCTCCCCACTCTCTCTCCCAGCACACCTCCCCCTCGCTCCGCCCCTTGTTTAAACTTGAAAATACCTCCCGCCTCTCCTCCCCCTTCCTTCCCTCCCCCCGGCTTCTTCCCACCCTCCACCCTTTGCCCCGAGGACATCACGAGAGCCGCTAACCCTCCTCCAGGAGCCAGCTGATGAGGGAGGAGACGCACAACTGCGGACCTCTCCTGCTGGCACACGAACAACATCACCTTCTTCACTCTTCAGCACACCAGCCATATTTTTGGGGGACTAGCCAGAGTTGTTAAAGTTGAGCTATATGTACTGTGAAGCCAATGCAGACAGCGGCAAAGTGGCAAAGTGGCTTTGAACGAAACTCAAAACAAGTAACTCTCACTAGGGTCCGCAAGGCTTTAATGTCGAGAAAGAGTGCACGCTCTAAGAGCTGAAAAAATGGGACAACGTTTGCGTTCACTCAAATTCTGTGATGCTTCTATCCACAGCTCGAAAAGTTATTTATAAAGAAAGAGACATCTCTCACTTTCCCCTCGTTCCTGCCAGCTGTCACCTCCACATTCCACATCCTCCGTACTTTTAATTTTGAATCATTATGTTGCCCTCCTTCTCCGTAACTCATTCTTTCTCCCGACTTTTCTTCCCTTTACTCCTTTGTTATCTACTCCCAACGTACTTCTCTCTTCTAATTTCATTTAATAGGTCGAGCCTGGTCAGCCCATGCACTGCTATGCAAGGTGTGCTGTATTGGAGTATGGACTTGAAGCCCTGCCCACTCTCTCCCCACCACCACATCCACCACCACATCCACCACCACCACATCCACCACATCCACCACCACTACATCCACCATCACCACATCCACCACATCAACCACCACATCCACCACATCCACCACCACCACCACATCCACCACCACCACCACATCCACCACCACCACATCCACCACCACCACATCCACCACCACCATATCCACCACCACCATATCCACCACCACATCCACATCCACCACATCCACCACCACATCCACCACCACCACATCCACCACATCCACCTCCACCACATCCACCACCACCACATCCACCACCACCACATCCACCACCTCCACATCCACCACTTCCACCACTTCCACATCCACCACTTCCACATCCACCACTTCCACATCCACCACCTCCACATCCACCACCTCCACATCCACCACAACATCCACATCCACCACCACCACCACATCCACCACCACATCCACCTCCACATCCACCACCACCACCACATCCACCACCACCACCACATCCACCACCATCTCCACATCCACCACCATCACCACCACATCCACAATCACCACCACATCCACAATCACCACCACATCCACCACCAGATCCACCACCACCACATCCACCACCACCACATCCACCACCACCACATCCACCACCACCACATCCCCCAGATCCACCATCACCACATCTATATGTGTGGCTCTGTGTGTGTGTAGGTGCAAATGCAATGTTCTTGGATTTTCGTCACAATAAAATACACTGGACATAATCTTCACAAAAGTTATTTACAAACGTTTACGCTATTGCCATTATAAATTACAATAACTTTTATTTAAGTATTAATTATTTACACAATTAAAAGACATTGTTATTTGTAATATCAATACATCTAAGTCACGTAAATACAACACACATTGCATTACAAATGCTATAGGTGTCACATTTGCGAAAGTTAAAACTATTGACATTGTAACTGACAAAGCTATTAATTTTGCTATTTTTAAAACCAGCACAAATAAAAAAAAGTGTCATTTACAATACCAATCGCTCAAACTTTCCTAATGCGAGACCTATTGCATTTCCAATGCTTGTTGTAAAATGTTGTTAGGCATGGAGTGGCATTGAGCTCCTTAAGAGTGCTCCCTTCTAAGAGACAATTGCATTGCATCACTTTATGATATGGTGAATGCAAAAAGTCACATTAGATTGGTCCTAGTATTTTCAATGAAGAGGATATCTTAATTCGCTGGCTCTAGAGTCTGCACTAAATATTCCCTAGTGTGGCCATGAAATATTGGTATTTGCTGACTTAGCCTGGATTATGATATTAATATTGTTACTTTAATGTGTTCACTCAGATGTACTAACCTGTTTATTAAGACAAATTTGTGCGTAACTCTGAAATTAGATCACTGAAGATTGAGAGAAAATAAGCTTAAAATGTATAGAGTGATGGTCTACTACTGAGGGAGACTGAAGGAACAACAAATGAATCATACTGTTTGAGTGGACCAGTGGCAATGAGACTGTGGAGGACCGAAGGCAGTGATTGGCTCACCGCATCATAAAGAGAAACACTGCGGCTGACATTTTAGGACTCAATACCCATGTCCTGAAAATAAAAACAAAACAGCATATGACATCTGCAATGGCATCAATGATGACTACTGTGCATGGCAGGGACACAAGTCATAGTCTATATAAGCACATATGTTTATGTAATTTAAGCTGTACATCATTCTGTCCCATCTAGTACTTATTTACATATTTCAAATGATGTACTGTTTTATAGAGTAAATTAAAAAGCTGTATGGTGAATGATGTCATCAGTAATGTCATGAATGATGTCATATGACATTTTCAGTAGGGATGTCATCAATTATGTCTTTTAATATGTGATGAGTAACGTAATATGTGAGGTCATAAGCAGTGCATGGCGAGAGCAGAAGGTATAGTTAGCTCAGTAAACTATAACTGTTGAATTTAAGAGGTACTTTTAGTTTAAAATCGTATCTTTAAATGACATTTTCAACTAACTATAATGTCATTTAACCTTCTTTTTTTAGTTAAAAAATAAAATAAAATAAAAATAAATATAATATATATATAATCCAGTCTGGCAGGTGGTTCAAACATGGAGTGGGGCATTCCCTTTACTGCACCACCAAACTCGTAATAAGGCAATGAAACTCACTGTATTCAATAGGAAACGCCTATTCCTTCAAATGTCTTACACTCAATCTATGAGTACAGACCTCATTTTCCTGTATTGAGTTGTCTCACAAAAACATGAATTGCATGATATTTTTTTGAGAGGGAGGGAGGGGCATGGGGGCAACATTTAATCCTGTTGCCGACATGTATTTCTTTTTCTTTCTCTTTAAAGGGGTATGAAATTTTTTTGTATACCCTTCGATTGTCCTTAAATATATCAAATCTATCAGATCTATCAGGAATTAAAAGATATTTAATACTTCCATTCCACTACTTGTCAAAATTTGTAATAAGGTGCACAATGTTTCCTTTAGTGCTCTATTTGTCAAAAAAATTTAAGTGCATAGCGCATTCTTTCCCAATGTATTAATTAATACAAACAACTTAAAATTAAACTGCAAAGACAGGTCACCGCCAATAAAAGGGGAATTTCTCATGCTTCTATTGCACTGTTCAGAAAAATGATGAAGTGCATCATCTTCCCATAAGAGAAGAGGTCTTGCATTCCCATTATGCTGATATTGCACTTATCTATCAGAAAAATAAAGAGCATAGTGCACTACTTGGCAAGGAAATAAAGTGCATGATGCAGTCCCTCTTAACTTATTAAGCAATTTAAAGGACATAAGATTAACTGCAAAGAGAGGTCACCACAAGTAAAACGAAGGATCTCATGCTTCTATTGTACGATTCAGAAAAGAGATACCATGCATCAGATTAAAATAGGAGGAGGGGCGACATTCATTCCCATTGAACTTTTATTGCACTTATTTATCAATAATCTAAGGTGCATAGTGGTTTCACTTCTAAGTCATTAATTTGTGCACAGCAACTGGAATGACTGCAAGTTGTTTAACATGTCCACTACATAATCTAAAATAGGAAGTGAATTGTGGGGGATGAAGAGGTTCCAAATTCATATGACACTGTAACATGTCGAGATAAGACGCTTAGTGCTTTCTTCAAAAGAGTAATTTATTTAGAGCAAATAATGTACAATCCCTTTCAACACATAAGGAATCCAATCAGTTTAACATGAATTCATGATCTACTGGTGCACATAAATATCTGCTTCAGTGTTATGCCCTCAAGGTATGTTGGTGCCCAGGGTAAGAATTAATTTGGACTCTTGTCTTCTAGCTCCTTTTCTCTGTCTCCTCCACGGGGATGTAGTTTTATATGTCTGATCCCATAAAATGAGAATCCTTCCCATGACCCTTGATGGTGTTGCGTGTAGTTTATTACCATTTTTAATCGCTTTTGTATGACGGAGAGTCCTTATTATTAGTTTTTTGATCATACTTCCAACATACAAATTTGCACATTTACACTCAAGTGCATATAGTGCTTATTCTGCCTAACAAGTTGTGTTATATATGGTGATAGTCCGTCCTTCCCGGGGCATCTCCTGCATTATGGACCTATGGCAGAGGAGCATCTCCCCACTGGTGAAATGCCAGCAGACAGAATAAAAATAAAATGACAATAAAACTATTCTATTGTCATTTTCTTTTTCACTTCCTGTCCGTGAGTCTGGGGTGGATGTGGCATGTCTCAGCATCAGCAGCAATGGGGGAGTGGTGGTAGGGACTGAAAGTGCACATGTCGGTTTGGCCAGCCATCCATGGCCGGCAAAACCTGCATGTGCACTTTGATATCTCCAGGCTGTTTCACGGAGGTAACAGCAGTGCTCAGGGGCACATGCACCCAGTCCCTGCTGGAGCATGAAACTGTCCCGCTCCGCCCAATCCCAGCACTTCTCTCATGCTGGGAGTAATTGCATGAGAGAAGCGCTGGGATTGTGTGGAGATTCTGGAAGCCTGTGAGCCTGGGTATTGTAGTGCCAGGAGCAGTGCTGTACGGCAAAGTCGCTGAAGATCACAGGCAGGCAGTGAAAGGCAAGTGTTTAAACTATTTTTGTTGTAATGTTTTCGCTGCACTGCCCACCAAGTTGAAATGAATGTACGTTGTTACAACTCATGCTTTTACCACGCATGCCTTTACAACGCAGGTTTTTCAACACAAGTCGTTACAACGACTTGCGTTGGGGGGTGCTGGATAGTGAATAGTTTAATTTACTATTCCAACTCCAGTCCCCGTGGATAGTAGGGAAGGTGTTGGATAGTAAATTAAACTATTACCTATCCTAAGGCGCCCCCCAGCGCAAGTCGTTGTAATGACTTGCGTTGAAAAACCTGTGTTGTAAAGGTACTGCGTGGTAAAAGTTGCGTTGTAAAGGATGTTTCCCAGTCGAAATGGCAGTCTGTCAAAGGGTTTATAACTTTATTGATTTTTCCCATATTGGCAGGCTTTGCAAGTGTTACATTTTAGTGAAGCCTTTTCTACTTTCCATTAGCCAATCACGTACCTTCCCTGGGTTGAAAGTGTTTTTTGGTTAAAATATCACCCAATGATTTCATTTCTCAGAAGGTTATTCTTGAACTTAGGCCAATATATTTTCTTAAATGCTGATATTGTTCCAAGATATTGCAGTTCTTTTTCAAGTTCTTCCTGAAATTAGCTGTGCTCGATTAAATTCCAAGAACTGGAGTACTAATGTGGCACCCACCACGCAAGCTTCCATTGCACGATATATGTTTGCACTGTACAACGATACCATGGAGTGAAAGCTTGTACACTGTTTTGTGCAGGAGTGCTGTGGTACCACTCAGAATGGCTGTGTAGGCCTCAAATCCTACTTCAGTAGTGCCTCACCGGTGGCCCACACTATGTTTTCTAAATGTTGGCCTCTTGGTGGGCAAAGAGTCCGTCTAGGTCCCTGACTTAACTGCCTGGCGTATATGGTGACCACCCTGCACCCTTATATCTTTTTTTTTTTACTTTTTGAGGCACAGGGACTGATTCCCCAAGTCCTCTTATGGTGACCACAATTTTTTTTTCTGAGTTGCAGCCAGACAATAAGATTGCTTGATACTACGGAATCGGCAGTACCTTGGTACAGATATGACCAGTGGGAGAAAAGGCACCCACGGCCAATTAGAGGCACCTATTTTTTGAATTTTCAGTACCACTGAAGGCCTTGTCCAACCTACCTAACTTTTTAACCCATTCAAGCTCAACCTGAACACCTCTTAAAATGCTAATTTCTCGAAAGCCGCTGAATGGACTTTACATCAAATAAGAATCATGCTTTCTGAGTAACATCTAACATTTTGCCAAAGTTCAGCATTTTTTGTACAAAAATTTCAAAATAGAGAAAATGTCTCTAAATCAGTGCCCGCTTCTGACAAATTTGTCCTCCTCTTGTATCAAACATGCCTCCAACATTGGTAACCTGCATAGCTGTTACTTGAATAGCTTATCTTTTTTTGTGAGTTGAAGCTCCCTGTATAGCTTACAGGAATAGAAGTCTTATAAGCCTCAAGTCATAAAGCACAAGAGATGGGAGGGTCTCCCTGCTCATTAAGAATGCTATTAAATGGTCTCATATCTAGAGGTGCAGGAGGTTAAATGTTACTTCCCTGTAGAGAAGGAGGCACACCTAACTAAAAGCGTAATATAAATAAATTGCATACCTTCTGACATCATTTTTTGTAATCTGTTTAACTTTCAATGGAGAGCAGCGAGAAGGAGTTTTAAAAACAAAAAATTGTATGGTGTCTTGTACATAATCTTCTGTGTATTGATACATGCTTTTATGGGTAGAAACATATTATACATATCTTTAGATGTGCATTACTGGGTCAATTGTTTGCACAGTTTGTTGTGTGCAGATGAAACATTTTATGTCGATTTCAGAGAACTTTTGGAAGTTTTGTTCTTGTCGTCCCCAAAACACAATGGGCCCTATGTATCATCATCACCATTTGCGATTTCTAAATAGCTAATTTTAAGGAATCGCTATTTAGAAATCGCTAAATGGTATGCATGAACAAAATCTGTATTTTTTAGCGATTTCCAATTATTCCTTATTTGCGAATTCGCATTTTGCGAATTCGCAAATAAGGAATGATTTCCCATTCATTTCTATGGGCCAGGAGTCATAGAAATGACTGTGAAATAATTCTCAATTTGCAAATTCGCAATTTGCTAATCGCAATTTGAGAATTATTTCAAGGGTGCAGGGGTGTCTCAAGCACACCCTGCTGCATCCCTGTAAATTACATGTGTGTGCATATGGCGCACATACATGCCCAATGGGCATGTATGTGCGTCATATGCCATCCTCACAAATGCACAAATGTGCATATTTACAAGAAATCGCAAATTACCACCAACTACAAGTTGGTGGTAATTTGCGATTTCTAAACCCGAAATCACAATTTTAAAAAGCTTAATACATAGCATTTAAGGAATCGCAAAATTGCGATTCCGTAAATGCTTAAGCAAAATAAGGAATCGCAATTTTTTGAAATTCCTTACTTTGCTAATTTTTCATACATTCCTAAATCAGTAAAAAGGCCGTTTGCGATTCGCTAAGGCCGAAATTCTGCAAATTTCGGCCTTAACGAATCGCAAAAGGCTTGATACATTTGGCCCCTAGTGTGCCATGCGTGAAATCCATGGGGTCAATTCACAAAAGAGTTTATTAGTACAGAGAGTAGTATTTTAGAAGAACTCTATTACAAACTCTTGAAAACTTTTGTGAATGAGCTCAAAAGTAAAACACCCTCCTTCCTATAAGTTGGAGGCAAAGAGAGCACAATCCTTTCTCTCTATCCTGCATTTGAATATTCCCTGAGATCCTATTTTGTATGGTATGGGGCCAATTCACAAATGCACTGAAGAGGATGTAAACTGGAACAAAGGGAACACATTTGTAGTTATTCCAACATGATCTTGTGAATCGGCCTACAATATTTTTTAACCAACTAGGCAAGAGCACATCCTCCACACTGGAGCTTAAAGACCGGAATCAAATAGTCAAAGACTTTGTAAATTAGAAAGTCCCACTGAAGACTTCCTATACAGCATCCAACAGCTCCAACCATAGCACACATGGAAATGTAACAGATGGTCACCTGCCATTATTTGTATTGGACCAGGTACAGATCAAACATGCTGAGCATGGGTGAGCCTGTCCTGTACAAATCTTAAGTCAGTACACGTCCAGTAATCAGATTCCATCATGATTAAGCCTCTGTTCTTTTCGTGCATTCTATTACTTTGTATAGTGAATACTTTGAGTCACACCAGGTGTTTTTGATGGACCATGATTGAGAGCTATGGGACTGAGGCTGAAGGCAATGCAATTTTCCCTCAGTGCATGTCAGTGGGTTGGCCTTTGTACAGAGCACACAGAGCAATGGTCCTGTATTCCAGTTGCAAATGAAATCCTGTGTAAATGTGTGTGTGGAGCTACACAGATGTCAAAATATTGATAGGGCGAAAGTAAAAGAAAATAAAGTGCTTACATGTGAGTGAGGTCTGTGTTTGTTTGGGAGAGTCGAAGTGAAAGCGATGCCAGAAAGTGCATCCAGGATAGAGTGAAAAGATGGTGCTGAAGAGGAAAGAGGTGAGGCTTAAGTTATGCAGATAGATGAGATGTGAGATATGTCTAACATAAAATGTACAGAACTGAAGACCAATACTCCTTCTGCAGGCCTCAATACTATTTATTCACAAGTCTCACAATTTCAGATTTGAAAAATGACAATACTAATTATTTACACGAATATCATTGTTGTTACTCATTTATCCTAGAAAGCACACAATCATTGAAAAACCAATAGTTATAGCAGGTGTTAAGTGTATGTAAGTTGCTATTTAGTATGCTGTATGCTTGAATGCAATAACAGAAAGGTCACGAAGAGAGAGAAACCAAAAAACTGGTCGGATGGAACACTACAGAAATCACGAAAATGTATTTTACATGTTTGAGCCATGTCCCTTTTAGAGACCCCCACTTTGTCCATCCCACTGAAAAGCCTGTCTGCACATATTTCTATATAACTGATTGCAGCCTGTATATGTGTGGGTTTCTCCAAGCCAGGTTTGAACATTCTCTTCGATACTACATGCAGTGCAAGACCAACACACACTTTAAAGGGCCTGATGTTGTCGCTGCTGCACAATTTGCACTCTATAGTAACCATTGAGTGTGGTAATGCAATAAGATATTGGGCCATGTTTAATGTGTTCAAATATTTCAAGACTACAAATTTACAATTGCTTTATAATCCTTCTTGCTATCTTACTGAATTCGGTATTAAATATTGCTTTAAAATACACCAATTGCCAATCTTTTTTTAAAGTGTTCTTATTGGAAGAGCCCCCAAACCTAACGTTTGTCAATTGAGCGTGCTCATTTTTATCACTACATGAAAGCCACACCGAACTTCTACACCCCACCACTTTCAAATGTCATCAGCCATCACTGAACCACATCACACTGAGACGACACAAACTAGACGAAACACTGGTGATGTTTAATGAAGTTAGACAGATACATGTATTTGGGATACATTTTTGATTGGTTCTTTGAAATCTGAAAGTTCCTCAGTACTTTTATTTATTTTATTTATTTTGAAAGTTTTATAAACTGCGAACAAGATCCTAGCGGATATCAGAGCGCTATACAAACAGTAAATGTTACTTATACAGACAATAAGAGCGGATCCAAACAAATGTACAAAGAATATAGTAAAAAACATCATAGTTGGTAGCAGCAGATCCAAACAAATGTACAAAGCAAAAAGTAAAAAAAGTATAGTTAGATTTAACATCAATAAGTGTCTTGTGGTTGGGAGCGCGAATGCATCTCATCACAGTGATTCAGCAGACAATACTCATGTGTATTTGGACATGAGGGTGGATTTAACTTCCTTTTTAAAAGAAGTAGTGGACGGGTTAAGTCTGATTTCTGGGGGTAAGGCATTCCAAATTCTGGGTGCCATCCCAGAGAAGGATCTGTTATAAGTTTTTGTCTTATGGAATTTTTGTGGTTTCAGTAGTAATTTTTCCGCATTTCTTGAGGATCGGGCCCACCAGAGATCGTCAGTTTCTGTGCCAGGTAACTGTGTGTCTTTTGATGTAAGGCTCTGTGCGTCAAGCACGCAATTTTCAGCTGAGTTCTCGCATCTAGGGATAGCCAGTTCAGGGATTGAGGTCCGGGGAGATGTGGGAACTACGCTTAGATCCAGTTATGAGTCTTGCTGTGGCGTTGATTGAAGCGCTAAGAGGTGCAGTTGATGCTTTGGGTAGGCCACAGAGAGCGACACAACCGTATTCCACTCTAGGTATAACCAGAGCTTGTACTGACTGCTTAAAGTCAATGTGTGGTAGGAAGGGTTTTAGTTTCCTCAATGTGTTTATCTGGAAGTTAGCTCCCTTTGTAGCATTGCTGATATGTTTTAGCATGTTGAGGTTACTGTCTAAAGTTATTCCAAGTGACTTCGCTGAGTCCATAATGGTAGGTTTTACGTTGAACACTGTGATATGTTTGATCCAATCTTGCATTTTCGGGATTTGAGAAGGCGGAGCTATTAGTAGGAATTTAGTCTTCAGGGCGTTCAATTTAAGATGATTTTCTGCCAGCCAAGTTTGGGTGTTTCTAAGAGCTGTGTTAAGTAGTTTGAAGTCCTCTAGGGTGTTTATCTTGAGGTGTAGCTGTGTGTCATCTGCGTACATGTGATAGTGCAGGTTTGAGGTTTGTAGAATTTCTGTTAGGGGTTCCAGGAAGAGATTAAACAGTGTTGGGGATAGAGCTGATCCTTGCGGTACCCCCAAGGTTACTGGGACGGGCTTGGACAGGGTGTTATTGACTTTGAATTGTTGTGTCCGATTTTGGAGAAATGAAGTAAACCAGCTTAGCACTGCCCCAGATAGGCCCATTCTGTGTTTCAGGGGGTTTAACAGGTTCTCGTGTTCTCTGAGGAGAGGTCGAGTAGGATGAGTAGACAGGAACTATTTTGGTCAAGTATTTGTAGCGCATCGTCAATGATGTGTGTCATGGCTGATTCTGTGCTATCACCATCACGGAAACCTGATTGGTGTTTGTTGAGCAGGTCAAAGTGATCGATATGTTTCGTTAGCTGTAGATGCACACATTTTTCCAGCAGTTTGGCTGGGGTAGGGATATTGGAAATAGGGCGATAGTTGTTTAGGTCCGTGGGGTCTGCCGTGGGCTTCTTTAGAATGGGTAAAACCTGGCCTACTTGGAGGGTGTCTGGGATGCATCCTTGTTGAAGAGAACTGTTAATGATCTTGGACCAGAGAGGTAGAAGCAGTGGAGTAAGGTCTTTGACTGCGTTTGCCGGAAGCGGGTTCAGAGAGTGGTTGGCTGGGTTCAATGCACTTGCCTATAGCATCTTCGGAGTAGGAAGAAAATGATGACCAGTCTGCATTATTTTTTAGGTTGGACTTGATGGGGGTTGGCATGGCGTGGTTCTGGGAGCAGGAGAGGTTAGTGTATTCGGTCTCGCATATAAGGTTAGATGCTTTAGGAGGTCGATCTTAATGGTGTTGGTCTTCACGGTGAAGGAGGTGGAGAATTCTTCACAGTTTGACTGCGAGCATTCAATATCTTGTGGATGATGAGGTGCCTCCTTAGATTGGTTTTTGATCAGATCAAAGAGTTTTTTGGGACGGTTTCTTGCCTGGTCAAGTTTAAGGCTGAAAAAAATGGCTTTGGTGCGCTTCATCTTACGGAAATATGGGTTTTTCTTTGTCCTGAGAATCTTGAGGTGGTTGGTAGATGGTATTGATCTCCAGACCCGTCCTGCAGTTCTGAGAGAGCGCCTGTCCTCGTTGAGTATACCGTTATACTAAGGTTTAGAATCTTTCACAGAGACTCTTTTTAGTTGCAGAGGTGCTACCTCGTGTATTATTGATGTCATGGTTGAGAGGTAATGGTTGGTGAGATCGTGCACTGTGGAGGATCCTGCGGGCGGCAGCAGTAGGTTGGAATAGGAGGAAGGCAAAGTGTTGGGATTAAGTTTTTTCAGGTGTCTTTTCCACATGTTTGGTCTTGTGGATTGGGCTGAATTCATTTTCACTGTTTCCTTAATGGTGAAAGTGATGATGTGATGGTATGACCAGTAGCAGGGTAGGGTTGACTCTAACTGAATATAGCCTGTTTTAGAGATTAATAAGTCCAGAATCGATCCTTTGTCGTGTGTTGGGATGTTGCAGAATTGCGTTGGGTCTAGGTCAGCTAGGAAATTCTTAAGACTGTTCACTGCTGTATCATTAGGATCATTCCAATGGAGATTGAAGTCTCTGAGGAATATTTGGGTATTTTGTCGCCCCATGTATGATGAAACCATGTCCATGAGGTGTTTGGAGAAGGCGAGGTTCTCACCTGGTGGATGATAGATGATATGTGGAGAGCATACAGGTTTACCCTTGCTAGTGATGTTAAGGCACATGCATTCGCATGACTGGAATAATGGGGAGATGGCTCTGCTTACAGAGATATTGCTACGATGTATGCAGGCTATGCCTCACCCCGTTTTGTCAGCTCTAGCTCTGTCTAGTCTGATGATGTTGTAATGGGGTGGAACTAAAATGTCAATGATTGATGTGGAGGATTCTTTTAGCCAGTTTTCAGTTAGCATTATCAGGTCTGGCTCATGTGTGAGGATGAGGTCAGCTATGTCCACTGCATGTCGAGCGGCCGATCTGCAGTTTAGGAGAATACATTCGAGTTTGGGCGTGCTGATGGTTGCAGAGGGTTTCTGAGTGAAACGGATTCTTCTAAGGTTGTTGTTTGTGATGCCTCTGGTGTTAGGTTTAGTGGTCCTATGGGGATTAGGGGGTATAGTAGGAATTAATGGTGCTGCAGGTGTGGTAGGCTTCAATGGAGTGGGAATTAATAATGCTGCGGTGGGGTAGGCTTCATAGGAGCGGGATCGTATGGGCTCACCAGGGAGAGTAAATCGCTCTCTGAGAGCAGATTGGTGCTTCTAATAGGTCGAGATGAATTGTTGTAGGAGGGGACTGAGGACCAGTTGGGACAGTGGGGATTCATGTTAGTGGTAGTTTGATTTCTGGGCCAGCTGAATTTGGGGCGTCTAGTTGCTCTAATAACCCATGGTTGTTTCGCCTAATGATCATTGAGAGATTGGAGCTCTTCTTTGATTTGGTTTAATGAAAATTTGATCTCATCAACTCTGGGGTTATGTGCAGGCGGGCAGGTGGTGTGTGGTTGTGTTAAGGGTTGTGGGTGTGGATATGGGTTTGGATGCATGCAGTGTGGTCTGGCCTGGTGTATTGTTTGTTCAGTGTGTGAGAGCGAATGGGAGGGGTGCTGAGGGTGGGAGTGTGTGTGTGAGGTGGGCTGTAGGGGTGCTTACAAGTGGTGTCTGGTCTGGTGTATGGTTATTTGTGTGTGTGAGTGTGGATGGGAGGGATGCTGCGGGTGAGCATGTGTGTGGTGGGTGGGCTATGGGGGTGGCTACGAGTGGGGAGTGTGTCTCTGATGAGGGTAAATATGGAGACTGGCTTGGTGTGTGGTAAGGGGCTACTGTGTGAGGGGGAGGTGGGGGTGTGTCCGGGGAAGGTAGGAGTGTTGTAGGTGTGAATGTGTGTGTTAGGTGGTCTATAGAGGAGGATGGCTGGACTGAAGGTGTGGATAGAGTTATGGATGATGGTGGGTGGGCTGTGGGAGTGGATGTCTGTAATGTGGAGGAGGATAGCTGGGCTGATGGAGCAGGTAGAGTTGTGTATGGCGTTGGGTCGGTTGTGGGAGAGGATGGCTGGGATATGGGTTTAGGAAGTATGCTCGGGGGCAAGGTGATAACGGAGGGCCATGTGTCGTCTAAGTCCTCTGGGTGGTGGATCTCACTGTGGTCTAACAGCTGAAGTAAGGCTGGTGGTTTAGCATGGGGGAGTGGTTACTATGGGTGACGGTGTTTGGGGAGGTTGCAGAGGCAAGAGAGTTAGTGAGGGACAAGTGGGGGTTAACCAAAGGGGCATCAGTTGTATCGGTTAAGCGGTGAACGGTGTTTGCTGGGGGTGCAAAGGTAGCTTCGGCTATGTTGAATTGGGGGTTGTGTGGTGACTTGGCGTGTGTTGGCAGGAAAAGGTCGGAAAGAGGTAGCGTTGTTGTGGGTAAGGATACAGGTCCATGACAGCACTCAGGCCATGGAGGTGGGGGCAAGATCTTTTGGGAAATTAATGTAACAGAGCATGTGGCAAGCGGTGTCTCCTTTCGTCCTTACATCAAAAGGAACCTATATCACCCAGTACCAATAATGGAAAAAACTGTTTTTCTCTTACACACTTCTGTCATAAAATCGCACATTGAGATGTCATCCATAACCTTAAGTCACCATCATAATCAATAATTACACAATATTGTGAAGATACTGTCCAGCAGCAAACCATACCTGCATAACTTGGTTGAGGAATCAAACTCAGATCTGCATAGGTGACTCCTGCTAAATAACATTGAAAAGTAGATGGTCAGATTATCATCACTGGATAGATGGATTTCAGCAGAAACAATGAGAAATGGAGCAGTGAGAATGAGATAGTAGATAAGGAAACTAAAGGGGAAAGAGAAAGATTCATAGCTTTTTTAACACAAAAGCAGCTTGTAGCAGGGAGCAGAGGTTAGTTTTCAAGGAATGGATTTAAAAAAAAACACATTGATAGTGGTGCTAAGACACAGTGGGCTGCAGTCCTGCCACAGTTTGGGAAATAAAAATAAGATAACATGTATTAAGTTAAACTTAAGTTAGGAGTACAAAACTTAGACAAACTTAAGACAAAATCCTAACTTTACTACTCCTAAATGCCTTTTGTGAATACCGAAAGTTGTAAAGTTAGGATTTTGTCTCAGATTACTTTTGTGAATTGGGCTCTTTGTATTGCTGGTGGGTCACCAATAGACGTACCTCATGAATATTAGTGAGATAGGTCTCGGTTTGTGACCCATTGTGAATGCCACTAATCACAGGGATGTTGGCCTTTTTTTAAAGCAATGCATTTCAAAAAAAAAAAATGAAAATCTTTCTTTTAACTTTTTTAAGAATAGCCGGTGCTCTGTGGTACCGCTGCCTGCTCTTAAAAAATACCTTTAAGCCCATTCTCAATGGGGAAGGGATCTGCACTTCCCCTACACAAATGGTTACCCACCTACTTGAATTTGGGGGTAAAATGCTAATGTTTTGCAACCGCATTTCAGTCGAAAAACATTCAAACATACCACTGCTGTTCGGTATTAGGCAGGGGAGACCTAAACACACCTATTCCAAATACCAAATCGCAAGGTCAAATTGATAATCGAATCATAAACAGAACTTAGTACATTTTACACAGCTTTTTTGTGAATCAGCCCATTTGTGACCACAAAAATGCTTTGTATCTTTGGCCCCATGGTCCTTAAAAGAACTAGTGCTGCTTTTTTTAAAAAAAATAACAGTTTTCCTTTTTGGAAATCCTCCAGGAAGGGGAAGGCTCCAGCAGTGATACTTGGACCAGTGGCTGACCCCCTGAGCTTCCTTGACTCGTGTCCCTTTCCCTTTGCGAGTCAGTTACCACGTCTTCTGAGGTGTTGATAACTGATTACTGCAATTGTAGTTGCATGGCATTAAGACACACCATACCTCAATGCAAACAGGAAGGAAGCCTTCTTCTACTCCCCTGCTTAACTGTGATTCGATATGGATCATCAAACCCATTTTTAAGCAGAAATGCACTTCTGACTCATAAAATGGGTAAAGAAGATTGTTAAAAACATTTTGCATTCACAACATTTTGCTATTGCAAAACGGTTTTGTACATCTGCCTTTTTGTGTAAAGAAGGTAAATATTTGTAGCATCCAGTGGCAGCTGGTGACATTTGAAAGTGGTCGGGCGTGACATTATTGTTGTACTGCACTGCGACGAGCGAGCGGGGGGTTTTGAAAAAAGAGTGGACAAATGGTGCATTTTTAAGCAAATTTGAGGAAGCAGGAAGGGTAATAAAGCAATTAGTGCTCGGCCTAATAAACATAGATCGGCCACTGCACCTCCCCTCCTCTCACTTCACACAGCTTTGCTCTTGTTGCTGAAATAGTACAGCACCATCTCAACAAGTCTGACAGCCAAACCTATTAGTGCTAGGAAATGTGGACACTTCACAATCTGAACCAGCAACCACTGTACACCAGCCAAAGCATACAAGTTACAAACAATGGCCAACCTCCAGCATGCATTAGTAAAAGATTAACATATAATATCAAAAGAAAGTCAACTTTAAAAACAGAGCGAATGACGAGTCCATCCCTCATTTTCACACGTAGTCATGAGAAGTCGAGTCCAGAGAAGCGCTGTACTTGGCGCTAGAGGCAGGCAGTTGAGAAAATGAATACCCTGAGCCGAAACAAGCCATAGTAAATCAAGCAGCCTATAACATGTGCAAATATGACAAACAATTGATTTAAAGGAAGCAGGCATTCCATTTGGGAATCGCTATGACTGCCCGAGAATGCCTCTATCCCTGCATTTAACTTCTCAAAATAGTTTTTCTATAATTGCAGCCACTGCCCATTAGACCCGGGCAGCATTAAAATCATCCGCCATGGTGTGCGGGCCGGGGCACCTGGGGGAGCAGGCTGGCCTCCCCATTTAAAGAGGAGCCAGGTTTGTTCAACTTCACAGCTCCTGAGTCAGTGTGTATCATTTGTTTATCTCAGATGGACTCAGAAGAGTCCCGAATGGCTTCCCAAGTCAAAGAATGTGAACAGCTGGGGCTGGGAAAGACGGGAGCAGTATCTAATGGGCCCATTACAGTGTTCCCTCCTGCATAACTAAGAACTATAAACGGACAAGAACACAGAGATATCTGCAAGAGTAGCCTAATTTTATTGAACCTCAAAGAAATGATCTAAAACATACATCTAAAAAGAAAGGGGCAGATTTCTGAGGCCCTTACGCCTCTTTGCGCCGCAATTGCGTCACTTTATTTGACACAACGGCAGCGCAAACAATGCGCCCTATTTACAACGTGAAGCATCTAGGAGATGCGTCACGTTGTAAAGCCCTGCGCCATAAGGAGGCGTTCCTGCTCAGGGGGGGGGGGGGGGGGGGGGGGGCGTTCCTGCGCAGGAACGCCTCCTGAAAGTGGCTCTTTCAGGCCAATGTTGTGTCAAAACCCTGCGCCTGCTTGAAGCAGGCGTAGGTCTTGACGCAACATTGTGAAGATGGGGCACCCCCGAGCCTTGCTGGAGCTGCGTCGCGCTTGCGACGCAACTCCAGCAATGCGCCACCTTTCCGGCACAGATGCGTCACGCATCTGTGCCGTTTTTGCCCCATGGTGCGCCGCATTGTAAATGCGGCGCACCATGGGTGGCGGTGCTGTGGCGCACTGTGGCGCACATTAACTGGAGCATCCCTGGGGATGCGCCAGTTAACATAAATCTGCCCCATAGTTTTTATTCCTACTTCGTCCTTGCTACCTGCAGAACGAGGTTCAATACAATATGCATTATTATCAAACCACGAGCTGCAAAACAAAACCCAAACTCACAAGGCGAGGACGCACAATGCTTTCTAATTTTCTTATTCTTCCACATGTTTAATGCATACATTCATAGCATAGCATATAGAGAAAACAACATATTAGGATATTAGATAACAGAAAAATACTAGGCGGTGCAGCAATATCATATGTGTGACAAAGAACAATACAGTGTCAAGAATTAAGCCGGGACCACAGATGCCCAAATGCCATTCAGGTGATTTGCCCCCTTCTTGCCTTTAAACCTTAGAATGGCAGCCTCTGTTACATATACCTGGACAAGAGTCAAGTGTCTGTCACTCATACACAGGCGGAGGTGTCTAATTGGCCTTTTCACTGGTGACGCAGAGCGAGCAACAATAATTGCAATGGGAATGATAGCAAAGACTCGTTTGCCTGCAGCGGGTTTCAGCCCCAGCATTATATTGTTTATGGTAATCTGTAGGTCGCCTTGCAGTTACCGAGATAGCTGCTGATCTATATCCGACCAGTATCGGTTTAGATGTTTAAAACTAACAAACCTATGAGTTCTTCAGCCCGCAACGAGGGGCTAAGAACTGTTCGCTTAATGTACGGAAATGAGGCAGAGCACTACTAATAGTGACCCACTACTGCACAAGAAGCAGCGGATATTGTCGCTCAAATGAACTGCAGTGGATTGGGATACATCGTCACAGTCCCATATATGGACAGCAGTGGTGCTGAGAGTTGCAGGCACGGCCCCATACATGGATTTTGGTAGTTCTGTCAAGTGCCAGCATTGCCCCATAAATGGATAGCAGCAGTGCTCAGAATTGATTCACTGTCCCATAATTTACTGCAATAATTCTGTGAAGTACTGCAATGTCCCATAAATAGACTGCAGTGAAGCAGAGACGTGGCTGTACTGTCCCATGAAAAATATGGCGGCCCTGGGCGGCACCTACATTGTCCCAATGAATGGGGCTGCTTAGTGAGGCAAAGCCCCAGCGCCCCAATGGACGGACCGCCACTGGTAGAATTTCAATTACTGGAAAATAAATAATTCTATTGTGAATCTTTATTAAAAGTAACGTATTTGCTAACAATATGAACAATCAGAATTACTTATGTTTCCTACCCTACCAAACAGGGACATTGTGCAACTTTCCATTGTTAGTCCCCAAAACAAGCAACATGCTGATTCCACTAGAGTTTAAGATTCCAGACCAGGAGACAAAGGTCTTAGGAGTGGTCATTATGATGGCGGAAGGCAAGCAATCACCAGTCGTGCGATGGCGGATCTTCCGCCATCGGACCGCGATTTTGCTCCGCCACATTACGATGGTGGGGGATCCAGACTGCGACCGTGGTGAAGGCTAAGACCGTCTGCTATGGAACCACCACAGACAATCATTACGATTGCCTGGCAGAAAGTCCAGATAGGCTAAAATGGTGGCGTGCCTACCCTGTACAATCCACCAAATTAGCCAGCTACAGCCAGCCTTTCCATGGCCGCGAAACTGCCATGGAAAGGCTGGTGGGGATTTTGTTAGGGGTCCCGATGCATGCCCCCCTTGTGCTGGGGGTAGGTGTGGGTGCACAGGAGGTGGTACCCAGCACTAAGCGGCAAGCACTGTGTGGTGCCTGTCACGTAGTGCAGTAAAATGCACTACCTGCTTTTTTGGCATTGAGGCAGGTGCTCCAGTCAGCAACACCCACCACAATTTTAAATGGCAAGGTGCAACCCACATGGTGGCGGTCGCATCCTAATTTGTAGTGCGGGACCACCGCATGCATGGTGGGGAGTCCTGATCCCCACCACGATCTGCCCGCCATCGTAACGACCCCCTATGTTTTCATCACAAGGCTTTGATCGAGACAAAGATTTTAAAAAGTAGAACAGGGAAAATGGAGTAACAATGTTGAAAGCCTGCAAGAATGAGATGAATGGGCACGGAGTGTTGTGATGGAACTTGAGGCAGAACCTGGATTTAAGCATAGGTAGCCATACTTTTTCACAGTCCGGTGTTCGATACAACCAGAAGTTGGCTCCTAAAAAAAGTGGGTCTATGTATTTATTTTTTACCCTAAGTAATAAATGGATTTATGTTTATTGGGCACAATGACTGCACTTGTTTTAGAAGACAGCACATGCATTTCGTTAGGTGGAAGTCCTACTGTCCTGAAATGCTGTGATTTAAAATACGGTATGTATGTATTTAATCATAATCCCTTTTCACAGAATTTAATGGGCTTTTAAGGTGCTGCACACTGATGACATATTTATCATTTTGAAAGGTAGCACAGATGAACTTGAGGATCATGTTGAGTGCCTTGATGTAACTAATTTCAGATTCAAGCTGAATGACATCAATACCTCCGGGTTCCTAGATCACAGGCTTGTATCTAAGAAAATGATTACAGACCAATCTCGACAAAAACTCCACAGATGCACACAGCTTATTATGCAGCATGAGCACTCATCTCCTGGCACTTAAATCAAGTATTTTTCAAGAGAGAATGCCTTAGGGTTTCCAGGAATTGCACTACAGATGGGGGGTTCCAAGTGAGAAGGAGCAAGAATTTTAAAAGTATTACAAAGACCGTTGAGGAGTCAAATAGAGACAGACAAGGTTTAGTTTAAAAAGGTGTCCTCAAAATACACACAATGAGTCAAGTCCAGAAGGATGGACAATAAAATCAATTACCACATGCAGTAAACAATCACTAATTATTCAAGAAAATAGCAAAGAGAATATCTAAATATTGGAAGTGTCTGAAGATCAATGTTCTGAAAGATACAATGTGAGTCATATAATGATGAACAATAATAGGTGATGGCTAAAACGATCAATATACCAGTTCCCGTGTTATGTAAATGTGTAAGACTGTCAAACACAAGGACAAACATAAGGGGCTTGATTCACAAAAGGCCTCCGCACTCATGGGGGCATCTCTGCATCCGGTGGTGCAAATGGTGGTGCTCCTGTTCTATCTAGAGACACCACCAGACTCAGAATACATGGTTAGAAAGTCGTTGCAGTGCATTAAAGGGCTCTTCTTGCAAGGAGCAATGAAAACAATATATTTTTATTTTTATTTTGGGTGTTCTGGTCCCCCCCGGACACCCAGATCCATATTTTTTCCCTTGCTAGCAACCATCCTTAATGCTGGCATGAGTATTGGAGAGGGGGGCATGCAGGCCTCTCACCAATCCAATACTGGCCCAGAGGGCCCTATCTCTAGTGCGGAACTACCTGTGAAGGTGAGGGGAGGGGCGTGGGCCCTCTCCCCAAACATCTACAGGTCCCAGGGTCCACATCTCCTGTGGCTGTTTGCATTTTTATTGGGAAGGGTCCTTTGGCCCTCTCCCTGGGCCTTTACAGACTCAGGGACTGCACCTCATGGGGCTGTATTGATTTTTATTGGGAGGGGCAAAGAGTCCTCCTCCCAAGCTTTTTGCAGGCCCTGGGGACTTCATCTCCTGGGACCTAATGTGGATGCCCCAGTACACCCACAATACACAACATTGGGGTATGTGGAGGAAAACCCAGGGCCCATGCCCTGTCAGAGTTACCTTTGGTCCTGCCTGGCAGAAGCAGGATTTTTTCTTTGCTACCTAGAATGGGCAGAGAAAAATAAATGTATGCTCCCACCCAGTGGGAACATTTTTGCAGCTCCCGCTGGGCGGAAGTACACATTCTTTTCCCTGCCCATGCTCTTCCAGACCCCTTTCCTTTTAAGTCATTTCGGTACCTGGGGATTGCTCCAAATGTGACTTTGAGTCTTGAGAAAGGGGGTTGCATGACTCCTCCCTTTTAATTTGTAATTGGCCCATAGATGGGTTCCTGAGGTTGCAGAGAGGCTCAGGAACAGAGCTGTGTCTCCCCTTCCTTTTAATTTAGCATTGGCCCCAGGTGATGGGGTCTCTGGTGCCCTCTACAAGCTTGGGGAAGGAATCCATGTGCCCCTCCCCTAAATATGCAAATGCCCCTGGCCCCGTTCCACTCCAGGGCGGAGAGTTTGATGCATGAGAGCTCATCCTTTTTTGTAATTTTGTTTTGATTTTACGATCCACTGCAAATTCAGGGCAAAATTTAAATGATTTGCACTTCAATCGATCTCGCATTTACAAGACTAGAGCTATTGGCGCTGTAAATGACAATCGGCCAGGTGTACGGCCATTAGAAATTGCAAACAACACTGTGGTAAATTCCATTTTGCGAGTTGCAAAACGATGCAATTAGTGAGTCGCAAAATGGAAGGGAAGTATATCTGGCCCAATATTTTATCAATATTTTATCAATATAATGTCCATACAAAAGTGTTTCAATTTAGCTTTAATCATTCAATGACAACAATTGACAGGACCCTGAAACGACTCGGTCAGTGAAATTCACATTGCTGGCATCGTACTTGCTCGCTCATACAGCTGTACGAGTCGGGCTGAAAACACACGAACAGCTCGTACTTTTTCCGGCCCTATCGCGTTCGGTGCCCTTCCGAGCGAGATCAGAATCAGCCCCTAAATGTTGTTCTACAAATGATGTTCATTAGAATTGAGGGAACTGAGATGAAAACATTTTTACAGATACTTAATAATTGTGGAAAAGATTCTCTACCAAATGCCACTCAGATAGAAGGCAATATTTTTCTTTTGAAAACTCTCATTGGTTTTTTTGTGCAACATCCAGCAGATGAATTCAAATGATACAGTTAGAGATCTTACCAAAAATGAATAATAACTCAACTATTATATCAATAATTGTATGTGCACAGGTAAGGCGAAAAAATTAAGGGTGGGCGTAGTGGGCGTAGTGGGGCTTCGCGAAGCTACGTGAAGTGGGCAAAACACTACGCCCACCCACGCACTTCCCGTAGCCCCACTACGCGCCACCCGCCTCCCTCCCGCCCTCCCTAAATGCTTACATTATATATAAAAGATTTATAAAACCACTTACCTTGTCCTGCCGCGACCCGGGGCTCCCGCTCGTCATTGCGCCGCCGGCGCGCGCGTCTTGGATGGTAATGCGCATGCGCGGCCGCCGGCGCATGCGCATTTCTTGTGAGAAATGCGCATGCGCGGCCACCCGCGCATGCGCATTAGCATCCAAGACGCGCTCGCCGGCGACCCAATGACGAGCGGGAGCCCCGGGGACGCGGCAGGACAAGGTAAGTGGTTTTATAAATCTTTTATATAATAATGTAAGCATTTAAGGAGGGCGGGAGCGAGGCAGGTGGCGGGCTACTTCGCTACGCCCACGAAGTGGGCGTAGTGTTGCCTGCTTCGCCTACTTTGCAAAGGGCGAAGTGGGCAACACTACTTCGTGGGCGTAGCGAAGTTGCCCGCCCACCCTTGGAAAAAATCCTTCCAATAAGCAGTTAAAATAAAAAGTGTATTGTGTGCTGAAAAAATAAATTAGCTAGCAGCAGGTATGATTTAGGAGGAAACAAGGCTGATTTTCTAGTCAGGCTGGAAAATTGCTTATCTTCTTTCTCCAAGAGACAACAGGGCATATTTGCAAGCCCCTATCGCCACAGGAACATAACTTTTAGTGAGGTTCCTGTGGCGATATATGCTTCGCCTTATTTACAATAAGTTCGGGCTGGACTGTTCCCATGAGGCACAGGGTCAGACTGATTTGCGTATGGCCATGTCTGAACTAGGGTGGTGTGGAGTGCAAAAAAGCGATGGATTTAGGCCCAGATCTCTGTACTGGGGTGAATGTATGACATTGTTCTGCATTCTGTCCATCAACTGTGGTTTTTGCATTTGTCACCCCGAGTGGGATCGGTATGCTCAGACGTGAGTCCTATGCTCTCAACACCACTGGATTCAAGCAAGCCGGGCTGAAGACGGCTGGAATGCCAGAAACCAGTCCTCGGAAGCTTTTTTCTGGTCCAGGGAAGGCATGGCTTGGCAGTTCGGGCTGGACTGTTCACAATGAGGCACAGGGTCAGACTGATTTGCATATGGCCATGTCTGAACTGGGGTGGTGTGGAGTGCAAAAAAGCGATGGATTTAGGCCCAGATCTCTGTACTGGGGTGAATGTGTGACATTGTTCTGCATTCTGTCCATCAACTGTGGTTTTTGCATTTGTCACCCCGAGTGGGATCGGTATGCTCAGACGTGAGTCCTATGCTCTCAACACCACTGGATTCAAGCAAGCCGGGCTGAAGACGGCTGGAATGCCAGAAAACAGTCCTCGGAAGCTTTTTTCTGGTCCATGGAAGGCATGGCTTGGCAGTTCGGGCTGGACTGTTCACAATGAGGCACAGGGTCAGACTGATTTGCATATGGCCATGTCTGAACTGGGGTGGGGTGGAGTGCAAAAAAATGATGGATTTAGGCTCAGATCTCTGTACTGGGGTGAATGTATGACATTGTTCTGCATTATGTCCATCAACTGTGGTTTTTGCATTTGTCACCCCAAGTGGGATGGGTATGCTCAGACGTGAGTCCTATGCTCTCCACACCACTGAATTCATGCAAGCCGGGCTGATGACGGCTGGAATGCCAGAAACCAGTACTCGGAAGCTTTTTTCCGGTCCAGGGAAGGCATGGCTTGGATGTTTGGGCTGGACTGTCCCCATGAGGCACAGGGTCAGACTGATTTGCACATGGCCATGTCTGAACTGGGGTGGTGTGGAGTGCAAAAAACGATGGATTTAGGCCCAGATCTCTGTACTGGGGTGAATGTATGACATTGTTCTGCATTCTGTCCATCAACTGTGGTGTTTGCATTTGTCAACCTGAGTGGGATGGGTATGCTCAGACGTGAGTCCCATGCTCTCCACACCACAGGATTCAAGCAAGCCTGGCTGAAGATGGCTGGAATGCCAGAAACCGGTCCTCGGAAGCTTTTTTCCGGTCCAGGGAAGGCATGGCTTGGCAGTTCGGGCTGGACTGTTCCCTTGAGGCACAGGGTCAGACTGATTTGCATATGGCCATGTCTGAACTGGGGCGGTGTGGAGTGCAAAAAAAAACGATGGATTTAGGCCAAGATCTCTGTACCGGGGTGAATGTATGACATTGTTCTGCATTCTGTCCATCAACTGTGGTTTTTGCATTTGTCATCCCGAGTGGGATGGGTATGCTCAGACGTGGGTACTATGCTCTCCACACCACTGGATTCAAGCAAGCCGGGCTGAAGACGGCTGGAATGCCAGAAACCGGTCCTCGGAAGCTTTTTTTCCGATCCAGGGCAGGCATGGCTTGGCAGTTCAGGCTGGACTGTTCCCATGAGGCACAGGTTCAGACTGATTTGCATATGGCCATGTCTGAACTGGGGTGGTGTGGAGTGCAAAAAACCGATGGATTTAGGCCCAGATCTCTGTACTGGGGTGAATATATGACATTGTTCTGCATTCTGTCCATCAACTGTGGTTTTTGCATTATTTACAAGGCAGCATTAAGCCATTGATCGTGGCTTAACACTGTCTTGTAATTTAGACCCCCTTTCCCACTGTACTTACTGTGAAAGGGGAGGGCAATGGGTGTTGCGGTAGCCATTCCACAGGAACACCCATCGATTTTGATGCTGCCCCCTATTTATAAGGGCAGCGTAAATAGGAGGTAGCGCCAACATTAAGATCAGGGAAATAGAGGAGAAATGCTTTTTCTCCTCTTTTTGTTGTTTCCATAAGTGCTGCTTGGTGCAGAACACATAGAAAAAAAAAAGCCCATTTATTGCTTATTGCAGGAGGCTGACCCTTCCTGCACATAAACAATCTTTGAAATACATTAACATTTTGTCACTTCTATGTGTGCTGCATTAAGCAGCACACATAGAAGTGGAAAAACACAATTTAAAGATTGTTTATGTGAAAGGACACCCTCCTGCACATAAACAATCTTCTCCTCAATGCAGACACCTTGCACTATGGTGCAAGGGTGCCTGCATTGGAGCTAGGCTGCTAAATTTAGCGCCAGAGCAGGGAGAAAGACAGGCCTGCACCATATTGTTTTTTAGTACTCACTGTGTAATATTTTAGAGGTGGAGGTGTCAGGGGCCCTTTGACCCACCTGTTCGGAAAAAGGGATCTCTCCTAGGTAAGCACCAGCATGTGTGTGGAGATTTTCGCCCCTTCCTTTCTTAAGGTCCTCTTTATGTCCACTTCCAGCATAAATTGTGTTTGTTTTTGGGGGGGAGCTAGTTATTTTGACTACTTATTCAAGACCCTGCTTGTAGATGTCATTGCATTACCTAATCATTGGACAGTTATGACACTAACCCTGGTTTGGATTTGATTGGTTGTGTTGTTCCCAAATGTTCCGAAATGTATATCTTTTGCCCATGTTCCAGCTTCTATCCATTTTGTTCACCCTTCGAATAGAAGCCAGCCATTCTTTATGTGTTGGAGTTATGTTTTTACACATTTGATGAATATTTCCCTTCTGACTAACAATATTAACAGGAAAAGGATATTTCCCTGTTCAAATACACTCAAAAACTACTGGATAAATCTGATGGATACCCCGTACACTTGCAGGCACTAGTTAATACAGAAGAAAATCACTACATCTTCAAATGTGGGCACTCAAAATACTTTAAAAGAAAGTTGAAGACTCTCTGGTCGGCTGCAAAATTATGGTACCAAATAAGAAGTACTTTGAAAATTCCATACTATAGTGAACTCACCCCAATCTGGGACTCCCCAGGAACCCCAGGATGTCTTAGGGACAATTTAGCAACCCCCTTGTTGGAAGGTGGCATTACCAAATAGGGCCAGCTAATAGACAACAACATGATTAACGAATGGGAAGTCCTCACAGAAAAGACCAAATTCGCTCTGGCAAGATTTAAGTATTCATAAATCAATGGGAGAGATAGGGTTTGCGGGGCACGTCCTGTCCCCAAGGGAATCTTGAAAAAGCAATGTGGACTGGCCCACTATGTGTATGCGTTGTCGCAAAATTGTCACCTCTGATAATTGCCTGAATATTGGGCACATATTGTGTTATTAAAAGACCCCTCACACACCAACCTGGTTGGTGTTATGCTTCATTATCGGGGTCCCAACCAGGCGGCCGAGTGCCACCTGGTTGTGCTTCAATGCCTGACTACAGCGGAGCGGGTGTGGTTCAACAGTGTGGTGTGAGTGAAGGTGAATTATGTTAAAAAATACCTCTGGGAGTCCTTACCTAGTATTTTATTATTGGCAGCCCAGGGTATTGTAATAAAATATGTGATGCAACTAATTCTAGGGATAATTGTCCTGTTAGTTGTCTGTCGTGATGCGGTCTACATGTTTCAGCCCCCTCAAGGTGACTACTGGGGCTTTCGTCAGGACCAAAAGTGAAAGTGAGTGGCAAAAATGTGGCCATGTGATAGTGAATTATAGCACACGCGCTAAGGTGTGCAATAAAAGTATAAAAGGAAACAGTGCCGGACGTAGGAAAATGGCAGTTAATTGGGACTCGTGGGGAGGAACAAGCGTGATGCCAATTTGGTTGTGCTTAGTCCTCCGTGATAAACCAAATTCTGGTCCTCCGGTGTCCCCGAGCCCCGATTAACTGACATTTTCCTACGTAGCACTGAATTTTTTCGCTACAGAACAGTGTCTGTAAGTACGCTGGCACTGTTTCCTTTTATACTTTTATTGCACACCTTAGCACGTATGTTATAATTCACTATCCCGTGGCCACATTCTTGCCACTCACTTTCACTTTTGGTCCTCTGGAGCTCTTGAATACCTTATGAGCGGCTGTCCTGCTGCTTCGGGTGGGCAGATGCCTTGGTTTCCTTTTTGTCTGCCTCACAGTCTTTTCTTTTGCTTTTGGGGTGTCTGGTCCCACGTAGGCACCACATTCACTGCCCAGGATGGGAGACAAGCCAGGGAGCCCATCCCTCGCTGTTCCACTGGCTTCTAGCATGCACAGCATTCCTTAGTTCTCCAGCTGGATCTGGCATGTGTCTTCTGTCCTGCCCAATTCTGCAGGCTGATCGCTGGTGGTTATGTTGGCCTCCTGCTACCCCCAGCACGAGGAGCGGGGCGGGGCAGGCCGACCATTACAGAGGGTTGTGCGATGATGCTGCACTGTCATTGCCTTAATTCTGGGGCTCTCTCCTTCTCTGGCCCTGGGGTGCTCCCCTGTCCCAGACACTATCCTGGGCATTGAGTGGCAGTCCTGATCCCCCCTAATCAATAATCTGGCCTGGGGGATGGGGTCCCCAACAGGACCTCAGAACTCTGGGGATGAGACCGACTGCACATCAACTCCCAGCATATACACTTTGGGACTTCTCCTGCGGCAACCCCCAGGCCCAGGTCAATCTTCGCGGGTTTAGTACAGCAAGACAGTGGAGCTCCACATGACTCAGGATTGCACTGGGTGTCAAAGGTCCAAATCCTTTTTCTGCTGCTATCCCATTGGGACATTTTGCATGCTTGTGGACTCCTGGTAGTGAGCCCTAGCTGCCTGGAGCACTTTCCTTGGGCCTCCTGGCCTCTAATCTGGTGAACTGTGCAGGGAACTAGTTCCACTGGCTCCCTAAACCAGCCTTTGTCCTTAGGGTCCTCTGGATCTCTCTCCTTCTTGTCGCAGAAGCTCAGTCTTTCACCAAACTAGTCATTGTGGGTGGGGTGTAGTCAGTCCCGCTTTCCTGGTCCTTGTTTAAGCCCCACTGGCCCTGGAGTCATCTGAAGTTAGAGTCCTTCATCCAGATGGCGTGAGGGGGTTCTTCCGAATTTCATTGCGCGCGCTGAAACACATTTGGCGTTTCAGCACGCGCAACGAAATTCGGTTTATTTATTTATTTGATTACATTTCTCCAGGTCGGCCGTGAGCCGGACTTAACTACCCACCACCCTGCCCCTTCCCCGCCTCACCCCACCGTCCCGTGGCACTCCCTCCCCGGCCCGCTACTGCAACCAAGAGATCACTCCTCCTTGCACAAGACCTTTTAAATTCTAGAAGTGGGCACCTCTGGCCTATCCTGGGATGCAACATCACCTCTCGAACCCTATCCCAAACATGGTGCACAGTCTGCTGGGACATTTTAAAGTGGTGTCACCTAGGAGTCACTTGCCACATCTGCTCTGGGGGGCTCAGCTCCACCCCGGGCTATTATACCTGGCGGGGCCTTCACCACCAAATCTTCAAAGGGATCCCCCTCCTGTGTTTAGCTACAGAAGTCTGTGTTCCCTCCTTTGTACAATGGGCTTGGTACAGTGTGACAGCTGGTTTATGCATGCAGATCTTTCGTCTCCAACCCTTTCCTCCTCAGGAGCTGAGTCAGGAACTGATAATTGTTCCCCCCTACCTTTAGTGAGGACGCTTTGGTTTCTGCAACTGGAGAGAAATGTCATTAACTTAGCACATCAGGGTGACAAAAGGCTTGAGCTCTGATCCTGAGCAGGGCCAGAAAAATATGACATTCATGGATGACCCATAGACAATACAGACATTTTTTGAGAACTTGCAGAATTTCTTTTCCCATACGGAATTCGCCCCAATGTGACGTGTCACTGGTCTCTGTAGATTGAAGGCAAGTGAAGCTGCACTCTAAGGCAGCCATCCACATAGGTGCATGATGAGGTGTCACTGCAGACAAGACAGTAAACCTCCATGTATTTCCTTATAAGTGTACACTAACATTATGAGGCCTACACCAGGTCAATATCCAATCCTGCAGAGTTATCTCTTTGCCAAGCTTCCTGTTATGACAGGAGTCTCCCACATACAGCCCTCACATGTGGGCACACACACATGTGCACATGTGCTCATGTGTAACCAGCCCTTTACCAATGCAGCATCGCATCAGCCTAAACTTGAAAGACAGACACTGGTGGAAAAGACATGCAGTAGTTTACTATGAGTTTACCGTAGGTCAGTCACAGATTGTGAAGCTCCCCATAGTAGAAGGTTTAAAACCAGGGGCTTAAAAGTGGAAATCTGGGCAGATTAGATGGGCAGAATTCATCTTCGTACAATCATTAAAATAAATACTATAAATTCACTGAAAAAAAACACAGGTAAAGGGTAAAGGTAAGTTATAGTTCAGCAACCATAAAATAGCAAAACCCAGGAAATTCGCCAGTTATTCTATGCAACACACCTTTTGCAAAAATTCCTGTCTATCAATTGTAAAACAAGGTGGGGTGTGAGTTATGAAATTGTGTATTGCATACTATAACTGTCACTTCTCCACAAAGCAAATGCCATTTAAAATATATGGCAGATTGATACATCCATGAAAAGTACAGTTTGAATGTTTAAGAAAAAAAAATATTACCAATCTTTCTTTTTGTCGGACAATTATGTAAAAAGACCAATTGAAGGAAACATCTTCAGGAAAAGCCTTTTCTGCTGTAAATTTCACCCACTGTGTCAAAGTTAGTACTAGGCTCAGCAAGATGCAGTTTGTCACTTTCACACACATTTTCCCCTAGAATACAATTATAACTTTATTCACCTTAAAACATCAGTTTACAAAATATTGCTGGTTAACATAGAGGTCGTCATGCTTATGCCAATGCAGAAGTGTCTTTCATAAAGCTGTGCAAGAAAAAGTGTTGTTATATCCTTAGCTTGCAAAAATGCGCGGCGTGAAGGGTATAGAGATTACAATTACTTCAATCTGAGCTTTGAAATTCAGACAGCATTTCAATGTTGAATTATATCCTTACAAGGCCCTTTGGCAAATATTCCTCAGGAGAGTTACATATACATTTCTGCAGACCTTTTTAAATCAAGCCTTGTACATTTTGGGTTGGCAGCTCTCCCTTTTGTGAGCAATTCGATGGTTAAGAGGGCGAATTTGCATTTAGTGCGAACTAACATGTAAACTTCATGGAACAATGCTTAGCTAGTTACACCTAACAAGAATTGAAAGCACAGTAAATGTATGCTTTTGGTGTCTGTCTAGTGTACTACATGTCAATAATATTAATCCTCGTGGGTCTGATTTGTGCTTATATATTGGCAAGGTGAGTAACACTGACTTGAAAAAATAAAACCTTTCATATCCAAGTGCCTGTATAAAAATTAATTCATTATTGTTAGGGCTAATGGTGACAAGTGTTTTCAGAGTTTTCTATTGTTTGGGTAAAATTAAAAATGAATATTTTAAAGAAATAGTTGTTTAGCCTTTCTGAGAAGACTGTTTCTGCAGTCCCCACCTACCTTTCGAAAATCGTCTGCTAGATTGTAACTTGAATACTCAGAAAGTGTCTCAAAGTAATGAGGAAAAGAACATAATACAGTGAAATGTAGTTCTGAGAATGAAAAGAACCGAAAGGAAGAAGCTTGAAAAGTAATACAAAGTGTAAACACAATATTGCATTAGCATGAAGCACACCGATTTTGATCAATCACCCTCCAGATGTACAACACGGAGAAAAATGTAAATATTGCGGTTGGGGTACAGTAAATAATGGGGTAGATCAGTGCCACACAGGAAAAATCCAGTTTTAAAATTCTTAAACCCCATAAAGGTACTTGATCTGGTACACTAAGGTATCTTTAAGTAGCCAGCATTCTTGGGAAAAACAAATTTAAAGTGAATTCCAGTACAGACGCTAATGGGTTACTGAGAGTTACTGACAGCTTGCTTGGAATAATCATCCAAAAGTGAAAAAAGGCTTTGCTCATATAATAATACATTTCCATATCCCTCAATTCACACGAACTATATAGACACTGGTATAGATGAAGAATAAAAAAAATATAGGAAGCGATGGAACAATGTCAAGTTTCGACTTTAAAAAACAAATGTAAATGAAGAGATGTGAGTGAAAGGAAAGCAACAAAATGCACCATCCCTTTTGATGTTTCTTCATACTGTCGCGGTACCATTCAGAGTACCTTCCTGACATCATAACATGATATAACCTAACGTGTTATACGGAGGAAAAAAGCAACACACTTCAAACAATACATGAGTGAGAGGACACCGCCAAACCAAATCTAAAAAAATGTACCTTTTGACTGTTTGCTTTTTATAGCGCCTAACACAAACCATGTCTCGTGGCGCTTCAATGTCTATTGGAATATAGTCAGGGTACGGACACCTTAGGTAAGCAGAGAAACCTTAAGGGCTCAGAAAAGCAACAATATTACAAACTCCACTAAACTTCGAAACTTTAGGAGCAAATAGAGTGAATTAAAATATGTAGATTATATTCTATTTTAAACGTTAAATATGCCATTTTAACACAAAGTTATTGATGTTGAAAGGGCCTTAAAAGAGAGTGTAATCATATTAAAAAGCCGGGCATCTAAAGTGGCCTGAAAGTTAGGATGTCTGATTCAAAAACTATTAATAATAGTTGGGATGTGGATGGGAGGGCTGGAAAAAGACAGAAATCCCTAAATGTTTTTTTTCCAACTAATAAATCATGGAGTGTTTATAAGCTCCTAATTACGAACGTTTTTTGCGCTTCCAAACAGAGCAACACAACAGACAAAAACAATTCAAATGTATGTCGTTTTATATAGGTAATAAAGAGGTAGGTTGTTTGAGACTTACGGAACAAAAGTTATGAGGGATGCAGTATTGATGGCGCTGGGGTTTGTGCCGTTCATGGCTGCTCCCTCCCTCTACTCAGGTGAAGGACTGGGGCAGCTGTGATGACACACGGCTTCTGGCCGCTAGAATTGAGACTATCTCCCAACCCACCCTCGCCAACAAACTTCCCGATTACCAGCTTCCTGACTGGGGGCGGGGGGAGGGCGCTGTGGGGGGCCCTTCGTATCCCTTCCCTGCCCAACCATCCTTTCTCAGCAGCAAAGCTGAGTACCTGGCAACGGAGGCCCGCTATATCTTCACTTATAGATCGATACATATCAAGGCGATATAGTGGTAGGTGATCTACTGGATGCTATATTTTTGTTGAATGATAACTCGACAGCGATATAGTGACACACAGCGCCTGGAAGCGGGTGTGGTTGGCAAGAGCTAGTTCTAGGAACAGTGGCACACCCTCACGCTACCTCAGAGGCTCAGGCTTGTGCATAAAAGGTCACATATACCCAGCGAGTCAGACCTAGTCTCCCTGGGTATCTGTGACATTTTATGCACAAATCTGAGTAGGTATTAAAAGGCATTTTCAGTAATTAAGGTTAAACATGTAGATTTATATTTAAACAGATGGAGGAAAAAATAAGAAAAAGCCCTACATTCCCCCCCCCCCCCCTCCCGCCCCCCCTCCCGTTTTCTCTGTTTTCTCTGTATTAGTCCGCAGTCTTTGGGGTCCCCTAACGTGTATTGGTGAATTGAACAAACTGTTGCAAAGAGAACACAGAATGTGGGTCAATGGAAAAAAAATAACTTCCGTCCTCCATGGATTGCAGCAACGGAAATATCAAGCCGTTGTTTTGGCCAAAAAAATGTGATGTGCAAAACACACATACGCTCGACAGAAAAACGCCCAGAGACAAAAATGCTCCAGAGAAGGCTGTGAAAATTCGAGGCGGAGCCCACGCGCCAGGGTACTTCACCCGCGCCTTCATTATAAAGCGACTCGTGTCTACTGCCTTTGTCATCCAGCACCATTGTTCCTTGTTGCCTAGTGGAGGAATCGGGGCATACCATCAGTGACACAACAGGGCTGATGAACATACTACGGGAAGACAGTATTGAAGCAACAGCGGCTAATAGCCGGATTACGGTATACATTTTTTAATTTCCATTTATATGACGTTTTACGGATCTAGAACCCTAAACGCAAATGATTAAACCCACACACATAAAAGTGGAAAGACGGGCATTACCTATGGGACTGCATGTTATTCCTCATTCATTTGCTAAATGTAGAGGTATTGCTGTGAGGTAACATTATTATGTGCATTACCTGCAGACCAAGCACCGACATCTATATAAATCCGCTGTAAGAAAACGCATCTAACCTGCCTTCCGGGTTACCATTTTAAAAAAAAAATTGCGAGCATTTGCATGTTATGATTTAAAAACCAATAAAAGAGATAGGATGGAAAAAAGTTTTCCGGAAGAAAAATGACACAAATATAGCACCGGATGGAAAACGAACAACTTCTGGACAAATCAGCCAAACCTATAGAATGCTGCTAAATACTTTAGACTCTGTTCCTAAACAAGGTAAGATATTTCCATCAGTACTTGACTTATAGCAGAATATTCTTACCTTGCAGGCACTCCTGAGAGGTTGAGGGTTCCCTCTCCGTTTTAGGAAATCTCACGTCGACGTAGGTGAGGTCTGCCATCCCCAAGTTAGGTGGACACGAATATCTCTGACTGTTGTTGGGCAAATGTGTGCAGATGTGACTCTAGCATTGGGGCTGTGTTTTCCCTTTGAGACATGGGCAGGAAAGTGACTGATGATGAGACCAAGAGAGGGCCTCATGTCATCTACTGATCAAACAGGAAGGGTGTGCGCTGCCTGCGCGGGGGTGGGAGGGTGATTGCCACAGTCAAAAGAAGTGTCTGCCTCATGTATAAAAAAACAAGTATGTGGCAGATGAAGACAGCCATTGGGTGCAGCTTGTGTACCTGAGGGGCTCTGTGGGTGAAAGAAAAGCTAGGCTTCCTCTGATTTTGTTAAACAATGCTGAGACCTACAGGCTTGGCCTTCATTCCAGTACTTTAGGATATGGTGTATAGAAATATGATCATGTTTTGTTCAAACAGAATCTAGTGGTCTTCTATCAAACTAAAACTGTGTGCTGTTTTTGGTGTTGTGTAACTTGACTTATAATATCTCAGCATCAGCTTGGTGGTGAACTCTCCATAATGTATTATGGCTCTTTCACAGTCTCCATTCTCCCTCCTTTGGTGCCGACTTGAAGCCTTGTTGCTCAATACCAGGCACCAGAGATTCCTCCCTTAAATATCATTTTCACTCACCCACTGGTGCCAATGCTTGAAACTTAGAAACATTTGAGTCCAACTTATCTGTTTTAGGAGATGCTAAAGCCATAGGGGCCGATTTCGATGTCGGAAGGACCTGAGTCTGTCTGTAATCGATTCGGTACTGGGACCGACCAACCTCCTGTCGGCAGCCCCAACCCAGCAATTAGGATGCGACTGAACACTGGTCGGTAGCAGTCCCTGTTCTTTACATTGGGAGCATGCATTCCGACCGGAAAGTATGCTCTCATTTTAAAGCGAAGAGGTGCAGTTCAACCCTGCACCTCGTGGCAAGGTGCCTGCATCGGATTGCAGGGATCAGCAGGGACCCCTCAGCCTTTAAAGGTCTTGCACCCATGGGGGACCTGCAGGGGTCCCCCAAAGTGGACTTCCAACAGCCTTTCTGTGTTGGAAACGCCGGAAAAGAAAGGCTGTCGGAATCTGGCATTGTAATCCCTCAGGTGGAAAGAGCAGCCCTTGGGATTATAGGAGGTTTTCCGAATGGCAGACGGGCTCTCTGAGCCCTTTGGAAACCATTCAGGAAATCCAGTTTTGATTAATTTCCAATGAGAAATGAATCCATACTGCTGATTACAATGCCATTGGAACGGCTCCGAAGAAGGAATTGGTTAACCACAGCAGAAGCAGCCATACCCTCTTGAAAATGATCCCAACTTTCTTGCCAGATTTATGGACTACTCTACCTTCCGCCTGATGACTATAAAAGGGGCTTCTTCACTGAGGATTTCAGCATATGTGTAGACGGCATCTCATATTGGCCTCTATATGGGGGTTTAAGCTGGTCACTCCCTCTGTCTCTTCTTTACTCTATCCCTCTTACCTGAAACCCAAATATTTTCATTTTTAATTCCTTTAAAATAATGAGGATATTTCACAATGACATTGCATTTTGAAGAACATTTAATACCTGCTTCTTTCTATTTACATATGATGTATGATACAGAGCATTGCTAACAGGATAGTAGATAGGTACAGGCGCCATGGCATCTATTCTAATTTTTCTCTGCAATATCATGTAGCCTGCATGTAGCAGCGTAAAACGTGCACTGCAACCTGACAAAATAATTCCTTTTAACAAGTAAAAACCTCCCTTTTAAACATTATAAGTTACCCTTATATAGCCCTCACAGCCTACAAGGCAATGTGGATGGTATATAACAGTTGGAAATAGAGACATTTAAAGTTATCATGTCTTTAGAGTAACTATCACCCATAAGCTAGTTCACTGTCAGAAGACTAACAGGCCCATCCAGAAAAAGTGGGAAGCGATAATAAATATTAATTCTGCTATCTCAGGATACGGGTCAGCTGTTTTAAAATGTTATTAAAAATCCAATTTATGGTCAGATTTTTAATAAATGTTGAGGAAAAGGTAACTTTTTGAAAGCTACTTTCCCCCACCTGATGCTCATGGGAGCAAATTTGCATTGGCTCTCAAGTTGCAGCTTTCTGAATGCTCTAGCCCCGATAAGGGGTGACTACTGTTCCCAGAACAGAAACCAGCATCTGGGTGTGGGAGGGAAGGGGTATTTGTTCTCCTGGCAATATGGCCAGTTGTGGTGGATATGAGAACTTAATTTACTTCAAAGAGGCCTCCCCTATGACAGGTAATGTTAGGTGACACCTGGGGCCCTGTTATGTATAGGGCAACCTTTTGGTGTTTGTGCCGTGGTGCACCTTTATGCAAGTGTGCTGGGAGCAAACAGGAAAAGTGTGCACTATGTTGCTGAATGTGCTGCCCTCAGGGAAGCCACAAACTTGTGCTGCCCCCAAAGCAGCGTATTCAAGAGAAATACTGAGGACCTCTTTAAAAGCTGCTCTCTGTTTCTCTCTGTCTCTTTTCTCTGCCCTAACTCAGCTCTGGACTTTTTCTGCTCTATAGCCCCAAGACGCCTCGGCATAGGAGCGTTTTAAAAATATTTCAGTCAGTCAGTCAGTCAGTCAGTCTGTGCCCCGCCTTCACTTTTAAAAGGAATTAGAGGTCCCCTTGTAGGCAGGTGCAGTGAGTAACTACCCCTGCCTGCAAGGTGATCACTGGCGGTCCATATGACCCCCTTTAATCCCTTTAGAGGGCTTCCCTAAGGGGGACACTGACAATGTGCCCCATTTTTGTGGCCCACTTTCAGTGCACCTCCTAAGGATATGTTTGCCTCTACGTCCACGTCAATTATGTGGCGAGGGGCAGGGGCAAATTGATTCCTTCATTTGCATGGGATCACACCTCATGAAAATGTAGGAGCTCCCTCTTGAGATAGCGATGGTGCTACATGTGTGCTATCTGTACTTACCTAAGGGACCGCACAAGTGTCTGGGACCCGTTCTGTAATACTAAAGTGCACTGGGGGCACCCAACGTGGGCATAAATGCCTTTTGCACCCCTGGGGCATTTCTGCAATACTGCCCCAGGACATCCCCTCCATTGTTTCTCCAGGCAGGCTGGCACCAAACCGAGTAGGAGGAGAGCAATCTAGAAAATAGTTTGGAAGGGACCATTGAGGAGGGTCTGCTCATTTTCCTAGCCACATCCCTGGTTGGGCACACATGCTCTTGACCAGTGGAGAAGGGTTTATTCTTCTTGGATTTAGGGGAGAGAGGGCACCATATAGTTGTTTGCAGTAAGGCAGGCAAGAACTGCTTTACAAGTGAGTAGGGTTATCCCAGAAACATGTATCCCATTGGTTATGGAGGGGCCAAAAGTAACCCCATCCCGCTAGCTGGTGCCAGGCATAAATGTGGCATTCTATGGTACCCACTTCAGAACACTACTGGCCCTGAGGAAGCTCAGAAGATGATTGAACTGGCTGTCTGTGATCTTAGAGGAGCCCTGACGGACTGGACCAGCTCCATCCTTTACTCAGGATAAAGAAGAAGACTCCAAGGGTAGTTGGCCGACAGCCGGTAGGCTATAGGGCTAAAAGCAGCTTCAAAAGACTTCGTACTGCACACTCAAGCTGACTGGTGGCAACTGGGACTGGCCTAGACCCTGCTGGAGGCTCCTCTGCCGGAGTGTGTCCTGTCTCCATGTGCTGTTCCTGAGGTCCTGCAAGCCTAGGTTGTATCTATAACACCTTGGATTTAGATTGGACCTTTGTGGAAAGGGACAATCCTGCCAAGCTAAACTGCCCAAGGTAGCCTGTCACTGGGCCAAAGAAATAGGGGGCCTATTATGAAGCACCGCGTTATGATTATCGCCGCTTTAGCGGCAGAAAACTGCAGCCTAAGCAGCAATAATGGGCTTGATAATATGCCGTAGAGAATTCCAATAGAAGCCCATGTTGACACTAGAACATGGACTTCTATTGGAATTATCAAGGGCATATTATCAAGTTCATTATCGCCGCTTTAGTGGTAGTTTTCTACTGCTAAAGCAGCGATAATTATTACGCCATTACTTGATAATATGCCTCCAGGTTTCTCATGGTTGGGCTTCTCCATAGCTCCAAATCTGACTCACCGAGAAGGTATCTTGCCGCACAGAAGCCTTGTTGGAAACAGCCTGCAGTCTTGCCCTGTTTGAGGCTCTCAATCTCTGAAAAATCGAGTACGTCTTTAGAAAATGTTATGACTCAAAAAAGCTTCTTGAACAGGATGTTATTCTTTTATTCCTATGAAATTCGATTCTGTTTATTCAACTTGTCCATGATTTTAATGTTCGCCAATAGAATTGCACTATTCAAAAAATAAATAAGAAAGTACCTGATAAGGTCTCTGGACCACTTCCACAAGACGCGAGTGCCACAAAATACCTTATTTGAACTTTATCCTCTTTTTCTTTTTCTTTTAGATGCTGAGGAAATCCGTAGGTGATGTAGGATTTCAGAAGGTTACCCGAGCAACAGGAGCTGAAGATGGGAAGGACGTACAGGAAGCCTGGACAGGGAAGACAAGGCAAGGACCCAACACACTGTATTGCAGGTAAGCGGGAGAAATAACAAGCCAAGCACTTCTGTTGCTAGACAGACACTTCAGTTTCTGGTTCTGGGAAGGGTGGGGTTACGCATGCAGGGTGTGTCTGATTAACCACCAACCGGCAAAGTCCAGCACATGGGCAACAGATGTGATATCACATGTGGGAAGAAACCTGAAAGCTTGGTAATGCTTAAGTATAATTCTTTATCAAGTGAACTTGTATTATACTGCTCTTGAACCACCAAGTTTTTTCTTTAACAAAGTCAATGTTCATAATTCTTGTTTACAAAAAAACAACACTCAGGCATAACATATAAAAAGAAAAAGAAATCAGACATATCATCATAATTATTTCCTATGGTCATGATAGTTAAACTGAAAGACGGCCAGTGTGACTAGAGAAAGAGTTACAGGAACAGCCTGTCAAGAACTATGTGCTGGAATATGTACTAGAACTGAGATCTTGCATGGCAGAGTGCAAGTACAGAGCAAACAGATAACTGAAAGTCAGATAGTAGCTCATGAAGCACTGGCATGACCAAAAGGCTTCCATGCCTGAGTACACTCCAGGATAATTGGTTTGAGTGATAAAGCCTGTGGCTCCCAGGGCTCTCCAGGACAAGTGGACTGGGCCCTATCCAATCCTTGAGAGGGAGGGTGAGGCTACCTACTTGTAGACCTTAACACCCCACAAACCCCCACAGGTTCATGCATGTTAATAGGTTAAAACCCCACAAAGAATGGGCAGTCAGGACCATGTTGATGGTCACAGATGAGGGAATGAGGGAGGAGAAGAGGAAACTGAGCCAGTGCCACAATGTGCAAGATGGGTCAGTGAAGAGAGTAGTCCTCTCTCCCCGACAGACCAGCACCACAGACAGCACAGAGACTGCAAGCATATGCTGGGGCAGTTTGCTGGTCTTTTCCCTGTGACTCCAGGTATCAGGAAGGGACGCCCTTGTCACGCCTCTTCCTAATACCCACTGGCAAACCTTATTTTGCAAGTTGGTAATAGGTTACCAGCTCACAAAATAGGGTTTGCTCATGCCAAAAGGCTATTTAGCAACCGCAAATGGCACAAATGTATATTTGCAACCACTAAATCCTTTTGTACATGTGGCCACAAGTCTAATTTTCAGAGCTAGGAATCATCATGTGCGTAAAGCTGCTGATGAGGGCTCCACAAGGCCAGATTCCTTCTTCACGAGGTCTCACTGAAACTCTGATTGGGAGAAAATAGTGTCTGTGGCATAGTAGCAATGCACCTTGGTCAGGCCAGCTTGGCAGGTTTGTTCTGGTCTCCCAGAGATCTTCTACACCAATAAAAAATCAAAAGAAGGCCTTGAGAGGTTTTAGGAGAAGTTCAGCCAGACACAGTTCAGGGATACAGGACCGCAGGAACAGCACTTTCGGGTCAGGTCTCACTCTAGCAGAGGCACCAGCAGTGCCAGGTCAGGTCCAGTTGTAATTGGTTATCTGAAATGTGCAGGACAATGCATCCTATAGCTTTTTGTAGCGCTGTTGCCAGACAGGAGGTCAGTCAACTGACTCTCAGAGTACCCTTCTTTGTCTTGGGTATATGAGGGAGTAGGTGCAGTCCTTCAATGCCCCACTCAGGTCACAGACAGCAGGTACTATCTTCCTCAGGTCCAGTAGTATTCTGACGTGGGTACCAGGGGATGCCACATGTATGGCTAACACCAGCTACTGGGTGCTGATGACTCCTTGGCTTTTATTAACCATGAGGTAAAAGTTTTCAGGGGTAATTATAACCACTTGTTCAGTATTTCCTGTCTGATATAATGCAGGCAATCACACCATGCCACTCACTCTCTGATCCCAACATATAGAAACCCTTCACCCCATGTGTAGAGGTGTGGATTGGAAATTAGCAGTCCCTCCTCTGTAGTCACTCCAAACCAGTTCTGAGTGAGGGTTTCCCCCAACTGTGTTTGGTGCCTGCTTGCCTAGGGGAGCAAAAGGAATGGGATGTCCAGGTGTCAACTAATATTTGCCTGTGACACGGGAGGGAGTAGATTAAGCTCCTGTGTCCACCCCAACTGCCCACACTACCAGAGGAAGAATAACACCTTCCCACTCCCAGGCCTTTGTCTGCGTCCCTAGACAAGTTTTCACACCGTATCAGGATTTAAACACTCACAGTGCTGCAGCCGGAGAGGAAATGCACATTAGCCCCCATGAGCTTCAGGCCGGGAACAGTTAACTTTCTAAAAAAGTTACTTTTCCTTAATATTTATTGTTAATCTAAAGTTGCCATTAAGTTGGGCTTTCAATATTTATTAACAATAATTGTTTAATCATTTCTCTAGGTTGTCCTAAGCCTGAGATAGCAGAATTGATACGTAATATTCCTTCTCAGTATTTCTCTATGAGCCAACTAGCATTTCTACAGTGAAATTAACATTTGGGGGCTAATGACTGTAGGGAAATGATAACTGCCGAAAAGGTTTTCTGCAAGGTCACTCCCAATCATTTTACCTTCCGTCTACGATGTTTTGATGAATTTAATTTTGTAGGCCTTAGGACTTTGGAAACTTTACTACTGCTAACCAGTGCTAAAAACATGTGCTCTCTCTCTGCACCATTTTAACATTGGTTCATACCTTACTGGCATATTTAATGTACTTATAAGTCCCTAGATAAAGTGTGCTACATTGGCCCAGGGCCTGAAACCTAAACCCTACTTGTGAGCTTGCAGCTGATTGTGCCACCCAACTAAGTAGTTCTTTATCCATATTCCAGGCTTGCCATTTAGTTTAGTTTATAGGCTTATATAGCGCATGAATCACACTCTGAAGTGTATCTCACGATCGTGGATTTGCAGCAGAAGCAGATGTTGTCGGCTGGTCTAAAAAGGGCTTTTTTTCAAGGCTTTTCTGAATTTCAGATGGTCTGAGCATTGTCTTAAGACAATTGGGAGTTGGTTCCATAATAATAGCGCTTGATATGAGAAAGCCTTTCCGGCTGTTCGTGCTTTTTTTATCCCATTCTGGAGACTGTGCGTGCATTTCACACTGCCAAATTAATTATTTTACCCGACCCAAGCCTTCCTTTGTTTTACATTTAAGTCACACCTAAGGTAGTCCCTGGATAACTTAGAGGGCAGGGTTCCATGTATTTAAAAAGCAGGACATGAACTTATACGTTTTATATATCCTGGTAGTCAATAGCAGCTCCTTCGTTTTATTGGTTTAATTGTCTACTTACCTGTATTCATCCGTATTCCGGTGTTTACTAACTCCCCACCCTGCTACCCCAACTCTCCCCACATCACCGCCCGGCAGCACTCCCACCAGGAGCCGCTTCTGCTGGAAGTGAAAATTTCTCAAATTCGTTTTTCACTACTGTAAGCACTATCTCTTACATAGGATAACATTAGAAACCCATAGGGGCTTATTATGATTGCGGTTTTCCCGCATCCTCCGGGCCGGCAGAAGCCACCGCTGGCCTGGAGGATGCGGGAAAACCGCTGCGGAGCCTCCACAGACCCACCACCAAATTAGGATGGCTGGTGGGTCAGGTATTCTGTCCGCAGCTTTTCCGCCGCAGTCGCCTTCCGACCGCGGCGGGAAAGCACTAACATGTCTGGCGGTGTCTATCAGACACCGCCAGGCATATTAGGATGTCTGCACTTCTATGCTTTTCCAAGGCGGCTTTTCCGCCGTGGAAAAGCATACGGACCTTCACTTCGGGAGCCCGTTGCGGGCCCCCTGGGTGAAGGGGTAGTGGGGGGTGCACATGGGGGGTACCTATGGTACCCCCCTGCATTTGCGTGCACAAAGAAGCAGGCACCGCGCGGTGCCTGCCTCTTTGTGCACGCAAATGCTGTGCATGCATTTTTAACATTGCGGCGGGTGCAGCTTGAAGCTGCACCCGCCGCAATGTTAAAGATAGAAGATGTTACCGCCACCCTGGCGGTCACATCCTAATCTGCACAGAGGGAACGCCGCAGCCCATGCGGACGTTCCCTCCCACTCTGGGGTCGCGGACGGACTCAAGTCCGTTTGGGATCCTAATGACGCCCTAAATTTTGTGAGTGTATTTCCCAACTTTTAAGAGACAAGCCCTTCAAGTCTGGTGTCTCTGGAATCGCACTTTATAATCCAAATTTATGGAATAGTCAGATTTTAAATTTCAATTCTGAAACTGTAACTTTTAGAAAGTTGGCATTTTCTTACTTTAACCATTTGGTGCCCCTGTCTGTCTCTGATCACATGTTTGGGCTGGAGATAGCTGGGCTTTGTGTATTCCTCCTGGACAGTCACACACAATGGGAACTTAGGTGTGAATTGATGGGCCATCATGGCAGAATGGGAGGGAGGAGCTGGAAAGTGCCTCAGTACACCAAAATAGGCTGTGTCCTGTCCCCAAACATAGGACTGCACACCCCCCTGTAGTGAGGCTGGAGCCAGGGAAGGAAGGGAGTACATCTATGCACTTCAAAGGCCTTTTTTTGAAGTCTCCCCCACTTCAAAGGCACAACTGGGTATAAGAACTGGACCTCAGACCCAACCCCTTCAGTACACTTCTGTACCTGTGGATACTCTGCTAGGAAGAAAGACTGCTGTACTGCTGAAGGACTGCTGCCATGTTGGACTGCTGCTCTACTGAGCTGACCTGCTGGCCTGCTGCCCTCCTGCCTGGGTGAGAAGGACTGGACCTGCATCACTTATCCCCAGATCCCAAAGTGACTCCAAGTGTTGGCTGTCCTCCTGATGTGAAGTAACAGGGACATAAAAGGTTTCCAACCAACCTGCTTAAGCACCTAGATTCTGCAATCTGTCCTGCCAAGTGGTGCCACCCCAGGCCTGAACCTTTGAACGTGGGTCTAAGGTGAATCTACAGCCAAATTTACACAACCTCTGCTGAACGATGCAGCCCCAAGCTGAACTGATGTATCCCCTCGGCTGAGCAGCGCATCTTCGAGCAGAACCAAATCATTGCCACTCTTGCGTGTATTAGATCTGTCACAAATGACTTGTATTACTGCAGCCTCCTGCATCTGGGACCGATGTCTGGCCTTCAGAAACCACTGCTGCATAATGCCATATCCATGGTGCAAGCTCCTGGCATACCTTCCTGTTGGCAGCCTTGATGATGACGAAGGTCCTCCGCATCGTAGCTTCACCACTCCTTGGAACGGACGCATCGCCTTTGCTGAGCCTCATATCCACAACACCTGCCTTCAAATTGCAAGCCCCGTCAACAGAATTTTCAGAGTAGATGCATGAGGGCTGTTGCATCTCAGAAATGATGCAACGCCTCAGCTGCACAAGGACTTTTCTACTCGGATCCACACAAGAGCTCTGCAACCAGGATTAGAGTACTTGGTTAAGCAGGCCTAACTGGGTTCATGAAACCATCCCTGCTCCACCACACTTGTCATGAATTATTGACTTTGTCCCGGTCTAGCACAACCAGATATCCCCAATAGCGCCTTTTGCTTCTTGGCACTATTTTTCATTAAAACTTTGCAATTCAAAATCGCAAGTTCTACCTAAGGTGAGCGCTCTAGGCTTTAGCACTTCAAAAGCAGGGTTGGCGCATCCTCGCGCAGCGGGCGCGCCGGGAGGACGCCAAAGGCAAGCCCGTCTGCGCCCATCCACGCTGGGCCCACGCCAAGTGCCACGACCCTTGGCCGATTAACCTCCGCCAGTTCCTCACGTAAGTTCTATGATCGCGACACACTCCTGGGACTGTACTGGGCGGGGAGAAAGGCTGGCTGTAAAGCGCTGAGGATGGAGGTGACTACACAAGGGGGCCCCCATGTCTGCCAATCATGAAACAAGGCTACCCCAGACATCCTCATCAGGCCAGTTCAGGCTAATATTACATCGACCAAGATTAGGGGGGAGACCATCAGGAGCGACACAGACTGTCTCATGATTAATGCTAGATCACTTGTCAAGCATAGCTTAGAGATAGCGGAGTTGATTCAGGACAAAGCTATAAAGCTTGCGTTTGTCACTGAGACATGGACGGACGCTGCCTCTGGGCCGGACGTCGTGAAGGCTACCCCAGCAGAGTACCTCAGCTTCAATTTAGATAGGCCTCGGAAAAGAGGAAAAGAGGAGGGGGTTTGGCGATTATCTACCACTCCTCTATTAAAGGTAGCTTTTTCCCAATACTTTCCGACTCCTGTGAAGCTCTGGCATTTGACTTGATTCTATCCAACCTCCAATCTTTTAAGGGCTGTCTTCTATACAGACCTCCCGGCACTAAGACATATTTCCTGGGCGCAGCAGGTAACTTCTTAAAAGAAGCGCTGTGTGCAAAAGCCTACACCGTCTTGGGGGACTTTAACTTTCATTTAGAAAATAGTCAGGATGGCGATAAAACGGCCCTAAAAGAGTTAATGGAGGGGGTATGTCTAGCACAGGTGGTTATGGGCCCCACTCATATGGCTGGCCACACTCTGGATGGTATCTATACAAATCATCCAGATTTACAATTCTTACAAACAGAGCCAGTCGCTTGGTCAGACCCTGCTTTGGTCCGGTTCAGCATCTTAGCCACAACACCGCAGAGGGCGAGACAGGACAAGAAGGAAGCCAGGACTTGTAGAGACTGGAATAAGATAGAGGGAACGCCCTGGAGGAGCTGTTGGTGGCCTCCAGATTACCATGCCGTTAGGGGCAGACGAAGCGGCAGCCACATATGCCAATTGGATAGATCAGGCCTGTACTACTCTAGCTCCACCAAAAATCTGGCGCCCTTCCCGAACTGTGCAGTCAGCCCCCTGGTTTTCAGAGGAACTCAGGGAGCTAAAACTCGAGTGTAAAAAATTTGAACGGGCTTGGCGTAAAAACTATAGTGAGGCTGACAAAAAGAAATATAGAGCTAGCCAGGGGAATTATAAAGAGAGGATTAGACAACTTAAACAATCCTCTTTCACGGATCGTATTCTTGGGACCAAGAGCTCATCCAAGGAACTTTTTTATACGGTTGCAAGCTTGGCTACGCCCAAGCCAGTGGCCTCGCCCCCCAGCCCGGAACTCTGCGAGAACCTTGCTCAGTTCTTTGTGAGCAAGGTGGAGAACATTTTTGTATCTTTGGAAATCCAAGTCAGGCAGAGCCTGCAAGAATCCAGGTCCAAGAATCGGACAGCAAACATACAGGAGACCAAACTGCTTTTGTTCGCTCCAGTTAGTGGAGAAGAGGTCAAGAAGCAGCTGCTGAGCATAAAGTCGGGCTCGCCACATGATCCTATAGCTGATACCCTAGCCAAGTTATTTAATCAGCTATTTGAGACAGGGGACTTTCCATCCAGCTGGAAATTGGCCTCGATTAAACTGCTCTTAAAAAAACCTAACCTGGATATTGCTGACCCCAACAACTATCGGCCGATTGCGAGATTACCATTGCCGGCGAAAATCATAGAAAGAGCTATGAACACCCAGCTCAGTGCATACTTAGGTATCTCACAGCATGGGTTTAGACCTGGCCATAGTACAGAATCCGCCCTGATCAAATCAACGAAAGAAATCAGGAAAGGGATGGACTCAGGGGGTCGAGCGGCTCTGGTCATGCTGGACTTATCGCGGTCTTTGATATGGTACACCACACCATCTTGGTGGACCGTTTGGAAGAGTGCAGGGTACAGGGGAAGGCCTTGGACATCCTGAGAGCCTTCCTGAACAACAGGGTTCAGGTGGTGGCAATAGGGGAATACGAGTCTAAATCATTCTATCCACCATGCGGTGTTCCTCAGAGATACTTGCTTAGCCCCATCCTATTTAATATTTGCATATCTTCCTTGGCCCCGGTTATCCGCTCCTATGGGTTCGAATTAACATCTTATGCAGACGACACACAGATTGTGGTGTCGCTGCTTCCATGGAGAGAGGATGGGTGGCCGGTAATTTCCAGGAGTGCATGACAGCAGTGAGCACCTGGATGGCAGGGAACTGCCTAAAGCTTAACTCGGCCAAAACCGAAGTGATACTGTTTGGCTCCACAGTCAACTTTTGGAGCCCGCGGTGGTGGCCGAAAGAGATGGGGGCCCTCCCCACCCCAGTAAAGAAGGTAAAAAAACTTGGGGGTCGTGATAGATGATAGACTCTCTTTCAGACCTCAAGTAAACGCCGTATATTCATCCATTCATTGGACGTTGAAAATTCTCCGGAAAGTCCTCCCGTTTCTACCAGAAGACTGCAAGAAATCGGTGGTGGTGGCCCTTGTGCTGTCACGACTTGATTATTGGAATAGCCTACTCCTTGAAGCCCAGCAAGGAGTTCTCAATAAGCTGCAGATATCACAGAATGCATCAGCTCGCCTTCTCACAGGCCTACCTAAGTACGCCTCCATCTCGCAGGAACTGGTGAAGCTTCACTGGCTCCCAGTGCGGAGGCGGATCTTATACAAAACAATGTGCATTGTTTTTAAGGCAGTCCATGGAATTGGCCCACCATTCTTTGGGCAATATTTCCACTGGTACAGGCCAGGGAGACTCCTCAGGTCAGCCACCCTTGGGCTGATTAGGACCCCACTCATCAGGAAAGTGTGTTGGGGGGCAGAAGTTTCTTTCGAGGGGCCACTCTGGCTTGGAATGCCCTGCCGGTGGCCCTCCGACTGTCCACAAACCTTATGACTTTTCGGAGAAGCTTGAAAACGTGCTTGTTTATAAACTAAACATGAGGCTTAGCTAGGGGAGCTATCATTACAGCGCCAGGACACCGCTTGGTAACAGTGCGCTTTATAAATGTTAAAAATAAAATAAATCATTTTGGCCTTGTATTATTTGTTAGAATAAACTCTATTATTCAAACCTGGAATCTTTTTGTGTGCTGTTTCACTGTTTTAATGTTTGAAATCTTGCACAAATACTTTACACATTCCTCTATGTTAAGCCTGACTGCTCTATTTCAAGTTACCAGAGGGTGAGCAAAGGTTAACTTAGAGTTTGCCTGCTTCTTACCCTGACTAGTATTGTGGTTGCTGCTTGACTGGGGCACATGCACCAGTCAACCACCATCCCAATTTCCAACAATACCTTCATATTTCTATATGTACACCTTTTAAATACCATGCACCCTTCCTTGCTGGCTACAATGCCTATATAGATGTGACTTATTCATATTTAAACGAAGATGTCAGCCTGTAAAAAGGGTTTATTTTGAAATGTTGCCGAGCATGTACGATACAGTTGCTGTCAGGCTGCAAGGGTAGGCCTGAAGCCTTGCTTGCACTGCTACTATAGTGATTGGCATAATAGGTGCTGCGGTTCACTAGTGATGCCTTCCTTACAGGCTCTAGTTGCACTTTGTACTATATATTAGTGATGTACAGGCAAGGTAAGTATGTCAACTTGGAGCATGTCTATTCGACCATGTTTGAAGAGAGAGCCTAGACACTTTACTAATGATTACCAGCGGTAAAGTGCACAGAGTTATAAACCCAGCAAAGCATAAAGGCAGAATTCTGGGTGAATATCATGCAAAGTATACTAATCTTCTATAAAGCCACATGGGCCCCACAGCAGAAGACTCATGGTAGTTATGATCGCTGAGGCAAAAAGATCTGGAAACACCATAAACAACTGAGTGGCCAGTCCAGGACAGTGTTCCACCATGAAGTCCATACCCTCTAGGGAAGTGGACCCCATCAACTTTTTGGAATTCTATCCCTGCATCAGCCACTTGAGAGTCCTGTTGTGTATCTAAACCAAGAAAAGAGTATCAAACAGGTATGGTATTCAAACCACTACAAATCCTTTTCTCTCAAATGCACTCTACCTTTGACCCTTGTTAAGTAACTGCCTACCAATAAAACGTACAGTTTGTTAGGCCTGATTAAGCAATGAGAGAACTGCCCCAACGATATGCTCTGAAGCATCTGTCCACCCAACAAATTCTTCCCTGGATTCAAGTGCCTTGATGCTGAGCACAGGGGCTTCTTCAGTGTGTCAAACATCTTGTAATGAGCCTCCGTGCAGATCTTATTTCGGGGTTGCTCCTTTGATGTGAGTTCAGTCAGGGGTGCAACAATTACCCAGGCCCCTTCACCAGTATTCTGTACAGCCCAGTAAGGCCTAAAAAGGTTCATGCTTGGGTTGGGAAACAACCTTTACATCGAGGTCATTAGATCGCGATGCCTTTACAACACAGTCATTACAATGACCGCGTTGTTACAAGGCGTTGCCATTACTACGTTGCATAAGCTGGAGTTGGAATAATAAATTAAGCATTCCTAATGTTACAGAGCCATCTACTGCAAAGTCGATGTAATGACTTGCGTAGTAATGACATTGCGTTGTAACAACATGGTTGTTGTAACAACCACTTTGTTACCGACCGCGCAGTAAGACCACGCATTGTAAGGTGCTGTAGTCGCTTTGGTCTCAGTCTTGGGAGGCTTCAAGGCCAGGATAGTCTGAATCTTGGTTGGAGAGACTGTACAAGTCCTTTGCCAACTTGATGGCCCATATTCATCACAGAGCCCTGCCCAATAAGGCACTTTATAGTCAGGCATGTCTGTTGCATGGCCTTCAAGCCTTTCTTCAGGTGAGTCAAGTGGTCTTCTTATCTAGATCTGAAGACTGCAATGTTGTTCAAGTAGACAGCACTGATTTCCTCCAACCCAGGTAGGAACTAGTTGACAAACCTTTGGAAGGTAGGATGGGTGTTCCCTAACCCAGAAGGCATTTACTGGAAATCGAAATTTCCCTTAGGCATAGTGAAAGTTGATCTCTCCAGTGCACCCTCAGTTAGGGCAATCTGCCAATACCTTGCTGTCAGATCAAAGGTACTTAGGAACTGGGTAGCCCCAACGTGTCAATTAGCTCATCAGCTCAGTGTATGGGGTGAGCATTAGTACTACTGGCTTAGTTGACCCCTGTAGTCCACACAAAAGCACAGAATTCACAAAAGCAAAATTATTACAATTACATAAACAATTAAAAATTGTAAATTCATTTTTAAATTGAAAATTATTACATATTGATTTACACCATTTTAATTACAGTTTTAACAATGACATAAAATAATTACAATATTGAAATTTGTATTTTCTTTAAAAAAAGAAATTAACAACTAAAGTTCTGGAAAAGTAAAACAAGTTATATAATATAAATCCAATAACAAATGCTTCAAAAATCTCCCTACACAATTCCCCTGCAAATCCAAATCCCTTAATATTATTACATTTTTTCTTTAAAATAAAAAACATTAAAAGATATGCAATTAATTTTTAACAAAAATGTATGAAAAATTATATTAGAAAAATGAACGCAAAGACTGTCATTTTTGTAACATTCAAATACAACTTTACTAAATATTAAAATAATACATTAACCCTTTTGTTTTATTTATAACTTTATTTTGAGATATTTTTGAGCGGGGCACATTAATAAATTCATATACAAACAGTTATTCAAGAGATTCCATAGTGATAAAAAATACATTGGGATAAAAACTTATACATTTAGAATGAGCATTACTTTCATATATACATGATATTTTCAATTCATTATTACATTTTAATGGCAATTATTATTCTGATATAATAGACATTGCAATTTGTTATCTTTTCAGGGGCCCCCGACCTTCGCCTTCCACCAATAGACTGGGGCCCATATTCTTTTTCCAAGTTTTTTGACCTTTCGGCCTTTTCTTTCATAGATTACTTTCTCCACATTAAAAGTGGAGAGGAGCCGTTCAAGCCATTGCGAGAAGTATGGGGCCACACGGTTTAACCAAGCTGTAGTGATACAGATTTCGACCACTGCCATCGCCAAAAACATAAATATGGTTGGGCACCATCTGATCCTGAGGTACTAACCCCCAGTAACATTATTTCTGGGGTTAAAACCACATTCAACTTCAGGGTTAGCTCAAAGAACTGATCTCTCCTGCCACTTACACCCACGCACACAAACGGCTTCTCATCAATAGATCTCTGATAAAGAGACCCTTCGGGGGACCCATTGGGCCTTACTGCACCGGCTGGACGAGGAGCAAAGCCCAAAGGATGAAGCATGACATCCTTCGGGGTGTGTGAGGGCATTATGATGAGGACACACTGTCCCCCGCAGCACACAACAAACATTTCTACCTTTTTCTTCCTCTACAAGGAACAGTGACTGCCTTTGTGTACTTGTTACGTTTCGGGAGCAAAGGTCACTGGACCTAATAATTAGCTCCTAGTGTCCCCCCTCTCTATGAATAGGATAAATGAAAATGTAGACATATGTAATTCAGCAATAACCCAGCGCCAAAGGTATCAGTCAATTGCTTCTTTCAGACAATCTCTTAACCTGAGTTAAAATGGCAACCATCGAGTTCTAGTGCCATGTATGGCATGTGCTGCGAGATTGTACCCTAATTGGTCAAAGACTTTTTTTCCCTGCTCCCACAGTGTGTGTCTCCTGGAGACAAACAATATCAGACTGCAGCATTTTCAGGTCTTCTGCAACCCTGCATTGTTCCTAGGGTCATTTAAGTCACAAATGTTAACCAGGGCTATCCTTAAATTCATCATGATAGTCTTTTTTCTACTTCCGAGAAAAGCTGTGTCCCTCCATTGAATACCCTATTCTTGTTCTTCCTTTCCCAAAAACGGGTTTCAACTCTTGTCTAGAATCTCCCTTGTGCTTGTTGTGCTCTATTTCCTCCCTTAATTCCCCCTTCCGTCCTCCCTTCCCTCTCCCCAGAGTCCCTCACTTTCTCCTCCCAGGGCACTTCCGTCCTCCACCCAATTAGTTATACAAACGGCCAGGGTGAGGGTGCCTGTGTCCCTCCCCCACCGCTCGATGCCCTGATCGTTCTAGGTAAAATCTCTCTTCACTACTTCATTTCATTCCTTCATTGTGCCAGTGATACATTTGTTTTGTTGCTCACATTCAGTCTCTCCTTCTGTATTTCATCCAAGTATTCCTTTGCCTTTATTTCAGATGTGAAGACTCTCAATTTTTGTTGTGGATTATTTTCAAACATGCTGGATATAATAGATACGCCTCTGCCCCTGCACTTGACAAGGTTGGATTGACTGTCTCAGGCGCCAGTGTCTTTTTACTGTCACATGGCAGAAGTTGGGTCGAGTGAAGAATGTCTGTCCTTCATATGAGCGTTTGGAGTCCGGGCGAGCTTTGAGGAATACTGCTCCATGCAATAAGAAATTCCTGAAGTACACTATGTAGACTCTTGGTTGTTGCATCCCCCCTGTGTGTGTTTGCCTGGGATATTTCAGCATGGGGGATAGCAGTGAATCAGTGGGACCTCTATGTCCCAGTTCCACTGTTGGAGCTCTGGGAAAACCCCTTTCAGATGTTTTAGGACAGAGGCTCCGATGTCACCTCCTTCTATGCTTTCTTCTATACCCAAGATCCTTAGGTTATTGCGTCTTTGCTGGTTTTCATTGTCCTCAAGTTTCCATTGCCTGTTCCCTATCTGTGCATCCTGGGCTTCCGTTTGATCTTGTTTTTTGCTTTTCTAATACAGCAGTGCATTCCTCTTCCACTGTAATCCTTTTGCCCATTTCAGTGCAGGCTTTCACTACCTTTCTAACTGCCCCTTGTAGCCTCTTTGTTACCAGGCAGGCAACAAAGATTGCCTGCCTGGATTTTGCTATCTCTTTGTACATCTTCCCGATGTTGTTTTTTTCAGTCGTATATCAGTCTAAGGGTCGGCTCCTCTGGATCTTGACTGCTATGCACCTTTCTGACCACTGAATACGGCTCCTCATAATCCTTTTGCATGGCAGAATAATTCCACTTTAAGGCAAGACTTCCTTGTTTCTTCAGGCGCTCCTTACCCTGCCCGTTCCTTGCTTTTCCTGAGGTTTCTCTTCCGGCAGACTATCGTATTGGGCCAATCCACTTGGCTGCTGGAATCGGAGCTGGAGGATATAGATGCACTTTCCCTGTCATATACTGCAGCAATGTAGTACTTGTGTCAGACCCGTCAGTCATGGATAAGAATGTGTCCCCTAGGTCTAGTGATTCTTCAAGAGACCGGTGGCTTGAGACCCTCTTTATTAATGCCTTTGTCTCTAGTCCTACCTATTTGAAAATGGAGAGCCTGAGACCTCTGGTGTAGTCACATAGCGTTCCCCAAACTGAGACACTTCCGCCAGTGGGGTGGCACCCTGCTCTTGCCCTGCCCCTGGGACTTTATGAACTGGGATTGTTAAGGGAATCTTTTTCCCTGAGTTGTGATCCAGTTGTTCTGATTCTCAAGCATCCCTCATATTATTGGCACCGTCATTGGGGTTCAATTCTCTACATTGAATTATGGAGTGGTGCTCTGCCTCCCCACCCCCTCCTACCTCAATGATGGTGCTCTTTCGTCCTCCAGGGGTCATTATTGTGTCGGGGAATAACTCAGTAATTGCCTGCTGGAGGGGAGCCTCTGTTTTTCCCCCCTTTTCGTTGTTGACATTACTCTTATTAGGATTGGCCACCAAGCCTTTACTTCCTTTGAGGGCACTCTTGGGTCCACAGGAGTGAATGGTCTTTGAGGCCTTGGAATGTGGAGGAGGACATACCTCTGTGGTGGCCGTAGTGAAAGGTGTTGGAGCTAATGGCCCAGCTTCTCTGCTCTAGTCACAAGCAGGACGAGCAGAATTGGGAGACATACTGTATTTGGCGCATTTCGATCCTAAGAGCCACCGGTGCCATACTGCGAGCACAGCCAGAAGCTCAGCAGCGGCTTGGGCAGAGACAGAGATCCGCTTGACGGATGCCCCCAGCACCACCAAGAACGTCTGAACCCCGGCCCCCACACCAACCGCGTTATCACTTCTTTGCTCCTGGTAACCAGGGCACAGGCTAAGCTCTTTCAGGGGGGCAATTGAAATGTTTATGAGGCTCAGTGCTGCCTCAATAATCGGCATTTAGCAGCGAGAGATCGGAGGACCGATGTGGTCTTTTACACAGACGCCATCTTGTCTCTTCACACATTAACCATTTTTTTTTAAATGTTTCCCTTTTTAATTATCATAAACACAAAATACACATGAAATATCATAAGCATACATTTAAATAAATAATACCTACAATTAATACATTTTAGAAACAAGAACATCTAAACCATACATTTACAACTTAAATGTAAAACATTATCAAAAACAACAAAAAATGTACCTTTACATGTATATATACAAAATTATACATTTTAGATTACTAAATACAAAAAGAAATATTAAATTAAAAAAAATAATTTACACATATTGAAAGATCTCTCCATCCTTTTTACCTAGGAACTCAACATTCTGCTACTAAAAACAATACTAAGCATATATGTTTATTGGAAGATTAATAATATATACATTTCAAAATTTAAATACAGTTAACTTGGCTTTTTGAAAGAAATATACAAACCGTCAGCCTATTTGAAAATGAAATACATAAAATACATTTCACAAATATTTAACAAAATGCTACTAAACAATATATTTTACAACTATATAAAAATCAAGACTAAAAACCATATTCTTACCTTCAATATTTATGTTCACTAGATTTTTTTATATCACAATATTCCTCCCACACTATTTTTAAATCACAATATTTTGTTTTGTATATAAAGTTCAAACACTCAACAGGAATGGGAGTATGACACCTGACCTTAAGCCTTAAGAACTTAGAGAAATAAATGAACATAACTTTCAGGGTCTTGATTAAGCCTGGGTGGAGTTTGCAGAGTTTTACTCCACGTAATTCTGCGAAGTGCCAGAAAAACTCTGATGCACTCCAGATTTCTCAACATGAGTGCTTGTGACCTGCTGCAGCTGCCCACATTGAGAAATCTTGCTAGGAGATGGTTTAGCATGTTTTTTGTTCTTGCAAGCGCTCACCAGCTTACTGTTGGTGAGCAGCTCAACTAAAAAAACTCAGCTCTGTGTCTTTTCTTGGAGTTCTTCTGAACTTTGCACTACGCACTCCACACGGACTGGGCACAACTCCACATACTCCGCCAGTGGAGTGGAATTCTTCGCCCACCCCTTATTGAAACCTTTCCACAAGTCCATTGGTCTAGAGATGGTTTGGTCTAGAGAACTTGAAGGTAACCCCACACTCAATCCACATAAACCTCATGTATGATGAAATGAAATTGGTCTCTCTATCAGACACTGCATCCTTGGAAAACCCTACTCAGTAACTATTTCCATCAGTGCACTGGCTTCCACGAGTAAAGTCACTATTTTTAATGACATGGCCTAATGGTACAGTATGCATGGTTCCACAGCACCGGAATAAACCTGCTCACAATGGTTGTCTTAGGATCAAGAGTCCCAACAACATCCACTCCTACCCCCTCAAATGTTGTTCTTGCAACAGGGAAATTCTAGAGGGAACCCTGCACTTCCCACCTAACATGGCAAAGGCCTGGCAAGTCACTCAGGATTTGCAGAATAGATCCGTCTTAAACCTCATCTGGAGCCAGTAAAAGAGGGAGATACGCTTCTATTGGAAAGCCTGCTAGTACAGGAATATCACTAACACTCACGCTGACAAATGCTGAGCAAGTATGTATCTATAGAATACCATGGATTGAGAATTAGAAGACTAGATCTTCAACTAAAACTTGATCAAAGAAAAAATGTCAGATTTGCCTTAAAGAGGATTTTTATTTTCAGTTCTTTTAAACCTCTTAAGGTCAATTTCATGTTCGACGTTAGTTTTAGGAAAAAATAAGATATCATCTGGGTAAATCAGCATAGTGTGAAGTATCAGATCAGAAAATATGGAACACACGAATCATTGAAAAATTGAAGGGGCATTACACAGATTAAATGGCATGACCCTATAAGGAGTGTGGCTCAATGCTTAGAGCGGCAGACCTTGATGCAGAACGCTGGCCAGGGACCAGGGTTCGATTCCCGCCTCGGCGGGTTTCGGGCTTAAATTCCTCTGACTGGATATTCTCGCCTCAGTGCCGATTCTAAGCATGGGTCCCACGCTGCAACTCTGGGCAATAGCTTGCTTAGTCTCCACAAAGGCCCCCGATGCACAAGGGATGCCTGGTTTCACCATAGGATGCCCAGGAGTGGACACCCCACAAGGAAAAGCCAGAAGGGGTTCCCTTGTGGTAGGAGTACAAGCGCCGGGATGCCTCCGGGTCACTGTTCGCGCTATACAAATACGCCACATTTACATTTACATTTATTCATAATGGTCTATAGGAGGTCCTAAAATTGTCTTTTCATTCACCCAATTGCAGAATTCTAAGGAGATGATACCCCCTTGTAAGTCAAGTTGAGTAAAGATCTTTACTTCTCTAATAGCTTGTCTTATACCAACCAAGTGATATAGGGTTTATATAGCATTAACCAATAACATCCCAGAATTACAGAATATTGAGGAGAAGGTTATAAGTCAAATAAGATCTGCTCAAAATGTTTTGATATACGTTAGGTCATCTGACTGATCATTACATTTACAGGACCTAAAGAGACAAAGGACAGATGTACAAAACTTTTTTGAGGTAAAAAATTATCCAAGTCACATAATCAGGTTGTTTGCCTCAAAAATATTTATGTATTTATTTGATTTATATAGCGCGTAATCACCCCGGGGTCTCTAAGTGCTTTACGAGGTATATACCAATCAAATTCTACAGCCGATCATCAAATTACAGCACACCCCATGCTTGCTGGAAAAGCACTGTTTTTAGTTTTTTTCGAAAAGGCAACAAGTTGGATTCTTTGAGCAGTTCGGTTGGTAAACTATTCCAGACAGCTGGAAAGATGTTAGAAAAAGCACGACCACCCAGGGTGGATAATCTGAAACGCGGTTGAGTTAGCAGGGTAGCATCTGAAGAACGCATCTGTCTACCAGGTTTGTATGGGGCCAAACGGGCTTTGATGTAGCTTGGCGCCTTTCCATACAGGACTTTATGCGTAATGCAGAGCCCTTTGAACAAAACCCTCTGTTTGACCGGTAACCAGTGGAGTTCACGCAGTAGAGGAGAAGCATGCGTTCTCCGAGGTTTCTTGAAAATCAATCTTGCAGCATCGTTCATAAAAATTTGCAGACGGTTCAGATGTTTTTGAAGGAGCCCTGCATATAGTGAGTTGCCATAGTCCATCCTGGCTAGGATCATGGCAGAAACAGCGCGTCTTAGGGTGGCAAAGGACAAGAGTGAGGAAATTTTCCATAGTTGTCGAAGGAGGCCTACACAGGTGCCCACCACCCCCGAGACTTGCTTTTGCATCGTCAGACTCCCATCCAGGGAAATACCCAGGCTTTACACTACTGCTGCAGGTTCTGGAGGCGCTCCTAGTTCTAATGGCCAGAACTGATCATTCCAGGGGTTGCCCATGATGGTAATTGGCAACACCTCGGTCTTGTCTGGATTGATTTTCAAAGAGTTCAAAGACATCCAATTAGCTGTGTGCTCAAATATCAATTCACACAGTCTAAAGCCATGCCCTTTTGTGGGACCTCCCTGTAGGCATGGGAGGAAAACATATAATCTACTCCTGCATATGCCAGAAAAAGCATTGATCATATCCTTCAGGGTCTTATTGAACCTTTCATCTGAGCCATTATTCTGGGGATGGTGTAGAGTGGTGAACTTGTAGGTACACCAAATTCCTACCACTTTGCCTTCAGGTAGATAGACATGATATACTTGTTCCCTGATGCAGTTGGTGGTTCTAGGGTCCCAACAATGTCATTCTCCACCCTCTCAAAGTGAGACTGAACCACTGGCAGTTGTATCAAGGGAGTCTTTGGCTTACTCACTGTCCTGCCACTGGCCTGACGGGTGGCACATGAGATGCAAAACTCATTCACTTTGGCAAACATGTTGAGCCAATATAAATGGTAAAACTACCAGTTCTAAGTCTTATTCTTATCCAAAAGACCTGCCAAGGGGATGTCATGACTTAAGGTGAGAAGGAATTCTCTGTACTTTTGCGGTACCTCCAACCTCCTGGCCTCACAATTTAGAACTCCATACTCACAGTAGACTCATTGGAATACACTGACATCCCCTTCCTCATGCTTGGAGACGGTATGTCTCAAACTCTCAAGGGTGAGACTCGCTTTCTGCCCTTAACAAAACTCCTCATTGGAGGGTCCACTTGCTCCTGTCAATTCTGCTAAATCTGACAGATCTTGCAGGGATGGAATCCCTTCCTCAGAGGTCAGCTCCAACCCCCCAGGGTCAGATTCCTGTTACACCTCTGATGTTCCATGGGCTAGTTCACCAGATCCATTGCCCTTTCACTTGCCATTGGATGCTAGGCCCATTGTTCCAGGTTCCAATTGTGCAGCATTTTCCTTCTGGATAGTCCATGACTTGGTCACAACACATACCCACTCAGGGAGATCCAGCATCATTGTATGGACCATTCTCTACACCCTCTGACTAGTCAGATGCTTCAAGATAATTTCCCAGTAGACACTCTACTGTAGCGGCTCCTGGTGAAAGTGCTGCCGGGCGGTGATGTGGGGCGGGGAGGGGCAGGGTGGGGGGTAGTAACCACTGGAATACGGATGAATGCAGGTAAGTAGACAAATGCGCGGGCGGCCGCGCATGCGCATTAGCATCCAGGACGCGCGCGCGGCGCAATGACGAGTGGGAGCCCCGGGGACACGGCAGGACAAGGTAAGTGGTTTTATAATTATTTTAGACATTATTGTAAGCATTTAGGGAGGGCGGGAGGGAGGCGGGTGGCGGGCAACTTTGCTACGCCCACGAAGTGGGCGTAGTGTTGCCTGCTTTGCCTACTTTGCAAAGGGCGAAGTAGGCAACACTACGCCCACTTCGTGGGCGTAGCGAAGCTGCCCGCCCACCCTTAGGAGGGAACAGGCAAGGGTCCCAAGGAGTCTGGCCAGCATTCTGGGGTCCATACGTTAATATCATTACCAAATAGGATGACCTCAGTCTTGTCTGAGTTTGATTTCAGACAATTTCTGGCCATCCATAATCCAACTGCTTCTATGCAATCATGTAACTTGTGGCTAACTGCCCCTTCTAGTTCCGGAAGGAGGGATACCACTATCTGTGTATCGTCCGCATACGAGGTAAGATGGAATCCAAAAGATAGTATCAATGGGGCCAGGGACGAAACATTCACATTAAATAGGGTTGGGCTTAATGATGAGCCCTGCGGGACCCCACAGGAAAGTTGAAAAGGAGCCGAACAAAAATCTCCAAGGGCTACTATCTGCCTACGATCGGAGAGGAAAGACTTTAGAATCTTTCAGGCAGACTTCTTTACTCCGCAGGCAGACATACGGTCCGTCAGCAGATCATGATGGACCGTGTCAAACGCTGAGGAGAGATCCAGCATAATCATTGCTGCTTTACCCCCCTGATCCAGGGTTTTCCTAATCTCGTCAGTAGATTTTAGGAGAGCGGTTTCTGTACTATGACCCACCCGAAAGCCATATTGTGTACAATCGAGCACCTCAGCATCATGCAGATAGCTGCTCAGATGTCTGTTTATCCATTTTTCCAACATCTTAGCTGGGAAAGGTAGGTGAGAGATAGGCCTAAAGATACAAACATCTGTAGAGTCCAGATTTGTTTTTTTTAACAATGGGATCAAGGAGGCCATCTTCCAATATGCTGGGAAGCTGCCCTCCCCCAGTAACCTATTAAAAAGGGGGGGTCAAAACCAACGTAAATATTTGAGGGACCAATTTGGCTATTTTAATAGGGCAAGGGTCATGATAATATGCCCCCAGGTTTCTCATGGATGGCCTGCTCCATAGCTCCAAATCTGACTCACTGAGAAGATATCTTGCCGCCCAGAAGCCTTGTTGGAAACAGCCTGCAGTCTTGCCCTGTTTGAGGATCTGAATCTCTGAAAAAGAGAGTACGTCTTTAGAAAATGTTATGACTCAAAAAGGATGTTATTCTTTTATTCCTATGAAATTCGATTCTGTTTATTCAACTTGTCCATGATTTTAATGTTCGCCAATAGAATTGCACTATTCAAAAATTAAAAGAGTGATGTAGGATTTTAGAAGGTTACTCGAGCAACAGGAGCCGAAGATGGGAAGGACGGACAGGAAGCCGGGACAGGGAAGACAGGGCAAGGACCCAACACACTGTATTGCAGGTAAGCGGGAGAAATAAGAAGCCAAGCACATCTGTTGCTAGACGCTTCTGTTTCTGGTTCTTGGAGGGAAGGGTGGGGTTACGCATGCAGGGTGTGTCTGATTAACCACCAACCGGCAAAGTCCAGCACATGGGCAACAGGTGTGATATCACACGTGGGAAGAAACCTGAAAGCTTGGTCATGCTTAAGTATAATTCTTTATCACGTGAACTTGTATTATACTGCTCTTGAACCACCAAACAAAGTCAATGTTCAAAATTCTTGTTTACAAAAAAATGAACACTCAGGCATAACATATAAAAATAAAACAAGAAATCAGTCATATCATCATGATTATTTCCTATGGTCATGATAATTAAATTGTTTTGTGTACAACCATAACTTTAACCCAGAGGACTGGCTATGCTAATTATATAGGTAAAGAGTTGGCCATGCTCAGTGCCCAATTCCTTACCGAAGACTACCATATTGTCCTCTAACATTGAGTTCAACTTTGGCTGATGCACAGGGGCCTGAGGATGAATTGGAAGAAGGAGAGGAGGATGCCATTGAGGTGGCCCAATACCAGAGGAGTGTACATCCCAGGAGGATGCCTCACCTGCATTGTCCAGGCCTGGGAGTATTGTGCCTTCCCACAGTTTGTCCCTCTCTGAGCTGGAGGACAGGCAGGCAGAGAAAGCCTTTATGTTGCAAAGAGCCACCCTTAGCCTGAAGAGAAACAATTAGCTTTGACAGCTGAGGAGAAGAAGGCAGCAGCAACTACGGCACTGAAAGAGAAGAATTTGACCTTGACCTAGGAGAGAAAAAGGCATTTGGTGGTGAGAGAGCGTAAACTGAACGAATTGTATCAGTGCATCACACTTACACGTAGTACGCACAATCATGAAGAGAAATGCCATGGGTGCCAAGAATATATTCACCTATACTCTGACATGTGTAGTTAATCTAGAGATTTATGTAGAAGTGGAACTAATGCAGAAATGTGTGAACATGTATAACCTTATTAGACGTGATTAATCCTGAATCCATGTCGTGTAGCTGCTAAAATGTAAGAATGACATGCTGCAAACACAGAACGCAGTAGGCCTCAGGGCCAGAGCTGATAGGGTTGGGAAAGATATTCATTTGCACGACGTGGATTGCACTAAATGATATTTAGTCATTATGTTTTCAATAGGTTTATATTTTATAGATGTGTTTATATAATCCTAAAGTAGAGTATTAACACGAGATATTGATTAATGAAAGGAGTTGAAGAATATAATCACTATGAGAAATGTTATAGGCCTGAATTGTTTAACCATGCTTGATTTACACGTATTATTAGGAGCCAAGGGCGCCAAGACATAATGTTGCAACTTCTGTTAGAAGTTTCTGAGAAATGGGATCCTAGCTGCAAAATGTCTGTCTGCGGGTGTGAGGAGGGATCCAATTAAAGGTTGGATGAATAGGGTTCTGTTCAGGAGAAGGAAACAGACATGGAGGAGGGTTTAGGAATGTTTGGGGGGTATCGGCGGGCCAGAGAAGAGTCTGAGAAGGAAGGTCAACTCTAACGCACGAGGCCCCAATGAGGATCATCATGGAAAAAGCCAGAAGCAACACCACATGAGGGGCGTCTCGCAAGGGGCGTCTCAAATGTTATTGTGTTTTGGTATTAGGGACAGCACCCCTGGGTGGAGTTAGATCAGATGCCTGAGGACCCTTTAGAGAGCGGATGGGTAGACAGAGAGGGGTCATGACTGGAGAACATAGGTTTTCACCTAGAGACTAAGAGTGGGTGATCTTCCTTGGAAGTCATTCGCAACTGACACCTTTTGTTAGGTTGGGATTTTGTTAAGTAGGGATACCATCCAGAACAGGGTAGGGACAGCCTAACCTGACCCTTTTATCCAGCTGTAAATGACTGAGAGAGCACAATACGTGTCTATGCTGGCAGCTCTATTAATTCTGGAATTAATCCTGGTAGTTTTCTTTGCTCGTCTGAGGGCTTTGAGAGAGCACATGTATGTAGTCGTACCTATATATCTGGTGAACATCATCCTGAGATGCTTGTATTTGCAACTTACCCTAACTTTATAATAAATCCTTGAAAGCTAGAAGTTGTTTGTGGTTCTTCCGAGCGGAGTACATTATTGATTGAACTAACCTGGTAAGAGATGCACCTTCTTTCCTCAATGACAGGCAACAAAGGTTCAGTCGACCAGAACGGGGTTTAGATCAAAGGTGATAAGATAGCGATCAAAATCCCGCCCCCGCAGTGGGCCATGAGAGGAGCCAGTGCAAGATGGCCTTAAGTTCCCTGATGGCCTCTCAGTCCAGAGGTGTTGGTGGCAACTATACTGAAGTGCCTGGTGGAGATAAAAGAGTCTACATTCTTAAAGACCTGGTGCCCAGTTATGGTGTAGGGAATGACATAGATGAAGGGTTTGCATTATGAGAGATGGCCCTGCACATGCACCAAATCCTAGAATAAGACTCGGGGTTGCATGTTAATGCACATGCCCATTTTTCTGAGGGATACCCTAGTGGCAATAGGTATAAATTATAATGAAGAAACCCTTATCAGTAAAGTCCGTCTGACCCCAATAAGTATTGCCTGAAGTTCAGGGATAGCGAAAAACAGGCACAGCAGCATTTGTAGATTTCAAAGTCTCATTTAGTAAAGCAATGGAAGGTTGGGTGAAAGGCAGCAAAGTAAAATATTTTGGCAGTCTGTACAATTTGTTTATGAGGGAGTCTTACAGAGTTATTGATTTACAACGTTGTGCCAGTATTTGAAAGTATCCAAGCTAACTGTGCCCAGGAAGATTTAGAAGTAAGCATATATCTGGCTCAGCACCAGTGTAGCTGCACTAGTATCTGGCGGGTATCACAAGAAATGTGGCCTGGTCTCACCTACCTCAGAAGGAACAATGGAGGGAAATATAACACAAGAGCAATCTCTAAACACCCCATAAAGAATTTTCAGGTTTGAGAATCCTATTCCTCTTCAGATCATTGGGGATGAGGTTTTATTGGGAAGAAGTCCTTGGAGCCATACCAGAACAGGTCAAATGACTGTCTCCAGTCATATCCCTAATCTTGGGCCAAAAGGAAGACCCCATCACTGAGCCTGCACTGACGGATGCCAGTGTAGTGCTGGGGAAAAGATTGCCACAGTTAGCATTGGGAACAGGATAGAGATAACTCTTGTGTCCCTTATTTACAAAGAGAAGATACCCAAGGCCCACATGCCCAATACCACTAAGAAATATAGGCAGTTGCCTACCGTCAATAGACCGAGTGTCCACTGATTGATGCTCTGTAAGAAACAGGAGCTAGTACGACTGCTGCCAGGTCTCATCTAATGTAGCCGGAGCAAGTTATCCCCAAACGAATACTGAAATGGCATTTGGTAGACAGCAAAAAATGCGATTTGTTAATGTGTTAATGAATCACAATTTGATGTTTATACATACCAAAAAGCATTTTTGAGGAAAACAACCTGATTATGTGACTTGGGTCATTTTTTACCTCAAAAAAGTGTTATACATCTGTCCTTTGTCTCTTTAGGTCCTGTAAATGTAATGATCAGTCAGATGACCTAACGTATATCAAAACATTTTGAGCAGATCTTATTTGACTTATAACCTTCTCATCAATATTCTGTAATTGTGGGAGGTTATTGGTTAATGCTATATGAACCCTATATTATTTGGTTGGTGATGGATCAAGCCCTGATCTTTGGACTGGGTAAGAGTGGTCTGCTTAATTCAGACACTCTGTTCATCACCACCCCCTTTTCTAAATCGTTTTTGGCCACTATAAGTGTGGCAGGGTATACTCAGGCATGAGTCCCTTTCTCACTGCTCCATCAGGATTCAAGCAAGCCGGGCCGAAGAGGCTGAAATGCCAGAAACCGGTCCCCGGTAGCTTGTCTCCTTTCTGGTGAAGAATTGGCTTGGTAGTTTGGTCTGCCCTGTTCCCATGATGCACTGGGCCAGGGACAGACTAATTTGCATATAGCCAGGTTCTGAGCTGGGATGGGGCAGTGAGATAAATAACGGTGATGGATCAAGCCCTGATCTTTGGACCGGGTAAGAGTGGTCTGCTTAATTCAGACACTCTGTTCATCACCACCCCCTTTTCTAAATCGTTTTTGGCCACTATAAGTGTGGCAGGGTATACTCAGACATGAGTCCCTTTCTCACTGCTCCATCAGGATTCAAGCAAGCCGGGCCGAAGAGGCTGAAATGCCAGAAACCGGTCCCCGGTAGCTTGTCTCCTTTCTGGTGAAGAATTGGCTTGGTAGTTTGGCTGCCCTGTTCCCATGATGCACTGGGCCAGGGACAGACTAATTTGCATATAGCCAGGTTCTGAGCTGGGATGGGGCAGTGAGATAAATAACGGTGATGGATCAAGCCCTGATCTTTGGACTGGGTAAGAGTGGTCTGCTTAATTCAGACACTCTGTTCATCACCACCCCCTTTTCTAAATCGTTTTTGGCCACTATAAGTGTGGCAGGGTATACTCAGACATGAGTCCCTTTCTCACTGCTCCATCAGGATTCAAGCAAGCCGGGCCGAAGAGGCTGAAATGCCAGAAACCGGTCCCCGGTAGCTTGTCTCCTTTCTGGTGAAGAATTGGCTTGGTAGTTTGGTCTGCCCTGTTCCCATGATGCACTGGGCCAGGGACAGACTAATTTGCATATAGCCAGGTTCTGAGCTGGGATGGGGCAGTGAGATAAATAACGGTGATGGATCAAGCCCTGATCTTTGGACTGGGTAAGAGTGGTCTGCTTAATTCAGACACTCTGTTCATCACCACCCCCTTTTCTAAATCGTTTTTGGCCACTATAAGTGTGGCAGGGTATACTCAGACATGAGTCCCTTTCTCACTGCTCCATCAGGATTCAAGCAAGCCGGGCCGAAGAGGCTGAAATGCCAGAAACCGGTCCCCGGTAGCTTGTCTCCTTTCTGGTGAAGAATTGGCTTGGTAGTTTGGTCTGCCCTGTTCCCATGATGCACTGGGCCAGGGACAGACTAATTTGCATATAGCCAGGTTCTGAGCTGGGATGGGGCAGTGAGATAAATAACGGTGATGGATCAAGCCCTGATCTTTTGACTGGGTAAGAGTGGTCTGCTTAATTCAGACACTCTGTTCATCACCACCCCCTTTTCTAAATCGTTTTTGGCCACTATAAGTGTGGCAGGGTATACTCAGACATGAGTCCCTTTCTCACTGCTCCATCAGGATTCAAGCAAGCCGGGCCGAAGAGGCTGAAATGCCAGAAACCGGTCCCCAGTAGCTTGTCTCCTTTCTGTTGAAGAATTGGCTTGGTAGTTTGGTCTGCCCTGTTCCCATGATGCACTGGGCCAGGGACAGACAAATTTGCATATAGCCAGGTTCTGAGCTGGGATGGGGCAGTGAGATAAATAACGGTGATGGATCAAGCCCTGATCTTTGGACTGGGTAAGAGTGGTCTGCTTAATTCAGACACTCTGTTCATCACCACCCCCTTTTCTAAATCGTTTTTGGCCACTATAAGTGTGGCAGGGTATACTCAGACATGAGTCCCTTTCTCACTGCTCCATCAGGATTCAAGCAAGCCGGGCCGAAGAGGCTGAAATGCCAGAAACCGGTCCCCGGTAGCTTGTCTCCTTTCTGGTGAAGAATTGGCTTGGTAGTTTGGTCTGCCCTGTTCCCATGATGCACTGGGCCAGGGACAGACTAATTTGCATATAGCCAGGTTCTGAGCTGGGATGGGGCAGTGAGATAAATAACGGTGATGGATCAAGCCCTGATCTTTGGACTGGGTAAGAGTGGTCTGCTTAATTCAGACACTCTGTTCATCACCACCCCCTTTTCTAAATCGTTTTTGGCCACTATAAGTGTGGCAGGGTATACTCAGACATGAGTCCCTTTCTCACTGCTCCATCAGGATTCAAGCAAGCCGGGCCGAAGAGGCTGAAATGCCAGAAACCGGTCCCCGGTAGCTTCTCTCCTTTCTGGTGAAGAATTGGCTTGGTAGTTTGGTCTGCCCTGTTCCCATGATGCACTGGGCCAGGGACAGACTAATTTGCATATAGCCAGGTTCTGAGCTGGGATGGGGCAGTGAGATAAATAACGGTGATGGATCAAGCCCTGATCTTTGGACTGGGTAAAAGTGGTCTGCTTAATTCAGACACTCTGTTCATCACCACCCCCTTTTCTAAATCGTTTTTGGCCACTATAAGTGTGGCAGGGTATACTCAGACATGAGTCCCTTTCTCACTGCTCCATCAGGATTCAAGCAAGCCGGGCCGAAGAGGCTGAAATGCCAGAAACCGGTCCCCGGTAGCTTGTCTCCTTTCTGGTGAAGAATTGGCTTGGTAGTTTGGTCTGCCCTGTTCCCATGATGCACTGGGCCAGGGACAGACTAATTTGCATATAGCCAGGTTCTGAGCTGGGATGGGGCAGTGAGATAAATAACGGTGATGGATCAAGCCCTGATCTTTGGACTGGGTAAGAGTGGTCTGCTTAATTCAGACACTCTGTTCATCACCACCCCCTTTTCTAAATCGTTTTTGGCCACTATAAGTGTGGCAGGGTATACTCAGACATGAGTCCCTTTCTCACTGCTCCATCAGGATTCAAGCAAGCCGGGCCGAAGAGGCTGAAATGCCAGAAACCGGTCCCCGGTAGCTTGTCTCCTTTCTGGTGAAGAATTGGCTTGGTAGTTTGGTCTGCCCTGTTCCCATGATGCACTGGGCCAGGGACAGACTAATTTGCATATAGCCAGGTTCTGAGCTGGGATGGGGCAGTGAGATAAATAACGGTGATGGATCAAGCCCTGATCTTTGGACTGGGTAAGAGTGGTCTGCTTAATTCAGACACTCTGTTCATCACCACCCCCTTTTCTAAATCGTTTTTGGCCACTATAAGTGTGGCAGGGTATACTCAGACATGAGTCCCTTTCTCACTGCTCCATCAGGATTCAAGCAAGCCGGGCCGAAGAGGCTGAAATGCCAGAAACCGGTCCCCGGTAGCTTGTCTCCTTTCTGGTGAAGAATTGGCTTGGTAGTTTGGTCTGCCCTGTTCCCATGATGCACTGGGCCAGGGACAGACTAATTTGCATATAGCCAGGTTCTGAGCTGGGATGGGGCAGTGAGATAAATAACGGTGATGGATCAAGCCCTGATCTTTGGACTGGGTAAGAGTGGTCTGCTTAATTCAGACACTCTGTTCATCACCACCCCCTTTTCTAAATCGTTGGTATTAGGGACAGCACCCCTGGGTGGAGTTAGATCAGATGCCTGAGGACCCTTTAGAGAGCGGATGGGTAGACAGAGAGGGGTCATGACTGGAGAACATAGGTTTTCACTTAGAGACTAAGAGTGGGTGATCTTCCTTGGAAGTCATTCGCAACTGACACCTTTTGTTAGGTTGGGATTTTGTTAAGTAGGGATACCATCCAGAACAGGGTAGGGACAGCCTAACCTGACTCTTTTATCCAGCTGTAAATGACTGAGAGAGCACAATACGTGCCTATGCTGGCAGCTCTATTAATTCTGGAATTAATCCTGGTAGTTTTCTTTGCTCGTCTGAGGGCTTTGAGAGAGCACATGTATGTAGTCGTACCTATATATCTGGTGAACATCATCCTGAGATGCTTGTATTTGCAACTTACCCTAACTTTATAATAAATCCTTGAAAGCTAGAAGTTGTTTGTGGTTCTTCCGAGTGGAGTACATTATTGATTGAACTAACCTGGTAAGAGATGCACCTTCTTTCCTCAATGACAGGCAACAAAGATTCAGTCGACCAGAACGGGGTTTAGATCAAAGGTGATAAGATAGCGATCAAAATCCCGCCCCCGCAGTGGGCCATGAGAGGAGCCAGTGCAAGATGGCCTTAAGTTCCCTGATGGCCTCTCAGTCCAGAGGTGTTGGTGGCAACTATACTGAAGTGCCTGGTGGAGATAAAAGAGTCTACATTCTTAAAGACCTGGTGCCCAGTTATGGTGTAGGGAATGACATAGATGAAGGGTTTGCATTATGAGAGATGGCCCTGCACATGCACCAAATCCTAGAATAAGACTGGGGGTTGCATGTTAATGCACATGCCCATTTTTCTGAGGGATACCCTAGTGGCAATAGGTATACATTATAATGAAGAAACCCTTATCAGTAAAGTCCGTCTGACCCCAATAAGTATTGCCTGAAGTTCAGGGATAGCGAAAAACAGGCACAGCTCATTTGTAGATTTCAAAGTCTCATTTAGTAAAGCAATGGAAGGTTGGGTGAAAGGCAGCAAAGTAAAATATTTTGGCAGTCTGTACAATTTGTTTATGAGGGAGTCTTACAGAGTTATTGATTTACAACGTTGTGCCAGTATTTGAAAGTATCCAAGCTAACTGTGCCCAGGAAGATTTAGAAGTAAGCATATATCTGGCTCAGCACCAGTGTAGCTGCACTAGTATCTGGCGGGTATCACAAGAAATGTGGCCTGGTCTCACCTACCTCAGAAGGAACAATGGAGGGAAATATAACACAAGAGCAATCTCTAAACACCCCATAAAGAATTTTCAGGTTTGAGAATCCTATTCCTCTTCAGATCATTGGGGATGAGGTTTTATTGGGAAGAAGTCCTTGGAGCCATACCAGAACAGGTCAAATGACTGTCTCCAGTCATATCCCTAATCTTGGGCCAAAAGGAAGACCCCATCACTGAGCCTGCACTGACGGATGCCAGTGTAGTGCTGGGGAAAAGATTGCCACAGTTAGCATTGGGAACAGGATAGAGATAACTCTTGTGTCCCTTATTTACAAAGAGAAGATACCCAAGGCCCACATGCCCAATACCACTAAGAAATATAGGCAGTTGCCTACCGTCAATAGACCGAGTGTCCACTGATTGATGCTCTGTAAGAAACAGGAGCTAGTACGACTGCTGCCAGGTCTCATCTAATGTAGCCGGAGCAAGTTATCCCCAAACGAATACTGAAACGGCATTTGGTAGACAGCAAAAAATGCGATTTGTTAATGTGTTAATGAATCACAATTTGATGTTTATACATACCAAAAAGCATTTTTGAGGAAAACAACCTGATTATGTGACTTGGGTCATTTTTTACCTCAAAAAAGTGTTATACATCTGTCCTTTGTCTCTTTAGGTCCTGTAAATGTAATGATCAGTCAGATGACCTAACGTATATCAAAACATTTTGAGCAGATCTTATTTGACTTATAACCTTCTCCTCAATATTCTGTAATTGTGGGAGGTTATTGGTTAATGCTATATGAACCCTATATTATTTGGTTGGCATAAGACAAGCTATTAGAGAAGTAAAGATCTTTACTCAGCTTGATTTACGAAGGGGTATCATCTCCTTAGAATTCTGCAATTGGTTGAAAGGAAAGACAATTTTAGCACCTCCTATAGACCATTATGAATATAGGGTCATGCCATTTAATCTGTGTAATGCCCCTTCAATTTTTCAATGATTTGTGTGTTCCATATTTTCTGATCTGATACTTCACACTATGCTGATTTACCCAGATGATATCTTGTTTTTTCCTAAAACTCCCGTCCAACATGAAATTGACCTGAAGAGGTTTAAAAAAAGTTAAAACAAAATCATCTTTAAGGCAACTCTGACATTTTTTCTTTAATCAAGTTTTAGTTGAAGATCTAGTCTTCTAATTCTCAATGGATGGTATTCTATAGATACAGACTTGCTCAGCATTTGTCAGTGTGAGTGTTAGTGATCTTCCAGTACTAGCAAACTTTCCAATATAAGCAAATCTCTCTCTTTTACTGGCTCCAGATGAGGTTTAAGATGGATCTATTCTGCAAATCCTGAGTGACTTGCCAGGCCTTTGCCATGTTAGGTGGGAAGTGCAGGATTCCCTCTAGAATTTCCCTGTTGCAAGAACAACATTTGAGGGGGTAAGAGTGGATGTTGTTGGGGCTCTTGATCCTAAGACAACCATCGGGAGCTTGTTTATTCTGGTGTTGGTGAACCATGCTATACTGTACCATTAGGCCATGTCATTAAAACAGTGACTTTACACATGGAAGCCAGTGCACTGATGGAAACAGTTACTGAGTAGGGTTTCCCAAGGATGCAGTGTTTGATAAAGAGACCAATTTCATTTCATCATACATGAGGTTTATGTGGGTTGAGTGTGGGGTTACCTTCAAGTTCTCTAGACCAAACCATCTCTAGACCAATGGACTTGTGGAAAGGTTTAAATAAGACTAGGGGTGGGTGAAGAATTCCACCCCAGTGGCGGAGTATGTTGAGTTTTTCCCAGTCCATGCGGAGTGCGGAGTGGGGAGTGCGAAGTTCAGAAGAACTCCACGAAAAGACACGGAGCTGAGTTTTTTTCGTTGAGCCGCTCACCAACAGTAAGCTGGTGAGCGCTTGCAAGAACAAATAACATGCTAAACCATCTTCTAGCAAGATTTCTCAATGTGGGCAGCTGCAGCAGGTCACAAGCACTCATGTTGAGAAATCTGGAGCGCAGCAGAGTTTTTCTGGCACTTGGCGGAATTACGTGGAGTAAAACTCTGCAAACTCCACCCAGGCTTAATCAACCCTGAAAGTTATGATCATTTATTTCTCTGAGTTCTTAAGGCATTCGATCAGGTGTCATACCCCCATTCCTGTTGAGTGTTTGAACTTTATATCAAAAACAAAATATTGTGATACAAAAATAGTGTGGGAGGAATATTGTGATATAAAAAATCTAGTGAACATAAATATTGAAGGTAAGAATATGGTTTTTAGTCTTGATTTTTATATAGTTGTAAAATATATTGTTTAGTAGCATTTTGTTAAATAGTTGTGAAATGTATTTTATGTATTTCATCTTCAAATAGGCTGACGGTATGTATATTTCTTTCAAAACGCTAAGTGGAGAAGTGTGGCTCACGGTGTAGAGCAGGCAGACCCGGAAGCTGAGGTCAGACCCGGGACCAGGGTTCAATTCCCGACGCGGCAGGGTCTTGAGCTCAAATGTCCACGGACTCGATAATTCTCGCTTCGGTGCCTGCTCTAATCATGGGTTCTCACTCTGCAACTCTGGGCATTAAGCTTGCTTAATCTCTACAACGGCCCCCCTGCGGCGGGATGCCTGGCTTTCACCTTGGGGATGCCCTGTAGGGGCTATCTCACAGGGAAAAGCCAGGACGGGTTCCCAAGGCAAGCGCCGGGAAACCTCCGGGTAGCTGTGCGCTCAATAAATGCAATAATAATAATAATAATAATAATAACTGTATTTATATTTTAAAATGTATATATTATTAATCTTCCAATAAACATATATGTTTAGTGTTGTTTTTAGTAGCAGGAAAAAGGATGGAGAGATCTTTCAATATGTGTAAATACTTTTTTTTCAATTTAATATTTATTTTTTTATTTAGTAATCTTGCACTTTTTAAATGTATAATTTTATATATATACATGTAAAGGTAAATTTTTTGTTATTTTTGATAATTTTTTACATTTAAGTTATAAATGTATGGTTTAGATGTTCTTGTTTCTAAAATGTATTAAATGTAGGTATTATTTATTTAAATGTATGCTTATGTTATTTCATGTGTATTTTGTGTTTATGATACTTAAAAAGGGAAACATTTTTAAAAAAGGCTTAATGTGTGAAGAGACAAGATGCCGTCGCTGTAAAAGACCGCATCGGTCCTCCGATCTCTTGCCGCTCAATGCCGATGATTAAGGCAGCACTGGGACTCATAAACATCACAATTGCCCCCCTGAAAGGGCATAGCCTGTGCCCTGCTTACCTGGAGCAAAGAAGTGATAACGCGGTTGGTGTGGTGGCCGGGTCTCGGACGTTCTTGGTAGCGCTGGGGGCATCCATTAAGCGAATCTATGTCTCTGCCCAAGCCACTGCTGATCTTCTGGCTGTGCTCGCAGTATGGCACAGGTGGCTCTTAGCATGGAAAAGCGCCAAATACAGTATGCCTCCCCATTCGGCTCGTCCTGCTTGTGACTAGAGCAGAGAAGCTGGGCCATCAGCTCCAACACCTTTCACTACGGCCACCACAGTGGTATTTCCTCCTCCACATTCCAAGGCCTCAAAGACCATTCTCTCCTGTGAAGAGCTTCAGTCAGTTATCACAACTCCAAAGACATCAGCGAACACACACAGGAGAAAAATCGCACCATTGCAATGAATGTGTGAAGAGCTTCAGTCAGTTATCACAACTCCAAAGACATCAGCGAACACACACAGAGGAAAAACCATACCATTGCAGTGAATGTGGAAGTAGTTTTAGTGATTCCTCAAATCTCAGGATTCATCAGCGAACACACACAGGGGAAAAGCCATTCCAGTGCAGTGAGTGTGTGAAGAGCTTCAGTCGGTTATCACATCTCCAATCACATCAGCGAATACATACTGGGGAAAAACCATACCAGTGCTCTGAATGTGTGAAGAGCTTCAGTCGGTTATCATAATTCCAAAGACATCAGCGAGCACACACTAGGGAAAAAGCATACCATTGCAATGAATGTGGAAGTAGTTTTAGTGATTCCTCAAATATCAGGATTCATCAGCGAACACACACAGGGGAAAAGCCATTGCAGTGCAGTGAATGTGTGAAGAGCTTCAGTCGGTTATCACATCTCCAATCACATCAGCTAACACATACTGGGGAAAAACCATTCCAGTGCAGTACAGTGCAATGTGTGAAGAGCTTCAGACGGTTATTAGACCTACAAAAACATAATCGAACACACACACTGGGGAAAAAACCATACAAGTGCAGTGAATGTGTGAAGAAATTCAGTCAGTTATCCGGAGCCACCAGCGAACACACACAGGGGAAAAAAACATACAAGTGCAGTGAATGTGGAAGTAGTTTTAGTGATTCCTCAACTCTCAGGAATCATCAGCGAAGACGCACAGGGGAAAAACCATTCCAGTGCAGTGAATATGTGAAGAGCTTCAGTCAGTTATCACAACTCCAAAAACATCAGCGAACACACACTGGGGAAAAGCCATTCAAGTGCAGTGAATGTGCAAAGTGCTTTAATTGGCTATCACAGCTACAATGTCATCAGCGAACACACACAGTTTAAAAGCCATTTAAGTGCAGTGAAAGTGTGAATAGATTTAGTCGATTAGAAAATCTACAAAGATGTATGGTTTAGATGTTCTTGTTTCTAAAATGTATTAAATGTAGGTATTATTTATTTAAATGTATGCTTATGTTATTTCATGTGTATTTTGTGTTTATGATACTTAAAAAGGGAAACATTTTTAAAAAAGGGTTAATGCGTGAAGAGACAAGATGGCGTCGCTGTAAAAGACCGCATCGGTCCTCCGATCTCTTGCTGCTCAATGCCGATGATTGAGGCAGCACTGAGACTCATAAACATCACAATTGCCCCCCTGAAAGAGCATAGCCTGTGCCCTGCTTACCTGGAGCAAAGAAGTGATAACGCAGTTGGTGTGGTGGCCGGGTCTCGGACGTTCTTGGTGGCGCTGGGGGCATCCATTAAGCGGATCTCTGTCTCTGCCCAAGTCACTGCTGATCTTCTGGCTGTGCTCGCAGTATGGCACCGGTGGCTCTTAGCATGGAAAAGCACCAAATACAGTATGCCTCCCAATTCTGCTCGTCCTGCTTGTGACTAGAGCAGAGAAGCTGAACCATCAGCTCCAACATCTTTCACTACGGCCACCACAGAGGTATGTCCTCCTCCACGTTCCAAGGCCTCAAAGACCATTCTCTCCTGTGAAGAGCTTCAGTCAGTTATCACAACTCCAAAGACATCAGCGAACACACACAGGAGAAAAATCGCACCATTGCAATGAATGTGTGAAGAGCTTCAGTCAGTTATCACAACTCCAAAGACATCAGCGAACACACACAGGGGAAAAACCATACCATTGCAGTGAATGTGGAAGTAGTTTTAGTGATTCCTCAAATCTCAGGATTCATCAGCGAACACACACAGGGGAAAAGCCATTCCAGTGCAGTGAGTGTGTGAAGAGCTTCAGTCGGTTATCACATCTCCAATCACATCAGCGAATACATACTGGGGAAAAACCATACCAGTGCTCTGAATGTGTGAAGAGCTTCAGTCGGTTATCATAATTCCAAAGACATCAGCGAGCACACACTAGGGAAAAAGCATACCATTGCAATGAATGTGGAAGTAGTTTTAGTGATTCCTCAAATATCAGGATTCATCAGCGAACACACACAGGGGAAAAGCCATTGCAGTGCAGTGAATGTGTGAAGAGCTTCAGTCGGTTATCACATCTCCAATCACATCAGCTAACACATACTGGGGAAAAACCATTCCAGTGCAGTACAGTGCAATGTGTGAAGAGCTTCAGACGGTTATTAGACCTACAAAAACATAATCGAACACACACACTGGGGAAAAAACCATACAAGTGCAGTGAATGTGTGAAGAAATTCAGTCAGTTATCCGGAGCCACCAGCGAACACACACAGGGGAAAAAAACATACAAGTGCAGTGAATGTGGAAGTAGTTTTAGTGATTCCTCAACTCTCAGGAATCATCAGCGAAGACGCACAGGGGAAAAACCATTCCAGTGCAGTGAATATGTGAAGAGCTTCAGTCAGTTATCACAACTCCAAAAACATCAGCGAACACACACTGGGGAAAAGCCATTCAAGTGCAGTGAATGTGCAAAGTGCTTTAATTGGCTATCACAGCTACAATGTCATCAGCGAACACACACAGTTTAAAAGCCATTTAAGTGCAGTGAAAGTGTGAATAGATTTAGTCGATTAGAAAATCTACAAAGATGTATGGTTTAGATGTTCTTGTTTCTAAAATGTATTAAATGTAGGTATTATTTATTTAAATGTATGCTTATGTTATTTCATGTGTATTTTGTGTTTATGATACTTAAAAAGGGAAACATTTTTAAAAAAGGGTTAATGCGTGAAGAGACAAGATGGCGTCGCTGTAAAAGACCGCATCGGTCCTCCGATCTCTTGCTGCTCAATGCCGATGATTGAGGCAGCACTGAGACTCATAAACATCACAATTGCCCCCCTGAAAGAGCATAGCCTGTGCCCTGCTTACCTGGAGCAAAGAAGTGATAACGCGGTTGGTGTGGTGGCCGGGTCTCGGACGTTCTTGGTGGCGCTGGGGGCATCCATTAAGCGGATCTCTGTCTCTGCCCAAGTCACTGCTGATCTTCTGGCTGTGCTCGCAGTATGGCACCGGTGGCTCTTAGCATGGAAAAGCACCAAATACAGTATGCCTCCCAATTCTGCTCGTCCTGCTTGTGACTAGAGCAGAGAAGCTGGACCATCAGCTCCAACATCTTTCACTACGGCCACCACAGAGGTATGTCCTCCTCCACGTTCCAAGGCCTCAAAGACCATTCTCTCCTGTGGACCAAAGAGTGCCCCTCAAGGAAGTAAGGGCTTGGTTGCCAATCCTAATAAGAGTAATGTCAACAACGAAAAGGGGGGGAAAAACAGAGGCTCCCCGCCAGCAGGCAATTACTGAGTTTTTCCCCCACACAACAATGGCCCTTGGAGGATGAAAGAGCACCATCATTGAGGTAGGAGGGGACGGGGAGGCTGAGCACCACTCCATAATTCAATGCAGGGAATTGAACCCCAATGACGGTGCCAATGTATGAAGGATGATCCAGAATCAGAACACCTGGATCACAACTCAGGGAAAAAGATTCCCTTAACAATCCCAGTTCATAACGTACCAGGAGCAGGGCAAGAGCAGGGTGCCACCCCACTGGAGGAAGTGTCTCAGATTGGGCAACGCTTTGTGACTACACCAGAGTTCTCAGGCTCTCCATTTTCAAATAGGTAGGACTAGAGACAAAGGCATTAATAAAGAGGGTCTCAAGCCACCGATCTCTTGAAGAATCACTAGACCTAGGGGACACATTCTTCTCCATGACTGACGGGTCTGACAAAAGCACTGCAATGACAGGGAAAGTGCATCTATATCCTCCAGCTCCGATTCCAGCTGCCAGGTGGATTGGCCCAATACGATAGTCCACAGGAAGAGAAACCTCAGGCAAAGCAAGGAACGGGCAAGGTAAGGAGCGCCCGAAGAAACAAGGAAGTCTTGCCTTAAAGTGGAATTATTCTGCCATGCAAAGGGATTATGAGGAGCCTAATTCAGTGGTCAGAAAGGGGCATAGCAGTTAAGACACAGAGGAGCCGGCCCTTAGACTGATATACGACTCAATAAAACAACATCGGGAAGAGGCACAACAAGATAGCAAAAAAACCTGCCTGGCAACAAAGAGGCTACAAGGGGCAGTTAGATATGTTGTGAAAGCCTGCACTGAAATGGGCAAAAGGATTACAGCAGAATAGGAATGCACTGCTGGATTAGAAAAGCAAAAAGACAAGATCAAACTGAAGCCCAGTATTCCTCAAAGCTCGCCTGGATTTCAAACTCTCATATGAAGGACAGACATTCTTCACTCGACCCAACTTCTGCCATGTGACTGTGAAAAGACACTCGTGCCTGACACAGTTGATCCAACCTTGTCAAGTGCAGGGGGAGAGGCGTAGCTATTATATCCAGCACGTTTGAAAATAATCCACAACCAAAAATTGAGAGTCTTCACATCTGAAATAAAGGCAAAGGAATATTTGGATGAAATAGAGAATGAGAGACTGAATGTGAGCAACAAAACAAATGTATCACTGGCACAATGAAGGAGTAAAATGAAGTAGTGAAGAGAGATTTTACCTAGAACGATGAGGGCATCGAGCGGTGGGGGAGGGACACAGGCACCCTCACCCAGGCCTCACACAGTCTGTTTGTCTAATTAATTGGGTGGGGGAGGGAAGTGCCCTGGGAGGAGAAAGTTTGGAACTCTGGGGAGAGGGGAGGGAGGAGGGAAGCGGTAGTTAAGGGAGGAAATAGAGCACACCAAGCACAAGGGAGATTCTAGACAAGAGTTGAAACCAGTTTTTGGGAAAGGAAGAACAAGAATAGGTCCAGTGACCTTTGCTCCCGAAACGTAACAAGTACACAAAGGCAGTCACTGTTCCTTGTAGAGGAAGAAAAAGGTAGAAATGTTTGTTGTGTGCTGCGGGGGACAGTGTGTCCTCATCATAATGCCCTCACACACCCCGAAGGATGTCATGCTTCATCCTTTGGGCTTTGCTCCTCATCCAGCCGGCGCTGTAAGGCCCTTTGGGTCCCCCGAAGGGTCTCTTTATTGGAGATCTTTTGATGAGAAGCCGTTTGGGTGCGTGGGTGTAAGTGGCAGGAGAGATCAGTTCCTTGAGCTAACCCTGAAGTTGAATGTGTTTTTAATCCCAGAAATAATGTTACTGGAGGTTAGTAGCTCAGGATCAGATGGTGCCCAACCATACTTTATGTTTTTGGCGATGGCAGTGGTCAAAATCTGTATCACCACAGCTTGGTTAAACCTTGTGGCCCCATACTTCTCGCAATGGCTTGAACGGCTCCTCTCCACTTTTAATATGGAGAAAGTAATCTATGAAAGAAAAGGCCGAAAGGTCAACACATTGGGAAAAAACAATATGGGCCCCAGTCTACTGGTGGAAGGCCAAGGTTGGAGGCCCCTGAAAAAATAACAGATTGGAATTCTGTTCATGAAGGTAATGCTGCTATTATTATAAAGTTTTTTTTTACCCCATGTCTATTAAATCAGAATAATAATTGACATTAAAAAGTAATAATGAAATTGAAAACATCATGTATATATGAAAGTAATGCTCCTTCTAAATATATACTTTTTATCCCAATGTATTTTTTATCACTATGAAATCTCTTGAATACCTGCATATGAATTTATTAATGTGCCCCGCTCAAAAATATCTCAAAATAAAGTTAAAAATAAAACAAAAGGGTTAATGTATTATTTTAATATTTAGAAAAGTTGTATTTGAATTTTACAAAAATGACAGTCTTTGCATTAATTTTACTAATACCATTTTTCATTTTTCATACATTTTTGTTAAAAATTAATTGTACATCTTTTAATGTTTTTTTATTTTAAAGAAAATGATTAATAATATTAAGGGATTCTGGATTTGCAGGGGAATTGTGTAGGGAGATTTTGGAAGCATTTGTTATTGGATTTATATTTTATTACTTGTTTTACTTTTCCAGAACTTTAGTTGTTAATTTCTTTTAGTAAAGAAAATACATTTAGAAATGCAAATATCAATATTGTAATTATTTTATGTCATTGTTAAAACTGTAATTAAAATGGTGTAAATCATTATTTAATAGTTTTCAATTTAAAAATGAATTTACAATTTTGAATTGTTTATTTAATTGTAATAATTTTGTTTTGTGTATACTGTGCTTTTGGGTGGACTACAGGGGCTCAACTCAGCCAGTAGTACTAATGCTCACCCGATACACTGAGCTGATGAGCTAATTGACAAGTTTGGGGCTACCCAGTTCCTAAGTACCTTTGATCTGACTTATTTATTGGCAGATTGCCCTAACTGAGAGTGCACTGGAGAGATCAACTTTTACTATGCCTAAGGGACATTTCTATTTCCAGTAAATGCCTTTTGGGTTAGGGAACACCCCTGCTACCTTCCAAAGGTTTGTCAACTAGTTCCTACCTGGGTTGGAGGAAATCAATGCTGACTACTTGAACAACATTGCAGTCTTCAGATCTAGATAACAAGACCACTTGACTCACCTAAAGAAAGGCTTGAAGGCCATGCAACAGACATACCGGACTATCAAGTGCCTACTTGGGCAGGGCTCTGTGATGAATATGGGCCACCAAGTTGGCAAAGGACTTGTACAGTCTCTCCAACCAAGATTCAGACTATCCTGGCCTCAAAGCCTACCAAGACTGAGACCCAAGCGACTACAGCACCTTACAACGCGTGGTCTTAGCACACGGTGGGTAACAATGTGGTTGTTACAACAACCACGTTGTTACAACCCGATGCTATTACTACACAAGTCATTACATCGACTTGCAGTAGATGGCTCTGTAACATTAGGAATGCATAATATATTATTCCAACTCCAGCCTACGCAAAGTAGTAATGGCCTTGTAACAACGCGGTTGTTGTAATGACTGTGTTGTAAAGGCATCGCAATCTAATGACCGCAATGTAAAGGTTGTTTCCCAACGCAAGAGTGAACCTTTTTAGGCCTTACTGGGCTGTACAGAATACTGGTGAAGGGGCATGGGTAATTGTTGCACCCCTGACTGAACTCACATCAAAGGAGCAACCCAGAAATATGATCTGCACGGAGGCTCAGTACAAGATGTTTGACACACTGAAGAAGCCCATGTGCTCAGCACCAGTCATCAAGGCACTTGAATTCAGGGAAGAATTTGTTCGGTGGACAGATGCTTCAGAGAATATCATTGGGGCAGTTATCTCATTGCTTAATCAGGCCTAACAAACTGTAAGTTTTATTGGTAGGCAGTTACCTACCAAGGGGCAAAGGTGGAGTGCATTTGAGAGAAAAGGATTTGTAGTGGTTTGAATACCATACCTGTTTCATACTCTTTTTTTGGTTTAGTAGACAACAGGACTCTCAAGTGGCTAATGCAGGAAGAGAATTCCAAAAAGTTGATGGGGTCCACTTCCCTAGAGGGTATGGACTTCATGGTGGAACACTGTCCTGGACTGACCACTCCGTTGTTTATGGTATTTCCAGATCTTTCTGCCTCAGCGATCATAACTACCATGAGCCTTGGCATTGTAGCCAGCAAGGAAGGGTGCATGGTATTTAAAAGGTGTACATATAGAAATGTGAAGTTATTGTTGGAAATTGGGATGGTGGTTGACTGTGCATGTGCCCCAGTCAAGCACTAACTACAATACTAGTCAGGGTAAGAAGCAGGCAAACCCTTAGTTAACCTTTGCTAACTTGAAATAGAGCAGTCAGGCTTAACATAGAGGAATGTGTAAAGTATTTGTGCAAGATTTCAAACATTAAAACAGTGAAACAGCACACACAAAGATTCCAGGTTTGAAAAGTAGAGTTTATTCTAACAAATAATACAAGGCCAAAATGACAAAAATCCAATAGGTAGAACTTGCGATTTTGAATTGCAAAGTTTTAATGAAAAATAGTGCTAAGAAGCAAAAAGCGCTATTGGGGATATCTGGTTGTACTAGACTTGGGCACAGTCAATAATTCATGACAAGTGTGGTAGAGCAGGGATGGTTTCATGAACCCAGTTAGGCCTGCTTAACCAAGTACTCTAATTCTGGTTGCAGAGCTCTTGTGTGGATCCGAGTAGAAAAGTCCTTGTGCAGCTGAGGCGATGCATAATTTCTGAGATGCAACGGCCCTCATGCATCTATGCTGAAAATTCTGTTGATTGGGCTTGCAATTTGAAGGCAGGTGTTGTGGATGTGAGGCGCAGCAAATGCGATGGGTCCGTACCAAGGAGCGGTGAAGCTACGATGCGGAGGACCTTCGTCATCATCGAGGCTGCCAACAAGAAGGGATGCAAGGAGCTTGCACCGTGGATATGGCATTATGCAGCAGTGGTTCTGAAGGCAAGACATAGGTCCCAGATGCAGGAGGCTGCAGTAATACAAGTCTTTTGTGACAGATCTCATGCACGCATCAGTAGCAATGCATTGGTTCTGCTCGAAGATGCGCTGCTCAGCCGAGGGGATACATCAGTTCTGCTTGGGGCTGCATTGTTCAGCAGAGGTTGTGTAAGTTTGGCTGTAGATTCACCTTAGACCCACGTTCAAAAGTTCAGGCCTGGAGTGGCACCACTTGGCAGGGAAGACTCACAGATTGCAGAATCTAGGTGCATAAGCAGGTTGGTTGGAAGCCTTTTATGTCCCTGTTACTTCACATCAGGAGGACAGCCAACCCTTGGAGTCACTTTGGGATCTGGCGATAAGTGATGCAGGTCCAGTCCTTCTCACCCAGGCAGGAAGGCAGCAGGTCAGCAGGTCAGCTCAGTAGAGCAGCAGTCCAACATGGCAGCAGTCCTTCGGCAGCACAGCAGTCTTTCTTCCTGGCAGAGTATCCACAGGTACAGAAGTGTACTGGAGGGGTTGGGTCTGAGGTCCAGTTTTTATACACAGTTGTGCCTTTGAATTGGGGGAGACTTCAAAGAAAAGCCTTTGAATTCCATAGATGTACTCCCTTCCTTCCCTGGCTCCAGCCTCACTACAGGGGGGTATGCAGTCCTATGTTTGGGGATAGGACACAGCCTATTTGGGTGTAAGTGAGGCAGTTTCGAGTTCCTCCCTCCCATACTGCCATGACGCCCATCAATTCACACCTAAGCTCCCATTATGTGTGACTGTTCAGGAGGAATACACCAAGCCCAGCTATCTCCAGCTAACTGCGATAGTCGTAGCACGCCTCAACGGGTTGGGAAGCCCCAATGATGAAGCATGTCACCGTGAGGAAACTCCGGTGAGTGAGGGGACTATAAAGAAAAAGTTTTCTTTCCTTGTTTCTGAAATAGACCTAAAGGTGTCATGTTCCAGTAGTTAGTCAGGTTCTCTGGATCTGAATTTTTCAGATCTTTTTTGAATAGAGTAAGAAAATGCCAACTTTCTAAAAGTTACAGTTTCAGAATTGCAATTTAAAATCCGACTTCTTCATAAGTTTGGATTATAAATTGCGATTCCAGAGACACCAGACTTATAGGGTTTGTCTCTTCAAAGTTGGAAAATACAATCACAAAATGTAATTTGGTAATCATAATGTTATCCTATGTAAGAGATAGTGCTTACAGTAGTGAAAAACGAATTTGAGAATTTTTCACTACCAGCAGAAGCGGCTCCTGGTGGGAGTGCTGCCGGGCGGTGATGTGGGGAGGGAGGGAGCAAGGTGGGGGTTAGTAAACACCAGAATATGGATGAATACAGGTAAGTAGAAAATTAAATCAATAAAACGAATTTCGTTGTGCATCGAAATTCCCGCCAGGAGCCGCTATTGACTACCAGTATATATATAAAAAGTATGACTTCATGTCCTGTCTTTTAAATACATGGAACCCTCCCCTCTAGGTTATTCAGGGCCTACCTTAGGTGTGACTTAAATATAAAACAAAGGAAGGCTTGGGTCTGGTAAAATAATTCATTTGGCAGTGTGAAATGCAGGCACAGTCTCCGGAATGGAATAAAAAAGGCACGAACAGCAGGAAAGGCTTTCTCATATCAAGCGCTATTATTATGGAACCAACTCCCAATTGTCTTAAGATTATGCTCAGACCATCTGAAATTCGGAAAGCCTTGGAAACAGCCCTATTAGACCAGCCGACTACATCTGCTTCTGCTGCAAATCCACGAGCGTGAGATATACTTCAGATTGTGATTCATGCGCTATATAAGCCTATAAACTAATCTAAATGGCAAGCCTGAGACATCGATAAAGAACTTCTTAGTTGGGTGGCACAATCAGTGCTGCAAGCTCACAAGTAGGGTTTAGGTTACTGTCCCTAGGCCAATGTAGCACACTTTATCTAGTACATTAAATATGCCAGTTAGGTATGAACCCTGGGCTTGGTGTATTCCTAATGAACAGTCACACATAATGGGAGCTTAGGTGTGAATTGATGGACGTCATGGCAGTATGGGAGGGAGGAACTGGAAACTGCCTCACTTACACCCAAATTGTAATTGTAATTGTTGTGTCTTGTAAAGCGCACTGCTACCCGGAGGCCTCGTAGCGCTATAGACCGCTGGGGAACCCGTCCTGGCTTTCCCTGTGAGATAGTCCCTCCTGGGGGTCTCCAAGGTGAAGCCAGGCATCCCCGGCGTTTGTGTGGGGCCGTTGTGGAGATGAGGCAAGCTAATGCCCAGAGTTGCCGAGTGTGCTCCCCGGTCGGAGTAGGCACCGATGCGAGAATTATCAGTCCGCTGATCCTGGTCCAAGACCCTGCTGCGTCGGGAATCGAACCCTGGTCCCGGGCCGTTCTCTGCACTCGGGTCTGCCGCCTCTAACCAGTGAGCCACACCTCTCCACCAATAGGCTGTGTCCTATGCAGCCCAGAGTGCTCCGACAGAGTCGTGGGCATCAGATCTTGCATGCTTTTTTACGACCAAGATCAAGCTGATACAAGATTCCTTTCCGCCGCGGCCGGCTGGGGCCTTCCTTTATTCTAAGGCTGGTCTATCTCCATCGGCGTCTGTAGGGCCAGTCTTATCTGACTTCCCGCCTATTTCAACTGCTGCGTCCCTGACACTTCTCGCCAATCTCAAATCCGGATCGCCGCTCGATCCATGCACGGCCAAATTTTTGGCGAAGATGGCGGCAGTCGTAAATCCACTGGTCAACCCCCTTCTGAATTTCTCGCTGAGCCAGGGAGTGGTCCCTGTGGCTTGGAAACAAGCTATGGTTATCCCCCTTATTAAGAAGCCCAGCTTGGCCCCCGAGGTTTGGCCAATTATAGGCCTATTTCTCTTCTCCCCGCCCTGGCCAAGACCGTGGAGAAGCACGTGCATAACGTGCTTTCCAATTTATTGGAGTCCCACGATCTCCTCCATTCCACTCAATCAGGCTTTCGTCCCAATCTTAGTACAGAGACGGCGCTGCTGGAGGTGTCTGAGGCCATCCAGGAGACGCTAGACCTGGGTGGTAGAGCCATGCTGATCATGCTGGATTTGTCAGCGGCTTTCGACACCGTCCCCCATGAGGATCTGCTCGTCAGACTTCATGAGATCGGTCTGAGGGGGACGGTGCTCAGCTGGTTTACATCTTTTTTGGCCGGCTGCCGACAGACGGTCTGGGCCTCTTCTACCTCTGCCCAGATGCCGCCACTGGGAGTCGGAGTCCCACAGGGCTCTGTATTGAGCCTGACTCTCTTCAATATCTTAATGACCCCTCTGGCGGCTGTGGCCGAGTCCTTCTGGGCCCAGATCGTATCCTACGCAGATGACACCCAGCTGCTCTTCACCTGCCGGAAAGGAGAGGATTTTGATGGAGAGAGCATCCGTGAGTGCCTTGGGGCTGTGTTCAAATGGCTCCAACTGAACAGCCTCAAGTGCAACTCAGACAAATCGGAGGTGCTCTTCTTCGGTTGTCAATCCGATCCGGACTGGCAGGTATGGTGGCCGGCCGACATGTCTCCTCCGGGGCGGTCATCTCAGTTAGCTAAGAATCTGGGGGTTAAAATTGACAACGGTCTGACCCTGAGATCTCAGATCCTTACCCTCAATGGCACCTGCTTTGGGCTTCTCCGCATGCTTAGGAAGTTTTTTCCGTTGCTCTCCGAGGACCATAGGAGGATTACGGTTCAGGCCCTGATTGGGTCAAGACTGGATTACTCCAATGTCCTATATCTCGGCCTGCCCGAATATCTCCTGCAACGGATGCAGGTGGTCCAGAATGCTGCAGCACGTGCCATTTTTGGCTTGCAGAGGCGAGTCAGAGTCACTGGCCTGTTGCAGTCGCTTCATTGGCTGCCTATCCGACAGCGGATAGTTTTTAAAGCTTTAACCCTCGCTCATAAGGCCTTTTATGCCACGGGGGCGAAATACCTTCAGAAGAGGTTAGCTTCCTATCGTCCTAGTCGATCTTTGAGGTCAGAGTCGAAGTTTCTTGCCATTGTTCCGCGTTTGAGGAGTAAGCATAGGCGGAAAATCCATTACGCTCGCGGATTTTACGGATTTTCGGTAAATTCGCAATCCACGAGATCCGCGAATTTCCCGCGAAATCCGCAAATTCACACGCAGCGGATTTTTTGCTGTGTGCGGTGTAAGTTCGCAATTGCGAACTGGTACAAAACCCTCGCGAATGGGCAGAAATCCTTGTGAACTGGCAGAAATGCTTGCGAACACAAAAAAAGCATTCAGCAGGTTCAAAAGTTCAAACTCATCATTAGTAACCATTCCCTGTAGTGCTTCCTGACAAGGGCCCCTCCAGAGTCCAGTTGCTAGTTGCAACAATTATATGACCCTGCTCTGACCCTCACAGCAGGCTCATAGAATAGCTACAAGTAGGCCACAAAGGTCCTGGAAAAAATATTGCACTGCAACAGAAAGCAAATTACAGTTAAGGAAGCAGGTGCCAGACTGGATTTTTAAAACAGTGACACATTAATAAATCAACCCCAAATTAATTCATGTCAGTTGAAGCAGGCAGGTGTGCTTGCTTTTCCCCCCATAATCTACAGTGATGATGAACCAGAGGGTGGCATTGATGCACCGAAGGATTGCATGGGTGAAACAGAGGGTGGCAGGGGTGAAACAGAGGGTTCTGGGAACCTGTGATGATGAACCAGACGTAGAAACAACATAATCGTGACCGTTACGAGCCGACATGTAAGTTCGCAATTGCGAACTGGTACAAAACCCTCGCGAACTGGCAGAAATCCTTGCGAACTGGCAGAAATCCTTGCAAACACAAAAAAAGCATTCAGCAGGTTCAAAAGTTCAAACTCATCATTAGTAACCATTCCCTGTAGTGCTTCCTGACAAGGGCCCCTCCAGAGTTCAGTTGCTAGTTGCAACAATTATATGACCCTGCTCTGACCCTCACAGCAGGCTCATAGAATAGCTACAAGTAGGCCACAAAGGTCCTGGAAAAAAAAATTGCACTGCAACAGAAAGCAAATTACAGATAAGGAAGCAGGTGCCAGACTGGAATTTTAAAACAGTGACACATTAATAAATCAACCCCAAATTAATTCATGTCAGTTGAAGCAGGCAGGTGTGCTTGCTTTTCCCCCCATAATCTACCCTGATGATGAACCAGAGGGCGTCATTGATGCACCAGAGGATGGCATGGGTAAAACAGAGGGTGGCAGGGGTGAAACAGAGGGTTTAGGGAACCTGTGATGATGAACCAGACGTAGAAACAACATAATCGTGACCGTTGCGAGCCAACATGTAAGTTTGCAATTGCGAACTGGTACAAAACCCTCGCGAACTGGCAGAAATCCTTGCAAACTGGCAGAAATCCTTGCGAACACAAAAAAAAGAAATTCGCGAGAATTCGCGGATTTTGCGGATTGCGAGTTCGCAAATTTGCAAAATTTGCGAACGCCATATTCGTAAAATTCGCCCATGCTTAGTGAGGAGGGCACGTATTGGAGGTCGCTCTTTATGCTTCAGGCCCCTCAGCTTTGGAACACTTTGCCCCTGACGTTACGCAGCACCTCTAATCTGCTGGCTTTTAGGAAGGGTTTGAAAACCTGGCTCTTTGCCTCCTAGCTTCTTGTAATGCTTTGTTGACCCTGTTTTCTTTTATCTTGCTGTGTTGTGCTTGTCTTTCTTGGTTGTCAATAAAGCGCCGGGACACTCTTCTGAGTAGCCGAGCGCTATAAAAGACATAAAATAACATAACATAACATACCAACCAATGTTAAAATGGTGCAGAGAGAGAGCACATGTCAGTGCCCAGCAGTGGAGACTCGGCGCCGAGTAGAACGAACGGAAGACTTATCAAGGTCTTCAAGAATCTTTAAAATAGAAAGATAAGACTCATCTCCACGCAGCGAGTCGTACTATCCTACCAAGACATACTTCCACGACTGTCCTTATGTCTTATAATACTCAACGTGGGGCCTAATATCTTGAAGTCACAAAGGTGGAACCTATATCTGGAATAGCTCGCTGTGATCACTACACCTAATAGGACTCTTAATATCGACGCTTCACACTTGTATCCTTTTGAATCATAGACCTCTCCGACGCCAGACCAGTATAGACTAACTAAGATAGCCTTGAAAAAGCCCTGGTGAGGGCGAAACACGTGTCGGCAGTGTAAAGCTGGAATTTCTTTTTAATATATTTGACTAATAAAGAACTTGAAGCACAACATTTGTTTTTTTGGATCCATACTTTGAAGCTCCTATTGAACCTACGGTTGATGTTGGTGTAACTACCTTGAAAAAAACTATTATCCTACAGAATTGTTCTCTGATAACTGACTTTGTAGAGGGTGCTTGTGCAACTTGGTTGTCTCTTGGTTCTTGGTATTTGCATTAAGTTGCATTGTTCAAAACACCCCTGGTGGTGGGTGTCTTATCAAGTTCTCAGTGCACCTCTTTTGATACTTCACGTATAAGTTGTCCAGTGAGAATAACCTTAACAGAAGGTGCGGACGTTTTCTCTGGGTGAGAAACACTACCACCAAGTTTGTTGTATAATGTTTTTAGCACTGTTTAGCAGCAGTAAAGTTTCCAAAGTCCTAAGGTCTACAAAATTAAATTCATCAAAACATAGGAGACGGAAGGTAAAATGATTGGGAGTGACCTTGCAGAAAGCCTTTTCAGCAGTTATCATTTCCTTACAGTCATTAGCCCCCAAATGTTAATTACACTGCAGAAATGCTAGTTGGCTCATAGAGAAATACTGCGAAGGGATATTAAGTATGAATTCTGCTATCTCAGGCTAAGGACAACCTAGAGAAATTATTAAACTATTATTTTTAATGTTTATTGAAAGCCCAACTTAATGGCAACTTTAGATTATTAATAAATATTAAGGAAAAGTAACTTTTTTAGAAAGTTAACTGTTCCCGGCCTGAAGCTCATGGGGGCTAATGTGCATTTCCTCTCCGGCTGCAGCACTGTGAGTGTTTAAATCCTGATACGGTGTGAAAACTTGTCTAGGGACGCAGACAAAGGCCTGGGAGTGGGAAGGTGTTATTCTTCCTCTGGTAGTGTGGGCAGTTGGGGTGGACACAGGAGCTTAATCTACTCCCTCCCGTGTCACAGGCAAATATTAGTTGACACCTGGACATCCCATTCCTTTTGCTCCCCTAGGCAAGCAGGCACCAAACACAGTTGGGGGAAACCCTCACTCAGAACTGGTTTGGAGTGACTACAGAGGAGGGACTGCTAATTTCCAATCCACACCTCTACACATGGGGTGAAGGGTTTCTATATGTTGGGATCAGAGAGTGAGTGGCATGGTGTGATTGCCTGCATTATATCAGACAGGAAATACTGAACAAGTGGTTATAATTACCCCTGAAAACTTTTACCTCATGGTTAATAAAAGCCAAGGAGTCATCAGCACCCAGTAGCTGGTGTTAGCCATACATGTGGCATCCCCTGGTACCCACGTCAGAATACTACTGGACCTGAGGAAGATAGTACCTGCTGTCTGTGACCTGAGTGGGGCATTGAAGGACTGCACCTACTCCCTCATATACCCAAGACAAAGAAGGGTACTCTGAGAGTCAGTTGACTGACCTCCTGTCTGGCAACAGCGCTACAAAAAGCTATAGGATGCATTGTCCTGCACATTTCAGATAACCAATTACAACTGGACCTGACCTGGCACTGCTGGTGCCTCTGCTAGAGTGAGACCTGACCCAAAAGTGCTGTTCCTGCGGTCCTGTATCCCTGAACTGTGTCTGGCTGAACTTCTCCTAAAACCTCTCAAGGCCTTCTTTTGATTTTTTATTGGCGTAGAAGACCTCTGGGGGACCAGAACAAACCTGCCAAGCTGGCCTGACCAAGATGCATTGCTACTATGCCACAGAAACTATTTTCTCCCAATCATAGTTTCAGTGAGACCTCATATGGAGCCTGCAGCTTTACGCACAGGATGATTCCTAGCTCCGAAAATTAGACTTGTGGCCACATGTACAAAAGGATTTAGTGGTTGCAAATGGACATTTGTGCCATTTGCGATTGCTAAATAGGCTTTTGGCATGAGCAAACCCTATTTTGTGAGCTGGTAACCTATTACCGACTTGCAAAATAAGGTTTGCCAGTGGGTATTAGGAAGAGGCGTGACAAGGGCGTCCCTTCCTGATACCTGGAGTCACAGGGAAAAGACCAGCAAACTGCCCCAGCACATGCTTGCCGTCTCTGTGCTGTCTGTGGTGCTGGTCTGTCGGGGAGAGAGGACTACTCTCTTCACTGACCCATCTTGCACAATGTGGCACTGTCTCAGTTTCCTCTTCTCCTCCCTCATTCCCTCATCTGTGACCATCAACATGGTCATGACTGCCCATTCTTTGTGGGGTTTTAACCTATTGACATGCATGAACCTGTGGGGGTTTGTGGGGTGTTAAGGTCTACAAGTAGGTAGCCTCACCCTCCCTCTCAAGGATTGGATAGGGCCCAGTCCACTTGTCCTGGAGGGCCCTGGGAGCCACAGGCTTTATCACTCAAACCAATTATCCTGGAGTGCACTCAGGCATGGAAGCCTTTTGGTCATGCCAATGCTTCATGAGCTCCTATCTGACTTTCAGTTTTCTGTTTGCTCTGTACTTGCACAATGCCATGCAAGATCCCAGTTCTAGTACATATTCCAGCACATAGTCTTGACAGGCTGTTCCTTTAACTCTTTTTCCAGTCACACTGGCCGTCTTACAGGGTGCTCAAATATCAATTCACACAGGCTAAAGCCATGCCCTTTTGTGTGACCTCCCTGTAGGCAAACAGTAGGCATCAGAGGAAAACATATAATCTACTCCTGCATATGTCAGAAAAATCATTGATCCTTTCATCTGAGCCATTATTCTGGGGATGGTGTAGAGTGGTGAACTTGTAGGTACACCAAATTCCAAATACTTTGCCTTCAGGTAGATAGACATGATATACTTGTTCCCTGATGCAGTTGGTGGTTCTAGGGTACCAACAATGTCCTTCTCCACCCTCTCAAAGTGAGACTGAACCACTGGCAGTTGTATCAAGGGAGTCTTTGGCTTACTCACTGTCCTGCCACTGGCCTGACGGGTGGCACAGGAGAAGCAAAACTCATTCACTTTGGCAAACATGTTGGGCCAATATAAATGGTAAAACTACCAGTTCTAAGTCTTATTATTATCCAAAAGACCTGCCAAGGGGATGTCATGACTTAATGTGGGAAGGAATTCTCTGTACTTTTGGGGGACCTTCAACCTCCTAGCCTCACAATTTAGAACACCATACTCACAGTAGACTCTGTGGAATACACTGAAATCCCCTTCCTCTTGCTTGGAGGCGGTATGTCTCAAACTCTCAAGGGTGAGACTCGTTTTCTGCCCCTAACAAAACTTCTCATTGGAGGGTCCACTTGCTCCTGGCAATTCAGCTAAATCTGACAGATCTTGCAGGGATGGAATCCCTTCCTCAGAAGTCAGCTCCAACCCCCCAGGGTCAGATTCATGTTACACCTCTGATGTTCCTTGGGCTAGTTCACCAGATCCATTGCCCTTTCCCTTGCCATTGGATGCTAGGCCAATTTTGCAGCATTTTCCCTATGGATAGTCCATGACTTGGTCACATCACATGCCCACTCAGGGAGATCCAGCATCATTGTATGGACCATTCTCTACACCCTCTGACTAGTCAGATGCTTCAAGATAATTTCCCAGTAGACACTCTACTGTAGCGGCTCCTGGTGAAAGTGCTGCAGGGCGGTGATGTGGGGCGGGGAGGGGCAGGGTGGGGGGTAGTAACCACTGGAATACGGATGAATGCAGGTAAGTAGACAATTAAATCAATAAAACAAATTTTGTTGCGCGCGCTGCATCACATTTGGCGATGCAGTGCGCAAAACAAAATTTACTTTATTGATTTAATTGTCTACTTACCTGCATTCATCCGTATTCCGGTGCTAACTACCCCCCACCCTGCCCCTACCCCGCCCCAAGTCACCGCCCGGCAGCACTTAAACCAGGAGCCACTACTGTCCTTTAGTATATACAAGAGGTATTGAATGCTCGATGTAATAAGGTAGTTTGACACTTTGGAACCTTTAATTCCAAAGTCTAATTTGTATATAATTTTTATGTAAAGGCAGCCTGAAAGCAATGCTGCCTTTACAGCGATGGCAGACAACCCAGTACTTCACTCTTAAGTTCATTAAGACTACTGGGCCTCTAAACCTACATGCCCTATTATTTACTAGGGCCGTACAGGTTGGCTGTCAGTACCAATTGCATTTAAACCTCATTACTACATACCTTATAATCAGAGCACTGGTACTAGGTCTGGTAAGCAGAGCCCAGGGCACAGTAGAAGTCAGTTACCACCAGTATCAATCAAAAAATGGGGGTGATCTAGCAAAAACTATGACTTTCTCATAACAACTTTAGCAGAATTGCAACTTGCAGTACTCACCATCAAACAGATACATATATATTAGCTACTCATCATTGTCACAAAACAAATCCACCAATAATCATTACCACTTTTTTTCCACTCTGTGAGTAGTCTGTGACTGTGCAAGTATGCTCCCCCAACTTGCTGAGCTTGATTTGTATCCCTTATTCCTAAGCTGTGAACCCCTAACATCTGTTTTGGAGTTACTTGTCCGTGTGTTGTGATTAGTATAGTCCTCAATAATTTTTGAACTTAGTAACTACACTACCTTTAACTTATCAACCAACTTCAAGCAACAAGAGATGAAAGACATCGGATATGTCTACCCCCCAATCTTTTTCTCAGAAAGTGCACGAATATCTGCGAGCACAATCCTCTATTTCCACCATCTCTTCCTATAACTTTGAACACCATTCATATTGATTCCTCTTCCCCTAGACATTGCTAGATAAAAACTTTGCTTTTATATTCTAGAGCCCTTTTTACCCTCTACTAGCCCAATGACTTTTATTCATGCCTCACATAGAACATTGCACTTTGAAGTTATATATCCTCAAAGTTTGTAGACATGGATATATTATATTAGTAAATCTATACTAGCCTATGAATACTCAACTTTGTAGTATTGTAGTACTTAATATTTTGAAATCAGTATTTTGGCAGGCTTATATTTAAAGCTCAATATTGAGGTAGAACACCACGTTGGAAATGTGCTTCTGAGAAGAACATCAGTAAAACTGCAGAGAAAAAACATTCACCCCCAAATGTATGAGGGTGTACAGGAAGTAGAAATGTGTTACTTTTAGTCTTGAATACAGATACACCATATATATGTTTGAGAACCAAGTTCTACTGCAGCTTCGGAGACATTCTTCTCCGAAGCTCTGCGCTCCTCTGGGGCTCGTGTGTTAGGTCATTGTGTTCTGCATCCTGTATTCCATGTTGGAATCTGTGATGAGTTAGAAGTGAGGCAGTTGGACTGGAAGCTGTGGATGAAGGTCCCAGTCCTCACTGATGGAATTAACTTCTCTTTAGTTTACCTTTTCTCTGCAATCCTGGATTTCTGCCATCTTGTCCAAACCACACTGCCTTCCCCAAGAGTTGTACATTTCCTCCAATTGTATGGTGAAATCGCAGGGAAACAGTTTCCATCTTTTCTCTGTATTAGGCACCCAGCATATTTCCTTTCAACGTCTCCATTATTCCTGTCCTCTGCACTCCCTGTACTAGCATTGTCAGCCTTAAGAAATTCAAAGGCCATTCTAGCTTGCATTTTGCACATACAAAATCTTAATCAAGGGGATTCTGCCTGGTCCCCTCTGTGCTTCCTTTCTTTTGTTGTAGATGCTATTTAATCCCAAAATACAAACATGAAGGTATTTAGAGTTCCAGAAAAGTGATTTGTCTTATGGAGCTTTAAGCATGCCGTTTTTGGACTTCACTGACATATTTAATTGAGGTTCTAGAAGTTCAAAAACCAAGCTGGGTGCACCGTAGGCTACCTACAAGATCATCAACCATTTTTCTTGCAAAAAGTATGAAAAATGCTAAACATTCAAAGTTTTCTGAAAGGGGTTCCATTAGAAAATAGACCCTTTCACAAGTGTTTTATAAATGAGTGTGATTTGTTTTGAGTGCACGTTTTTTGGCACAGGAAGATTGAGCAATTTCACCAGAATGAAAAGATGTTAAACTAAGGCCAGGACTCGAACCTGCACCCTACTTTCTAAAGCCAGCAGCTTTAGCCATTGGACCCCATATCTGCTGCGGTGTAAGCACATATAGTAAGTGTATTTTTTATGCATTTGGGTAATGAATCTTGCCAGCCTCCCCGGACTGTTGATGAATGATGTGTTCATACATTTCACGGTCATCTTTTGGTTGTATTTAACAACATGGAATTGTGGTGTGAGCCGGCCAAAAGAGGTAGTTGTGCCACAACACATCTTACACTGTCTGCCTGATTGTGCATATGATGTGTGAGATATCTTATGCAAGGGATGCTGCAGGCCACACAGCTATTATTGTTTGAAAACTTCTTTTCATCAATATGAATCAGGCTTAGGATGGCATGAGCAGCAAACCACAGAAGAAACACACCTTGGGATTGACAAAAGGCTTTGCCTTCATAATGCGAGTGGCAAGCTATTGGTATGCTGTTATATCCTGCCCTTCCTCTCTCTTTGTCCCTCCTTAGTGTTAGTGTCTTCTTGTCTATGTCATGTCTCTGTGATGTCATACATGATTCTACCTGTTGCTATTCAAGGGATTTATCAGTTACCTGGAGGCTGAGCAGTAAGTTATCTGCTCCCGGTGGGGTTTCTTACCATATTACACTCCTACTTGAATGCTGTACCTGACTATCTAATCCCAAGAATAAATATACTATGTGAACATTACAACAAGGACCCATCATTTTTATTTTATTGAATTTAACACATGCGTATAAAGCATTGATAGAACAAAAAGATCCACCAGAAATAACAAAAATCTAAATAGTGAAAAAAAAGACCTACTTAAAATATCTCCAAGCGGAACATTGAACTCAATATTTTCAAGCTTCATAAAAGGTATAGTTTATTTTTAAAACACTTTTCCTGCAGTAGCACATAACAGAGTAAAAGTGCTACTTTAAACAAAAATGCATTAGAATTTTTCAGCTCTGGTCTTGGGAATATTAGCTGCTGCTGAAACACCTCTTGTCGAACTGGATCGCCTCTTTCTCGCAGATCCACTTGGCTTTGTTATTGCAGTAAAGAGGAAAGATCTCTTTGTTGCTGTAGGAACCGCAGGAGTTACCAGGATCCCTGAGTCTCATTGGAATGCTGTAAGAGTTAAAGAAATAGATGAGTTATCAAACAGTTATGTCTAATGCAGAACCACCTGTAACATGGTAATTGCTGCAGTTGTGAGTGTAGTGAACATGCATATATATTTAAAACCTTCCATAAATCTGCACTCAAATCTAATATTTCATCTTAAAATGCATTTGAAAGCGGAACTTCAAGGTAATGTCGCTAAGGTAATTTCAAGTGTGAAAGACAAGCTACTCTGTCACAAACGTGACTGATTTTGGTCTAAAAGAGCATTCTATTCCACGGCCTTATAACAAGGCAGAAAGGATATCTGTAGCGTTTGTGTTGGAGTAACCCATCTGCAAAACCGTAGCTCTGGTCCTGATCTGATGGCACAAGGGAGAAAGTTATAAAGCTTCCAAGTAGAAACTGAGAAGAGACTGGCAGGTTGTTCTAATGCAGAAATGGGGTCATGAAACCCCTGGTTGTAGAGGGCAAATTTCACATTGACTTATAGGATAAACATCTGTTGCTCAGTAAAGAATGGAAAGTATGATGAAGTGCACTATGCAACCAGGCAGTGGGAGTAAACTTGCACAGGGTCATGGATGTTTGCATCCTTGAATCAGTGCTCATTTACAGTCAAATGTCTTTATTCGGCTGACACGCTGCCATAAAAGAGTACATAAAAAAAAGAATTATTTAAAAACAATTAAAACATGATTCCGTCGATATATAATAAAACTTCATGACAATGGAAAATCATAATATAAAAATGTAACAATAATAATTAAGTCAATGTTTCGACAAACAGCAGCATGACATACAGACACTGTATAATGAGGTTTATGGTAACCCCCTGTCCCTAAAACCATGAAATCCAAAACTAACTCATTAAAATCTAGCTATAAAGAAGTAATTTCCCAACCACATTTAGTAAAAGGACAGCTGTGGAAATATATCTATCGACCATTATTCACCATTTAATAGCTGGAGGTGAGATAGGGCCAGCCAGCACTTCCTGATATTTAAAATTCTTAAGAGGGGACATAAAATCCTGTCTCAGCTGTGTATACATTTGGCAAAATAAACAGGAAATGCAGCATATTCTGTATAGATTTGAAGTCACAAGCACAAAGATCCATTTTAGCATCCAGTAAGCTTTGCCAGGATAAGAGACCAGAAGCTGCGCAATGCCAAACCTAAATCTAATAAGATAAAACATTTTGACAAGACACAAATAGAAAGAGAGAGTGGGCTCAACACTTAAAGAGTGTACGAAAAGCAAATGTTCAGAGACTCCCTTATTCCTTATCTCCAGGCGCTCACTAGACATCTTTAGACAGGATAAAAAGTTCTTCTTCAACTGGATTTTTGCGATCTTTACAAAGCACTCTGGCTTATAAAAACAGTCCACCATACCCACTATCTCTAGCAGTTTTTTTAATGCAATTAAACCATGGTATCTTCAACATGTGATCAAGTTTAAAACAGTCCAATATAATTGCACGAGTAAGGGCTGGCTCATCTGTTGCCCCAATTGAATGCCATAATAAACTTGGTGCAGTATTTTTGCAATGAGTTAAAGGAATCGCACCAAATTCCTTATGCAAAGGATAGTGGGAGACTGCTTGGAACTGTTATCAAGAGTCTCAGAAAGTTGTTCTCAGCTGCTTGGATGCAAACCCGGTTGAAAAATCCACACACTACAGCCCCCTACCAAAAACCAGAACACAAGCGGGCCTTATAAATATTAATTATTGGGTTAATCGGTCTTGAGCCTAATTTCTTTGTGACCCTGAGTAGCGCCTTCAGGTTTTGTTTAAAAGTACTGACCCTTGTTTCAACTAAATGGTGCCAGGTCCTTTTCTGGTCAAAAGGAATTCCCAAGTATGAAAAAGTTGGGACATAGGACAACCTTTCATTATTAAAAAAACATGATTTGAAAGGGGGAAGGGGAGATTTACCTGCGACCATGGTGTAGGACTTAGCCTTGATAGTCTTTAGGTCCAGTTCAGTCATAAAATCATTAAATTCAGTTACAAGTTTCTGCGGGCCTACACTAGTTCTGGACATTAACACACAGCCATCAGCATAGAGTAATTCCAGAAGATTTCGGGTGCCTATTGTGGGAACATCCGCATGTCATTGATTGAGATGACTTTCTAGGACTTTCTAGGTCATGGTACACACACACATGCCCCAGGGGCATGTGTGTGCGTAACATGGGACTTTGAAAAATGCACTTTGATGCTTTTTTCAAAAAAATCTCAATTTACCATCACCTTACAAGTGATGGTAAATTGCCATTCTTAATTGCGAAATCGCAAATCTTTTTACTTTCTTGCATTGCATTCAAGGAATCGCAAATTGCGATTCCTTAAATGCAATCGCAATTTAAGAAATCGCAAATTTTGAGATTTCTTAAATTGCGAGGGGCTACTTGTTTCATGCATTCCAAAAGCAATTTTCGCGATCGCAAACGGGCGATTTTTGAGAGTGGCACCGTTTGCGATAACAAAATGCTTTGATGCATGTGCCTGTTAATGAGTCGGATCACCTACTGATCACTGCTTATTTTGCCCTGTTGCATTTAGCGTTATTGTTTCCGCACAACATGCATCTGTGGATCCATTTTGAACACAAGGGTGCATTTTGCAAAAAGAAAGTATCGGTAAATCCAGGGTACTGCTTCTAGCAACGTAATTCTGCATTATATTCATAATTTTGCAGAAATTTCACATATTTATGTTACAGCACATTATGCAAATAGCACCGACCCCTAATTCGTAGGCCATGTGTCATATTACTATAACATTTTATATATGCTAATAAAGGCAAAGGAGGTCAGTGAAAAACCCATTCGGTCAACCACGTAGATATCCCCTTAATTAGAGATGAGGGCATCACTCAATCTCAAATGGGGAGCCTCAGCTGGCTCTGCCATTGGAAACCAATAGCCAATGGACTGTAAGCCGCTAAGCTGTCGCATAAGAGCACTAGAAGGATTGCTCTATTTATGGCACCATTTCGACATGGTATTCTCCTCTTCATTTATGCCAATGATGCATGGTGGTTACAAACAGGAAAAAAGCAAGAGTGTTCCAGAAATGCAGGGACAAACAATTTCTATTTTTTTTTTGCGTAAGTTAAGATCTTATTATCAAACCTAACTATAACATGACTTTAACCTTTGTTTTTTTCAGTGAAATTGTTTTTTTTGTTTTACACAAGGGGGTTGTATTGAAATACCTAACTATAACATCACTTTAACCTTTCTTTTTAAGCAAATATTTTATTATATTCAGCTACACCCCCAATAGCACACAGCTTCCTGTCAGCAGTGGGCGGATGCACCCAAACTCCCTAAGGGTGGCCAACCCCATGTGCACTTGGCTTTAGTACGAGTGCACAGATAGGTTGGCCACAGGTCCTGTCCTCTAGTCAACACTGTGCAAATTCCCTCATGGGTGACCAATCCCACGCTATGCACTTCCTTTTGATACCCATTCCCTCTTGATCAACCAAGCACCATTATGGGGCATATTAGCAAGATGTGCGTTATATAACACACATCGCACATTTCTATATCGCCGACTATCGCCGGATTTTTTTGCCATGTTAGCGCGTAATTATCAATGCGCAACACATAGGCGAAATTAAATCTGGCAATAGTCGGCGATAGGGAACATTACCGCATGAAAACAAAGGTTGTTTTCATGCACTAATGTGTGCCTTGATAATATGGGTGGGTGGATTCAGCGTTATGATCCACACCCCCATGTTATCAATGCCTTAACACCTGATCAGTGGAACAAGGGGAGCTTGGCCCTTAGGGGACAAGTGAGAAGGCTGGGCCTGAATTTAGGGAACAAACAAGTGTGCCTCTCACTATTCGATAAAAGCCAAAAATCAGGGCGTTTGAAGACGCTATTTGTCGTATTCAATACGGTATTTTTATTTTTACCATTAACTTATATAGTTTGTCAAAGATTTGTCGCAAACAACATATGATCAACAGAAAAGACCTGTATAACACAACAGTTTTTACACAAAGTTTGAATCAATCATTGCAACACATTGTCAAACTTAAACATAGACCTGATTGCGGTCAACAGATAGAGACATTAAACATGTATGACAAAGTACATAGTGCAACACATCATATTTGTATCAGTGCGAAGTTTGGTTAAAGCAAAAGCATAGTGAATGAAAGAAAAGATTAGAAAAAATTAGAAAAAGGAACGCGAGTGAATTCAAAACTCTATATAATCATGAGCAATGGCTTAGGTTTGAATTGTCCTTTTCTAATTCGCCGACGCGTTTCGAATCCGGAAATTAACTGTCGGGATTCTCATCAGGGCATAGTTTATCTATCTGTGAATTTAAGCAAAGGGGGAGGTTTTTAGTGTCATGTTTTGACGTAAGGACAACTCTCCTTATGTTGTGACATTCGCATTGACCTACCGCATTTTAAAGGAAGCTGATTCCAGCCTGGGGTTGCGAGTGCAGACTCAAGAGTGGGTCCAAAATTGAGGCGCCTACAATTAAAGTGAGCGTGTGTTTTAGCGCGAGTTGTACATTTGATTGTTACACTTAAGAAACAAATCACCACCAAGCCTACCGTTGTTGGGTTTGAGATCGATCGGAACGGCTGCTTGATGCGGGACGAGGGCTCCGCAGCGTGTTCGCTGCCTATGGCTGGGCAGTAGCGCTGTGTACAAAAAGGGGTTTGTATATTGGTACTGGATAAATTGCAAACCGGGTTTTAAAACAATTCTAGACCGGCTAGCGGTGAATGGTACCTTAAGCGTTTGCCGCTGCTGTGGTCCAAAAAGGGATCCTATTTTCTGAAGGGCGCAGTCACCGTTTTAACATTTATTTGACGTACTCCAACTCCGCTGGGGAAGAAGGAAGTTGTTGTTAGTCAACAGCCAGAGAAAATCCTGGCGAGCGCGCTGGAACGCATTGCTTTGCCTACAGGAGCGTGCTTACCTCGAAGTGGTTCAGTTGGCGGCTCATAGCATACTGTTTGGTTTCCCAAGATGGATGCTGCTGCAGTTACTATGGTGATAAAACATTGGGGTGCCGCTTTGCATTGTGGGATTTGTAGTTTGTGTAGTTGTGAATTATTAAGTGGGAAAGGAATCGCCATGTATTGAAAAAACGTACTGAGACACGACCAAGTCGACCAGCCAGAACAACAAGACATCATTGAATTAGAGTCTGGCAACTTCAGATAAAGTATTCAGGCCCCTCTGCACGCTATTGAATTTCAATATCAGATAAGCCTCTGTTTTTAAGAGCGACCTATCGATATCCACATTCCTTTGTGCCGGGCGTAATGTATACAACACTGTCCATTTAAGGTGATTGACATCATGGTTTGCATTTATAAAGTGCTCCACCATGGGGGCGGTCATGATTTTGTTCTTGATCCTGGATCGATGTTGGCAAATGCGTGTGTTCACTTGTTGTGTGGTTTTGCCAATATAGATCAGATCACAGGGGCACTGGACCAGGTAAACGACATTCTTAGTCTTGCAATTAGAAAAGTCCGCATGCTTCCATCTGGTGGTTCCATGCTGGAACTCATCGCCTTCAATAGTGTTTGGGCATACAACACAGGTACCGCACTTGTGGTGCCCTGTGATTGGTTTGAGGTTCCATTGGCTGAGAAGGTCACTTTTCTTTTTTGGTAGAGTTACGTCCGCCCTCATAAGTTGTTGGCCTACATTTTGATTCCTCCTGTAGGCGAACAGGGGGTTGGATAGTGGGCATTCTAAATTCGCCAATAGGTGCCAATTGTTCAGCACCGTTTTTCTCAGTTTGTGGGTGTCTGGTCCAAAGGTGGTAACACAGACCAACCTATCAAGCGTGGGTTTGGGCCGTACTTGCAGTAAAGTTTCACGGGGGTGAAGCGCGCTCTTGTTAGGGAGTGCTTGAGTAGTTTTTTAGGATACCCCCTCTCCTGCATTTCTTGGCAAAACGTTTCTGCATGAGACGTGAAGTCCCTCAGGTTCGAACAATTCCTCCTTATGCGCAACAGTTGCCCATAGGGAAGGTTTGACTTCAAGTTCCTGGGGTGGGCACTCTTATGGTGCAAAATAGTGTTCCTGTCTGTGTCCTTTTTATGGAGAGAGGATTTCAATACTCCATTGATGTTGATGATTTCAACGTCAAGGAAAGTCATCCTTTCATTGCTTTGTGTCATCGAGAATTTAATGTCAGCATGCCGGTTATTAAGCCAGTCATGGAATGCTACAAGGTCGGTCTGGCTCCCCTGCCACAGGAGCCAGACGTCATCTATGTAGCGGAGCCATTGTAAGATATGCTGTTTGAAGGGGTTGTTGTTATCAATGAACATCTGTTCATACTGTGCCATGAACAACACGGCCATCTCTGGGGCATAAGGGCACCCCATAGCGGTGCCCTTGACCTGCATAAAGAACTCCCCATTACTACTTTTCATTTAATGGGGAGTTCTTTATGCAGGTCAAGGGCACCGCTATGGGGTGCCCTTATGCCCCAGAGATGGCCGTGTTGTTCATGGCACAGTATGAACAGATGTTCATTGATAACAACAACCCCTTCAAACAGCATATCTTACAATGGCTCCGCTACATAGATGACGTCTGGCTCCTGTGGCAGGGGAGCCAGACCGACCTTGTAGCATTCCATGACTGGCTTAATAACCGGCATGCTGACATTAAATTCTCGATGACACAAAGCAATGAAAGGATGACTTTCCTTGACGTTGAAATCATCAACATCAATGGAGTATTGAAATCCTCTCTCCATAAAAAGGACACAGACAGGAACACTATTTTGCACCATAAGAGTGCCCACCCCAGGAACTTGAAGTCAAACCTTCCCTATGGGCAACTGTTGCGCATAAGGAGGAATTGTTCGAACCTGAGGGACTTCACGTCTCATGCAGAAACGTTTTGCCAAGAAATGCAGGAGAGGGGGTATCCTAAAAAACTACTCAAGCACTCCCTAACAAGAGCGCGCTTCACCCCCCGTGAAACTTTACTGCAAGTACGGCCCAAACCCACGCTTGATAGGTTGGTCTGTGTTACCACCTTTGGACCAGACACCCACAAACTGAGAAAAACGGTGCTGAACAATTGGCACCTATTGGCGAATTTAGAATGCCCACTATCCAACCCCCTGTTCGCCTACAGGAGGAATCAAAATGTAGGCCAACAACTTATGAGGGCGGACGTAACTCTACCAAAAAAGAAAAGTGACCTTCTCAGCCAATGGAACCTCAAACCAATCACAGGGCACCACAAGTGCGGTACCTGTGTTGTATGCCCAAACACTATTGAAGGCGATGAGTTCCAGCATGGAACCACCAGATGGAAGCATGCGGACTTTTCTAATTGCAAGACTAAGAATGTCGTTTACCTGGTCCAGTGCCCCTGTGATCTGATCTATATTGGCAAAACCACACAACAAGTGAACACACGCATTTGCCAACATCGATCCAGGATCAAGAACAAAATCATGACCGCCCCCATGGTGGAGCACTTTATAAATGCAAACCATGATGTCAATCACCTTAAATGGACAGTGTTGTATACATTACGCCCGGCACAAAGGAATGTGGATATCGATAGGTCGCTCTTAAAAACAGAGGCTTATCTGATATTGAAATTCAATAGCGTGCAGAGGGGCCTGAATACTTTATCTGAAGTTGCCAGACTCTAATTCAATGATGTCTTGTTGTTCTGGCTGGTCGACTTGGTCGTGTCTCAGTACGTTTTTTCAATACATGGCGATTCCTTTCCCACTTAATAATTCACAACTACACAAACTACAAATCCCACAATGCAAAGCGGCACCCCAATGTTTTATCACCATAGTAACTGCAGCAGCATCCATCTTGGGAAACCAAACAGTATGCTATGAGCCGCCAACTGAACCACTTCGAGGTAAGCACGCTCCTGTAGGCAAAGCAATGCGTTCCAGCGCGCTCGCCAGGATTTTCTCTGGCTGTTGACTAACAACAACTTCCTTCTTCCCCAGCGGAGTTGGAGTACGTCAAATAAATGTTAAAACGGTGACTGCGCCCTTCAGAAAATAGGATCCCTTTTTGGACCACAGCAGCGGCAAACGCTTAAGGTACCATTCACCGCTAGCCGGTCTAGAATTGTTTTAAAACCCGGTTTGCAATTTATCCAGTACCAATATACAAACCCCTTTTTGTACACAGCGCTACTGCCCAGCCATAGGCAGCGAACACGCTGCGGAGCCCTCGTCCCGCATCAAGCAGCCGTTCCGATCGATCTCAAACCCAACAACGGTAGGCTTGGTGGTGATTTGTTTCTTAAGTGTAACAATCAAATGTACAACTCGCGCTAAAACACACGCTCACTTTAATTGTAGGCGCCTCAATTTTGGACCCACTCTTGAGTCTGCACTCGGAACCCCAGGCTGGAATCAGCTTCCTTTAAAATGCGGTAGGTCAATGCGAATGTCACAACATAAGGAGAGTTGTCCTTACGTCAAAACATGACACTAAAAACCTCCCCCTTTGCTTAAATTCACAGATAGATAAACTATGCCCTGATGAGAATCCCGACAGTTAATTTCCGGATTCGAAACGCGTCGGCGAATTAGAAAAGGACAATTCAAACCTAAGCCATTGCTCATGATTATATAGAGTTTTGAATTCACTCGCGTTCCTTTTTCTAATTTTTTCTAATCTTTTCTTTCATTCACTATGCTTTTGCTTTAACCAAACTTCGCACTGATACAAATATGATGTGTTGCACTATGTACTTTGTCATACATGTTTAATGTCTCTATCTGTTGACCGCAATCAGGTCTATGTTTAAGTTTGACAATGTGTTGCAATGATTGATTCAAACTTTGTGTAAAAACTGTTGTGTTATACAGGTCTTTTCTGTTGATCATATGTTGTTTGCGACAAATCTTTGACAAACTATATAAGTTAATGGTAAAAATAAAAATACCGTATTGAATACGACAAATAGCGTCTTCAAACGCCCTGATTTTTGGCTTTTATCGAATAGTGAGAGGCACACTTGTTTGTTCCCTTAACACCTGATCAGAGCAGGCGTTGGGAGACCTGCGATAAACGAGTTTATCCCAGGTCTTCTTCTCCCAACGCCTCGCTTGGTAATAGGATGTTCCCACCTTCAACCACATTTTACATGTGGTTGGATGTGGGAACGCCCACTTTGCATGTCATTAGCGATGTTTCTCGCTGACATGCAAAGGGGGCTTGAGGCAGGCATTAGCATGCCCTTGTTAATAGGGCGCTGGAAGTGTCGCCGCTTTCTCAGCACAATTCGCCAAAAAAGCGGCGCTATTTCAGCTTGCCCCTTTATTTTTAAAATGTGTTGCAGATGCTGTGGCACTACTGTTGTACACGTCATTCAAACTTCAACCCAATAATACATTGAAAGAGTGCAAGCGTCCCTATGGAAACTTGTATAGTATAGTTTCACACATAGGTAGTCTCCCTGAGGAAGCTTGCATGGTACCATGGAAAATTACCTTAAGTGTTGGCTCCTGTAGGAGTACTGCAGTAGCACGTGGGAGTGTTGGTCTTGGTCCCACTGGAGTACTGTGGTATCTTTTGGATAAACACTTTTTATTAATTTTGCACCCCAGGGCTCTGGATCCCCCTAACAAGTGTTTGAGGTTAGGGTTACCCTACTCTGCTCCTTTTAGCCTATTTTGTAAAATATTTCTGGACACTGGCCTGAGCTCCTGTGATGCTGGGTGCAAAATGTTGCCTTTGGTTTTGCCGGCCAATTAGATTGCACTGTACTGCTGAGCTTATCACTTTCCCATGGTAATAAGCTTGCTGAAAAAGAAAAGATCCTTTTGGCCAATTAAAAGTGCACTATCTTTTCAGTTTATGTACTATGGAATTCCCATGGAATTGCCACAGGTCTAACTGTCAAGCTATATCTTAAATGTAACTGCTTCTCGCCCTACGAGAGTACCTCTTTAAATGCACATTTCGCAAAAATGCTCAATGGATCTACACCAAATCACAAAAAAACATTCCTTCTGGGTTCAGGCACACCACTTTCCATGATGGAGCCAAGAAAGATGAACATTTATTGAAAGGTTTTATACAGATTAGTAAAACGACACCAAAGATATTATTAAAACAAAAAAATGTCTTCCTATGAACACAGTGATCTAACTATAAGTAGACAGTGGCGACTGCCACTATCAAATATTTGCTGAGAAAATCAAAGGCTAGAGTGAGTTACAGTAACACATGCTAATAAGATCGTAACTTACGTTTAAAAAAACTCAGAACTTCACTTAAGAAAACAAAGGTTAAGGTAATGTTATCATTATAGATATGTGTTGAAACGAGATAATAACTGTTATAAAACAAAAACACATTGCAATTCGCCAAATATTATTTAGTGCACTTAGTAAAACATGTGCCCCTCTTCATCATGCACTGCTTATTACCTCACATATTATTTCACTCCTAATATGCTAAATGACATCAATGATGACATCACTGATATAATCTCAAATGCCATAATTGATCGCATTCCTGTTGATATCATACAATCATTGTAAAAGGGTAATATAGGCTTTTTTGACTTCAAGTACTACAACAAGCTACACCTGTACCCCATTTGGTATCACTAATTAAGTGATAATGAAAACAATTTCTGTTCACAAGCTGGACGCACAGCTTTTCTGCAAACCAAGCCACATTCGGTCGATATTACTTTCTTTTTACGTTCATTTACCCACATAAGAAACAAAGGGGCATATTACCAAAAGCTAGCGATATTTATCTCTAAATGAGCTTAGCAAAATTTTTTTTATCGCCAGATTTTATCGCAGAGATAAATTGCTATTAGCAACATTTATCTCAAATGCAATAAAATATCCGGCGATAGCGGCTCAATGTGTGAATGTTGCTGGAAATCCAGCGATATTCAGGCATCATCGCTAATGGGGACTTAACCTGAGTATCCACCTCCCATTGGATATGCAGGTTAAAAAGTGGTTTGAGCAGGTATTAGGTTTTGGCGATATTCGCGCTTAGCGTGAATTTTTTTACCGCTTCGCCTGCCTTGCTAATAGGTGATAGCCATGTTAGCTTCTGCTTTCAGTCGCTAACAGGTTGGGTACGCCCACTTTGCATGTCATTAGCGATAAATATTGCTGACATGCAAAGCGGGCCCTAAACCGCTCGCTATCGCCTAAAAGCTGTCGTCAACTGTTGTTAGCGTCAGCTTGCCAATAGGGCGATAAAATTATTGCTGCTTTAGCGGGAAAAAGTCCCGCTAAAGCGGTGATGATGCCTTTGATAATATGCCTTAAAATGTTTTAATAGCCTTTAATGGGATAACACACTTTATAAAATGTGAACACCCTCCAAAAACGATGTTGCTCTCCAGTCATCTTATTGGTATCACCCTCTTAAAGACATCAGATGACCTGGAATTTTTTTAACCAAGAGACAGCTATGAATGTAAAGAGCAGTGCAAGGAAACTAAAAACGTGCATTCTAAAATATGCCCTTTAAACTATACAGTACATTTACAGTATAAAGTAGGTTTATAAAGAAGAAACTGCAACATTGGACTATGTAACTTTTTCGTGACAAGATTCATAGGGCATCATTTATGAGAAGTGAGGCATCGCTGTGTAAAAGCAGCGATGCGTCACTTCTCAGTGCACCCTCCTTGCGGTATGATTGATGCGTCATATTTACTGTATGACGCATCATGTCTCAAGGAGTTACAGATACGTTAGTATTTCTGATGTATTTATATGGTGCAAAAGTGACGCATTGCTGGAGTGTGTCACAAAAGTGACGCAACTCCAGCAATGTGTCCTTTCACATGGGGCAAGCCCCATGTGAAAGGGCCTGTGACAGCCTTACGCCTGCTGCGAGGCAGGCGTAAGATATTGACACATTTGCTTCCTAGAAGTGGCGCAGTGACATCTTATAGATGTCACTGCGTCACTTCTGTGACCCTTTCTTGTGTCAGAACGCCCCCCCCTGCATACATTATACTTGGCGCAGGTATAATGTGGTGCAGGGGTTTACAATGTGACACATCTACTTACATGCATCACTTTGTAAATATGGTGCAACAAGGCACATTTTACGCAGCTGGTGCATCACGCATTAGTGGCGTAAAAGTGACACACGGCCTCATAAATAAGGCCCATAATGTTTATTTTCACAGACTATGGTGCAAAAGATGTGCGCATTGGTGGCCTGGAGTGTGCCAGCACTGTGAGAGAGAACAACAGCACCATGTCTTAGACTCAATAAAAGAACCAGAAATTTGCAAGGCACGCCATACACCCACAAAAAGATTTTTGGGTGCTAACTTAATACAATGCACAATTCAAGAACACGAGATCCCACAGTCAGATTACACTCATAAATCATATGATTTAGGGAAAAGCCAAGTTAAAAAAAAAGACAATTTAGAAGAGTTTTTCCAGGCCATGCAGGTAGGGATATTGAGCTTTAGTGTCTAGCGGCAACCACTGGAATGACTCTCCTTAACTTATTTAGTATGAGATGTTCCTCTGCCAACTTGCATTCATTTATAATTCTTTGCAAAATGCAGAGCAAGTCTCTGTTTCACAGCAAAATGACTTGATGGGGTTTGTGACTTACCTGCCTTTTTGCAGTGTGGAGCCATTTAACCATGTCCATTCAGAGTTTCTTGTGTTGTATTTCATGCCAATCCAAAAATAGGACCTACCTATTTCTTTGCCATCTATGAAATCCTAAGAAAGAAACGTTTGTTAAATTAAGTTATAGTATTTTCAAATATTGCCTGGAGTACTTTTTCAAAGGGCCTCACACCCACTGAATGAATGAATGAATGAATGAATGAATGAATGAATGAATGAATGAAATTACTTATAGAGCGCACGATGGCCAAAACGGCTTCCTGGCGCTGGGAGCTCTAAAGAACCGAACAGACAGGGCCAGGAGGTTTAGCGGGGGTAGGCCAGGGCAAACAGAAACGTTTTCAGCGCTTTGCGGAAGTGTGAAAAGATAGGGATCGAACGCATAGAAAGAGGAAGGGAGTTCCAGAACCGGGGAGCAAGAACAGAAAAACGGGTTCCACCAGTGCGAGATTTGTGAAAGCGGGGAATGGTGAGGAGGGCAGAAGATGATGAACGGAGAGTGCGGGCAGGAGTGTGAAGGGAAATCAAAGAATTGATGAAAGCCGGTGCAGAGTGATCAAGGGCCCGATAAACAAGGCACCCTAATTTGAACAGAGATCTCTGAAGAATGGGCAACCAGTGAAGGGATTTGAGGACGGGAGTGATGTGATGGGTTTTTGGCAAGTGAAAGATAAGACGGGCAGCCTGATTCTGGATAGCTTGTAAGCGGCGGGTTTCATAGGCAGGAATGCCAGCGAACAAGCTATTGCCATAATCAAGGCGGGAAGTGATAAGGGCAGAAATAATGATTTTAAGGGAGCCAGGAGAAAGAAAACGAGAGATTTTCCGGATCATCCGGAGGGAAAGAAAACAGGAGGACACCACGGCACTGACCTGGCCGTGCATGGACAGGTCCTGTCTGACCTTGATGCCCAAAGTTTTAACAGAAGGAACGGGGGTGGGAGGGGGCCAAGAATGGGAGGCCAGAAAGCAGGGGACCAGGGGCTGGATGAGCCGCCAATCAGGACAAGCTCAGTCTTATCTGGATTGAGCTTGAGGTGGTTGGCGCTCATCCACCCAGAAATAAAGACCATGGTAGAGTGAAAAAAGGATAGGGAGTGAGAAGAAGAGGAAAGATCAAAGACGAGCTGGAGGTCGTCAGCGTAGTTATACACAGAGACCCCCAGTTCAAGAAGGGAAGAGATAAGAGGGTGAATATAGAGGTTGAAAAGAAGGGGAGAAAGAGAGGAACCTTGGGGGACCCCACAGGGCACCGGGAGAGGGGAAGCAGAAAAGCCGGGAAGGTGAACGGCTTGAGAGACCCCCAGTTCAAGAAGGGAAGAGATAAGAGGGTGAATATAGAGGTTGAAAAGAAGGGGAGAAAGAGAGGAACCTTGGGGGACCCCACAGGGCACCGGGAGAGGGGAAGCAGAAAAGCCGGGAAGGTGAACGGCTTGAGAGCGACCTGTCAAGAAGGAGGTGATCCAGGAGAGGGCAGAACCTCGTAAGCCCGCTGCGCTGACACGATCCAAAAGAATGTTATGGTCGACCGTGTCAAACGCAGCGGACAAGTCGAGGAGGATCAAAGCTTGGGGGGAGTTGACGTCGGCCTTGGCTTTAAGCTCGTCAAGGACGGCTAGCACCACGGTTTCGGTCGAATGACCCGAACGAAAACCGGCTTGGTGAGAAGCCAGGAGCTGGTTTTGTTCAACATAAGCAGAGAGACAGGAAGTAACGTAAGATTCGACAAACATACAAACCAAAAAGCTTAAAGTGAAGAGCAGGTTCAATAACCCTAAACTTATTTGCCACATCCACCATACTAAACTAACCTTAACTCTAACCTTTGCTATCTGTTATGTTTATCTTAGTGATGCATAAGCCTAATATTCCATCTTCATGGTAGCGTCTCATGTGAGACAGTTACTACCAGGAGAACTAAGCAGGCTGGCAGCTAGAGTTGGTGGTTCTATTAATGAAGAATAAAAAGGGCTTAGAAACCTACCTGTGTGAGTCCTTTCAACAGTGGCGATGAGGATGAGATGAATACGTGGTCCAAAGTACATTGCCAACATTTTTATGGACATCTCAAACACATCAGACGGTTCACCATCTCCCTCACCAACAGGAATCAGATCAACACTCTCGGCTGTGTTAGGCCCTTCAACTCTTATTTGGTAGATATTGGTGGTGAAATATTTTTGGCTCATAGGAAACAAGCCATTCTCCTTCATAATTTAGGAGTTGAAGTGCGCAACATTTATGAGAGTATCGATCTGATTCCTGTTGGTGAGGGAGATGGTGAACCGTCTGATGTGTTTGAGATGTCCATAAAAATGTTGGAAATGTGCTTTGGACCACGCATTAATGTTGTGTAAGAAAGGCACAAGTTATTCATGAGGATCCAAGAACCAAATGAAAAGATTAGGAATTATATAGCTTCACTTAAAACACTTGACCATACCTGTGAATTTGGAGACCTTACTGACTTATTGATACGCGATCATTTGGTCAGGTGCACTAATAGTCATAGAGTGCAAGAAAAACTTCTTTCTAAAAAATCCATCTCTCAAGGAAGCTATAGCTTTTGAATAGGGAAGGGAAAATACCTCTGGTTGGGTTAAAGAGATGAAAACCCATAAAACAATATCTGACAGTGCTCCAACTCCTAGCAGCATTCATGAATTGACTCAAAGGGAACCACCTCAAGACTCTATTGATATCGTCTCTAAGAATATACGTGGAACCAAAGCCAAACCATCCTCAGATTTTTCAAGATTTAAATGCTACAGATGTGGCAGCACTAACCACTCCTCCAACTACCCTCAATGTTATGCAAGAAACACACCCTGCCTTAAATGTGAGATCAAGGGTCACTATGCCAGGGTATGCAAGTCTGGTTGCAGAGTGAGCACTGTAGAAAGTGTTGAAACTTTTAATGCCTTGAAAACTGTCATGCCAAGTGTACGAAGTGATGGCATGTTTGACGCTGATGTCATCAGTATGCCGGAATGTGAGGTGATGATTGGTGACAGGTTAATTGTAGTTTTGGCAGACTCTGCCTCCCCTTTCACTATGTTGGGCTATGAATTGTTGGACAAGACTTTTTCTGAACTCAAACTTTCAGCCCCTGACATTAGTCCTGTTAGTTATGGTGGCTCACATATTGAGGTAATTGGGTTTGCCATCATAAAAATATATTTCAAAGGAAGAGAGACCATTGGGAAAATGTATGTCGCCAAAGGTGGTGATAATCTTCTTGGCTGGAGACTTGGGTATAATCCTCAACCCAAATGTTGGGTTTCCATCTGAGCAAGTCATTCTGATTGACCAAGCAACAGTTTGTATCAAATTTTTTGAGGAGCTCTCTCAAGTTTTCTCTGACAACCGTGGTCTTCTTAAGAACTTTGAACACTGTATAGTACTCAAACAGAACGCAACACCTGTAATACACAAGGTTAGGAAAGTTCCCAATATGATGCTTGAACCGCTCAGATATGAACTCAAGAGACTAGTACTCCTGGGGGTGATTGAGGAAATTAAATCCTCCGAATGGCTGGTCCCAGTGGTTTTGGCCCCCAAGGATGGAGGAAAGAGGATAAGGATCTGTGTGGACTTGAGAAGTCTAAATAAGTGGATATAGGTGGACCGTGAACCACTACCAAATATCTCTGAGTCAATTAACATGCTTGATGGAGCTAAGGTTTTCAGTGTGTTAGACTTATCCTCGACCTATCATGAGGTGCCCCTCCATCCAGAGTCCAAACATTTAACATCTTTTGTAACACCATAGGGAGCTTCCCGTTTTATCAGAATGATTTGGGCTAGCCTCTGCAACTGCCTGTTTTCAACGCATCATGAAAATTATCCTGGGTGACATTTTCAACGTCATGTTATTTCAGGACAACATTTTGGTCTATGATTTGGAGCATACCGAAGTTTTGAGAGCTGCTTTGAAAAACAGAGTGACAATGGTTTGACTGTGAATAGAGCAAAATGTAAAATTGGGGTATCTTCTGTCACATATTTGGGACATGGTATTTCTGGGGAAGGTATCCGACCTAAACTGGATCTGGCTAGGAGCATTGTGGATGCTCCTGCCCCAACAGACAAAGAGCAATGCAGGTCTTTCCTTGGCCTTGCTGATTTTTACTCCAAGTTTGTCCCAGGTTTTGCATCCACTGTTGAGCCCATCGGGGCCCTTCTAAGGATAGGTACACACTTTGTTTGGTCACCAGATTGTATTTCAGCTTGTACCTCCATAAAACAGGCAATAGGTAAGATGCCTACTCTTGGTCACTTTGACTCCAAACGTAAAACCTTCTTTAACAACTGACGCCAGTTTGTGTGGTCTTCGAGCCATACTTTACCAAGTTGATGGAGGTGTGGAAAAGGTCATTGCATTCACCTCAAGGGCATTGAAGAAAGCGGAGCAACAGTATTCGGGTATCGAAAGGGAAGCTTTGGCTCTTGTCTTGGCAATAAAGCATTTTAATTTTTTTCTTTGGGGCATTCCCTTTTTGGTTAGATCTGATCATCGCCCTTTAGTTCAGGCTTTCTGATCTGTGGAGAGTGAAAGACTCACCCCTAGACTTAAGCGTTGGAGTGAGGGGTTGGGAGAGTACAACTTTCAAGTGCAATATCTTCCTGGTTCTGCCAACAAGGCAGCAGATTGCCTATCCAGGATCCCCATTGGCTCTTGTGATGATACTTTAGACCACGACACTGTCAGTATTAGTTGGGTAAAGGAGCCTGCTATTCAAGAGCTAGAATGGGAACAAGCTTCTTTACAAGATGTGTTACTTCCTGTTGTTAAGGATTTTGTAGTTAAAGGGTGGCCTGACAAGAAGAGACTTGATTCTGACCTACTGTCCTTCTGGTCCATTAGAAATGAACTTACTATTTGTCATGGTAAACTCATGCGTGGTGAGAGAGTAATACCTCCGGATGCTTTGAGACCCAAACTAGTGAATCTTGCTCATTAGGGACAGTTAGGGGGAAATCTCACAAAGTCACGACTACGTGAGAGGTATTGGTGGCCTAGAATGGATAGCCATGTCGAGAAGGTTGTTAAAGAATGCTGTCAGTGTGCCTCCAGTGATAAATCCCAAGTCACCAATACTGCTCCTTTGTCAACTGTTGAGGTTTCCTGTGAACCCTGGACCAAGCTTAGATTGGATCACATGGGTCCCTTTGAGCTTTTGGGTCCTTCACAGAGGTTTGTGATTCTTTTGGTGGACTACTCTTCCAAGTGGGTGTCCACCAGGTGTGTGAGTTATATCAGCACGAGAGTGGTTACTGAGTTCCTGAAGGATGAATTTGCATGTGAGGGCATACCCAATTTCCTCATCATGGATAATGGGGTACAGTTCATCTCACAAGAGAGAGATTATGGCATCACTCATTAAAAAACTGCACTCTATGCACCACAAGCCAATGGACTCGCAGATCACATGAATAGGGTAGTTAAGGCATGTATGTAGAGGGCTATTGAGAGGAAGGTTTTAGACGGGGTAGGGGAACCACCGAGCAGTGCCTGAATTTAGCACTAATTATGGGTAAGTACATGGGTGCCAAACACAGTTCCATCCATTTGGCATTCATGGACTTATCCAGTGCCTTTGACACCGTATATAGGGACAAGCTGTGGCAAATGATCGGGTCGATGGGGTTTGAGGAGCAACTGGTATCCCTGCTCCGCAGACTACATGCTGCAACTACAGTAAGTGTGCGTTATGGCCCTGGGGGGGAAAAAAACAATCCTATCCCGTCCACTGAGGGTGTCCGGCAAGCATGTAATTTAGCTCCCTTTTTGTTTTTAGTTTACACGAATGGCCTAGAAAATTTTTTGTTGCACAGTGGGGCTGATTTTCCAAAGGCAAATGATAGAAGGATCCCTATGCTGTCATATGCGGATGATACAGTTTTAATGACTCTTACTGCAAATGGCATGCAGCTTTGTCTGGATGCTTTTGATTTATTTATGGGGGACTTGGATTTAAAAGTTAATTTCACTAAATCCTTCGCCATGACCTGCGGTCCTAAAAATGCAAAAACACGTAGCTATAGGGTCAAGGACTGCATCATACTGAAAGTGGACAATTTTAATTATTTGGGAAACCTTTTTAACAAAAAAATGAATTGGGAACCATTAATTGCATTGCGGGCCCAAAAAGTATCAAATATAGTGAAGGGCCTTTTCGCTTTGCGAGGAAATTAGGTCAAAAATTAATACCCACATTTTTAGCTTTATATAACGCCAAATGTGTCTCGGTAGCAACTTATGGTGCTGGCGTGTGGGGCACACATAATTGTGAAACACTGCAGCTGCAGGAAAATAAATTTATTAAACGTCTCCTAGCAGTTTCGACAGGCACTTCAAACGCCTTTTGCCATGCGGAGGTGGGCATGGAGTTTCTTAGTGATATTATACATCTGGCCCCCTTATTGCTATGGATTAAAGTTTGGCAATCTGAAGAATTAAAATTGACCCATGAAATCTTACAGGATTGCCTCAAGTTGGACCACACTAGGGAGATACCTTGGATTCAATATGTAAAGGATAACTTTTATAAGATTGGTTTAAGTGATATTTTCGATTACCTGGGGTTAATAGGCAAGGATTCAAAAACAAAGACCAAAATTGCTTTTCGCAATACCTTGGGCACTTTAACTCGCAGCAAGCATGCAATGTATGTAAGGGGTAAACTACAAAGGCCACTTTATCAAACTTATATTATTCACACACAATGGCGTATTTATTTAACACGTTTTCATCTTAATATTTTACATTTTCTTTTTGCCCTTCCAAAACAAGGTGGGTGGTGTAAGAACCTACCGCCATGTCCCTGTAATAATATAGTTACCCAGACCACTGTGCATCTAATCCTTTTCTGTGCTTTGTATAAAGTTCCCAGAAGTAGATTTATTAGACCAGTGTTGGTCTCCTTTGGATCCCGTTGTTATAGAGAGTGTTATGAGCACTTGTTATCTTTGTCAACCTCTCCCATTTGTAATGCAGTGCTGAATTTTATTAGATCGGCCCTTGTGATTAGAAACCGATATTAAATATAAAAATGGAATAGGATATTAGTTAAGGGGAAATTTTCTTGTCAATGAAATGAGCCCCATGATGAATCTCTTCCTATCGGACTAATGTTTTTTAACATATCTTGTTTTAACTGTAGATATTAACTGTGAATGTTGTTTTAAACATTTCTTTACTATGCATGTATACTTTTATGACTCCTGCTTGGAATCGAAATAAAGTTGTTAGACTAGAGAGGAAGGTTTCTCTCAAGAGTGTCTTGTCTTGAGGGATACTTGGTGGGCACATTGCACTGCTCTCAATGCTGTGTTAAATTTCTTCATAGCAAGCACTGTGATGAGAGCTGGGTGGACTCAGATTTCACATTTTCCAGACTATTTCAATATTTTTTTGTAAAAGAAAGAATTGTTTTTGTGGATTAAGCTTATTATATTTTTCATTTGGGAAGCACCTAATCTAGTTAGGTTATTTTGCAGTAAGAAGGAGTCAACATTTTAATCTGATCTAGATACCACATCACAAAGGAATATTGCTTGAATTTTACGCTTACTTATATCAGCTACAATTCAAAACTGCTATGATTTTCATCTGTGTTTTCTGATTTCCTATCACATCAGTATTTTTTTCTTTCATAGTTAATCTTTCAACTCTATTTGTTGAAGTAACCTAATACTCTTTATTTTACATCCAGTGGCCTAGTCTCTCTCATTTATGGGCACACTGAGAAAGCTGAATCTAACTCGGACGTGATACTTTCTATGACACAAGTTCTGATACCAAATCAACCGCAATGGAAGGCAATGCTTCCTCTAAACAAGAGGAAGAAACTCTTTGATTTACCAAAAATACTACTTCTATTTCCTCATCATCAAATTCTTGTTTTGCTAAAGCATCTAATAACTGCATTGCACGAAGGCCAAAGATTCTCCTTCCCCAGAAACCGAGCATTACAGACTTAGACTGAAAAAACAAATACAATACTGCAAAATGTAGATGATAAATAATCACACATTGAGACCAGAATGTCAGAAGTTGAACTACAACGAGTCTTACACGTACAACACTGTGCTCACAAAGTAAATTGTTTCCAATCTGAAATTTCTTCCCTCAAAAAACAGTTTAAGCTCTCCAAAATTGAAATAGAAGAAATAATCTAAGAATTAATGGCTTAAAAGATAATTCAGACAGCAGTGAATTCCCTATTTTTGTTCTTATCTATATCTATCTATACTAATATAATAAAGAGAGAGCCTAAACCATTGAGGCGGGTAATCTCAGGAACCACAGCACCAATCACAACACCCAAAACAGCTTTGGAAAGGGCAGTTGCAGCAGAAGGACAGAGGCTATGCAGACGCCCACCACATACATTTAAAAGGTAAAAGAACTTAACCAGCTAAGTAGTCCCTTGTGGGCGTGTCTGTGTTGTGCTGTGGGCGTGACAAAAGATGGGGGCATGTGGTACATTCCGCCCTTCGTGCCATGTCTCATATGGTGTGCTGTGGGCGTGTGCTGGGGGCGTGGGCGTGTGCGGGGCGCGGGATTACGGAAAAAAAGCGAGCGCTGTACCCAATATTTCATTGCTTTTTCTTCACAGATTCTGTACATTCCAGCTCCGGGTGGGCTTGCCCCGCGCTCCCAGTGACGTGCACCTGCTTTACTGTATGGAGGTCAGGCATGGCGCTATTCCCAAGGGCCGGAAGGAGCGCAAACAGAGGCTATTGTGCAGGAAATGTAATCTCACCTTAACTTCCGGTGACGCCCGAAGCGCACACTGGAGATTTTCCACTTCTGTTGCGCACAGGCCTCGCGCCACGCACATCCGGACACAAGGCCCGCCTCCACGGGAATAGCAAGAAAGGGACTATCCCTTCCCCGCGAATATGTGATGATATTCAGCAAACCAACATCCCACATACCATCACTCCGCAATATTTATAACGCAGGACTATTACTCTGCAAAGACATCATTTCTAAAACTTTTCCAACGCATATGACTTTATCACGTACGCCATTATAATCAATCAATCAATCATGGCATTTGTATAGCGCGCTACTCACCCGGAAGGGTCTCAAGGCGCTGGGGGGGGAGGGGACCGTTACTGCTCGTTAGCCGAAGGTGGATGGGGAGTTAGTTCCATGTCTTGGCTGCCAGGTAGGAGAAGGATCTTCCTCCGGCGGTGGCTCTGCGGATGCGTGGAACGGCGGCGAGGGCGAGGCTGGTCGATCGTAGCTGGCCGGTGGGCGTGTAGAAGGTCAGGCGGTTGTTGAGGTACTTGGGGCCCAGGTCGTGGAGGGACTTGTGTGCGTGGGTGAAGAGTCTGAACGTGATGCTCTTGCTGACGGGGAGCCAGTACAGGTCTCTCAGGTGGCCAGATATGTGGCTTTGTCGGGAGAAGTCCAGGACGCGTCGTGCGGAGGCGTTCTGGATGCGTTGGAGGCTTTTCTGAAGTTTGGCTGTGGTTCCTGCGTAGAGGGTGTTTCCGAAGTCCAGACGGCTGGTGACGAGTGCCTGGGTGACGGTCTTCCTGGTTTTGGAGGGGATCCATCGGAAGATCTTTCGGAGCATGCGCAGGGTGTTGAAGCACGATGATGAGACGGCGTTGACTTGTCTGGTCATCGAGAGGGAGGAGTCCAGGATGAAGCCCAGGTTGCGAGTGTGGTCCGTTGGCTTGGGAGTGGTGCCCAGGGCAGGGGGCCACCAGGAGTCGTCCCAGGCGGAGGGAGATGACCCCAGGATGAGGACTTCCGTCTTGTCTGAGTTCAGTTTCAGGCGGCTGTTCTTCATCCACTTGGCGACGTCTTTCATCCCTTCGTGTAGGCTGGTTCTTGCGATGGTGGGGTCGTTGGTGAGGGAGAGGATCAGCTGGGTGTCGTCGGCGTAGGAGATGATGTTGAGGTTGTGTTGGTGTGCGATGGCTGCGAGGGGGCTCATGTAGACGTTGAAGAGGGTGGGGCTGAGCGATGATGTTATGTTATGTTATGTTATGTTATATTGATTTATTATGCGCACAGATACCCCAGCCAAGGGGCGTCCCGGCGCAGAGACAAGGTAGAACATAACACAACAGGAAACTAAAAACATGAAACTCTCGCAGCAGCAGCTACCTTGTCCCTGCAGCAGCTACCTTGTCCCTGTGGTATGCCGCAGATGACTCGGGGGCCTCGGATCTGAACGGGGCGAGGCAGACTCTCTGGGTTCTTCCGGCGAGGAACGAGTTGATACACTCCAGTGCCTTCTCTTGGATTCTGATGTTGCTGAGGCGCTGCACTAGGGTGCGGTGGCAGACAGTGTCGAACGCTGCGGAGAGGTCCAGGAGGATGATGGCCGCTGTCTCCCCATTGTCGAGCAGAGATCTGATGTCGTCAGTGGCTGCGAAGAGCGCAGTCTCGGTGCTGTGGTTAGCTCGGATCTGGACTGCGAGTGGTCGAGGGATCCGTTCGTCTCGAGGAAGGCGGCGAGCTGTCTTCTCGGCAGGAAAAGGGAGGAGCGAGATGGGGCGGAAGTTCTTGAGGTCGGAGGGGTCCGCTGTTGGTTTCTTCAGGAGGACGCTGTGCTCGGCGTGCTTCCAGCTTTCCGGGAAGGTGGCGGTGTTAAAGGAGGCATTGATGATGTCCTGGAGTTGGGGTGCGATGATGGAGTCGGCTTTGTTGAAGACGTGGTGGGGGCAGGGGTCGGTTGGGGATCCGAAGTGGATGGTGTTCATCGTGCTGATGGTATTTTCGGTGCTGACCGGGGTCTAGGCACAGAGGGTAGTGGTGGGGGGCGTTGGCTTGGTGGTTGGGTCTGTGGTTGGTGCGCCGAAGCTGTTGTGTATTTCGGCGATCTTACGGTGGAAGAACGAGGCGAGTGAGTCGCAGAGGTCTTGCAAAGGGAGTGATGTTGTTGTTTCCGGCGCTGGGATTGGAGAGCTCTTTGACGATGCTGAAGAGTTCCTTGCTGTTGTGAGCGTTGTTGTCCAGTTTTTCTTTGAATGCTGTCTTCTTGGTGGTGCGGATCAGCTGGTGGTGTTTGCGGGTGGCGTGCTTGAGGGCAGTCATGTTGTCTGTGGTCTGGCAGTTGCGCCAGGCTTTCTCGAGGGCGCAGCAGTTCTTCTTGGAGTTCTTAAGTTCGTCGGTGAACCAAGAGGCTTTCTTGCTGCTGTGTCTGCTGGGAGGTGTCTTCAGTGGTGCGAGGTCGTCTTCGCAGTTGGTGATCCACTGTGTGAGGTTGCAGGTTGCTTTGTTGGGGCCCGTTTTGCTGACGTGAGGGTTCTGGCTTAGGGAGGTGGTGAGCTGGTCGGCGGTGATCTTGTTTCAGCTCCTGCAAGGAGCCTGTTGCGGGTGGTGGTGGGTCGTGGTTCTTCTGAAGCTGAAGTGGACGCAGCTGCGGTCAGTCCAATTAAGTCCGGTGGAGTGGCTGAAGGCGATGTACTTGCTGGAGGAGAAGACTGGATCAAGTGTGTGGCTGACGTAGTGGGTGGGGGTGTTCACCAATTGCTTTAGTCCGAGGTTGGCGAGGTTGTCCAGCAGGGTGGTAGTGTGGCTGTCCTTGTTGTTCTCCAGGTGGAAGTTGAGGTCCCCTAGGAGGATGTAGTCAGCGGAGGGGAGGGCGTGCGGGCTGATGAAGTCTGTGATGTGTTTGCTGAATTGTGTGCCTGGTCCCTGGGGTCTGTAGATGAGGGTGCCTCTGAGTGTGGTCTTGGAGTCAATGTGTATCTGGAAGTGAGGGTGTTCGGCGGCGGTGAAGGTGTCGTCGGAGCTGGTCGTGATGCGGATGGTGTTCTTGTGTACGATGGCGATGCCTCCTCCAGTCTGGTTGACGCGGTCCCTCCGGGTGATCTTGTATCCGTCCGGGATGGCGATGGAGATGTCGGGCGCTGAGGAGGCGTTCATCCAGGTTTCCGCGAGGAAGGCGATGTCTGGTGATGTTGTGTTGAGCAGGTTTCAGAGTTCGACGGCGTGTCTGTGAATGGAGCGGGTGTTGAGCAGGATGCACTTGAGATGGTTGCTGCTGGTGTTCGGCTTGGCGGGTGCGGTGCAGGTCCGGAGGCAGGTGAATTTGCAGGCTTGGCAGGTGAAGGGTCCGTGGGTGCGTTTCGGGGTGGCTTGGTAGCAGGCGGGGCTTCGGCCGGCGTTGAGTGCATGGAGGGTGGCGGCGTCGTAGGTCTGTCGTGTAGTCTGGCGTCGACGGGAGCCAGGGGTCCAGGCGCTGGGCACGGTCCAGGCACAGACGGGCGCAGACAGGCTTGCCTTTGGTGCACCTTCTGCACACAGTCGGCACGCCCGCTGTGCGCGTTCGCCGGGCGTCCTCCATATGAGGGGCTGAGGGAGGGAGGAGCAGCTGGGAGGCGGGAGCCGGGTGGCAAATGGGAATGGTGGGGGTGCAGGGCCGCAGGGAGCAGCGGCGAGAAAGAGGGCGTAGCGGGAAGTGGGGGGCACAGTAGGAAAATGGGGGAACGAGGGGGACACAATCACAGGGTTACAGAAGGCAAAAAAGGGACACAATGGGAACCAGACACAGGATACAGATGGGGAAGGGGTGAACAATTACAGATATACAGATTACAGAAGGCAAGGGCAATGCAGGGGAAAAACGACAATAAATCGGCACAAGTTTACCACGAGGAAGCGAGGGAGCGAGGAACAGCAGTGGTCAGAGCGTCGCACCAGCGCACAGCACGGGGAGGACCGCGCGGTGGCTAGGGGGGGCGACCTACCTGGAGGCAGGGTCAAGGGTCACTGTGCAAATGCATGTGTGATAAAGTCAGATACATTATAAAAGTACATTATTGAAACATCAAATATATGTTTGTATATATGTATATTTATTTATATATATATATATATATATATATATATATATATATATATATATATATATATATATATATATATATATATATATATACACATTTTTTAAATTTAATTAAAACATTTAGGGCCAGATGCAGGTATCCAAATACCGGTCGGAAACGGCAGAAAATACTGATTTTCGGCCGTTTCCGACCGGTATTTGGATATTGAGATGTAGGGGCATGTTAAATTACAGAATCGGTAATTTTACTGACTTTGTAATTTTTTCGATTCGGTAAAATACCGAATTGGTAAAATTACTGATTCTGTATTTCAAGATGTAGGTAGCACTGTAATCTGTGCTACAAGGGTTTAAGAATTCGTTATTTACCACCAACTAGAAGTTGGTGGTAAATAAAGAAAACCCTTCAAAAAACATTTTTTTTGCTTTAAAAAACGTGCCATGTTGCAGACATACATGCCCTAAGGGCATGTATGTCAGCAACATGTGCACCCATACACAGTTGAGGGGTGCAACAGGGTGTCAAAGTGACACCCTGTCCCCCTTGCAAATTCGGTAATTTTACCAAATCAGTATTTACCGATTCGGTTATTGGCATTGATTCCTATGGGCCTCAAGGCCCATAGGAATCAATGGCAATTACCGAATCGGTAAATACTGATTCGGTAATTACCGAATCATTCCGATTCGGTAATTTCAAAAGTGAAATTACCTACATCCCATTTACCTACTCTTAAATACCGAATCGTATGATTCTGTATTTAAGAGTAGGTAAATTGAGATTACCTATATCTGGCCCATATTTTTTTAAATTGCAATATTTATATTATTTTTATTTATTATTAAATGTTATTACCCTTTACACCCTAAAAACTAATCCCACCCTGCTCCCTTTAAATACCCCTGCACCCCATAATCATACCCCACCCTTACTCCTTAAAATACCCCAACACCCTTAAACACTAACCCATCAACCCTATAAATATACCATGTACCCCAAAACCCAAACCTAGCCCTGAACCCTATAAATACCCCTGTATCTCAGAACCCAAACCTACCTCTGAACCGGAAAAATACCCCTGTACCCCAAAACCCAAACCTAGCCCTGAACCCTAAAAATACCCCTGTACCCCAAAACCCAAACCTAGCCCTTAACCCTATAAATACCCCTGTACTTCAAAACCCAAACCTACCCTGAACTTTAAAAATACCTCTGTACCCCAAAACCCAAACCTAGCTCCGAACCCTTAAAATACCCCTGTACCGGTAAACCCAAACCTAGCCTTGAACCCTAAAAATACCCCTGTACCCCTAAACCCAAACCTAGCCCTGAACCCTAAAAATACCCCTGTACCCCAAAACCCAAACCTAGCCTTGAACCCTTAAAATACCCCTGTACCCCTAAACCCAAACCTACCCCTGAACCCGAAAAATACCCCTATACCCCAAAACCCAAACCTAGCCCTGAACCCTAAAAATACCCCTGATCCCCAAAACCCATACCTATCCCGAAACCCTAAAACTACCCCTGTATCCCATAACCCAAAACTATATCTGAACCCTTAAAATACCCAAACACCCCATATTACCTCTATACCCATACTTACCTTATCCAAACATTAAAAAAAAACATGCTTTAACCATTGATGCATTCACAACGAATTTTGTTGTAAATGTATGCGTGGTAAAAGCATATAAAATGCAATGCCATGCGTTATAATGGCATTGCGGAGTCATGGTACTTTCGTAATGAAAGTATGCGGAGTGATGGTATGCGGAAAGAAATTTGCGGAATACTGGGTGTTTACCCTCCCCCGGTAAGAACATTGGTGGCACGGCGGCCCACATCTCCAGCAACATACTCATATTTTTTCACCACCCATTTGAAAAATACACTGGTCTCTCTCATTGATGGCCGGCACCGACATACACTTTTAGACACACCTCCCGCCACAAGTTCTAGAATTGCGAACTTTAGAGCTGGGGAGCTACGTTCAAGTTCAGTTACCCTACCTCTCTAAAGTGCTGGAGAAATTGGTCAACAGACGGCTTTCCAGCTATCTGGAAATTAATGAACTGTTGGACGATTCCCAGACGGGTTTCAGGGTGAACAACAGTACTGAAACAACACTGTTGGCGGTGACGGATAACATTAGGGCCCAGGTAGATCAAGGCAAGACAGTCGTTCTGATACTCCTTGATTTATCAGCGGCTTTTGATACCGTTCCACACGACCAATTACTGAAAGCCCTGGAAGGGAAAGGTATACGAGACAAGGCATTGGGATGGCTAAAATCTTTTCTGGAGGATCGAACACAATCAGTGTGTTTGGGTGACTTCATCTCTCCCCCGCGAAACATTAAATATGGGGTGCCCCAGGGGGCCTCACTCAGTCCAACTTTGTTTAATGTTTTTGTTTCCTCATTGGCAGCCATTGGAAGACGGTGGGGTGTCGAAATGTGTTCTTATGCTGACGACACCCAGTTAATGGTTACCATTGATGAAAAGGATGATCCTAAAACCCGACTGATAAACTGCCTGACTGAACTGGCCAACTGGATGCAAGAGCATTGTCTGAGATTAAATGCAGACAAGTCAGAAATCCTCTTGTTTGGCAAAAATCCCCTGCTCTGGGATAACAGCTGGTGGCCAAGCAACTTGGGGTTGCCTCCGAATCCCACCCCAAAAGCAAAAAACCTGGGAGTGGTATTGGACAGTGCTCTGTCCATGAAATCACATGTCTCCACTGTCTGCGGCAAAAGCTTTGCATTGCTGAAAATGCTCAGACGAGTTTTCCCCTGGATCCCGACTGAATGTAGGAAAACTCTGGTTCAGTCATTGCTGATGAGCAGATTGGACTATGGCAACTCACTGTTTGTCGGAATGGCAGACTATCTCTTTTCCAAACTGCAGATAGTACAAAATGCCGCGGCAAAGGCTGTCTGTAATAAAAAGAAATTTGATTCGGCTAAAAGCTGCATGCGAGAGCTTCATTGGCTCCCGATGCGACAAAGAGCCAATTTTAAATTACTATGTATCACACACAAGGTGCTATATAACGCAGGCCCTACCATTTTACATAATAAAGTTGAATTCCACAGACCACCGAGGAACCTCCGATCAAGTACATTAGGAAGAGCCACCACCACCCGGGTGAAGACTGTCAGGATGGGAGAGCGAGCCTTCTCGCATCTGGCGGCTACTAAGTGGAATGAACTTCCTCCCAGTCTTAGACTGACAGATGACCTTCTGTCTTTTAGGAAACAACTAAAGACACTACTCTTCCCTAAATCAGAATAAATCATCACTCAGTGTGGTTATTGTACCTCTCAGCATCCAACTTTAGCGCCGTGATATCCTACTCAGGATGATTGTTAGCGCTCTATAAATAAATTAAATACAAATACAAATACAAATCTCGGCATCAGCTCAACATCCTGTGATTCCAGACAAATCGCTTTGTCTCCCGATGCCTACCAGAAATGATTGTGTTCTTCAGTAATATAAATTGTGCTCATGCCATGTTGTCGAGTTCGCGCTATATAATATAGCAAGGAAAAATAAAGTAGGGAAGCTCGAGTTCACACACTACTAAACGCGCACTCTTAAGTGCATCAGCAGTGCACTGTGAATCGAAGTGTTTCACAGGCCTGTCACAGATAAGAAATGCTATCAAAACAAAACCCTACAAAACAATATACTACTGGCCGGCAGCAATTCATACCCGGACACGGGCTGCTAGTTTTTAATAAAGTTCTGTGATTTGTCGGAAGCTTCGTCTCTTGATATTCAAAGGATGCACAGGTTGGGCAATAAACCAGGATTTGCTGATGAATCTAAAGAGTTTACAAGCATGAGACCAGCTCTCTGATCTCTCAATGCCAGATGTGAACTCGTTGACCTGTGACTCGTTAGGGTTAATTAAAAGAATAAAATGAAAACATATGTAGATCCAACTAAATTATAGTTTTTTTCAGACAACTATAGAGTCTTAAAAATAGCAACTTCTAGGTCAACTGGCACTTACATGTATTTACTATGTCTTTGTGTTCCTTTCATGGTATAGAGTATACATAGCTTCCAGATATGTCATAATATATCTTTACAAGCTTATATACAAGATGCAATATGCTTCTTTACTCATAATTCTCTTCATGGTTTTGGTTTTTCTTGTTCTTCATTTTTTTTATTTGATCATGTCATACACTATATAGTAATACTAACATCCAGAATGGGACGCTGTAGCTTCACAAGAGCCTCATGATCTCCCAAATGAGATTAATGAGCAGGATATGCAGTACCCAAAACATGCCTTGGAGAATATGATAGGGAGGGTAGCAAAATAGTATAACAGCTGGCGTAAAGCTATCACATTGGCAACAACTACTCTTCCCCCACTGATATGGAATTGCCTTCCAAAAACATATTGACCATGGAGCACTACAAGCACTCTTCCTAGATTACTGTCAAGCAAGGCGGCTTCAATCCTGTACAGTTGGACTCTTATCTAACGAAAGCTTATATTATCACACAGAAGTACCATATGCAGAGATGGGCCCGGGGAGCATGCCCACAAGGGAAGCACACTAGTCTATCACCAATTCATGCCAGACATGAAATAGGGGCATACTATCAAGGACGGTGTTATAATTATCTCCGGTTTAGCAGCAGAAAACTGCTGCTAAAGCGGCAATATTGGGCTTGATAATATGCCCTGGAGAATTCCAATAGAAGCCCATATTCACACCAGAACATGGACTTCTATTGGAATTCTCAAGGGCATATTATTAAGCCCATTATCAACACTGTAACAGCAGTTTCCTGCCGTTAAACCGGCGGTAATTTTTAACGCGGTTCTTGATAATATGCCCCATAGTTCCAAATTCCTCCAGGAGACTGCCAGTCCCCGGGACATCCACTCAGTGGTCCCAGAAAAAGAACAGCATATTGTCTGTGTATCATGCAACATAGTGCACACCTCTGTGGAGTTTGATACCATTGTAATATGTGTCGTCACACGCTCTACTTGCCAGAGGCCCCACCGCAAGAGCAAATAACAGTGGGCCTAAAGGACAACCATGCTGCATACCCCTCCATACACTATAAGAGTATGACGTCATCCCCCACCGTCCTAACCCTCACTGTGGGAGCTGCATACAGTAGCTTTGCCCATGCAATGAACACCTCTCTGAGGCCAAATCGAAGATGCCGCAAATATTAACCCCACCACCCTCCTGACATTCATTTCTGTTTCCATTTGGGCATGAAGCACATCCAATCAGCAAGCTGAGGCATATAGGGCTGAAAATTGCAAAAAACAGAGTTGATGGACAGAATGTAGAACAATGTCATACATTCACCCCAGTACAAGGATCTGGGCCTAAATCCATTGTTTGTTTGCACTCCACACCACCCTGGGTTAGACACTGGCTATATGCAAATCAGCTCTGACTCTGTGCCTCAAGGGAACAGTCAAGTAGGAACTACCAAGCCATTTCTTTCCCAGACCGGAATCAAGCATCCAAGGACCGGTTTCTGGCTATCAACCTTCATCAGCCTGGATAGCTTGACTCCAGTGGTGTGGAGAGCCTGGGACTCACGTCTGAGTATACCCAGCACACTCGGGGTGAAAATTGCAAAAAACACAGCTGATGGACAGAATGTAGAACAATGTCATACATTCACCCCAGTACAAGGATCTGGGCCTAAATCCATCGTTTTCCTGCACTCCACACCACCCTGGGTTAGACACTGGCTATATGCAAATCAGCTCTGACCCTGTGCCTCATGGGAACAGTCCAGTCCGAACTACCAAGCCATGTCTTTTCCAGACCGGAATCAAGCATCCAAGGACCGGTTTCTGGCTATCAGCCTTCATCAGCCTAGATAGCTTGACTCCAGTGATGTGGAGAGCCTGGGACTCACGTCTGAGTATACCCAGCACACTCGGGGGGGAAATTGCAAAAAACACAGTTGATGGACAGAATGCAGAACAATGTCATACATTCACCCTAGTACAAGGATCTGGGCCTAAATCCATGTTTTTTTTGCACTCCACACCACCCTGGGTTAGACACTGGCTATATGCAAATCAGCTCTGACCCTGTGCCTCATGGGAACAGTCCACTCCGAACTACCAAGCCATGTCTTTCCCAGACCGGAATCAAGCATCCAAGGACCGGTTTCTGGCTATCAGCCTTCATCAGCCTAGATAGATTGACTCCAGTGGTGTGGAGAGCCTGGGACTCACGTCTGAGTATACCCAGCACACTCGGGGTGAAAATTGCAAAAAACACAGTTGATGGACAGAATGTAGAACAATGTCATACATTCAACCCAGTACAAGGATCTGGGCCTAAATCCATCGTTTTTTTGCACTCCACACCACCCTGGGTTAGACACTGGCTATATGCAAATCAGCTCTGACCCTGTGCCTCATGGGAACAGTCCAGTCCGAACTACAAAGCCATGTCTTTCCCAGACCGGAATCAAGCATCCAAGGACCGGTTTCTGGCTATCAGCCTTCATCAGCCTAGATAGCTTGACTCCAGTGGTGTGGAGAGCCTGGGACTCACGTCTGAGTATACCCAGCACACTCGGGGTGAAAATTGCAAAAAACACAGTTGATGGACAGAATGTAGAACAATGTCATACATTCACCCCAGTACAAGGATCTGGGCCTAAATCCATCGTTTTTTTGCACTCCACACCACCCTGGGTTAGACACTGGCTATATGCAAATCAGCTCTGACCCTGTGCCTCATTGGAACAGTCCAGTCCGAACTACCAAGCCATGTCTTTCCCAGACCGGAATCAAGCATTCAAGGACTGGTTTCTGGCTATCAGCCTTCATCAGCCTGGATAGCTTGACTCCAGTAGTGTGGAGAGCCTGGGACTCACGTCTGAGTATACCCAGCACGCTCGGGTGAAAATTGCAAAAAACACAGTTGATGGACAGAATGTAGAACAATGTCTTACATTCACCCCAGTACAAGGATCTGGGCCTAAATCCATCGTTTTTTTTGCACTCCACACCACCCTGGGTTACACACTGGCTATATGCAAATCAGCTCTGACTGAAGGACTGGGTTCTTTTGGACCCAGCGGTGCCAGGGCACAACACCTGAAACCTTCGTGGGTAACCTGCTCCGGCGTACAAGTCACAGAGACACGGGACACTTCCTTCGGCGTCAAAGAGTCAAGGTTTATTTACTGCAGGGAACACAGAAGTCACAAGAAGTACATCGAGTGTAGTTCGGGGAGACTGCTTCAAATTGTATTTGTGGATCGCTCCTTTTATACAGTTTCTACCCATAGGATAACATGATACACAATAGTTTACAACCTGGTTCCCACAAGTCGCTCTCAGAGGGGTCGCTTAGATCACTTTGAAACACACAAGATCCGGAACATAAGTGCGGAAACATTTGGCGGTTCCCAACTGTAAAAACCCATCTTCCCACCATTAGCAAATTCCAATCAGCAGTAAAGTAGATCGAAACAGGAACGAAGACAGGTGCAGAGGAAGACGGAGACAGTGGGGAGATCGGAAAGGGTGTAAAAGGGGAGTGTCGAGAAGCACGAGATACAGGCATCAAAGGGACGTGCCTAATGAGATGCACGGCTGAGACAATAAGCCCGTGCGGCAAGATGAGCCTCGAGCGGCGCCATCTGCCTTACAGTAGCATCCCCCTCGTCATAAAGACACTTTCAAAGAACATGTGTCTTCCGCAAACATCTTGGGAGTCCCAGGGTCGCGAAGCGGACAGCGTCCGTTCGCTGGCTACTTGAGGGCAAGAGACAAAATGGATGCCGTATCTAAGATGGAACCCGTGGGTACAGATGACAAACCCACATAACAAACGAACGGTTTAAGTTAGCACAGCGAAACTGCGCACACTTGCTAAACTCGTCATTTGCGGTTCATAGATACTAGACTCGACCATATTCGTGTGAGTCGAAAACACCACTTACAATTGTCACGGAACCTCAGACGCTCCTTTTGCCCTCATGTAGGCAAGCACTAGTCGGAATCATACTCGATATTCATCAGACCATCAAGATGTCGTTGTAGCATAGCTCTGTCCAATCGAGTCCCCTTGGTAACAGATGGTTGTCTCATACACGTTGTAGCACAGAGGCCACATAAGGCAGGACCACACTGCACACAAAGGCAACACGTGAACAGGAACACTACCACAACCCCGATGATCGTCAGAATCTTCCAACCCCAAGTCGACACCAGGCCCAAAAACCAACCAAGTAGCGTCCAATCCCCTACATCCACGTGTATGGATTCGGAGATCTTGTGCAACTTCGAGATGGCTTGATAGACAGTAGGAGCATTATCTGGAATGAAAATGCAACAGCTCGAATGGATCACTTTACATACCCCACCGCGATCTGCTAAGACAACATCTAAAACCATACGGTTTTGTAATGTCATAAGTCTCTCCGCCTGAAGTTCTGTGGTGATATTACCAAGGGCACTGGCAGTAATGTTAGCTGTCGATTCTACCACTCGAGTCAAATGTCTCAGGTTCCTACTATTAACCATAGGTCCCCAAAACGGGAGGAAACCCTTGAAAAAGTCTCCTGCCTCTTGACCGGCAGTATCCTCTTCACTAATTACGCCTCGTACAACTCTAGTCTTGTGATAATCGGCATCTACAGTAAACGTCGGAGGCAACAGATTTGCAACAAAACATGAGCCCATGAAGTCTGCGGGCAACCATGTGTATGCACGATCATGACAGATGAAGTACGTACCCTTGGCAGCCAGAAGCACAGGGATCGGGGACATTGACAGAACGTAACTTTCAGTGCAAGCACTTACTCCAAGTGAGGCTTGCGAGCCACGACCCACAAGACAAAGATTACCAGTGTGGGGTACGACCCATATTGGAGACGAGCTTTTAAGCTGCTTTTCATTAGTGAACGTACTATATTCCCCTTTATTCGGTGCCCTATAGGCTTGTACCTCTGCCTTAGGGATGAGATAAGCATCATAGATCTCATCTTCCAAATCCTGTATTATCATCGATACCACCCACTGCCATGAGGTAGGACCCGGTTTGGGGGAACGTTCTGGAGAGGGGTGGAAACCTAGTGCGCTTCGAAGCATTGTTTGGTATGCTCGAGCTGACCCTTGGGAACTATACGGTAACACCAGATATGGAATTCCCTTACCCGTAGTATGTGGCATCAACCCACACACCCAACAATTAGTAGTGTTAACCACTAACTGATGCTGATGGAGGAGCTGGATAAAGGAATTGTTGCGGAATTCTACACGTCTAGCCTGTTCGTGTTCTGGTAACATATGAAAGGAATGAGGAGAAGCAGTAGAAGTAATGTTAGGGTAAGGAGTAGGAGTAGGGGTAGGAAGTAAGAAGTAAGACATAGTGTAATACACCCCACCCGCCAAAAATGCGGAAGCAGTTAAAAACAATACAAACAATTGGGATACAAAACATTTCGTACGACTAAGTTTCTGCAGTTTGACTCTATACGCCTGCGTTCCTTCCAAATCGTTCAGTTTTGAAAATGCCATTTCCCTATGACCGTCCGCAACGTTTCTTGACGCACTTCGTTCTGTGCAGCAATAGTCAATTCCCAGGAGTTCCTAGGAACCGACGGCCTTTAACCTAGCGTCAAGACCTACTGTCCAGAAGGAAGTACGCGCGCGGCCCTACGGCCCTCAATACACAATATGTATTTTATTTAGCACAAATAATTCAGCTGTGGAAGGAAAAAGATACAAGAAAAAAATCTTGATATATGTACAAAACAATTTTCAGTGATACGAATTGTTCAAAGTTGATCATGGGAAACGAAGATATTGCAGTTATCAGTTTCAGCAAAGCAAGAAAAAAATTTATTTGTCCTTAGTATGAGAACGCAAAGAATATCGATGTTTCCCAGGACGTGTCTGCTCGTCAAACAAAGGATCTGTCGAAGAGACAGCGTCCTGCTGATCAGTTCGTTGGTCTGGTCTTGAGTCTTTTGCTGACAATGTTCCAACAATGGCTTTCTGCTGCGCTGAGTGTTCACCAACAAGTTGTGCGTCACTGAAAGGTACAAACGCCGGCAATGTCGCTGCTTCTGTTGACGCAATGCCTTTCCTCACCCACGGGTCTGCCGGCAAAGGAATAGGGACTCGCTTACAATGGGTAGCATGTACCCAGTTCTTCCGTCCCTCAAGACGAACGGCAGTCCTCGTGGCCAAAAGCACCTGGTGAGGTCCAACAAAGCGGGGGTCCAGATTCTTCTTGCGCGAAAAATTTCGGGTGACAACCCAATCACCAGGCTGGAGCTGGTGGCCTGGACCCTCCGTCTGCGTCGGCAAGGCGTCGTAAACCTGTTGATGAATTAACCTCAGTTTAGCAGTCAAGTCATGTAAGTAGTCAATCAACATCGGGTACTCAAGATCAACGAATATACCTGGCCTAGGAACCCCCCACACATTCGCAGGACGGCCGAACACTATTTCATAGGGACTAAGCCCTATTCGGGAGTGTACAGTCGCCCTAGTTGACAGTAATGCTAGAGGCAAAGCGTCAGGCCACGAAAGTCCAGTCGTAGCCTGGATCTTCGCTAATTTCAGTTTAAGGGTGCCATTGTACCCTTCAACCAATCCAGCTGACTGGGGATGATTGGCGCTATGGAATTTCTGATTAATTCCAAGGCCCTTACACACACTCCTCATCACACTTCCAACAAACTCACTTCCGTTATCTGACCACACGACTCTAGGCATTCCATACCGAGGAAAGTATTCCTTCAGTAGGATTTTCGCAGTAGACAAAGCAGTATTATCTTTGAGGGGATAGGCCTCGATCCATCGGGAGAATGCGCAAACCACAACCAAAACGTATTTCAGGTTATTGCATCGCTCCATATGGATGAAGTCCAATTGGATCACCTCAAAGGGATACGAAGGAGGAGCAAAACTGCCAGGGGGAGTTGGGGTTCCTTTGCCAGGATTGTACATTATACACACCATACAATTCTTCACCAAACGTTCAGCACACTTAGTAATTCCATCATTCTTCCACACATCAGCCAACAACTTGCAAATACCTTTCGCGCTAATATGTGCTAACCCATGTGCCATTTGCACAACGGCCAGTACATACGCATCAGGCAACATCCATCTTTTCTGATCTGACAAATCAATCCAGCAACCATTCACATCCAACCTTCCCGTACTTTCTTTCCACTTCATCTTTTCAGTGTCGGTGGCCTCATTCTGAATTGCTTTCACACTCTCTATAGTATTCTCACACATACTTGATTCTGTAGGCCACCTAACCGAATTCGTCACATACATTCGAGTGCTAAGGTTCCGGGCAGTCTCCTTAGCAATCTCATCTGCAAACGCATTACCACGACCAACATCATCCGTCACCTTACGATGCGCACTACATTTAACAATTGCAACTTGAGCAGGCAAAGTCAATGCATCCAAAAGATCGTTCACAAGCTGGCCATGCTGTATTTTCGTGCCATGTGACGTCAAGAAACCACGTTCTCGCCACAATCGTCCGAAACTATGCGCTACACCGAAAGCATACTGACTATCGGTGTACACATTCACACGTTTACCTTTTGCTAATACACATGCTCTAGTAAGAGCGATCAGCTCTGCAGCTTGGGCAGAATTCTGATTCAATCTCGCAGTCTCAACAACAGTATTCAATGTCACCACAGCATAAGCAGTAGTCACATCACCATTCGGCAATTTAAAACATGACCCATCCACATACAGGATGCCATCCGGGTCTTCCAATGGGGTGTTTTTAAGGTCCACACGACCTTTTGTTTCCTCCTCTGTACGCAAGTAGCAGTCATGTTCTGCTACTACATCTGACTCTGCACTAATTGGTAACAAAGTTGCCGGATTTAGGACATTACAACGTTTTATCTGAATGTGGCTTGCCAAGAGCGTCAATTCGTACCCAGATAACCTCGCACTCGTCAAGTGCTGAGTTTTCGTACGGTTCAAAAGAGTATCGACTGCATGCGGAACCATCACCGTAAGCATATTATCCATGACCAATCCTGATGATTGTCGGATGGAGACCGCAGCTGCCGCAGTTGCTCTCAAACAACTCGGCAATGCTCTAGCTACCGGGTCTAAGGTCGAGGAAAAATATGCACATGGACGTTGCTTACCACCAAAAGGTTGCGTTAAGACGCTTAAAGCACAACCTTCCCTCTCGTGAACATATAACGTGAACGGCTTGCTGTAATCAGGGGTACCTAACACAGGGGCCGAACACAATGAATCACGTAATTCAGAAAAACGTTTCTGACATTCTTCCGTCCATGGTAAAGGAGTCGAAACATCCTTGCACGTAAGAGCCACCAATGGTTTCGCTAGCAATGAAAAATTAGGAATCCACTGCCTGCAGTACGATGTGATACCTAGAAAGGCACGCACATCTCTTTGGGTTTGTGGCACAGCCATGCGCGCAATCGCTGCAATTCTCTCTGGGGTCAATCTCCTTCCCTCCTTTGACAATAAGTGACCTAGATAGGTTACTTCTTGACAACAATATTGGAGTTTAGAAGGTGACACCTTGTGATTTAACTCACAGAGATGTTGCAGCAACGACACTGTAGCAATTTTGCAAATGTCCTGAGTATCAGCAGCCACCAATAAGTCGTCGACGTATTGGATTAAAGCCGCACCAACCGGCAACCTAAACGCATCTAGTTGACCCTTCAAAGCTTGACTGTAAATCGATGGACTTTCACAGTAGCCCTGAGGAGCGCGTTTGAACCGGAAGCTACGTCCACCAAGAGAGAAACCGAAAAGGTCCCTGCTCTCTTCGGCAATCGGGATGCTGAAAAACGCATTTTTCAAATCAATCACCGAAAACCATGAAGCCGTAGCTGGAATCAGAGTCAGTAGCGCCGTAATGTCAGGCACAACAGGGAATTGAGGAACCACAATTTTATTCACCTCCCGTAAATCAATAACAAAACGATAAACAGGCGGTTTGGTAGGATCAGTACGTTTAAGAATGGGCAGTACAGGACTATTGCACACGTTTCCCCGAGTTTCTTCAATGACATCTTTCTCGATCAAATCATAGATGATCGCTAACAAAGCTCGTTCACCATCCAGGGAGATACGATATTGGGGAATACGTGGCAATCGCACATTCGATTTCAACTGAACAACATAAGGGGAGATATCAAGTAGGCCCACATCGTTTGGACCCGTCGCCCACAAAGATGCAGGAAGAGAACTCAATTCCGGTGGAAGCTTATCGAGGGACAAGTACATGGGAGAGACTACCCTCTCTCCGAACGTAAGCTTTACACCCGCAGGAGAACAATACAAAGTCGCATACAAGCGTTTAAGCAAATCCAGACCCAAAAGATTTTCACCACAACCAGTGGTTAAAATCAACGGAGCTTCGAGCTCACGAGGCCCAATTTTAAGGGGCAAAGGGCGCGAAACTGGATTGCTAACGGGGGCGCCAGAGAATCCAACAGATACATTTGTTAAGCCAGACAAAGGTGCGCCAGGGAGTTTCGAATGCATGATAGAACTTTTCGCTGCACCAGTGTCCAACAGAAAAGGCTCAACGACGCCCGATGTAGCAACTGCGACGTAAGGCCCTCTCTGATCAACCGGAACTGATACCACTCCCTCTCCTTGTCTTTGGCTGTCCTAGTAATTACTATCGTCAGTTCCCTGATCGACGTAATAATCGTCTACATTGTACTGCGCAGATCGTCCTTGCGATGATCCACGTTGGTCGAAACAATTATTAGAATTTGACGAGTTATCAGAACAGTCGTTCTGAGCACCACGACCTCTACCACGTGATGCGTTCTGTGAACCACCACGACCTCCTCTAGACGAATTACCACCACTACGGTCATTTAAAGCAGGACAATTGAATTTAATGTGTCCCTCCTGTCTACAATAAGCACATTGATTGTACCCCAACGAAGATCTCTGAAAAGATGAATCATTACGCGGCTGCGATCGATTCGATTGCGACTGCGATCTATTCTGCTGAGGCGCATTCTGATTAGAACGCGGCGGATATGCTTGTTGTAACAACACTTTAGTTTTCAGCTCTTTCGTCTTTTTATCGGCACGGTCATTTTCCTCTTTTTCTCTATTTTCGTAATATTGTGCCGTAGCCAGAATCTGAGCTGAGGTAGAAACGGCCCACGCACTTTCTGAATTCTTCAATTTATTGCACAAGTCGGGCAATAAGTTCGATACAAATTTATCCACAAACAACCTCTGTCCACCCTCAGTACCCATATCCTGCCCACTATGATCGACGAATGTTTCCTCGAACCTCGTAAAGAAGTCTGAAACACTCTCATCTTTCTTCTGCTTACAGGCTGACAACTTGTCCCAATTTACCCTCATAGCTGGCATAAGCGTTTTCATTAACGTAATTATTCGCTGGGGAAGAAGTTCAATCAACTGATCGGGTTTAGTAGCAGCCACTTGTCCAGCGTCTGCCGCTGTAATGGCAGCCCAATCACCACCTAATTCATTCGCGTGATCTTGGTGACGAATCTTGGCCCATACCGGTTGCGGTACGACATTGCCAAACAACATGTCGATATCGGCCAGATTCATTATCGTAGCGTCTACGAGCTGCGATAATTCTTTGTAATATCCCGCAGGATTTTTGCGAGGATCAGGCAAAGTTTGTTTCACCTGAAGCACTTCCGATCGTTTCCAAGGGAGGTGTATCCACACTCTCTGGAAATGTGCTGGTATTGGAGCATTAGCATTAGTATTATCAGCGGGTACCCAAACTGGCGGAACTTCTCGCATAGGATATTGGCCAGACCCATCTCGTTGTTCAATGTCCTCAACGAACAATGCATGAGGAATAGGAGCGGGACGAAGAGATAGCAACCGTTCAATAGCACGTCGGACATTAGTGTCGACTATCAGTCCAGTTGCGAACTGAAGCCGAAGATTAGACAGGGCGGTCAGCACCTCGTCAGGCGCAACAGCCGCTATCTGATCATGTAAGAACTTGCACATTTCATCAAACACATATCTCTGAGTAGGTATGTTGAATTGATCAAACGTTTCGAGGACAACACGAGGTGGATTTCTAACAGGGTTTATCATCCAACCCATCGCCATATTGTATAGCGCAACACGTTCTCTATTACCAGGAAGCTGGCTACGTCTCTGTGGACCATCGGAACCTGCAGACCCAAAAACAGGTCCGAGCGACTGAAAGAAGTTTGTCGCAAGGGGAGAATCACGATTACGAGTAAAGGGAGAAGAGTAAGACACAGGACTAACAAGAGAAGGAGTAGAGACGTTAGCAGCAACAGGGGTTAACAACACAGGAGCAGTAGCGTGAGCAGTAGCGGGAACAGGAGTATGTGGAAGCGGAGGAGCAGTAGGAATAGAAAGAGGCACAGGAGCAGGAACAGTCGGAAGAGCGGGTGCAGGTTGAGGAACTGGTGGGACAGGTACGGCAGGGACCACAGGAGCTGCGGTACCCTGTACGTACGGAGGTGGCGACTTCATAAGATAGGACATTAAAGAATCCTCAACTGCCTCTTCCTTCTTATCCGACTCCGTAGACAAAACAGGATAGCATTTGTCTATGGACATACGCTGTAATCTCTCAAACACTTCCTTATCCTTATCCTCCTTATCACGCTGAAACTGCTCAGCTTTCTTCACTATAGTAGCAACAGTATCTCGCTGACTACGTTTATTTTGTCTGATCTCTTTCTGTCGGGCTTCTTTGCGCCAGAACCGAAAGGCATCAAACATGGCCGGCCTAGATTTACGTTCGAACAACTTTATTTCTAAATTATCTAAGATCGACGCTTCGAAGCTACCGTGAGGTGGCCAACGAAGATCGCCGTCTTTCTTTGTATATTTGATCCAATAATCGTTAAAAGCAATCGGGCCTAGCCCATGTTTACTATATAAGTCATATGTAGGAGTTCCAACCGGAGGTATCGGACACGAGTCCTCCAGCAGGGAATCCGCACCACAAGGTCTAAAGCAACTGAACAAAGTACTGCGACCAGGCATCTTGCACACTAGCCGAGTTTCACAAACTTCAAGGGTTACGGGATTTACCAAGTCCCAGCAAGAACAAAACCCTCGGTCTTTGGCGGCTGCAGTCGTCAAACAAATACAACAACAACAAAGTACGCTAGCAAAGTGTCACCGACAAAAACACTCACACAGCGTGTACAACAAAGACACCCGCTAAAGTGTCTACAACAAAAACACTCGCTAAAGTGTTTACAACAAAGAACTCTGGGAGCGACCCACAAATACTTAACTCAAAGATCAATGGCGTCCTCAGGAAGGCCCGTCTATCGTCTCGCTATACCAAGGTCTACGCCAGGCGCCAAAACAGGTCTACAGTCAGGGTAGCAGTCCGTCGCAGCCGTTAGGAGGCGGGAATCTTCGCGGGAAAAGTCTTCGGGCCACTTATTTCGACAACAGGATCGATGAAGCGGGGTGCACCTTCCCTCGGAGATTTCACACGAAGTTCCTCACGATCGTCAGGCTTGGACCGGTACCACTGATGCAGCCCCACGTTGGGCGCCAACTGAAGGACTGGGTTCTTTTGGACCCAGCGGTGCCAGGGCACAACACCTGAAACCTTCGTGGGTAACCTGCTCCGGCGTACAAGTCACAGAGACACGGGACACTTCCTTCGGCGTCAAAGAGTCAAGGTTTATTTACTGCAGGGAACACAGAAGTCACAAGAAGTACATCGAGTGTAGTTCGGGGAGACTGCTTCAAATTGTATTTGTGGATCGCTCCTTTTATACAGTTTCTACCCATAGGATAACATGATACACAATAGTTTACAACCTGGTTCCCACAAGTCGCTCTCAGAGGGGTCGCTTAGATCACTTTGAAACACACAAGATCCGGAACATAAGTGCGGAAACATTTGGCGGTTCCCAACTGTAAAAACCCATCTTCCCACCATTAGCAAATTCCAATCAGCAGTAAAGTAGATCGAAACAGGAACGAAGACAGGTGCAGAGGAAGACGGAGACAGTGGGGAGATCGGAAAGGGTGTAAAAGGGGAGTGTCGAGAAGCACGAGATACAGGCATCAAAGGGACGTGCCTAATGAGATGCACGGCTGAGACAATAAGCCCGTGCGGCAAGATGAGCCTCGAGCGGCGCCATCTGCCTTACAGTAGCATCCCCCTCGTCATAAAGACACTTTCAAAGAACATGTGTCTTCCGCAAACATCTTGGGAGTCCCAGGGTCGCGAAGCGGACAGCGTCCGTTCGCTGGCTACTTGAGGGCAAGAGACAAAATGGATGCCGTATCTAAGATGGAACCCGTGGGTACAGATGACAAACCCACATAACAAACGAACGGTTTAAGTTAGCACAGCGAAACTGCGCACACTTGCTAAACTCGTCATTTGCGGTTCATAGATACTAGACTCGACCATATTCGTGTGAGTCGAAAACACCACTTACAATTGTCACGGAACCTCATGACCCTGGGCCTCATGGGAACAGTCCAGTCGGAACTACCAAGCCATGTCTTTCCCAGACCGGAATCAAGCATCCAAGGACCAGTTTCTGGCTATCAGCCTTCATCAGCCTGGATAGCTTGACTCCAGTGGTGTGGAGAGCCTGGGACTCACGTCTGAGTATACCCAGCACACTCGGGGTGAAAATTGCAAAAAACACAGTTGATGGACAGAATGTAGAACAATGTCATACATTCACCCCAGTACAAGGATATGGGCCTAAATCCATCGTTTTTTTGCACTCCACACCACCCTGGGTTAGACACTGGCCATATGCAAATCAGCTCTGACCCTGTGCTTCATGGGAACAGTCCAGTCCGAACTACCAAGCCATGTCTTTCCCAGACCGGAATCAAGCATCCAAGGACCGGTTTCTGGCTATCAGCCTTCATCAGCCTGGATAGCTTGACTCCAGTGGTGTGGAGAGCCTGGGACTCTCGTCTGAGTATACCCAGCACACTCGGGGTGAAAATTGCAAAAAACACAGTTGATGGACAGAATGTAGAACAATGTCATACATTCACCCCAGTACAAGGATCTGGGCCTAAATCCATCGTTTTTTTGTACTCCACACCACCCTGGGTTAGACACTGGCTATATGCGAATCAGCTCTGACCCTGTGCCTCATGGGAACAGTCCAGTCCGAACTACCAAGCCATGTCTTTCCCAGACCGGAATCAAGCATCCAAGGACCGGTTTCTGGCTATCAGCTTTCATCAGCCTGAATAGCTTGACTCCAGTGGTGTAGAGAGCCTGGGACTCACGTCTGAGTATACCCAGCACACTCGGGTGAAAATTGCAAAAAACACAGTTGATGGACAGAATGTAGAACAATGTCATACATTCACCCCAGTACAAGGATCTGGGCCTAAATCCATCTTTGTTTGCACTCCACACCACCCTGGGTTAGACACTGGCTATATGCAAATCAGCTCTGACCCTGTGCCTCATGGGAACAGTCCAGTCCGAACTACCAAGCCATGTCTTTCCCAGACCGGAATCAAGCATCCAAGGACCGGTTTCTGGCTATCAGCCTTCATCAGCCTGGATAGCTTGACTCCAGTGGTGTGGAAAGCCTGGGGCTCACGTCTGAGTATACCCAGCACACTCGGAGTGAAAATTGAAAAAAACACAGTTGATGGACAGAATGTAGAACAATGTCATACATTCACCCCAGTACAAGGATCTGGGCCTAAATCCATAGCTTATTTGCACTCCACACCACCCTGGGTTAGACCCTGGCTATATGCAAATCAGCTCTGACCCTGCGCCTCATGGGAACAGTCCAGTCCCAACTACCAAGCCATGTCTTTCCCAGACCGGAATCAAGCATCCAAGGACTGGTTTCTGGCTATCAACCTTCATCAGCCTGGATAGCTTGACTCCAGTGGTGTGGAGAGCCTGGGACTCACGTCTGAGTATACCCAGCACACTTGGGGTGAAAATTGCAAAAAACACAGTTGATGGACAGAATGTAGAACAATGTCATACATTCAACCCAGTACAAGGATCTGGGCCTAAATCCATCGTTTTTTTGCACTCCACACCACCCTGGGTTAGACACTGGCTATATGCAAATCAGCTCTGACCCTGTGCCTCATTGGAACAGTCCAGTCCGAACTACCAAGCCATGTCTTTCCCAGACCAGAATCAAGCATCCATAGACCGGTTTCTGGCTATCAGCCTTCATCAGCCTGGATAGCTTGACTCCAGTGGTGTGGAGAGCCTGGGACTCACGTCTGAGAATACCCAGCACACTCGGGGTGAAAATTGCAAAAAACACAGTTGATGGACAGAATGTAGAACAATGTCATACATTTAACCCAGTACAAGGATCTGGGCCTAAATCCATCGTTTTTTTGCACTCCACACCACCCTGGGTTAGACACTGGCTATATGCAAATCAGCTCTGACCCTGTGCCTCATGGGAACAGTCCAGTCCGAACTACCAAGCCATGTCTTTCCCAGACCGGAATCAAGGATCCAAGGACCTGTTTCTGGCTATCAGCCTTCATCAGCCTGGTTAGCTTGACTCCAGTGGTGTGGAGAGCCTGGGACTCACGTCTGAGTATACCCAGCACACTCTGGGTGAAAATTGCAAAAAACACAGTTGATGGACAGAATGTAGAACAATGTCATACATTCAACCCAGTACAAGGATCTGGGCCTAAATCCATCGTTTTTATGCACTCCACATCACCCTGGGTTAGACAATGGCTATATGCAAATCAGCTCTGACCCTGTGCCTCATGGGAACAGTCCAGTCCGAACTACCAAGCCATGTCTTTCCCAGACCGGAATCAAGCATCCAAGGACTGGTTTCTGGCTATCAGCCTTCATCAGCCTGGATAGCTTGACTCCAGTGGTGTGGAGAGCCTGGGACTTACATCTGAGTATACCCAGCACACTCGGGGTGAAAATTGCAAAAAACACAGTTGATGGACAGAATGTAGAACAATGTCATACATTCAACCCAGTACATGGATCTGGGCCTAAATCCATCGTTTTTTTGCACTCCACACCACCCTGGGTTAGACACTGGCTATATGAAAATCAGCTCTGACCCTGTGCCTCATGGGAACAGTCCAATCCGAACTACCAAGCCATGTCTTTCCCAGACCGGAATCAAGCATCCAAGGACCGGTTTCTGGCTATCAGCCTTCATCAGCCTGGATAGCTTGACTCCAGTGGTGTGGAGAGCCTGGGACTCACGACAGAGTATACCCAGCACACTCGAGGTGAAAATTGCAAAAAACACAGTTGATGGACAGAATGTAGAACAATGTCATACATTCACCCCAGTACAAAGATCTGGGCCTAAATCCATTGTTTTTTTGCACTCCACACCACCCTGGGTTAGACACTGGCTATATGCAAATCAGCTCTGACCCTGTGCTTCATGGGAACAGACCAGTCTGAACTACCAAGCCATGTCTTTCCCAGACCGGAATCAAGCATCCAAGGACCGGTTTCTGGCTATCAGCCTTCATCAGCCTGGATAGCTTGACTCCAGTGATGTGGAGAGCCTGGGACTCACGTCTGTGTATACCCAGCACACTCGGGTTGAAAATTGCAAAAAACACAGTTGATGGACAGAATGTAGAACAATGTCATACATTCACCCCAGTACAAAGATCTGGGCCTAAATCCATTGTTTGTTTGCACTCCACACCACCCTGGGTTAGACACTGGCTATATGCAAATCAGCTCTGACCCTGTGCCTCATTGGAACAGTCCAGTCCGAACTACCAAGCCATGTCTTTCCCAGACCAGAATCAAGCATCCATAGACCGGTTTCTGGCTATCAGCCTTCATCAGCCTGGATAGCTTGACTCCAGTGGTGTGGAGAGCCTGGGACTCACGTCTGAGAATACCCAGCACACTCGGGGTGAAAATTGCAAAAAACACAGTTGATGGACAGAATGTAGAACAATGTCATACATTTAACCCAGTACAAGGATCTGGGCCTAAATCCATCGTTTTTTTGCACTCCACACCACCCTGGGTTAGACACTGGCTATATGCAAATCAGCTCTGACCCTGTGCCTCATGGGAACAGTCCAGTCCGAACTACCAAGCCATGTCTTTCCCAGACCGGAATCAAGGATCCAAGGACCTGTTTCTGGCTATCAGCCTTCATCAGCCTGGTTAGCTTGACTCCAGTGGTGTGGAGAGCCTGGGACTCACGTCTGAGTATACCCAGCACACTCTGGGTGAAAATTGCAAAAAACACAGTTGATGGACAGAATGTAGAACAATGTCATACATTCAACCCAGTACAAGGATCTGGGCCTAAATCCATCGTTTTTATGCACTCCACATCACCCTGGGTTAGACAATGGCTATATGCAAATCAGCTCTGACCCTGTGCCTCATGGGAACAGTCCAGTCCGAACTACCAAGCCATGTCTTTCCCAGACCGGAATCAAGCATCCAAGGACTGGTTTCTGGCTATCAGCCTTCATCAGCCTGGATAGCTTGACTCCAGTGGTGTGGAGAGCCTGGGACTTACATCTGAGTATACCCAGCACACTCGGGGTGAAAATTGCAAAAAACACAGTTGATGGACAGAATGTAGAACAATGTCATACATTCACCCCAGTACAAAGATCTGGGCCTAAATCCATTGTTTTTTTGCACTCCACACCACCCTGGGTTAGACACTGGCTATATGCAAATCAGCTCTGACCCTGTGCTTCATGGGAACAGACCAGTCTGAACTACCAAGCCATGTCTTTCCCAGACCGGAATCAAGCATCCAAGGACCGGTTTCTGGCTATCAGCCTTCATCAGCCTGGATAGCTTGACTCCAGTGATGTGGAGAGCCTGGGACTCACGTCTGTGTATACCCAGCACACTCGGGTTGAAAATTGCAAAAAACACAGTTGATGGACAGAATGTAGAACAATGTCATACATTCACCCCAGTACAAGGATCTGGGCCTAAATCCATCGTTTTTTTGTACTCCACACCACCCTGGGTTAGACACTGGCTATATGCAAATCAGCTCTGACCCTGTGCCTCATGGGAACAGTCCAGTCCGAACTACCAAGCCATGTCTTTCCCAGACCGGAATCAAGCATCCAAGGACCGGTTTCTGGCTATCAGCCTTCATCAGCCTGGATTGCCTGACTCCAGTGGTGTAGATAGCCTGGGACTCACGTCTGGATATACCCAGCACACTCGGGTGAAAATTGCAAAAAACACAGTTGATGGACCGAATGTAGAACAATGTCATACATTCACCCCAGTACAAGGATCTGGGCCTAAATCCATCTTTTTTTGCACTCCACAAAACCCTGGGTTAGACACTGGCTATATGCAAATCAGCTCTGACCCTGTGCCTCATTGGAACAGTCCAGTCCGAACTACCAAGCCATGTCTTTCCCGAGCCGGAATCAAGCATCCAAGGACCGGTTTCTGGCTATCAGCCTTCATCAGCCTGGATAGCTTGACTCCAGTGGTGTGGAAAGCCTGGTACTCACGTCTGAGCATACCCAGCACACTCTGGGTGAAAATTGCAAAAAACACAGTTGATGGACAGAATGTAGAACAATGTCATACATTCACCCCAGTACAAGGATCTGGGCCTAAATCCATAGTTTTTCTGCACTCCATACCACCCTGGGTTCGACACTGGCTATATGCAAATCAGCTCTGACCCTGTGCCTCATGGGAACAGTCCAGTCCGAACTACCAAGCCATGTCTTTCCCAGACCGGAATCAAGCATCCAAGGACCGGTTTCTGGCTATCAGCATTCATCAGCCTGGATAGCTTGACTCCAGTGGTATGGAGAGCCTGGGACTCACGTCTGAGAATACCCAGCACACTCGGGGTGAAAATTGCAAAAAACACAGTTGATGGACAGAATGTAGAACAATGTCATACATTTAACCCAGTACAAGGATCTGAGCCTAAATCCATCATTTTTTGGCACTCCACACCACCCTGGGTTAGACACTGGCTATATGCAAATCAGCTCTGACCCTGTGCCTCATGGGAACAGTCCAGTCCGAACTACCAAGCCATGTCTTTCCCAGACCGGAATCAAGCATCCAAGGACCGGTTTCTGGCTATCAGCCTTCATCAGCCTGGATAGCTTGACTCCAGTGGTGTGGAGAGCCTGGGACTCACGTCTGAGTATACCCAGCACACTCTGGGTGAAAATTGCAAAAAGCACAGTTAATGGACAGAATGTAGAACAATGTCATACATTCAACCCAGTACAAGGATCTGGCCTAAATCCATCATTTTTTTGTACTCCACACCACCCTGGGTTAGACACTGGCTATATGCAAATCAGCTCTGACCCTGTGCCTCATGGGAACAGTCCAGTCCGAACTACCAAGCCATGTCTTTCCCAGACCGGAATCATGCATCCAAGGACTAGTTTCTGGCTATCAGCCTTCATCAGCCTGGATAGCTTGACTCCAGTGGTGTGGAGAGCCCGAGACTCACATCTGAGTATACCCAGCACACTCGGTGTGAAAATTGCAAAAAACACAGTTGATGGACAGAATGTAGAACAATGTCATACATTCAACCCAGTACAAGGATCTGGGCCTAAATCCATCGTTTTTTTGCCCTCCACACCACCCTGGGTTAGACACTGGCTATATGCAAATCAGCTCTGACCCTGTGCCTCATGGGAACAGTCCAGTCCGAACTACCAAGCCATGTCTTTCCCAGACCGGAATCAAGCAGCCAAGGACCGGTTTCTGGCTATCAGCCTTCATCAGCCTGGATAGCTTGACTCCAGTGGTGTGGAGAGCCTGGGACTCACGTCTGAGTATACCCAGCACACTCGGGGTGAAAATTGCAAAAAACACAGTTGATGGACAGAATGCAGAACAATGTCATACATTCAACCCAGTACATGAATCTGGGCCTAAATCCATCGTTTTTTTGCACTCCACACCACCCTGGGTTAGACACTGGCTATATGAAAATCAGCTCTGACCCTGTGCCTCATGGGAACAGTCTAGTCCGAACTACCAAGCCATGTCTTTCCCAGACCGGAATCAAGCATCCAAGGACTGGTTTCTGGCTATCAGCCTTCATCAGCCTGGATAGCTTGACTCCAGTGGTGTGGAGAGCCTGGGACTCACGTCTGAGTATACCCAGCACACTCGGGGTGAAAATTGCAAAAAACACAGTTGATGGACAGAATGTAGAACAATGTCATACATTCAACCCAGTACAAGGATCTGGGCCTAAATCCATCGTTTTTTTGCACTCCACACCACCCTGGGTTAGACACTGGCTATATACAAATCAGCTCTGACCCTGTGTCTCATGGGAACAGTCCAGTCCGAACTACCAAGCCATGTCTTTCCCAGACCGGAGTCAAGCATCCAAGGACCGGTTTCTAGCTATCAGCCTTCATCAGCCTGGATAGCTTGACTCCAGTGGTGTGGAGAGCCTGGGACTCACGTCTGAGTATACCCAGCACACTAGGGGTGAAAATTGCAAAAAACACAGTTGATGGACAAAATGTAGAACAATGTCATACATTCAACCCAGTACAAGGATCTGGGCCTAAATCCATAGTTTTTTTGCACTCCACACCACCCTGGGTTAGATACTGGCTATATGCAAATCAGCTCTGACCCTGTGCCTCATGGGAACAGTCCAGTCCGAACTACCAAGCCATGTCTTTCCCAGACCGGAATCAAGCATCCAAGGACCGGTTTCTGGCTCTCAGCCTTCATCAGCCTGGATAGCTTGACTCCAGTGGTGTGGAGAGCCTGGGACTCACGTCTGAGTATACCCAGCACACTCGGGTTGAAAATTGCAAAAAACACAGTTGATGGACAGAATATAGAACAATGTCATACATTCAACCCAGTACAAGGATCTGGGCCTAAATCCATCGGTGTTTTGCGCTTTCCCATGAGGCACAGGGTCAGAGCTGATTTGCATCAACTGATTCTGTCCATCAACTGTGTTTTTTGAGGCATATAGGGCAGCAACCACATAACCAACACTAGGATCAGGACCTTATAGTACATAATAACCAGTTGAGCCCCATAGCTGGCATAAACTCCACGAGCATCCTGTCCAACCCAGGTACTTTGTTCAAGGCCATGGCTATGATTGCAGTGATAATCTCTGCTGAGGAAACATCTGCCCCAGTTCCTCAGCATCATCAGCCACTGAATGCAGAATTGGCATTGGCAATGGGTCCAATAATAGAGTCAGAGATCATGTGTGGAATAGTCTGTTATTATCAGCCGGATCATAATCCTAGGTTCTGTCACAAGCAACCATTTTCAGGATTTGCAAGACCAGACTAGTGGGATTCACCAGCCAAGGAAGCAATGCCCCTGCTTTGTACCACTCCATATAGGACTTAATCATGTACTCCCCGTAGTCAAAACAGGAGAGCTTCTCCACAAGTGCTACCAATTCCTCTTTTTCTAAAACAGGGAATGATGAACGGAGGTATCAGTGTGTCGTTGGTTTTCCAGGGCATGAAACGTAACTTCTTGCATATGCGTCTCCTCCTTCAACGACTGCCTAACCCCCCTTTGGAGCAATGCAGTGCCCCTGAATGACCATCTTGAAAGTTGCCCAGTCGATGAGGGCTGACGTAGCCGTCCTTAAATACTCAGTAAAAGATGTTCTAATTTTCTCCCCTATACACTTACAGAACTCCTGTTTCTTCAAGTTTTCACACCAATTGCGGTAGTTAGGGATACAAGTGCAAGCAGGTGTCCAGATCAGGCAAATAAGCATCTGGTTATGATCAGACAATGTTCTGGCAAGACATTCTGGGTGCCCAATCTGCACATGCACTGCTGGCGAGTAAAGAAATGTGTCCAGGTGCGCACGCAGGTCAAGTAGGTGCAAAAGAAAGGAGTAGTCATGATCAGTAGGATGCTGCATGCGCCAGGTGTCAACCAGACCCCAGTGCTGTATCCAGCGGGCCAATTCTTTGGTGATCCTCAGTCACATAATGATGGATGGGATTGGCCACAGAGTTGCAGTAATGGACAGTAATGGAGGCAGTCATATAGGGTGCCAAAAGATAAAGAGCTCATCCAACAAGAATCAAGGCTGATCTGAATTGGGGACATAAAGATTGACCAGATTTAAATGGCCCCTCACCACTGCATAGTGCCCCTCTTCTTCCACCCTTTCAGTTAACACCTGAAACTGTGCCCCAGGTCTTATCCATATGAGAACCCCCTGATGAAAGCTGAATAGGTGGTATAAATCAAATGCCCTCACTAGTGTGTCTGTAGTGCCATAGCCTCCAAAGTGGTGAGACGTGTCCTCTGCGGGAAAGCAACTTATACCCCAACCTTTTAGACATACCTGACCATATAGCGCTTTGACTTGCTATTAAGGCCTCAAGCATTCTAGGAGCGCATTTACAATCATTCAGCATACAAGCCATTGGAAATAGGTAATCATGGGCTGCTCCCTCCATGGAAGGGCCCCGTCACAATCACCGCCCCATCACACACACAGAAGACTTCTCAGACACAAGCATTAACTCCCCCCAGCCAGAAAGACAAAAGACCCACCATTCAAACTCCAAAGCCAAAGGATGTGTCACTCAGTGAACAGTTGTGGGGTGACGGATCCCTCTGAGGAAAGAGAGCACTCAGACCTCAGAATACCACCCTGGCTTCATAGAATACAACCCAAAGATCCAAGAGAAAACAGACAAGCTGCCCAGCTATCAAGCAAGTACATGCAGTTACCAAATGCGAAATGTCCACAGTCAGCAAGGCATCATCATCCGAGATCATCTGTCATGGTAGGTGTGATTTGAGGCATCTCAGCATTTGAGGTAGGGTGCATAGTAGACTCAGAGAGGGTGTCCAAGACCGACACATTTAATGCCTCACCCCATCCGTAGATCTGACATTCATGCTAGACCCCCACAAGATTTGCCACTGTTGCCACTGAACTCATTTGATCTTTCAAAGCCTGTTTCTGTGTGGGACAATTAGGTGAGGCAGATTTATGGTTCTGGCCCTCCTCGGAGAACACCCAGCCGCGCAAGGCTCATTGATGTTCCTCACCTGTACCTCGATCTATGCCCATCCCTCCTTTGGATTCATAAAGGCCAGGTCTGGTGGTTTAGTCGACGAATGCGTTCACTGTAGGGGCCTGTGTTCGACCTCATGGTCACAGGTTCAAATCCTGGCGGGTCCAGTAAGCCTTTCATCCTTCTGAGGTGGATTAAATGTGCACCATTGAGTTAGATAACAGTAAGTTATTCAGCCCCAAGAAACCCATCAGTGAATGTGAGCTTTACACATAGACATTATGTTATAAAGAACTTTGCTCCATCGTTAGTAAGGACTTTCAATTTAGCCAGGAAGAGCATGGCACAGCAGTTTGAGTCTCACCTGGGCCTCCAGAAAAGAGGAGCATTGTCTCTGAACCACCAGTGTGAACTCTGGTAACACCATTACTCCATGGTTTTTCAATAAGGAGGTCACCCTTCTCCTGAGCCATGCAGAGGATGCAATCCCACTACAGAAATGTATCATGCGTGCTACCACCATCTACGGTGGGGCACCCAGGGAGGTGGGGGTGCACTGCACCCTATGCGCCCTGTCCAAAAAAAAGAAGGGAGAGAGGTCCACTGAAAATATTTCTGACGCAATCCAATTTTCAACAAAAGAACCCTTGTCCTGCCTCTCCATCTGCTCCAGGAGATCAACAATACAGATATTATTCCAGCATGCTCTTTCCTCTGCATCCTTTGCTCTGTATTCCAGGACATGTGCCTTCACTATCAGCTCCACCATTTGTGAAGTAAGGCCCCCATTGCAGGCTGCATGCCTACAGCAGTGTGCTCCTGTTTTCGTTAAATATCCTGCCAGCTTGTGCTGGCCGTCCCTTAAGGTGCCCAGGTTTCCCACCAAAGTGTCCATCTTTTGCTCCAGAGCCTCCCTAGTGTGTGTAATGGCCTACCAGAATGGAAACCAAGGTGGTAGGAGAGTCCCCGTGAGGATTAAAAAAGCCTTCATCCATATCGCTGTGGGAGAATGGGAGGCAGGCGAGAGCTACCCACTGCCCCCTTCCATCTCATGGTGTGGGCCATGGCTCCAACAAGAGAGGGCAAGAGTGTTTACATTCTAAACCATGGAGTGGGCACCCACACGTCATTCTCATGCCCGGTAGATGACAACCGTTCACTACAGCCAGCAATACAAGTTGCACTGCTGGCCTGCAGGGTGTACAAGGAACCCCTGGTGCCGCCTTAGTCCTTAGTGATCTACGATGCTGGCACCCACATAGAAGAAAACAAGCCCTTTAGTATCAGAAAAGTGATCTCCAATGCTGAAGTTCCAGTATTTCTATTATGCCAGGAGTCACCAGAGCAGATCTCACTATCAGGACAGGCCTCCTGCTGGTCCACCCTTCTAAGTCTGAGGGAGTAGTTGAATCACCCGAAGCCACAAGAGAAGGGGGGCCCAGAGCACTCAACTCAAGCATGACAAAGGACTGTCCACAGTGCCATAAATACCCTAATACCCCCAGAGGTGCTGCCCACGAAAGCCCCCAATGACCTGAGAAAAGCTGGTAGGCACTGTACCCCAGCCCCAACACCCTCAAAGGTCAAAATATCAGGCCCATTCACTGTGCTTGTGGGCCTCCACTTGCATGCAATGCCATTGCGGTGGCCTCCAAGCTCCTGGTCTCCCTGTGCTATGTCAGCACAGCCATATCGGAGCCTCAAGACTTCCTCCTCATGTCTCCTCCATCACCAGCTGCCACGTGGGTTCTACAGTATGGGAGGCCACGGCAGAATATTCCGGCCTTCAGCCGCATCAGGCCAATGTTCTAGGGCCACAGTTATGCTGAGGGAATCTGGAATTCAAGATCCCTAGTTACTGCTACCGAGAGCCTCAATGGTCTCCGGCCCAGCTAGTTAATGCTGTGCTCACATCACTATTTAGGGGCCTCTGGACATCAGCCACACCCTTTCAGTTGCTCGCCACTGCTGATGCTTTGAAAGACTCACACCTTAGGGGCCGAAGTGCCACACGGTAGTTTACCCATGGTTATCCCTTCATATTTCAGGGGATCTTTGGGTCAGATTTCTTCCCAGATGGGTCCTTATCCAGTGAGGTCCAGGGAGCTCTACGGCACCACTTCCTAGTCCATCAGTGCTCAAGCCATTCTCCAAAAGATTTTTTCCTTGGTTTTTAGAATGCCTAATCCCTAAATATGGTAAAACATGAAATACTGTAAAACCTATAGACGTATTTATTTAGTTAACATTGGTCATAAAATGTTTTCACAAATCTTAGCTATTTATCTAGAACTGTATCTGTCAATATAATTTGGAAAGGAACAATCCTTCTTTTGTCAAGGGTTAAAGTATTTATGATAGTACTAGGTTGTTCTTTAATATTCTCAGTAAATTATACAAATACAAAATAATTGCCCAAAAATCGCTTTTGATGCAAAAAAAGCATTCAACTAAGTTACTTGCCTTTTCATTTATCAAATTGACAAATGGGTTGGTTTTGGTGCCAAAGTCATATCTTCAATTTCCTTTTTATACTTTCTATCACATGATTATATTTTGGTTATTGGTTTTCTTCTGCTCAATTTACACTCAGCAGAGGTGACTACGATGTCCTTTAACTCTGTTTTTGATGTGGCATTTGGAACTTTTTATTTAAGCTAAGGCAACATTCAAATATTTATGAATTCCAACATAATGAAAAGGATATTAAGATGCCAGTTTATGCAGCGCATATACTCTGTGTCATATTGAATCCCCAGATCTCCTTACCTACTGTTTTAACTGAAGTCCATATGTTTTCTTCAGTTCCCAGGTATAAATTCAGTTCTGACAGATCTGCTTAATTTGCCTCTTAATAAATATTCCTTCAAACATTGTTTTAGTATTATTCATTTACCTTGAATGCTAGAAAGATTAAATAGTTGGGTTTAAGGTTTACAAAGTCAATAAAAGATTAAGTTAAACTAAATAAATAACACAACCTCACTTCCTATCTGCTGGAATCCTCTATTTATTCACTCATGGGGCCATCTAGAGTCTGTTAAAATGATGATTTTTCCGACTATTCTACATGCTTTAGCTGCACTTCTGGTAAATATTACTTCCTTAATTTATTCCTATTTCTTCAAAAAAATAAATTCGACCTTAGTCTCCTTACTTTGGAGCAGAAAAAGCTCACATATGTCATTGATCAGGTTACACAAAGGCAGATAAGATGGTTTTGTAGATTTTCCAGTTTTTCTTGATTACCATTGAGCATTTATGCTAAAGCAATCTCTGTGTTGAGTTACAGAACTCCAAAATGTTTCCCTATTATGTATAGATTTATAAAAAAAGCTTTATATAGCCTATTTCTTTTAAATAATTTATTTTGTTTCAGCTAAGACCAACATGCATGTCAATATTTGGCCTTAAAATACAGGTAGAATTTTACAACTCGAGTATCCACCCACTCAATAAAAAACACATTTTTCACATTTGAATAGTGTGCACAATAAATTCATTAAAAGTAATAATAAATCAGTTTATTGGCAATAGTGAAGACATAAATGCTTAATTTGGATTTAGCAATTGTTCTTCATGAATAATATAATTCAATTTACTCAAGCCAAACTATTTTTAATTTTCCAACTTCATTTGAAAAAAACATTTCGCAAACGTATTATTATTTAGAATGCTTATGATGACATCCCACTACAAAACTGACAATAATTTACTTACTGTAATTAAAATAAAACTGAGTGTTTTTATCTCTTAAAAACATTTTTACAAACACAGATAGGCATAGACAAAAACAGGAGCTTGAATTGAGGTGGGACAGTGATTTAAATATAATTTGGCAATATATTTAAGGAATAATATTTGACTGAAAGCTATGAAATTCTCCAATCCTGCTAACATTGATAAAACCCATTTTCTATATATAGTAGACTTTTATTATCACCATATTTGTTAAATAAAATCAATTCTGCAATTTCAAATGCATGTTGGTTGTGCAACACTTAAATTGCTGAGTTAAGAAATCTGTGTTTTTCTTGTCAGTTTGTTCAAGATTTTTTGCACTAGGTTTCATCTAAGATTACTTCTATTTTCACTCCAAAATCCCCTTTAATTTCAAAACATATTTTTAGGTACTTTTATTGGATTGCTGGAAAGAAATTTCCATGAATATTAACATATTTGCCAGTTTATTAGCAATTGATTTTCAACAAATCTCAACACATTGGAAATACTACCATCAGGTGTTATTTCAGACATGGTGTTATACTGTTTGCTATACTCTCAGACTAGATAGAGCATATATATTTCCTAGAAAATCCGCATGGTGTTCAAGACCATTTTTCTTGATAATTCTTTGCAAATTCATAATGTGCATTAAGCAGATATTGAAGAGGCTTGCAAGCTTCCTTGACTTTTTTTCTCAGTATTTACTAGGATATATGGTTTATATATTTTAAATGTTTTTCACATTGTATATCATTTTAACAGAATACTATTCTTTCTATGACACAGAGGTGAAGAACCTATTCATTCAACATAAACATGTGCACCACCGCTGGCGAGTGGCAATTAAAACTGTCATGCAGAGGAGGCAATAGGTCACAGTAGATAGTAACACAGGGTATGGATTACCTATGACTTCCCTTCCAAGACATATATTACAGACTTATGATTGACCAAACCAGTTCTAGGGACAACACCCACGTGGAACAAGAGGTTAGGAGCCTGCCCTGCTGCCTGATACTCCTACAAAGCTGTTGACCATTGTAGCAACTTACATCTTTACCCACTATATGTTCTCTCCAGGTGCCTTTTTTCTAAGTCACTTCCTTAAGAATGGTTCATCGGTATTATAGCACTTCTAGAAATAATTTGCCAGCAGCTCAAGACATGCCTATTACCTTCTTGCTCAACATATGTCATTCTCCTTAGAACTTGTCTCCTCTTGGGAGGAACCTATGAATTCAGAGACTTCCCCAGAGTTGCATCATAAATGTGATTTGAGCACCCTCCTAAGAAGCTAGTGAACTGCCAACCCACCCTCACTTATTTCAAGCCAGCAGAAAGAAACACTGCAAGCCAGAGCATTCTGGCTTGCAGGGCTCAGAGACTCACATCTGTTCAACGAGCCAATTATGCTCTCTAACTAGGAAATGTAGCTCCAATCCTATTGCTTGGGGATAAAGAGATTGTTTTCAGTCATGGTCAAAGTGGCAATTGCCCAGGACCCCCAAAGCCCACAGGGACACCTTGGGAATGTTGTCGTTTGTTGTATTTACCCTTTGTCTCTTTCTTGAACTTTACCTCTCTCCTTCTTTTTGGGTGCCTCTGAGACTCTCTGTCTGCCTTTCATTAATTCACCACTCACTGACTTTTTTTTTGCCCCTCTTGGTCTCTTCCTCAATCATCTCTTTCTACTTGTCTGCCCTCATTACTTTTACTCTCTCTCCTTTTCTCAGTCTACTTCTCTTTCATGTACCCTTCACCTAACCTCCTTTAAACAGCTTCACGTCTCTCTATCCATCTCCCTTTTTTCTACCTCTCCTTTGACTACTTCACAACTCACGCTCTATATTTTCGTCTTATTGCCTCATGCTTCTCCAGTAAGTATTAGTTCTACCAGTAAATGCTAGCCTCTGACGCAGAGGTGCGTTTCCCTTGTGCACTCGGTGAAACGGTATACAAGGTAGACAATTGTCTATCAGTCAATTTTAAATATTTTTATTTTGCTTCAATCTTGCTTTGTTGCATTTTCTAATGTTTTATATTTGTTCATGTTCATTTTTTATTTCTCCATAATAAAGATTCTTGAGGAATAAACGTTCATCTATGCCCAATGCATTTTGGGCGAGAAGCCCTTCTTCAGGGGATGTATAACTGCGTTTTACCGAAGTTCCACATGGGTGTTTTCAATGCCACAGAAGATTGCAATTGCATCTGAAAAACTTTGTACTTCTTGGAGCCATTTAATCTGGGTATGATAACTATCACGCCATTCACCAGAACACTTTTAATGATGGCAGAGAGGATCTGAAGCCAGTCAAGTACTTCAATTATTATTGGTGTGATATGCAAATTTGGTCCATTGTCATGCAACCCTTTCGGCTCTCACAGACAGCTTATTTAGATACTAAAAGGATTAAAAAGAGATCACATGGGGAAGAGAACTTACAATATTCTCATCACAAACCTTAATTTTCTGTAAACTCAAAATCAGATGAACAGTGTTCACCTTCAATACTTAACCTTTTCATTCTTGTCGTCAATTATTAGAAGTTTAGCGTGGCGGGATTGGCAGTACAGGTTACCGAAGTTCCAAGATTCCAACTGCTCAGAGATGAAGTAACACTTCTGTCTGAAACTCAGCCATTTATAAGGACAAATCACACACATGGATTCTAATGGGAGGAAACAACAGCATTAATACTTGTCTCAAGACCACAACTTTGTTTTAAGTGTCAGGCAGAGATGGTGAACTAATGGAGAGAGCAACACACATGAGACAATTGCAAAATAGGAAGTGGATGCTCCTCCGCTAAGACCCCACTGCTGCAAAGCAGTGAAAGAAAGAACAAATAAAATGATAACTTGAGGTTACTATAATTGTATTTGTTCCTGCGGCGCAGCTTTGAGGAAAGGGCGAGGCTCTTCAGCTCTCAGAGCAGGGGAGTAGGGGTTTGCCCACTCCAAGTGTGCAATTACTGTTTGCTGGCCCTCTCAGCCCTGTCAAACAGACATGAGGACTTTGCATGTTCCACATGAAGGTTGCATTACAGCCTGCATGGAGAACATGCCCAGGCAGCTATCCCCTGGCTGAGCGCTGATCCAAGGCACTCAGACCAACACAACATTGCATTACAGTGTTGTAATTGGCTTGGGGGGAGCCTGGCTGCTTCTTGTTCTGGCCCTGGAGAGACTGAGACGATATGGGAGAAAGCAGGAGAGCGGCGAGGAGGTACTTTTTTTCTTTAACTTTTTACATCCCTCCCTGCCCCCCGGTTCGACCTGTCCTCCCCGATCCCTTCTGGCCACTGCTGAAAATAGGTGCTTTTCCCTGGCATCATCTCTCACGTTGCCACTCTAAATCTCAACCCAATCATTGTAAGTTTTCAAATAATTCTCCCATTATCAACAACCGACACAATGCCTCATGAGAATGCACATGGAAGGGTCATAGAATTTACATTTGAGACCTGCAAGTACAATTTTCTGAACACTACATAAACCCCAGTGAACCCACAAGAAATGAGATAAAGGATCACATGGACTGAAGTGCAACACATGAAAAAAACTAGATGGCATCCAAGAGGAAACACCCTGAGACCTGTGTCTTCAAAATGTGTCTCCCTGCACAATAAGGAGTGTGGAGCACTATATATAATACCAGAATAAAATAAAAAATAAACTTTGCAAGTATCTTTTAAAAAATATTTACCTCTATACACAAGCAATCCTAGTTTAGTGTTATTCTGCCTAAGAGAAAAGGCCTCAATTTGTTGTTGGTTTTCATTGCTGATTTTTGGACTCTGCACACTTGGACACTGCTGACCAATGCCCAGTGCTTGTGATCTGATCCCTAAAACATGTAAAGAAAAATGGGTATATTCCTAATTGGCATATTTAATTTACCCTATAGGTCCTTAGTATATGTTACAAATTGTACCAGGGGGCTGTAAGTTAAATGTCCCTAATGGACTGCAGCAGGCATGGTGCCACCACAAGAGTGACAATGCAAAACATGCCTGCAGGCCTGACACCAATAACCTAGCTGCACAGGTTTACACTGAAGATTCAACCTGTCAATCAATACAGCCCCTGCTGACAGGCCTAAATCCTCTTTTTAAATAATATGAACTCACTCCTAAACAATCTTTAATGCCCAATAAGGCAAGGTTCATGGAATTGAAAACTAGGACATGAAAAGGTTTGATGTAAAACATGTCCATACAGTGAGAAATCCCTCAAAGATATTTTCCCTGTATCAGAACTAGCTGTTCCATAGGGTGGAATTGGGAGATAATGTTAAAACTAAATAATGTCGCCTCCACTTGTCCACTTGAGTACAGTTCATTGGTAAAGTTGCCATTTTTGTGAAAGATACTTTTTAAAAGTCAGCTTATACCTACCTAACTATCTAGAATCCTATTTGCAAGAGTTTCCAATTGTCACCAGGAGCTGAATAGCACCTTGATGAGATGTGAAGCAGCTCCCAGACCTGAAACAAAGGGCTTAAGTGTGGGGAAATACCCTGTTCCTCCTACAATAGGACCATCTGGGAGTCATAAAGAAACCTAATTATTTTCAAAGAGGGCTGCCCTGTCACTGGCTGTCGTAGCTCACACCTGGGCCTGCCCCCTCTTTTTTCCCAGCCATCCTAGCACCAATCCCAGTGAGAGAGGAGCTGAACCCAGAATCAATTTTGAGTGACCACTTGAGTACAGCTCATTGGTAAAGTTGCTATTATTGTGAAAGATACTTTTTAAAAGTCAGCTTATACCTACCTAACTATCTAGAATCCTATTTGCAAGAGTTTCCAATTGTCACCAGGAGCTGAATAGCACCTTGATGAGATGTGAAGGAGCTCCCAGACCTGAAACAAAGGGCTTAAGTGTGGGGAAGTACCCTGTTCCTCCTACAATAGGACCATCTGGGAGTCATACAGAAACCTAATTATTTTCAAAGAGGGGTGCCCTGTCACTGGCTGTCGTAGCTCACACCTGGGCCTGCCCCCTCTTTTTTCCTCAGCCGTCCAAGCACCAATCCCAGTGAGAGAGGAGCTGAACCCAGAATCAATTTTGAGTGACCACCGCAAAGGTTTTGTTCATTTCCCTGTCCATGCTTCCAAGGCGGACACAGGAGCTCTGGACAAGAGAAGAAATGTTCGGGCATTGTGGGATTGTTTGTAGTAGAGGGCACAGAAACTGTAGCAAAAGTGGGTAGGGTTACTCCTGAGATCTTTTTCGGTAATGGTCACATAGGAGCCCCACCCACGGGCTAGAAGAAAGACTGAACCTGTTGTTCAGAGCTGTGAGGAGAACCTGCTTCCACTTTTACCCATGGCCAAGAAGTGGATTTTAAGGTCAGTTTGCTTTCTCCTATAAAGCTACAGGGACACAAAAGCTGCAAGAAGTCACTTTCCCAAAAGAGCCCAGATGACCAGTTTCATTTGGATTTGTCCTGGACCCTGCTAAAGGCTACCGTGGAGCAAGTCGTAGTCCGCAAATGTTGGCCCTGAGGTCTTGCATCCCTGGATGGTGTTGGAGTGTACTTCTCTTGTCTGCCCTTAAAGTTTGGGGCTTAGAAACATCCTACCGACATTTGACTGGAGAACTATCTTGTGACAGGGGCCAACTGACCATCTGTGCTGCTGAGGATGCCTCACTGGTGGGCCTGACTTGAAATGAAATTAAATGAAATGAAGGAGTTTTGTAGAGCGCGGCTGCTGCCCGAGGGCGTCCAAGCGCTGATAACTAAAAAAAGCTCTGAGGGGGGGGGGAGGAGGTAGGAGGATGAGGAGGGGGGTAAATTTCTAAATAAGAATGTTTTCAGTTCTTTGCAGAAGAGCGGGAGGGTAGGGTTAGACCTTAGTGAAAGGGGAAGAGAGTTTCAGAGCTTGGCAGCGTTGAATGAAAAGGACCTGCCTCCTGCTATGGACTTTTTGATTCTTGGGACTGCAGCGAGAAATGCATTTGTGGAGCGAAGGGTTTTACCGGGACAGTAAGGGGAGAGAAGTGAGTGATTGATCTCTGGGCTCGCTCTATGAAATGCTTGGTGCGATATGCAGAGAGCTTTGAACTTTATTCTCTCTCTGACAGGGATCCAGTGGAGAGATCTGATCCCTGCCTTGACTGACTGTCTGCGCGGGATCTGGAGAAGAGTGCGGGTGGCAAAACTCAGTTTTCGCTGCAGTTTCTCCAACACGTACTCAGGGGCTCCTAGATATAGAGCATTGTTGAAGTCTAGCCTAGATTGTACGAGGCCCTGGATGACCACCTGCTTGGCTTCAAAGGGTAGTATCGGCAGGATTTTTTTCAACATTCGGATAATCCCGAAGCAGGTTGCAGCTGTTTTTGTTGCCTGAGTATTGAAGGTGAGCTTCTTGTCTAACCATACTCCTAGGATTTTGATGTCTTCCTTCGGAGTTGGTGTTGGGCCTAAACTTGCGGGCCATAGTTGGTCATGGGTGATGGAAGGAGAAGGCCCGAGGATCATTATCTCGGTCTTATCACCATTGAGTTTTAAGGATGACATTGTCATCCATCTTCTGACATCCTCCATGCATGCTGCCAGGTTGGATTGGGGAAGCCCGCTGTTTTTCTGTGTCAGGGAGACCACCAGCTGGGTGTCGTCCGCATACGATATGATTTTGATACCGTATTTTTGGACAACCCCAGCCAGTGGCCTCATGTACACATTAAACAGCGTGGGGCTCAATGAGGAGCCCTGGGGCACGCCGCAGTTTAGGGGTCGGCTTTTAGAGTACGAGTCGCCATCGAAGACCTGAAAGGTTCTTTTGCTGAGAAATGAGCTCAGCCAGTCGAGGGCATTTCATGAGATACCAAGATTGAGCAGTCGGGAGAGCAGGGTTTTGTGGCATACTGTGTCGAACGCTGCGCTTAGATCGAGGAGGACCACTGCCACTGACCCCCCTCCATCCAAGATCGTCCTAGCTTCTTCCGTAATGGCTAGCAGAGCTGTTTCGGTGCCGTATTTGGGGCGAAACCCTGTTTGGGTGGTGTCCAATAGAAGGTTCTCCTCAAGGTAGTTGGTGAGATGGAGGTTGATATACTTCTCCAAAATTTTGCTTGCCCATGGTAGCAGGGAAATTGGACGATAGTTATTAGGGTCTGAAGGGTTGAGATTTGGTTTTTTTAACAATGCTCTCACAGGTCTAGTAATGGAAAATCATTCAGGTGAACTTGCGCGAGGTGTTCTATGGCGCTTGTGGGTTGTGATGTAGCAACCTCTGGGTTGGGGGCTGCAAATGATGAGTATATTTTGTTTATTTTTTGGAAGAAGAAATCAGCCAATTCGTTGCAGCGGGAGATGGGATTGTGGGTTGTGATTGTTGGTGGGGGGATTTTGGAAAGGGTTTTAACTACCTGGTATATTTCTTTAGGTTTGGTCCGAGCTGCCATGATTTTCTCATTATAGTAGTTAGTTTGAGCAGAGTTTATTTATGTTTTATAAGCTCTGATGTTTTCTCTGTATCTTTCTTTGTCGGTGGGGGCGTATCCCAGGTGCCACTTTCTTTCCATTTTTCTGCACTGTCGTTTCAGTTCCCTAAGTTTATCTGAGTACCAGGGGGCGGTTTCTCGGGCTCTTTTTAACCTGGTTTTTCTTGTGGGGAGGATGGTGTCGATGGAGTCCTCTAACCATGTGTTGAAAGTTCTGCTATTTTGTTCAGGGTTTTTGGAGAGGACAGGTTTGGAAATGGAGAGAAGGCTAGACCACGACTCTAGTGGAAGTTTCGACCAATTTCTCATCTTCCGTGTGGTGGGAGGGGGGGTGGCAAGGCTTTCCACGTAGACCAGTTAAGGGGAATTAGATGGTGATCCGTCCAAGGTAGAGGAGTAATGGTGCCGACTGTTAAAGTGGGGCAGTTGGTAAAGACTGGGTCAAGCAAGTGACCTTTGTCGTGGGTAGGCGACTTTATTAATTGTTGTAATTGGATCGCAGCTAGACTAGAGACTAGCTCGTTGGCGGTGCAGTCGGTGCTGACATCAGAATGGATATTGAAGTCACCCAACAGCGTGAAATTCGAGGAGGATATGGCTGATTCTGCCGCGAGCGAAGGTAGGGAGGAGGGAAAGTGATTCAATGGGCCTGGCGGGCGGTATATAAGCGCCCCTGTTAGACTGTCGTTCGGAGTAAGTTTGAGGCAGAAAGACATGCTTTCGCAGCCCGGAATTGGGTCAGAGGTGCAGTAGCATTGATAGATAGATTTATGGATGATGGCAAGGCCCCCTCCTTTTCCGCGTGAGCGGTCCCTGCGTTCGATTTGGTAGCCAGGTGGCAGGGCTTGAATTACATCTGGGTCGCAGTCTAGGGTTAACCAGGTCTCGGTTAGGAAGAGGACATCAGGGGATCGTTCATCTAAGAGAAGTGAGATTTCTGCTTTGTGTTATGGCATAGACCTGCAATTTAGAAGCAGTAAGGTGAAGTTTTGCTGTGGCTGCTTGAGTTGAGCCGTTATTAAGTTAGTATTGCAGTGCTGGCAGTAGGTGGGAAGATTAAGGGGATGGTATCGGTGGAAGCAGCTGTCCTTCGTAGGGGGTTTCAATGTGAGAAGGGTGGCAGAATTGTATTGCATCCTGTGGGGGGGGGAGCAGGGGGGGGTGGCCCCTGTCCCAGGCCGGACGCGGACGGGCGCAGACGGGCTTGCCTTAGGCGCGCAAACGGCGCTCCCGCTGCGCTCGTCCGCTCCGCTTCCAATAGATACACATGTTATATAGTAGGAGGGAGGGCGCTAGGGGGGGTGTGGCCTCGAAGGGGCGTGGCCAGGGTGCACGCGGAGATGGCGGCAGCAAATGTTTGTTTACCCTAAAGTCCGCGACAGCGTTCAAATCGGCTGTGCGGGATGACAGAGTGTGGGCTTCTGCCCCAAGAGTAATCTGTGAGTAAGGTGAGAATAAAAAGCAATTTTTTAATCAAGTGACTCTCAAAATTTAAAATAACACACCTAGCACTCCCGGCTTGCGCCTCAGGAGTAAGATTCCAAAGTAGAGGCTAGTTTTCAGCGCCTTTTAAGCTGGGCGGGGGGGGCCATAGCTCATGTTACATTCTCCACTAGTTATCAGAATCAGTCGATGCTGGGGCTGCTTTCACTCCTCCATCCCGCAGCTCCCTCAACGCTGCTCTCCAAAAGGTCTTGATCAACGCCAAAGCCCTTGTAGCCACAAAAAAAAACATAACGCTGGAGATTTTTTTCCCCTCAATAAAGGGTAATGCCAAGGCTCCATCCTGATGCCGGAATCTGTCAACATCAAGCCCGGCCCCTCTCTCTCAAATATATGTCCACTGCCTGCTTCCACTGAAGGCTGTAGGGATTAAGCTTTTTCATTACAATGATTTTAGTTCTGGTGTCTGTCCCACGCTCCATCGCAGTCAGCCTTAAAACTCACCTTTTTCCCAGTCGAGTGTGCTCATTCTCAAGCATTTGGATCTTTGCACTATTTTGTTATATTTTTTTATTTTAAAAATTTTAAATTCATATTTCTGGATCCCTTTTGGATTTATGTAATTTGGATGGAACTTTGCCCAGTAATATATTCTGTAGTTTTATCAATTGGAGTGGGGTTTCTATTTTGTTGTCTTTTCGACTTTTTAAATGTTTGGGTGGTTCTAAACGATTTGCACATTTTCTGAAGTTAAGCCTACCTGCTCGGTGACATAGCTACAAGAGGTTGCGTTTGGGTCATAACCCTTACTGGACCTAGCAAAAATATTGACATTTTTACTTGTGGTGGACTATTATCCACTCCAATGTTTAATCCACTTTCTCACTGCAACATATTTGAGCAGTGTATGTCCATGCTATATACTAATAACTCAGGATCATCAAAGAGTTAACGCTTAGGACCTCTCAGAATTGTGAAAGAGAGAGAGTCCCTACTCAAGTGTAAGGGCAAATATTGTTATTCACTTACACTGAGCATCCCAAATTTCCACTTCTAATCTCCTGACTCCATCCACTGCTTCTGGAGGCCGCCAGTGGTCTCAACCAGTAAGGGTTTACCCAAAATCATTTTCACGGCACCACTTTCTCTGTAATGGGAAATTCCATTTTTTCCTGTCAGATTAGTACACCACTCACTGACACTTGCATTCCTTACTCATCCTCTATCTCCAACCATGTGTAAATCTAGTCCCACCTTAACCCTTCATGCTTTATTGCCCTTCACTACTATAGCCTTATAGCCCGCCGTAGCGGGCTATACCGGCTATTAAAGGCCCGCTGAATCGTTAAAGGCCCGCTGAATCGTTAAAGGCCCGAGCCGAAAGCGAGGGACTTTAACAAGACAGCGGGACTTTAATAGCCGGTATAGCCCTGCTATGAAGGGCTATAAGGCTATTAGAACATTCTTCCACTAGAGGGCAGAATGTTCAAACAAATTAAACAAAGGTTTCTCTAAGCTCGAGCTTCGAGAAGCCTTTGTAGAACATTGGAATGTTGCTCTGCGGGCCTTTACCGGCCCGTAGAAGCAGGGAGCACTCCATTGTCTGCAATGGAGCTCCCAACATTCCAATGTTCTAATATTGCTGCAACCTCTCTAAATCTATGTTTCTATCAGTAGAGCATGTATCCAATATAGATGGAGCACTTTTCCTCAAACTTGTTTTTTTAGAATGAGAGTTGTAGTCCAGCCTTTTTGTGTCTTCTTAATCCCATTTTCTCTTGATTTACTGCTTTGTAGCTGATAATTTGTCACATTTTTTAGGTCTCGCCTTTTCCATTCCGCAGGAATGGAAAATGGAGAGAATTCAAGTGCTCAAAATGCTCGTCAAACTAAGGTTTTTTTCTGTGCGGTTTTCTTCGAGTTCACGTGAATCACGTGACCAAACAAGCACGCGCATCAGCCTCTCTCCCTCCTAATTGCATTTTTTCACGGCCGCCACCACATCAAAGGGCTTCTCCCAGCATGTGCTCTGTGCTTCTCCTCCCCTAATTATTCATGGCTAGCCGGCCGTACTTTCAGTTTCCCGGCCGCTCTTGTTTCGTGGGGCGTGCATTATCAGGTACGTGTTGGTGACAATTTACACAGAACGCTTGTTGATAACCCTGGTCTGCTCAGCGAGTGCGCACTCCCGCAGATCGACTTTCTGTTTGGCGTGTTTCCCGCCGGGCTTCCTATTACATCACTTTTTTTTTCCCGGGACCCCTGCCAGCACATTCTCAGATCCCACAATGCTGCTACGCAATGAGGCTTATCCACCCTTTTTAGTCCCCTTGTATGCACAGGCATGTCATTTATTTATTATGTCTGCATCAAAGAACAGGATGCTTGTCTCAGACTGCAACTTCTGAAAGTTGGGGTTATTCAGCTGAACTCGAGCCATGCCTTCTCCTTTGCGATACGTGCATTTAAAGCAAGCCATATATGGGACTGTGTACTTTTTGTTTTGAGAAGGCGATAATCTGACGACATTTGATATAACGGTGCAGCCGCATGGGTCTGTTTGTTTTCTGGATACCATTATGCAGTTGAAAGGGGAGGGTTTATGGAGAGTGCATACTTTCAGACATATTCTGGATGTTTTTATTTTTGCAGTCGCAAAGCAACCAAACTATCGTCTGTCACAAACGAAACATGGCATGTCATTTCGTATTTTTTATTATTAACTATTTGATTCTAATAACTATCCATGTGACACCACCTGCGTCCTTTAATATTCTTGTCGTTCAGCTGTGTTTTAAGTCAACGATCCTGACTGAGCATGCCCCCAACTCTTTCCTTCTTAGTAGAACTGACCTTTGAGCCACACCCGTGATTTCTGCTACCTCTATGTAAATGTCACTCGACACCGGGAGAATGTAAATAGAGCTCTTATCAACTGGCATGCTTTTGTTTTGGTTATATTGTCCCTGTCGTGCGTGCTGCTTTCCTGGCTGAAGTGCCTTGGGCTCAGTTGTATATCGAGATTCTTGCAAGAATCACTTGTTTTTGGGGCATTTTTCTTTCGTAATTCCACTTAAAGCTTTTATTGACCGTCAATGATTACAACATGGCTCGAGCCCCAAAACATAATTTTACATTCAACCGGGGTTATGATCATTTTACCCAATAGTATTTTGGATACTATTATTTGTAGTCTTGCTTTCATGTTGCATCTTTGAGCCGCTTAACTGTAATGATCTATTTCGTATTGGTTTTACTTGATCAATATAAATGTATTGTTGTTCACTACATGCAGTCAGTCCAGCGCCAAACGACCCGCACCGTAATCAGAAGTTGCACTAAGCCAGAACATAATTTGCAGTTTTTTAGAGGTTTCTCACTTCAGAAGGTTTGCCGGTTTGTGGCCATCTAATTATGTCATTTGTATAGCTTATTTTTGGGCCATTTATTAAAGTCGTTTTTCCATCACTGAAACTTTCACATAGTCATTTTGGCTAGCCTCCACACAACCACACACCCAACCACACACACAACTACACACCCAACCACACACACAACCACACCGAACACACACAATCTCACACACAACCACACACAACCACACACCCAACCACACACCCAACCACACACACTACACACACAACCACACACAACTACACACACGCAACCCCACACACACAACCCCACACACAACCCCAAACACCCACACACACCCCCAAACACCCACACACACACAACCCCACTCACAACCCCACCACCATACACGCATACAACCACTCACACATACAACCACTCACACACACAACCGCTCACACATACAACCACTCACACATACAACCACTCACACATACAACCACCCACACATACAACCACTCACACATACAACCACCCACATATACAACCACTCACACATACAACCACTCAAACAACTACACACACAACCACACACAACCGCACACACACAAACACACACATCTGTCACCCTCACTCTATCTATTCCCCTCACTCTATCTATCTATTGCCCTCACTCTATCTCTCTATTGCCCTCACTCTCTATCAATCTATCTATCTATCGCCCTCACTCTATCTATCGCCCTCACTCTATCTATCGCCCTCACTGTCTACCTATCTATCGCCCTCACTCTGTCTATCTATCTATCGCCGACACTCTGTCTATCTATCTATCACCCTCTATCTATCTATCGCTCCACCACAGCATCACTCAGGGGCACCACAGCATCACTCAGCACCACCACAGCATCACTCAGCACTACCACAGCATCACTGGTTCAAATATGTTCTCTCAATGTTTGAAGCTTTATTGCAAATGTCGCAAAAAATGTTAATATTTCACTTCTGTTCTTGGATTTTAGTCACTGAACATAATCTTCACAACAGTTATTTACAAAAGTGTAAGCTAGTGCCATTAAAAATTGCAATCACTTTTATTTAAGTATTAATTATTTAAAAAAAATAAAAGCCAATGTTAATTGTAATATCAATACATCTAAGTAAAGGCAATACAAAACCTGTGACATTACAAATACTAAAAGTGTCACATATGCTAAAGTTAAAAGTATTGGCATTGTAAATCACAAAACATAAATATAAAATGTCATTTACAAAACCAATAGCTCCAACTTTCCTACTGCGAGACCTATTGGCAACGCCAGTGCTTGTTTTATTCTAGAAGCACTTGAGCTGTGACGTTAGTTTTGCACGTGATCCAGTTTGTCCCAGCCACGAAATCACGGTTCTCACCATTGAACTCTCCACACAGATGGTCCTTTAACTCCTCCAATGTCAATAATGTACTGTGAAAGGTGAATCCGGAAGTGGTACAGATACCAAGGGTGGTGTTACCGTAAGAGGCAGCAGGCATCTTTGGTTTTGAATGAATTTGAGTGGAAAACCTATGGGCTGAAAATAATGTGGCATAATTTAATAGCGCATGCATGGGGACAAAAAGTTTACAATACATAAAGTTTCCATTCAAAAGGTATCAGTTTCACAATGTTTGCAGATCTGAATTACAGATAGAAACAGCACAGTCAATTCCACCAAGAAACACAATAATACACAACTCTTTTTTCTGGTGTTGAGCTTTTAAACTAATGTATAAAGTCACCATCAAAATACCAGCACCTGTAACACGTATGGGTTAATGTTACTAATATTTTGCCTAAATATAAAAATCAACTTAGCAAACTCTGCTTTAAACAAATATGATTATCAGAAAATTACAGATCAACTAAATGTGTCTGCACTGTAGCCCGGTGCTACTGGCGAAAACCACTGGATGGCAAATCACTAAAGCTTTAATCACCTAACATAAAGGCTTCACCAACCATAAACTGGCAGGGAGCCACCATCAAAAATCATAGGCCCTGATTCAGAGTTTGGTGGATGAGAATTTCCTCCATCAGGGTGATGGAATAAAGTATTCTTTCACCCAGGGGTAGAAGTGGCACACCAACGTTTGAGATGTCTGCTGTCACAGCAGACATCTCTTGCATTTACCGGAACTGCCGTCACAGCAGACATCTCTTGCATTTACAGGAACTGCCGTCACAGCATTTCCTGTTGAATTAAATGCATTGAAAGTATAACGGAAAGCCCAGCCAGCATGATGAGCCACGCAACAAACTTTCAATGTTTCTTTTTTATTTTCAAGAAAGAAAATACCAAAGTGAAATTTTCTTTTTGAAAAAAAACACTAAAGATCCCCTTGCAATGGGAGTTTTTTCTCCAGCATTGCAATCATTTTACCGTTTTTAAATTACCCTTCCCATCTGGATTTATCTGGCACCCTCACTCTAAATAGGGTGGGCGGACAAATGGCCAAATCTCCAACAGCCCTATAACTGCTTGGCGGTCGGAGGTGTATGTTGGCTTTAAATGAGGCGGACGGACCTTCAGTTTGTTGCTGTCACAGGATTAATCTCTCTATCAAACTGTCAATTGTGCTGGTAGTGTTCTCTCATTGGAAAGACTGTCCTCATTACAGAGGGAGAAGGTCAGCTTTTCACCTCAAATTTGTCTGTAGAAACATTTGGAATGGTTGCCATTCTTTACTTTCCCTTTCAAAGTGCGTAGATTTAACTACATAAATATGTTATTTGATTTTGTGACTACATCTTGGCGGACACAGCATCAGTGCCAAGTTGATATGTGAGTGCCTCAAATGATTCCCCTGCCATGGGAGTTTTTTACAGCCATTTTACAGTTCTCATTGACCCTTCCCACCCTATTTTTTTGGTGGTGACAGAAAGAAAGCAATGGCCATTTCTCCTCCTACTCTGAATAGAGTGGGTGGACAAATCGGCAGACCTCCAATGGCCCTTACACTGCCTGGCGGTCAGAGGTGTATGTCGGCTTAGACTTGCTGAAGGTCCACCCAAATCTAAATGAATTGGGCGGACCTTAGGTTAGGAAGGAAAGATACTCTGTTGCCATTGCATGGAGTACACGCTACGGCAAACTATCAATCGGCCATAGTGGTCTGGAACATTGTCCTCATGACAGAGGGGGAAGGTCAGCTTTCACCTCACATTTGTCTGTAGAAACATTTGGAATGGTTGCCATTCTTCACTTGCTCTTTCTCTCTTTCAAAGTGTACTATAAAAATATGTTATTTGAATTTATGACTAAATCTTGGTTTACACAGCATCAGTGCCAATTTGATATGTGAGTGCCTAACTGTGCATATGTGTGTTGAATTTCTTGAGAAATGCAGGGTGTGTTAACACTTTGAGGCTGGACAGTAGGGCAGCCATCATGTGGTAATTGAACATCAGCACCATTCAAGGGAATGATTGCATGTGGTATGGCTTGTGTTAAAGACATTGTACTGTGCTGTATCATAATATCAATGACTTGTTTAGGAAATTATCTTAACAAACTGTACAACACTGTGTTGAGATGTGCACACCATGAGCAAAAGGCTGCTAGAGAGAAATCAAGAAACAGTGCATTGCATGACCATCACTCATGAACAGCTTATCGGTATCCAGTACCTTCGCAGGTTACTTGAAATGTACTCTCTCATCTTGTCAGAATATCAACCCACCTACCTCTCATTTTATCACGAATGCACGTCAGTATGTGTGGAGAAAGGAGGACTACCCACCATGTGTTACCAATGAAGACACAGATGTGTCATCATGCTTGTGCTGATGAGACCTTTACCAGAATTTTGTTTTCTGCATCCCCTTTCCTTCTTCCCTACATAATTCATGGTTGTTTTCCCTAAATCTGAACCATTACATGTAGCCACCAGATTCCACTTTAATTACTTGCTCAACAAACAAATACAACATAGGGAAGGGCCTTCAGCACAACTGTAATGTGTGTCATTTTATCTGTGTCAATTGACACTGTAATTACCCTCCAAATGGAATGTACACACCATTAGGTGCTGTCTATGGGACACCAGCTGAGGGCCATGAATGGACGTATACCGTCCGACAGGAAAGGGGTGTCTACCCCCTTCCTGTCAGACAGTGTACGACTAGCCCTGTGGCCATGTAATAATGGCCACAGGGCTAGTCGCATCGATTATGTGCTAGTCAGTTTAAATCTGTGGCAGCTCCTTAAAAACATGGTCGTAACTGCTTGTGTAGAAAGCGATCATAATCCCCTTATTATCACTATGGATGGGATATCTGGGGGAAGATACTACAAGTGGGGAAGAGGCTCTGGCTTGTGATCTGGTACTATCTAACCACATGCGCCACCTGAAATGGTGTAGTGTTATCGAACACCCGGAAATATTGGTATCTATAAATAATGATGTTGATAAAGTGTGGGATGTGTTGGGAACTGGCGAGGATAGCTGGAACTCGAAGTCCCTAACAATTGAAATGCATTAAAACTTTTTGACCTACTGAAGCTACATTTTTGTAAACCTGGTAATAACAGGAAATGCAAGAGTAAAAAACCTCAAGGGTGGTACAACGAGAAATGCCGGCTTGCAAGGGCAGAGCTGGGGTTAACCTTAAGACATGGGGATTTAGGTAGAGTACGCCAGGTGCGAGCTCAATATAGGAAAGCTGTAAACGAATCCAAAAAGCAATGGGACAGGGCAGATGGCAGGAGGTAAAGGAAGCATGTGAGACGAGAAACCCAAAATTATTTTGGGACAAATATAAATGGGATAGTGGAGCACGTCCAGACCCACCGCAGAATAATGTTGCCAATCACCTGTGGGTAGAGTATTTTAAACCCCAGTATGCTTCTCAAGTAGATGAGCGGAACATAGATCCATTTCCATATAAATTCTACACCAGTGGGGTATTTTCACTAGAAGAGGTGGATAGGGCTTTTGACACAGTTACACCCGGAAGAGCCCCTGGTACCGATTGTATCACTGCAGATGTCTTTTTAAGTAAGAAACCCTCCTGGCGCTTTTATATTAGGCATATAGCAAATGCAATTCCTAGTGGAGCTCCAATCCCGCCGTCATGGAAGGGGGCAGAGATAATTCCAGTTTTTAAGAAGGGTGACAAAGCAGTGGCAGGTAACTATATGCCAATAAGCCTTATAGACTCCATTCAAAATATCATGGGGAGGTTGATTCTATTTAAAGTCCAGACATGGATAGATGAAAACCAAATTCTAACCCCACTGCAGGCTGGTTTTTGTCCCCTTACAAGTAAAATAGATCGGGTCTTCCATTTTATTAACATTTATTGGAAGATTGTATGTTTGGGGAAAGGGGCATTGTATGCTGTATTTGTTTTTTTTAAATAAAAACCTTTATTGCACCTTACATTCTTACACAGCTTCTGGCCTACAACCCGGGGGGCCGACCGCTACACAATCGCAATAATAGAATATCTATTGGATAACTCCGTACAGTGGTCTCCATTTTCGGGGTTTGGCTACTTTGCAATACAGTAAAGGTACATCAATCTCAAGTAGTTTGCTAATATGAGTAGGTTTGTTTTTTTAACAATAAACAACGTAAGAATCAGCAAAGAAATCACATTTAGGTCATCAAGTGGTGAAGTGAATTTGCATTAATTGCGTTGTGATAGGTTTCTGAAAAGTTTGTCTGTACGTATGTTTGCCGGGTAATTCGCAGCTTTTATTACTGGGGATATGTGTAAATGGAACTTTCTTCTATGTCCCTGCCCTATTCGCCCCTCTGTCTCATCCCTCCCGACTTCCAGGGTCCCTCCCAGTTCCTACCCCCAACTCCATTGTTCTCATCCCTAAGTTTTGCTAATCGTCCTCCCCCTCCTCATCAGATGTTATTGGCTCGTCTTCCAGTAAGGTTTCACAAATGTCACCCCGGTATGTGTTCCATGGGGTCCAGATCTTGTTCCATTTCCTCGGGCAAGCCCTGCTAGCGTATACCGCCCTTTCCGTGATCATTACCCTATCCATATTCTCACACCATTGTGTTCTCGTCGGCACCTCTACCGCCCCCCCATTTCTGTGCTACGTCCCTCTTGGCGATAACCATGCCCAAAGTGACCCATTGTTGGCGATGTCTGGACAAATCGTTGGGTCCTCACACATTGAGTATGCATTTTCGTGGCTCATGGACCAGGGAGGTCCCCATAGTCTGTGATATTGTGCGCATTATTCCTCTCCAATACTCTTGAATGCATGGGCAGTCCCATATCGTGTGGAAGAACGTCCCCTCCTCTCCACACCCTCGGAGACAGTATGGGTGTTGAGCGCGGTGTATGAGGTGTAATGTTGTTCTCGTATAATATACTCTATGAAGAATTTTAAGCTGTATGAGCTGGAATTTAGCTGAGATGCCTACTTCTTTGGGCGATGCCACTGCTTCATTCCACTCGTTTTCGTCCATAGCTGCTACGTCTCCCTCCCACTTATCCTTAAGCTTGAACATGGGGTCTGGCAAGTTGTTGATTAACTTACGGTATGTAAGCGAGGTTGCTCGCTCCGGCATAAAGTCCGTAAGGAGGCAGTCTTTAAGTGGGGAGGCCTCTGGTACCTCCGTCTCTGGGGGGATGGCTTTAAGCAGTGCGTGCCGAATCCGAGCATACCGGAACGACTCTTGTGGTCCAGGCTCATACTGTTCTCTCAGCCTTTCAAAGGGAATCACCGTGCCCCGTTCCCACAAGTTTCCCACCGTAGACAGGCCTATCTCGTCCCATTGGGAGAAGCCTTTGATATTTCGTAGGTTTCCCAAGGTCCGGGAGTCCCACAGAGAAGTGAGTTTGGTTATTCTCCCTTTCCAACCTGGTGATGCCAGTGCTATGTGCCATATCATTGCTGTGAGTCTTGTGGGTCCCACCAGTTTGCGTACCACTCGCTGGTCATACAAAGGGGCCAGTAAGGTACGTGTTCCTAACTGTGTCCTGTCTGATCTGAACGCTGGGTCGTTTTGGGGGGCATGGATCCACTGGTTTATGTTTTTCAACTGCACTGCCCAGTAATACAATTTCAGATCCGGCACGCAATCCCTCCGTCGTACCACCCCCTGTGCAATTTAGCCTGCGCAATGCGTGCCAGGCGGTTACTCCATAAAAGACCAGCCACCAACGCCGACACTTTCCTGAAGTATCCTGGTGCCACCGGGTACGGCGTATTCTCCAGGATGTATAAGAAACGGGGCAGTGACATCATTTTGTAAAGTGCTGCTTTACCCAGCATCGTCAGGGGCAGCCCGGCCCAAAATACAACGTCCTGCTTAAGCCGCTCTATGGGTGGCGTCAGATTTTTCTGCGCAAAGTCTATTGGATCCTTAGTGACATGAATGCCCAGATATTTAAAGGATGAACCGGCCTCCTTCAAGGGGCAATCTACGCCCAGTGTCGGGATTTGGCCCTTCAGAACATATAGTTCCGACTTATTCCAATTCAGCGCGTATCCCGAAACTTTCCCGTGCTCATCATACAGGGTCAGGAGCGCTGGAATACTATGTTCCGGATCTGTTAAGTACACCAACATGTCATCCGCGTACAGTGAGACGCGATCCTCCCATCCCTCAGTCCAGGAAATCCCTCTAGGCAGTGGGGTCGACCGTATCAGGTGCGCTAATGGTTCTAAGGCGATTGCGAAAAGTAGTGGCGACATGGGGCAACCCTGTCGGGTACCTCTCCCCAAGGGGAATGTTTGCGAAATGTGGCCATTCGCTACCACTTGTGCCACCGGTCTCGCATCTAGAAGTCTGACCCATGCTATAAATTTGGGTCCAAACCCTATGTGTGCCAGGACCTCAAACAGGTAATTCCATTCTACCAGATCGAATGCCATCGTTGCATCGAGCGCCAGTATAACCGCCGGTTCGGGGATCGAATCCGCTCTTGCCAACACTCCGTGTACCCTTCGTTAATTTAGTGCTGTGTTTCTGTGTGGCATAAATCCGGATTGGTCGGGATGTATGAGGTCTGGTAGGTATGCCAATAATCGGGTAGCCAGGAGTTTGCCCAGAATTTTAACTTCTGCATTGAGCAGGGATATGGGGCGGTAGGAATTACAATCGTCTGTTGGTTTCCCAGGTTTAGGTATCGCGACGATGGTCGCCACTCTTTGGTCTGGTGGGAGTTCGCCGTTCAACAAGCAGTCTTTATACATGGCAAGTAGGTGTTTACTGAGCCTCTCTGATGTGGCCTTGTACCACTCTATCGGGATGCCGTTTGGGCCTAGCGCCTTACCGGGTTTTATCGCTCGTATTGCTATTTGGATTTCCTCCGTGGTTATGCCAGCTTCCAGTTCCGCTAATGCCCGCGGCTGTAGCTTCGGTGTTTGGATAGGTTCTAGCGCTGCCCTGGCCATTTCTACAGTCACTTCTCTGTCAGATGTGTAAACACCCTCAAAGTGTTCAGCGAGTGCTTCTACTATTTGCTCCGGGCTCGTGTGTATTGTACCTCTCTTGTCTTTTACTTGTTGGATACCTCTGGAGCTCCCCCCCTTTTTGTCCAACCATGCCAGCATCCTACCGGCTTTGTCTCCTATATCATAAATCCTGTTCTTTGTTTCAGTTATTTGTCCCCTCACCTGGTGCCGCAAATGTTCTGTATATAAGTGTTGTTGGAGGTGCAGTGCATGGGATGTGTCCGGTGTGGGGTGTGTTTCGTGTGTTACTGTTGCTTCTCGCAGTGCTAGCTCTATTTCAGCCAATTTGAGTGCTTTTTCCCTGCTATAGCCTGTAAGTGTAGTTATTGCTTGCCCCCTTAACACCACCTTGTATGCTTCCCATAGGGTCGCTGAGGACTGTACTGACTTGACATTCTCTTCAAAGTAATGCATCGTAGCCTTCTTGACCTTGAACACCTTAAGGTATGCAGCCTGTATGGGGTAAATTCGTTTGCGTGTTTTCTCCTGAGTGGAGAGTGTCAAAATGATCGGGGAATGGTCTGATATGCCTCTGAATTGAATGTCTATGGTGTCTACGTGTTGTAGGCAGTCTCCCAGTGCCAGGAAGTAATCTATCCTCGACAAGCTATTGTGTACGGTAGAGTGGAAGGTGTATTGTCTCATTTGAGGGTGGGCATGTCGCCATATATCAACTAGACCCATAGCGGTCAAGACGCGCTAGAAGCGTGAAGGACCCTCGGTCGGGCTTGTGGCTGGGAACCTGTCAATTAGAGTGTCCACTGTAGCATTGAAATCCCCCCCAGTATAACATCTCCCTCTGGGAGGGCCAGGAGAAACTCACCCAGTGCCGGAAGCATGACCGAATGAAGTGCTGGGGGGATATATACCGAGACCACATTAATAAGTCTCCCCTCCCATTGTCCCTGTAGGGCCGCAAAGCATCCCTGCCCATCAATCTTCGTACTCAATGGTATAAACTGCGAGGACTTCTTAAGTAAAATGCCAGTTCCTCGAGAGCCTGACGTGAACTCTGAAAGCGCTATCATTTTATAACCTCTCCTGTCAAGCGCCTTGGAGGTTCCTCCCTGTAAATGCGTTTCATGAAGGAGAGCTTGGACCGGTACCTGTCTTTTCAGAGAGGTGAGTTCCAGCCCACGTTTTACCTTATCCCCCAGCCCTCTTACATTCCATGACAATAGGCGAAGGGGTGCTCCCTGAGATCTAGACGCCCCCTCTTCCCGACTACGTGGTGAACAATCTGCCATAGTACGTCGTGTAGCTGCTCATGTATCTAATATGCTTTGCGGCCCCGGCGTTCCGTCTCTTTCTGCCACGTGAGCAGCGCAAATACCCGATAGCACAACTTGACCCTTCTTGTAGACTTCTAAAAAACTCAACTAACATCCCTTCTCCCTTCCCAATCTGAACATGACATTTAAACAACCCCCCGCGCGTCCCTCCTCCCTGCCTCCCTGCCAAACGGGCCTAGCCTCCCGCCTCCCCAACTCAGCAGAGTGCTTTACCCAACCCATGAACAGTTACTTGCTTGCTGGGGTGAAGTGTCCCCCGGAGTAGACAGTTCCCCTGCCCTCTCCGGTCTCACCTGGGTCAGTGTCCAAGGCGGGTCTCACCCAAGAAGTGTTTTCAGTGTTTATTCAGCGTGGTGACGGGCAACTATTCTTCTACATCTTCCAGTGTGTTAGTGTTGCCCGGCGTATGTGAGTGCGTCGATCCATCTCTACCCGATGCGTGTGACCTCGGTTGGCTGTCTCCGCGTTGGCTCTGGTGTGTTCTGTGTGAGCGGCGGGGTAGTCCTACTTGTCGCCATCCTTCCAGCCAGTCACGTGCTGACTCCGGTGTATCAAAAAACCAAACCTTACTGTCCGCGACCACTCGTAGCCGTGCTGGGAATAGCATGGAGTATGGTAGTTCATTGGCTCTTACCGGTAGATGCATCAACGTTTTCATTTGCGATTCCTTATTTGCGAAAAATAAGGAATCGCAAATAAGGAATCGCAAATGGCAATGCATCATTTATTTCGCAATTGTATTGAGATTTGGAAAATCGCAATTTTTACCGAATCGCAATAAAATTGCGAGTTTCAAATTGCGATTTCGCAATTCCCATTGATTCCTATGGGCCAAAAGGCCCATAGGAATCAATGGAAATCGCAATTCGCAATTTGAAACTCGCAAAATGTTAATGCATTCCATGGGTGCAGGGGGGGTCCAAAGGAACCCCCCCTGCACCCCTGATATGTATTTTAAAGTGCATGTTACGCACACACATGTCCTAAGGACATGTGTGTCTGTAACATGACAGTGTTTTAAAATGCATCTTTGGGCATTTTGACACATTTTTGCAAATTACCACGAGGTTCAACCTCGTGGTAATTTGCACCCCCTATTTGCGAAATCGCAATTTTAAAAATAATCATGCATTGCTTTTAAGGAATCGCAAATTTGCGATTCCCTAAAAGCAATTGCCTTTTTGGAATTCGCTAAAAATAGCGATTTTCCAAAAATGCTTGATGCATCCCAGACACCTATTTAGGAAGTGCAAACGGCCGAATTTTGCGATTCGGACCGTTTGCACTTCCTAAATAGGTTGATGCATCTAGGCATTAGTTCCTTCTTGATTTCAAGGAAGGTCCTCCTCCTGAGCGACACCTCCGCAGTATAGTCTGGGAAAAAGGCTAGTGTGGAGTTTTGAACCTGTATCGGCGTGGCCACCCTTGCTGCCTGTAGGATCGCATCCCGATCGTGAAAGTTAAAGAGTCTCACCAGTATTGGTCTAGGGGGGGCTCCAGGCTTGGGCTTCCCCCCTGGAACTCTATGCGCCCTTTCCATGGAGAAGAATTGCAATAGTCCCTTTGGTTTAAGTTGTGTCTTGATCAGGTCTTCTACATATAGGTCCATGGCCCTGGTGCCTTCCGATTCCGGAACCCCAATAATTCTTACGTTGCTGCGCCTGGAGCGCCCCTCCTGATCGTCCAGCTTCTCTTTCAGTGTCTTATTCTCCGCCGCCACGCGCTCCATCGCTATTTGTAGGCCCGATATGTCTTCTACTAGAGATTTGGTGACCACCTCGACCTGCTTCACTCTTTCGCCCATCTTTTGAAAGTCCGCCCTCAGAAGAGAGACTTCAGTGGCCGTGGACCCCACTGTTGCTTGTACTTGTGCCAGCGCCTTCATCACGTCTTCAAGTGTTGCTTTCTTTGTTCCATCACTCTCTGGTGTCTTCCCCGTGGATGTGCGCAGTTCTGATTGGGATTGGGCCTGTCTGTCAAACGCGAATTTCTCCAACTTAGACTGCGACGTGGTGTTTCTCGGGCCTCTGCCTGCCATAGTTCTGTCAGGTGCGCCTGTCGTTAACCGTGGCCGTGGTAAATGGTCCCAGGAGGGGGGACCACTGCACTTAACAGGTTAAGGACGTGTCACTGTGGCGTTTCCCACCTGTTTCTTCCCCTCAGTGAATGGTCATTCAGTCCCGTTGTCCAGAGCAGCTGTGATTGGCCCCCCTCTCCTCAGTGCCCTCTGCCGCAGCCTTTCGCTGTAATTGAGTTGTCCGGTGTCACTTATTCAGGTAGCGACTTCAGCGGCCTCTTTGCCTGCGTGGTGCTGCAGCAATGTCTCTCCCTGACCATTGGGTGTGTCTATGGGCCTTTTTAACGGTTCAGGGCGCCCCCGCCCGTTATGTGCATTCGCAGCACTCTGCCCCAAGCTCCCACTGTTGCTGTCCCCCAGCGCATCTGTTTACTCCCACTCGTGCGCTGGGGCAAAGTTCGCCGCTCAGTGCTACTGCGCCGCGCTTTCGAATTGGTGCGAAGTGATTGTTGCAGCGGCGGGATCTGTGGATCGTTTGTGTGTTTCTTCCCCCTTTTATTCCCAGGGAGTCAGACAGCGATTCGCCGCGCAGGGCCCTTCCCTGATCGGGCACTCCGCTCTTCCCACCCAGCTGTTATGGTGCACTGCTAAGGGGACTTAGCTCTTTGTGCCGACGTCACTCCCTCGCCGCTTCCGACCGTCCGGACGCTCTTCCCAGTCGCCGATTGAGATCAGGAGGTACTCGGGGGGGCCAGGGGAGAGCTCCGGTTGCTGATTCCGCCGATGTGTCACGGTGGGGAGCGGGGGGGGGTCCAGGTAGTGCGCCCTTCCGGTTGCTCTCTGCCGCTTGCCTTCACTTCCGCCCGGCTTCCACTCGTACCGGAGCTCGGTGTCGCAGGTCCGATGTAGGCCCACTGTCGACGGAGGTCATAAGTCTGCCTCCCGGCACCCGATTTTGACCGGCTTTCCTTTGGGTGATTCCCGCTCGGTCCTGGATCCAGGTTCCTCCGTTCAGAGGACAATTAAAACCGGATGATTGTGCGGATTTTCGTGGGGACGCTGCCTCACTCACGGAGCCTTACAGCTATGCAACCACCATGTTTGGCCGCCTAGCCACGCCCCCTTGTATGCTGTAATTGTAGATTTGAAGGCCCCCTTCGATCTGGTCCTGTGGGTGTCCTGAGGGAGATGGGGATGGCCCCGGAATTGTTGTCTTTGATTGTCCGCCTACATGGGGATACCCATGTCCGGGTCCAGTGGGGGTCCAGGGGTGAGGTTACTGAGTCCTTCGCCGTTGACAGGGGAGTGCGTTCTAGCACCTACCCTGTTCTCACTCTATGTCAACGGGGTGGTGGATTTCCTCTCCCTGGTCCCCACTGATGCCCCAGTGTTGGCAGGTGATTACATTCCTATCCTCATGTTTGCGGACAATACTTTAATTATCTCTGAGACACCCTGTGGCCTGCAAAGGGCCCTTCACCGGTTTGAAGATTTCTGTCAAAACCAGGGATTAGAGATCAATACAGCAAAGACCAAGTTCATGTCCTTTTATGAACATAAATCATTTTGGGGCAAAATCTTTATGAATGATGCTCCTTTGGAAAAAGTCAATGCCTTCTCTTATCTGGCTGTAACCCTTCAGAAGGATATGAGATGGACAAACCAACTTGACATAGCTGTTCTAAAACATAAGCAACAGGCAGGGATCCTTACAGCCAATTTCAAATCAACCTTTACTAAACCAATCAGTCCATTGTTAGAGATATATGGCATGAAGGTATTCAATCAATCAATCAATCAATCAATCAATCAATGACATTTATAGAGCGCGCTACATACCCGTAGGGTCTCAAGGCGCTGGGGGTGGGGGGTGCCGCTACTGCTCGAACAGCCAGGTCTTCAGCTTCTTCCTGAAGGAGAGGTGGTCTTGGGTCAGGCGCAGGTCGGTCGGGAGGGAGTTCCAGGTCTTGGCGGCCAGGTAGGAGAAGGACCTTCCTCCTGTAGTCGCTCTTCGGATGCGGGGGACGGCGGCGAGAGCGTGGTTGGCTGATCGGAGGTGGCGCTTGGGAGCGTAGAAGTTGACTCGGCTGTTGAGGTAGCTCGGGCCTTGGTCGTGTAGGGCTTTGTGTGCGTGGGTGAGGAGGCGGAAGGTGATTCTTTTGTTGACGGGGAGCCAGTGAAGGTCTCTCAGATGTCCGGAGATGTGGCTGGTTCGTGGGATGTCGAGGATGAGTCTGGCTGAGGCGTTCTGGATCCGCTGGAGTCTCTTCTGGAGCTTGGCGGTGGTACCGGCGTAGAGGGCGTTGCCGTAGTCCAGTCGGCTGGTGACGAGGGCCTGGGTGACAGTCTTCCTGGTCTCGGTGGGGATCCACCAGAAGATCTTCCGTAGCATGCGTAGGATGTTGAAGCACGCCGAGGAGACGTTGTTGACTTGCCTGGTCATGGAGAGGGAGGAGTCCAGGATGAAGCCCAGGTTGCGTGCATGGTCTGTCGGTTTGGGTGCGGTGCCCAGGGCGGGGGGCCACCAGGAGTCGTCCCAGGTGGAGGGTGAGGAGCCCAGGATGAGGACCTCCGTCTTGTCCGAGTTCAGTTTCAGGCGGCTGGTCGTCATCCACTCGGCTACCTCTTTCATCCCTTCGTGCAGGTTGGCTCTGGCGGCGGCGGGGTCGTTGGTCAGGGAGAGGATCAGCTGGGTGTCGTCGGCGTAGGAGATTATGTTGAGGTTGTGCTGGCGTGCGATGGCCGCGAGGGGGCTCATGTAGACGTTGAAGAGGGTGGGGCTCAGCGAGGATCCTTGAGGGACGCCGCAGATGACTTTGGTGGCCTCTGACTTGTACGGTGGTAGGCGGACTCTCTGTATTAAGCTCCACCTTATATGGAGCCGAGCTATGGGGGTTCGCAAATTTGAACCAACTAACTGTAGCCGAGAATTCCTTTTTACGTAAGGTTACCGGAGTCCTGCTGAGTACACCCATGCGTCCTTTACTATTAGATCTAGGCAGGAAAGTAGTAGAAGACCTGGCAAAACTTTGCCCTCTACTATACTGGCGAAGACTGTGGTGTACTGAAGAATTATCACATTACGCCAAAGGTCTCAAAGATATAATGGATGCTGACTGCTTTTATAAGAGGAAATGGTTGAAAGAGATTAGATTACACTTACCGAATTTGGGCATGAGTGAACTGTGGAATAATCCTTCCAATGCTGTCTTTCCCTCAAAAAAGATTTTGAAGGAGAGGTACTGGGAAATGATCATGGCTTCCGGTTGTCCCAACGGACTCTCTAAGCACCTATCGGGCCGTTTCCTGGAACTTAAATCAAGGCCCGTGTTAGAAAAATACTGGGATGCTATTGAGAAACCATATGACCGAAAATTGTATTTTCAGCTGAGGGTAGGAACTTTACCAGTTAGGTTTTTTACTAGTAATTGGGCAGGAGCCACTAACAATGTATGCCCATGGTGCCCTGATAGTCAGGAAACGATAAGTCACCTATTGTTTTTTTGCCCATCATATGCCAAACCTCGCAGTATGTGGGTCAAACCTATTTGTAACCTCCTTGGCTTTAGAAGGCATAATGAAGCACTTAGAGTCTTAACTACAGATCCAGCCTTGCCGATAGCAATAGCCATGGCTAAGTTCTTGGGTTGGGCTTGGTCTATTCGAGCAAAGGTGTTACACCTGGTATGCCAATAATTGATAAATTATCATTGTGTCATCGAACCAGAAAGTAGATTGAGAATTGGAGTAATGAAATGTCGCAGGGTTTTATGTATGAATTTTAGGGGGTATCCCATCATTAATTAACAGGATGCATTTGTCAGTTAATAAAGTAATTTAATAATATTTTAAGTCATTGGTAAATGTTTGTATATTTGTAGTTTGTATTTATTTATTATTGTTAATGATGTATTGATGAAATGGTGTTGTTGTGCTTTTATGATATAACTGTCGAACAAAGCTCATTGAAATTGAAATTGAATATACACACAGCCCTAAAAATTTAATATATTGCCCACAAACAAGAATAGATATCCCTTCTGACCACGCTTCTTCACACAAATGAAAACTCAATGTATTTCAGAAAAAAAAACATACAATTAGCATCAAACAGATAATAAACAACTTTATGGATTTAATTCATAACACATGAATTCCACACGTTATGCATAAGACAACATAGCTAAAACAATTGACTTCCTTTACACCATTCTGTACCCACAAACATGTTCTAAAGGACTGAGCAGCCCCTCATGCATCAGAACTTGCTATTCTGAGGACCATATCCAAATTTCATATGGGTCATTGGGTGTGATACAATATAAGGCTTTCTGATCCATAACCCTGGCCTGTCTTATAGAAAAACACTATAGTAAATTAGGACGAATACATTACTGGAGGACATGGGAAGTGCAGCTGGGACCTCAAAATGCAGCTGGCATACAGGCATGGACCAGCCTTGCCAAACTGTGCATTATGGCAGGGAACTAGAAGGACTACTTGGAAAATAATATGATGTTGACTTCCCCTTAAGAAAGCTTCCCCTCCTTCCTAATGTGAAATGTCATTAATGAGGCACAAGGTACTAGTTAGCTGCCGGAGAACACAAAATACATTTGTCCTGATTCTTACTTTGGAGAACAGAGTAATGCCCATAAGGGTGTTGCATTGAATTACTCCATCGTCTTGACAAACATCCCATCACCCTCATTTAAAGATGTCCGATGGCCCTCAGGTATCTGCACCTGTTGGGTCACAACATTGTCAATTTTGCAAAGATGTGATAGAGAGCTCCATCAGACATGAAGGCCAACCATCAAACCTTTACAAAGTTTAATGTTTTTCAAAAACAAACTCCCAATGTGAGAGTTTACGTTTCTAAAAGGTAAACCTGATGACCCCACACAATGAGAGTTTTCTCTCAGAGTGTGGAGGCATTATTTTTATTTTCACTCTTCCTCACAAGCAGGTTTTACATGGTATTTCAGGACAAAAACTGGAGTAGGCACTGTGGTTGACATTCTTTTGGTTCATCCACCTCTAATTAAATCAGCAGACCATGTGTTTGGAGGAGAGGGTACTCTGATGCCCTTTTGACAGAATACCCTCTCCATCAAACACAAAAGCACCCAACATTGTGTATCTATCACCTGCTGGAGATCTGTACATATGGTCCATCTGTTATTAAGTGGCAAGATAACCTTTCTGGGTGAACATGCACTTTACAAATACACATGTTATGTTATGGTCCAGAAATCTAAGGGATATTTCAAAGAGAGAGAGAGAGCTACCCTTTGGCTCAGTAGTAAAGACACTTGAAACTTGAATTTTTTTAATTTTTACTTTTAAAGAAGCCAATAATCATCTAATGGGATGGGAAGAGAGCTCCATAAAATATTTTGTACACTACAAGTGTCCACCGTATATATGTTAGGTGGGGAGCAGGTAGTTCCTGCATAAAGAGGGAAACACACAGCCAGCTGAGGGGCAGTCAATCATTTCAAAGGAAGCTTGCATCCATTACCTGAGTCTTTCCTGTGAAATATCTGTCATCAAGTACAAGGCAACTCCTCTATTGAACGAATTAGCTGCTTAGAAACAGTAATGGCCTTGCCTGCCTCACAAAATTAAGAGATATTTTAGAGAGAGAAAGCTACCATATGGATGTGTGGGAGAGACGCTGACACATTTAAAGGTCTTATTTTTTACCAAGCAGCGTAATCTGTCACTTTTGGCCAAATGGTTTATTAGAAGTGAAAGTAGCCTTTGAGAAAAATAAATTATTTTGCTTGTAAAGAAGAGTCCCCTAGGACATTGAGAGAGATCCATAAATTATGGGCACCTCAAGTCCAATACCATTTGGTTGTGCTAACTGGAGAGCAGGTGTCTCCTGTATAAAAAGGGAGGGACGCCCCTGTCACAAGGGAGCTTCAATCAATTCAAGGGAAACTTGCATCCATTGAAGAAGACCTTAAATCACTGCAAGAGAGCTTCAAAGCCATCCCATGAGACATCCAGTCAATCCAAGAGACATTCTATCATTCCCACATTTCAACCAATTCAGAGCTGATTGATCTTCACCCTTGGGTAGCCCGGTCATCCAGAGACTTCCCTCCTTACTCTGGAGATGCGGCAGTGGCAGTGGGTCTCTTTAGGGGATCAGAGGAAGATGTCAGTCTACGACAGTGCCGACTGACAATAGATAAAGAGATGCAAATGAAGCTCAGACTTTTTCTGTGGCTTCTCTGCTACATGATAGAAGATGTTGTTGTAGTCTTTCTCAGATGCATTCTGGAAACCCTACCCACCAAGTCTTTGCTGCCTCTTCCACTAGTCATTTCTGCCAGTCCTCTATCCTTTTTTTCACTCAGGAACTATGCTTCCTGCTGCTCTGCCACCACCCTCCTTGTACACCAGAGCCACCAATAAGGGCACCCACAGAAGAAAAACATGACAAACGGAACAGCAACATATCTTCCCATTACATGTCCATTTATAAGTGTGGCAGGTAGACCCATAAACAAATGCAGAGTGACTGAAAGACCATGCTACCAATACTCTGTCAGTCATTTTTCAAACATTTTCTATATTCCTAAAACAATTTCCCAAAGTGGGAGTTTGATTAAAAAAATATAAAAATGTGGACCCCCACACAATGGGAGTTTTTCCTTTTTTACTCTCCCTCACTGCTGAGATGAAGCTAGCAGTGATGAACAGTAAAAAACTGACCACCCACTCAAAATGGGGCGGAGGGTCAGACGGCTTACTTTCAATGGCCTCTACTCTGTCAGGCCATCAGAGGAAAGTTTACACTGACTGAGGCAGATTTTACTCGATCACCATACACCTGACAACCTGTCCATGTCCTAATCAGCAGACTGGCCAAAAGTCTGTCAGGGAGAGTACTCATTTGCCCTTGCAACAGTGTACCCTCTTCCCCAAGCTCTCAATATGCCCCTCGGTTTGGTTTATTCACTTGATTGAAAATATAAATTATCCAAACACTTATAAGTTCAGAATATGTCTTAATATGTACAATGTATGGTGGCATTTGCATGTGCTTTTGTGAATCCACAGCCACATGTTTTCATAGATTAAAACAATGAAACATATGAACTTTCATCTACAGCGTAAAAAGGAAAAAATGGTTCAGGAAGTGACATAGATGAACCTGAGTCCACTTACTTAAAACCGTTAGAACTATCACCAGAGCAAGCAGCAGGACCACCACAGCCACCAGGGCTCTAGAAAGGAAATTACAAACAGGAGGCACTGTTGGAACTGAAAATACAAACAAATTAAACAACTATGAAATATCTGTTTTACATGCAAGTCAATTACACTGTAAATAATGTTTAACTTATTAGTTAACAGTTTTAATTCAAAGTACATATTTACTCAGTGAAATAAACATGCAACAATGTTCCATATATAAACATATATCTATTTTCTAAACCATCAATGAACTAATCAGATTTGTTGCTATAGAAACTCGCCCCACTGTAAGAGGGCTAACATTTACATGTCTGTGGGATACACATTATAGCAATATCTAATCAGATTTTTCCATAGAAACTCACCCCACAGTAAGAGGGCTAACATTTACATTTCTGTGGGATACACATTATAGCAATATTTGAGGTAGAGCAGTACTGACACTGTATGAATTTGGCTTACTAGTTATGAAGCATGAAGCAGTACTGACAGTGTAAGAATTTGGGTTATTAATTATGAAGCATGAAGCACAAGTGATGTCAGCAAATTAATTATTTTTCTGGGAAACGAGTACCCCATTTTAGCACTTGACTTTCTTACGGTAGTGTCAGTGGCGGCTCCTCGAGGGAGTGTGGGATGGCGGTGGGGTGGGGGGAGGGTCAGGGTGAGGGGTAGTAAACTCTGGTATACGGCCGAACTGAGTTGAGTAAATAAATAAATAAATAAAACTAATTACATTGTACATGCTGCAACACCAAATCCGCGATGGAGCGTGCAATGTAATTTGTTTTATTTATTTATGTATTTACTCAACTTTGTTCGGCCGTATTCTGGGGTTTACTACCCCCACCCTCCCCCTCCCCGGCCCACTGCCCCCCAGCACACCCTCGAGGAGCCGCCACTGGGTATTGTAGCAGAGAAACCCAAGGCCTAGTCAGCAGGAATGTTGTGAGCCAGTGATCTCAATTTCCTGACATGCAGCAACAACACTCAATAAATTATTGTCTAGTCAGTTTTTGTTTTTGGAAACACTACCACTAAATACTACCCATTAAATTGCAAATACATACAACAGGTAAATAGAAATACCTTTGGTGACAACCTCATATCATATTACACTAACAGTGAATCCTGAACCCCATAATCACAAGACCCCCATCTATAAAAGTTGCAACATCACAACATAAGGGGGTGTGATTATTCAGAGGACAGGCGTACTGGTTTTGTCAAGGGGTCACCACATTAACATAAATGAGGCAGGCCTACATGCTGTGTCCCTGCGCTGCATTATATATATAAGGCAGGCCACTGGCTCGTAAGGATTCCACATTAATATATATATATATATATATCTCTACCATATGGCTCCCTCCTTTCCCTTGTAGGCGCTGCTAGATGCGGTCGCGTCACTCCCGCAGTTGAGCCCAACTGTTATGTTATGTTATGTTACCTGTTTTGTAGAGCGCAACAGCTGCCCCAGCGACGGGGCGTCCCGGCGCTAGAACCGTAACACAATCTACTGGATGCGAAAGAGGGACCTACGGGGCGGGAAATAGATGGGTTTTGATCGCTCTTCGGAAGGCTAGCAAATCATCCATGCAGCGGATGTGGAGAGGGAGGGAGTTCCACAGCTTGGCCCCCAGGAGCTTGAAAGAGCGACCTCCGATGCGACAAAGTTTCGTCTGGGGTATCAGAGCTAGACGTTGCCCCATAGACCGGAGGTTCCGTTTGGGCTCATAGGTGGTCATCAGAGGACGGAGAAACTCTGGGCCTTCATTCTTCAAGATCTTAAAGGCAAATAAGAGGGCCTTGAACTGGATACGGGCTTCTATGGGCAGCCAGTGAAGTCTGTACATAGTCGCTCTTACTGAACACCTTCTAGGAAGGCCTACTATCGCTCTAGCTGCCGAGTTCTGGATTCGTTGGAATCTTTTTATCTCAGCTTTATTAGCTCCCAGCAACAGGACGCTCGCATAGTCCAGTCTTGACAAGATAGTAGACTGCACTATGAGTTGTCGTGTCTTGGAGTCGAAATAGCCTAGGATGGGGTATAGGCTTCTCAGTAGTCCAATGCAGGTTGCAGCAACTTTTTTAGTGTGCGATTGGAAGCTCAGGGTCGAGTCCAGCCATACCCCTAGATTTTTTACTAAGTTTTTTGGAGGGGGTGCTGGGCCCAGGGACTGAGGCCACCATGAATCATTCCAGTTGTTGCTGTTTTTTCCCATTATCAGTACCTCGGTTTTGCCACCGTTCAGTTGGAGGCAATTTGCTGTCATCCACTTGGCGACAGCAGACAGTCCATCCCTGAAGTTGGTGGCCTCCGGGGAGGGGGCCTCACTAAGGCTGATGACTAACTGAGTGTCGTCAGCATACGACACCATTGTGAGGCCCCATCTCTTAGCAACCTCCGCCAAAGGTTGCATATATAGATTAAACAGGGAGGGACTGAGAGCCGAGCCCTGTGGGACACCTTGTCCTATGTCTTGGGGTTTGGAGATAAACGGAGGGGCAGATACCCTGAATGATCTGCTGGTTAGGAATGACCGAAACCATAGGAGCGCTGCGTCCACGATTCCTATATCTTCCAGGCGTTTTAGCAGAATGGCATGGGACACCGTGTCAAAGGCCGCGCTAAGATCGAGCAGTATCAGCGCGGCACTTTTACCGGTGTCCATGATTTCCCGCAGACTCTCAGTGGAGGTGAGGAGCGCGGATTCCGTACTATGGCCCGGCCTGAAGCCATGTTGGGAGGGGTCCAGGATATTATTTTTCGCCATATACTCACTGAGTATTTTATTCGCGTGGGCTTCCGCTAATTTAGCGACCCAAGGTAGCAGTGAGACAGGCCGGTAGTTCTCTGGTTTAGCGGGGTCTAGGGAGGGTTTTTTTATAATCGGAGTTACCCAGGCCTGTTTCCAGCAGATGGGTACCGTGGCCGTAGCAAATGATAGATTCAGAATCCCGGTAAGGGGTGGGAGGAAGAATTCCAAGGCTCCTAGAAAGTGACTAGGTCTCATTGGGTCTGTGGGTGCACCCGACTTCACCTTCCTACAGAGTTTGGTCAGTTCTTCACTGGAGATGGCGGGTAGGCAAGTGAGCCTTGCGTCTCCGAAGGTGGCGTTAGGAGAGTCGACATCTCCTGGGATGTCCTGGGTGAAGGTGTTGTAAATTTTCTTCACCTTGTCTGTGAAGAAGGTAGCTAGGTCTTCACATTGTTGCGTGGAGGTGATATGAGTGGCCGGTTTGGCTTCGTTTTGTATTTTTTGCACAATTTGAAAGATAGTTTTCGTGGGGTTTGAGCTGGATTCTATTTCAGAGGCGTAGAAGGCAGCACGGGCTATCCGAATTGCCTTGTGGTATGATTTCAGCGAAGCCAAGTATAAGATTTTATCATCCTGCTTATATTCCTTCCTCCATTGCCGTTCCATTTTCTTGCAGACTGCTTTATTATTTCAACAGAATTCTCCCCCTCGAGGGAAGAAATGGTGGAGTCGCAAATCAAACAAAGTCCAGCACCACGCTGCAAGTGGTTTTCTTTAAGTGATTTATTAATCCATGGGGTCAAAAGCAAAAAAAACAACGCGTTTCGAGAGCATCCGCTGTCTTGATCACGGTCAGTTTGCGTGTGTGTGCTCACATATTTTGAACCATTTCCTGAAACCAAGATTCACGCCCTCTATGGGTGTGTCACAATTTGCATTATGGGATTTGTAGTGTTTTAAAACATTTCAAGGCATTTTTTAAACATTTCAAAATGGGTAACCTTTTCAAAAAATGATTATTAAACAAACAAGTACCAGAATGGGGTGATATGGTTATTCAGGATTAATAGATGTATGTCTTGTTACATCATTGAACCAAAATACTGCCCTCCAGTGGGCTAATTAATGTATTGTATTCTACAACATATATGGTGTGTGAGCACCAAGTCCAAAAAGTGAGGGCAAGTGAAGTCAGGGGATAGCTAAAAAATAATAATGATTGTGCCAATTAAAATCCGGATAAGTGAGATGCCAAACAGTAACCACATTATTTCATTTTACTGTACATTTCAGTCCCCTACAGGTGAATGTAAAGTTCTTCCGACTGGTTGAGGCCCAATGGGGTCATTGTTCTGAAAGACAATATGTGTCTAGATTCTTTGCGTCTTAAAAGTTTTTCATTATGGGGGGCGTGGCTTGGACGGCAATGTGGACGGTCGTCTAGGTCCGTCAGCTCCGCAACCCTGAGGGGAAACTAACCCGCCAAACCAGCCAAATCCAACAACAAAGCAGAGAAACAAGCAGGGGAAACCTCCAGGCAGCAGGAAAGCCGACCGGATGCAAGGGAAACAACAACAGCACCGAGAGAGCAGCTCCAAAACTTTGCCGAGAGCAACAACAACAAGAACCCAAAATGGCGCCCCGAGCTTGCTGAGACAACAGTGAACCAGCAACTGTGCAACAGAGCAACTTGGAAGCAAGCAGAGAGGAGCGCAAAGAGAAAGAACACCACAACCCCGGAAGAGGCTGAAAACGGAGAAGTACAGCACGCATTTTGGGGCCGAGAGTACTCAATGGAGAAGCGCCACGGCAGACACCCCTGCCTCCGTACAAATAAGGCGAACACACAAGGCAGGTGAAGCGAGGTAAGCCCGCCAGACCCGCGAACCCTCTAGTGATTCGGTGTGGTGTGTCTACTAGGAGGATCGGCACCGGAAGCGACTGGAGGAAAGGCGCCATTGCCGGAAGTCTTCCCCAACTCCAGGCGGAAGACCCGGACCGGAAGCGGAAGTGCGTCAGTGATCAGCGCCTGAAGATCCTGCACGGACAAGGAAACTGCAGGGAAACAGATCGTTAGGTCGCGCGCCAGCCCTCCCGCGGTGCGGAGCAGCTGGGAAGAGCAAGAGCGACGCCAGACCAAGTGGCGCGGAGGTGGAGGAATAACTGCCGGCGGTGCAAGCGAGGCGGCGCAGAACAAGGGAGAGCAACAACGGAGCGGAAAAAATATATAAATAAAGATAAAAAAAAGGAAACAGCGCGAGTACGGCACCAAGTGAGGTGGTGTTTCACAGAGAGGCCGGAATACCAAACGAAGGGCACGCAATCACACAACAAGCACTGCATAACAACGGGCGGCAGCTCAGGACACAGGCAGCAAGGCAGCAAGCAGAGCCGGGCGGGGGACTGAGGGGGTGCCCAAGAGTACGCCAAAGAGCATGCCAAAACCACGCTGAGCAAAGGGCAAGACCCCTAGCAGGGCACACGCAACAAACGTGCAAAACGAGCAGCAAGGTCACTACAAGGCAGGAAGGCAGCAAGCCTAAGCCGGGAAGAGGTCAGAGGGGACAGAGGGAGGCCGAAGATAACGCCATAACAAAGGGCAAGGCCAAGACCCATAAAGGCACACACAGCAAGTGCGCAAGAGACAGGTGAAGGCAGCAGGCAGGACCAGATAAGTAACACAACCACAAGCACCAGCCTACTCCCCTGAGCGCCAGACGCAAGGAAGCGGCCCCAACGCATTGGGAAGCAAAGCAGCTGGACAGAACGCGAACGAGACAAGGCGCACGCTGGCAGGTCTTAAGGCAAAGACCAGAACGAGGCACATCCGAGAGCCTAGCAGATATAGACTGCAAGGCATTTCGGCGCCGACGTCAAAGGCAACAGACCTACCCAAGACGACCCTAGCGGAAGGGCGGCTAGGCAACATCCTATCGAGGAGGGGCATTGTAACAATGGCAGGCAACGAAGGGAAGGCAGTTGGAGATCAAAAAAAGCCAAAGATAGACAACCAAGGATCGCCTCTGAAAAACAATAAGAGCGAGACAGTCACCCTAGAAACGATCCTGCGGAGAGTAAACGAAGGGATCGTAGTGGGGAAAGATACAAAACTCAAGGTGGAGAACATGCAGCTTGAGATGGCGGCTATAAGAGCGGACCTTCACAAAACAAACACAAGAATTGAGGTGACAGAAGGCAGAATAAGTACAGTGGAAGACGAAACAAGAGATAACACCAAAGCCATAGCTGATCTGCAGAAAGTCACGAAAGCCATGCAAAAACAGCTAGCGGAGAAGGACGACATGGCAAGAAGAGGCAACGTAAGGATCCTGGGAGTGCCGGAGGGGACAGAAGACAAGGCGGGATCATGCGCTGCAATGCTAGAGGAGATGATCCCCAAACTCACCGGCATCACATTTGACAGAAAGTTCGAGGTGCAGAAGGCTTACAGAATACCAGCAGGAAAACCAACAACAGGCAAGGGGCCGAGGGCAATAATATGCAACCCGCTTAGACTAAGCCAAACAGATGCCATCTTCGCCTTTGCTAGGAAAAACCAGAACCTGAGGTGGGAAGGAAGCAAGATTGTACTAACCCAAGACTACTCCAAACCTACGGTAGAGTCAAGAAAAGGATTCCTGGCCCTCAGAGAGACACTGCGCAGAAGAGGCGCCACCTTCAGCTTCGTCGGCCCTGCCAGATTCAAAGTAATAGATAAGTGGAAAACAATGATTTTTGAATGCCCGGATGAACTAAGGAGATACCTGCAAGGCCCACCCGTGGAAGAAATGGAGGATAACAGAAGCCCAGGAGCGGCGAAGAGAAGTGCCTCACCGGACGAGAATGCACACTCTGAATAAGGAACACTATACACGCCAAAGAAAAAAAAAGGAAAAGGAACAAAAAGGCCAAAAAAGCACAAGGAAACATATCTACCTCATTACACCCAAGACGGGAAAATAGAAGGAACTATAACTAGAATGAAGAGCCCGACTGCAGATCCAGGACTACGGATCAAGGTCTCCCAGCAGCTAGCAGTTGGCAGCGAGAACAATGAACACAAGGTTAACCAAGGTTAAATGTGAACAAGACAATCAAGTGATGGCAGAGGAAGGTGCCTTGCCCGGTCCTTGGTCTCATTTTCTCCTCAAATCAAGCTACACCAAGGAGGAAAACTGACTCTACCTCAGGGAAAGACGCGGAGCGAAGGAACTTTGTCGTCGCACACCCACTCAGCAAGTAAGGGAAGGGGGGAGGCGGGAGGGACGGGGGGAGCGGGGAGCACATACATGGGCCTGCTTACTATCATCTATCTTCTCTATACTTTCTCTTTCTCTATACACTCACATGGGGGAGCAGTACACGCAGGAGTAGAGGGATGGTCCCACACACAACTCCGAGACCAAAAACACGCAGAGGAAGGCCACAGCAAATGCGGAAAACAGAGCAGTTTAAATGACAAACAGCAACCAGAGTAGCATAGCGTCTGACATTAAAATAGTGTCCCTAAACGTCAAGGAACCGGAATAGCCCGGTGAAAAGGAGGAAGGTGCTCGAACACCTTAGGAAACTTAAAAGTGACATATATGTGCTCCAAGAAACGAGATTACAAGCAGAAGACATCAGCCGCATAGGGGCCAATTGGATAGGCGAGGTGCAGGGCTCACCAGCACAGAATAAGAAGAATGGGGTAGTAACAATCGTAAGCAAAAACTCCAAAATAGAAGTTGTAGACTCTCAAGCAGACACCCAAGGAAGAATGCTTATAACGACACTCAGAAGAGCGGGAGAGACGTTCCATGTAGCTAACATATATGGCCCCAACAGTGATGACAGACCGTTCTGGGAGGGGGTGGGTGCACAACTGTATTCACTACCGCTAGGAGATCTGCAGATCGTCGCAGGAGATATGAACCAAGTCCTTGACCCAGCAATTGACAAGCATCCATACAGACCAAGCCAATCAACAAGCAATCCCCACATCCTTAAGAATCTCTGCTCCAAACTAAGACTAAGAGACCCATGGCGCATGAGCAACCCAGATGCCAGGGAGTACACATTCTACTCCAACCCACACAACTCATATAGCCGAATAGATTACATCCTAATGTCAGAAACACATACCCACCTCATAGACCACACCGAAATAGGACCCAGACGATATCGGACCATTCACACATAAGCCTAACACTATCGGGCAAGCACAACGAAAAGCCAAACCGCAGATGGCGATTCGATGACAGCCTGCTCCAACACACCCCAGCGAAAGCCAAGATAGAGGAGGCGATAAAAGAATACCTACTAATGAACGACAAACCAAACACAAACAGGGAAGTCCTGTGGGACGCCCTGAAGGCCACCATCCGGGGAACAGTCATGACACTCAAGGGCAGGATGAACAGAGACAGGAATAAGAGAATTGCAGACCTAGAGAAAGAAATTAAAAAACTTGAGAACAGCCACATAGCCAGAATAGAAGACAAGAACACACTCACAAACCTGACTAAATTAAAGTACGAACTCAACAGAATACTGAGCGAAAGAGCAGGCACTTGGATCAATAAATATAAATCAATCAACCTATGCACCGCAAACAAAGCGGGCAAAAACCTAGCATCCTACCTGAGAGGGAAACAGAAACGCCACACGATAGGAGCCATCAAAGACAAACACGGCATATCCCAGACCTCGAACAAAGACATCCTAGAAGTCTTCAGGGACTTCTATGAGGGACTGTACACCAAAGATGAAACACTGCATGAGGACGGGGGAAAAGAGTTACTAGAGAACATAACCACACCCACACTATCAGACCAAGAACGAGACATCCTGGAAATGACCATAACGGAGGATGAGATAGAGAAAGCCACGCAAAGCCTCAAAGATAATAAGGCACCGGGGCCAGATGGTTTCACAGCTGGCTTCTATAAGCAGTACCTAAACATACTCAAACCCACAATGAAGGAGGTTTTCACAGCATGCACCCAGAGCGGACACATGACACCCTCAATGGCTGAGGCAAACATAATAGTTATACCCAAGGAAGGGAAAGACACAACAGAGGCGAAGAACTTTAGACCGATCTCCCTCATAAATGTGGACTGCAAGATCTATGCAAAAATACTGGCCAACAGACTCAACGCATACCTTCCGAAACTCATACACAACTCTCAAGTAGGCTACCTTAAAAACCGTATGTCACACGACAACACGAGACTTCTATGCCACATAATTAACCACTCCTCCCGAAGCGACAACGCAGCAGTCATGATAGCCCTGGACGCTGAGAAAGCCTTCGATAGAGTTTCATGGCCCTTCTTAGATCAGTGTATGGGGAAATTCGGGCTAGGTCCAAACTATAGGAAGATGGTGATGGCCCTATACGAGGACCCCAAAGCAAGGGTGGTGGTCAACGGGGGCACATCAAACATACTCAACTTGGGAAGGGGAACCAGACAAGGATGCCCTTTGTCATCAGCCCTATTCCTACTAGCCATAGAACCGCTCCTCGCGATGATCAGAACTAATGTGGATATTGTGGGGATACCAGTAGGGGGAGAAACTTTCAAACTAGCGGCGTACGCGGACGACGTACTAATAGTCACAGAAGACCCAGAGAGATCCATAAAAGCACTGACTGACACCATTGACAAGTACGCCCAGGTCTCGGGGTACAAACTCAACAGAGACAAATCTGAGTGCAAACCTTTAAACATCCACACAACAAGAACAGTATTAGGAACGTCAGGACTAACATGGCAACCGAAACCCATAAAATATCAGGGTATCCTCTTTGAGAGAGACCTAAGAATGACACTGGAACACAACGAACACGCAACAATACAGAAAATTAAGGACAAAGTAGAAGGGTGGTCCCCCAAATTCACAACATGGTGGGGAAGGATAGAAGCTATAAAAATGATGCTGACACCGATGGTCAACTATATGCTAACCATGCTCCCACTGACTAACACAGAGGGCTTCCACAAGAAACTCGACAAGATACTGAACACCTTCCTATGGAGGGGGAAAAAACCCAGAATAAGCCTACACAAGCTAAGGCTATCAAAAGATCAGGGCGGCCTGAACATAACGAATTTCAAACGATTCCAGACGGCATGCATGGCTAGACAGGGGCTACACTGGCTAGACCCAAGACAGGAATACACACCAGCATGGCTAACATTTGAGCGTGGACTACTAAAAGGCATGAACCCTATCACCCTCCTGACAGCCACACGACACCCAGCAGTGAAGGACAACCCCGTCCTCAAGAACACAAAGACAGCTCTTCTGAGCGTCGACAAACTACTGACAACAAGCATCAGGGGTGGCCAATTTGAATCCCTCTGGCACAACCCCATTTTAAAATACAGAGATAAGGTTCTAGACATGCCTGAGTGGTACAGACATGGTATATCCACGGCCCAAGACCTTCAGAGACAGGGCGAGAACACAACTTTCGATACACTCAAGGAATCGCACAACCTGCAAAACATAGAACTCTACAACTTCCTGAAAATAAAAGTAGCAATTAGGAAGGCAAACCTTAACAGCCAGACACCTTCGCTCATACAGCTTTCAGCCAGTCTCAACACACTAGGACACCAAATAGCTCACCTATACAAAGCCCTACGCCCCAAAAACACCAAACTCAATGATAAGGTCACAAACTTCTGGGGGACGTTAGCAGGGAAGGAACTAAGCGAGTCCGAAAAGGCAGAACTATGGAGATCGACCACTAGAAAAAAGATAACTGCTTCACTAAATCAGACCAAATACTGGTTAGTGCACAAGGCATACTGGACACCGGCCCGCCTATCCACACTGGGAATCCGAGAGAGCGATACATGCTGGAATTGTAACAGTGGAAGGGGGGACTTAGAGCATCTCCTGCTCAGCTGTCCTCAGATCAAGGACTTCTGGGATAGAACTGGGAAGCTTATCAATGAAATCACTGGAGTAGCCATACACATAGATTTCCCAAGTCTAGTCCTGGGCTTTGCATCCCCGTCCATCACAACAACAGAAGACCGTGACCTCATTGATCTACTGCTGACGGCTGCAGTCAAAATAATCCTAAGCAACTGGAAAGACACCACAAAAGCTACACCACAAGCGTGGCTCAACTGGGTCACATTCCTAAGAGGGGCAGATAACATCACAGTGAAACATTCACCGAAAACACACAGGCAATCAAACATATGGGAGCCCCTAGACATCTACCTTTCATCACACAAACCCCCCTAGGCGCAGATTCTAGACATCCATCAAGGGACACACTATAGGGACCCACGCTCTAACAAAAGAAACCTGCAAGGAAGAACACTCTCCTATCTCTTCTCCTACCTCTATCCCTCTCTATCCTCTCTATCGTCCGGGGCGTTATACCCACCAGGCAGTGCAAAAGGGGAGACAGAAGACAACGCCAAGCAAGACCCGGAAAACGGACTTCTTTTTTGGGACTATTCGAACCATCCGACCTTTCGTACCATTGCTAAGATCGAACTATTGCAGGACAATATTGCTGTAACACACCCCCCCGCCCCCCGGCGCCTTTCTTTTATTTTTTTCCTTTTTTCCTTCCTTTCTTCTTTCACTCTCTCCTCTTTCTCTCCTCCACTCATGTATGCTCCATGTAAATATATATTTTTTTATATACAATAAAAAATTACAGAAATCAAAAAAAAAATAAGTTTTTCATTATGGCCTCCCCTGTCCGAGAGAGCCGTAGTTTCCAGACCCCAGAAACGCAATTGCTTCCAGTCTCCATTATGACTGGCCTCCATGTGCTTGGCAACAGCATTACTCCCGTCCTTGTGGATTGTTGCCCGCACATGCTCCAAGATACGTTTTTTTAATTCACAGATGGTGCTGCCGATGTATCTCAAGTTGCATGGGCATTCAATCATGTATATTGTATACTTGCTGTTGCAGGTTATGCATTCTTTGATTTTCCAAGTTTTTTTGTTTGGCATTGTTAATTCAGTTGTAGGTTTTGCGATCTCGCATACCTTGCAATGATAGCACTTGATGAAGCCCCTGGTTTGCAACCATTTTTTCTTTTTGTTTGGGTTTTGGAAATGGCTATGGACCAGTTGGTCCTGTAGGTTTTTTGCCCTTCTGTATGTGATCACTGGATGTTTGCCCATTTTGCTGCCGATTGTTTGATCAAGTTGTAAAATTTTCCAATTCTTTCTCAGTATTTGGTTTATTTGTTTGGCTTCCAAACTATAATCCAAGATTAGCCTGATTGGTTCTTCCTCCATGATGGCTTTGTTATGTTTCTTTTTTAAACAATCCATTCTCGTTGACAAGTTTGCTTTCTCCCAACACCTTTGTACAACCTTTTTGTTGTATTTTCTCCTCTGGAAGCGGTTTATACAATTGGCACTCTGATTTAACCATTCTGTGTTTTCGCTACAGATTCTTCTTAATCGGAGAAATTCCCCATAAGGGATACTTGAAATCAATGACTGCTGGTGGAAGCTGGTTGCTTCAAGGGTTGCGTTAGTTGCTGTACATTTGCGATGGAGTGTGGTTTGCAGCTGATTGTTGTTTATATACACTTCTGTGTCAAGAAAAACAGCTCTGCTATGGCTTATGGTGTAGGCGAATTTTATACATGACGTGCTATTGTTTAGAATGGTGAAATATTCCAAGAATTTCTCCTCTCCTCCATCCCATACTATAAACAAGTCGTCAATGAACCTTTTCCAAGTGATGATATGCTTGGTGAATGTTTGATGTTTTTCTTCCCATGCTGTTGTCTCTTCCCACCACCCCATGGCTGTGCAGTGTGGTAAATATTTTACCTAATCTATTTTTCCGTATAATTATCATTACAAGACAGCTCATAAAAATGAGAGGCAGAGTCCGTGGTATCTGAGTTTTACGGGGTTTATTAGAAAAACCTCGAGGTTGGAGATCATGTTCGTTACCACTAGGGTTCGGGAAGGGATAGTCAACGTTTTATTAACATTACACATTATATATAGCAAAGTAACATAATTGAATCCAATACAGTAGGCGTAACAGGTGAAAAAGAGCGAGATAAGAGCACATGTGCGTAATAGGAGGCGTGAAAATAGGCGTACACGAAGGCGTGCACTGTACATGTCAGAGGAACGTCACAGGAATCGTCACATGTGGGTGGGTGCATAGAGAAAGTTGCAGAATCAGCAGAAAAGTGCGGATGCGCGCGCAGCTTGCATGACGTGACATAGATGTGGTAACTGGAGGGAACTTTAACACTAGTAGAGGAGACAGAAGTCTGGGATGTCAGAACGACCTGGACCTATAACATATCTGGTATCTTATGTTTGGAGGATGTATTATCTGGAGTAAAAGGTCACTCGGGCAGAGGCTATTCTATACTGAATGCTAGTGCGTGCATATGTGTCTACGTGTCTATGTGCAGGGCCATGGGCCTACTATGGCAATGGGAACTGTAAATTACTTGCATGGACACAGGAAGGCTTGCTCTTTGCTCTGCAGCCGGGGAGATGTTTACCTAAATCACTAGACAGGAATGTATTTTCGAGGAGGCTGAACAGATAACTTGAAGGCAAAATACGGTTTTGGCAGGCAGGCCAGGTTGAGCCAGGCACCGTTTCGCTTGGCAGGAAGTAAGGCAGAGGTCAGGGATACGTGTCCATGCTGCAGCTTTCAGAGGCAGAAGGCAGAAAGGGCTCGGAGACAGAAATCAGGGCCTAGCTCGGCAGAGCCAGGAAAAACGTAAAAGTGTACCATGTAAAGACGTTGGCATGGTATGGTTAGGAACTGAATTATTGATCCATTCATGGTGGATCTGAAAGAGGACATGTTAACGTTGGACGCAAATATATTTGCGTCTTCATATTCGGTCATGGAGGGAAATTACATGTACTTGAAGCACTTACATGGAGACGTTGGGGTACACGTTAGGGGACATACTTGACCATAAAAATTTCAATTACCTCATTCCCTCCTTGTCCCCTACGGACCCTTCAGGATATATCAATTTTCATGAGTCCATCTATCTGTTCATATAACATCATTTGCTCATCTTTTTTCATACGAGAACGGGGACTTGGACGGGGAATACATGATGTGGCGCACAAGCCGCAAATCGCTGGCCCACATTGGAGACATAGGCAACAACTGAATACTATGAGTAGGGCTATTCCAAGGAAGGATAGGACTTTCCATCCCCAGGCGGACAACACGCTCCAGAGCCAACCGGACCAGGTCCAGGTGCCTGGATTCTGGTGTATCTGACTAGCAATCTTGTGGAGCCGAGTTATGGCTCTGTATACTGACGGTGCATTATTTGGAATGAAAACACAACAACTGGATCCGATGACTCTACAAGCCCCGCCCCTATCTGCCAGGATGACGTCAAGGACGAGACGATTTTGAAGAACGACAAGTCTCATAGCAGACTGTTCGTCCGTTAAGTTACCTAGGGCAAAAGTAGTTTCATTCACTACAGCTTCAAGGGTTCTGGTCAATCTACGTATCAGTTTACTGTTAGAGACAGTTCCTAAATAGGGAAAGAATCCTTTATTGAAATCTGTGTATTGTTCCCATGTTGTTTCAGTGTAATCGACAATTGGGAGATCTCTCTTGGGTCTAACATGAATGAGATGAGAATTTCTGTGGTAATCAGGTGGGGCTAGAAAAATAGTTGGCAATAGGAATGCAATATAACAAGTACCATCCCAGTCTGGAGGTAAACGTATGTAAGCTGTATGACCACAAATGAAATAGGAATGTCGGGAAGCTTTGAATGTAGACTTGCCTTTATCACTGAATTCAATAACCGTATTACAATCGCTGTGTCCTAAATGTACTGAACCATTCTTTCTAACGCATAGGTCACCTTTCACTGGCAAAACTGTAATTGAAGGTGAGTTCGAACCAGTTTCTGACTGGACATTCAAAATCATGAGGTTAAGTGTAAAATTACCTAATTCATATACTTCGTTTTCTAGATCAGTACCTGTCATTTGGGGAAGACCCTCCTTGTCAGGGAAACATGCCTTATTCATAACTGTGTTCAGGTCTCCCCATATCCAATTACCTTGGGAAACATCGGACTTACTGTCTAACGAGGACATCAATGTAAACCATGCACCACATGAACCATTATGTGTAAACGGATAAGGAAAAAGAGGCAAGGCTCCCGTCATTTTCTGGTAAGGAGGGAGTCGGCCACATACCCAGCAATTAGTAGCATTGCTGGTCTGGTGAGAATGATGTAACATACGGATGAAAGAATTGTTACGCAGTGCAAGTCGGTAAGAAAGTTCGTGGGGGGGCAGATCACTAAAGGTGTGGTCTGCAGTGTCATTGAAAGAAGAGCGTGCTTGTATAGGAAAATATACATGTAACATATAGCTTAGGCATATAATCGTAAGACTCAGAAAGAACATGATAAGTAAAGTAGCGATACATCTGCTTCGCAGATTCTTGCAATATTTCTGTTTCTTGATCTCCTGTCTATCTCTCTCACTATGGGGGTCTAGCTTGTACATGTCAGGAACCCGTCTAACCGCTTCACCCAGGGGGGACTTAAACAATTAAACTGTCTGACTTACTAGACCTCAATTTTAATTTGTACTCCTGGGACGGAGTTTTCTCTACCAGGGGGAGTTTAGTATCAGTCTCTGGAATGTGAAAGTCCTGGGAATCAGTTTTTGGCGGAAGTCCATATAGCACTTTTTCACATGGCTCGAGGGGAGACAATTTTTTCTTCCTTCTAGTTTCACAGCAGTCCTCGTTGTCATCAGAACGATCTTGGGCTCCTTCCAACGGGGCTCCAGAGGGCCTGATCTCTCAAAATTACGGATGTACACGAAGTCACCAGGGACGATCTTGTGTGGCTTCACCTCGGTGTTGTCTGGAAAGGCTGCTGCGACCTGTGAACGACATGATTGTAGTGCAGACATCAAGGAAGCAAGGTAATCTGTCAGCATATTACTGTCAACATCAGTTAATTTACGGGGCAGAGGCGTCCCCCACATATTCGGTGGCCGGCCAAAAACCACCTCATACGGGGATAGCCCTGTTCTAGAATGGGCTACCATTCGCATATAGAAGAGGGCAACTGGAAGGGCTACTATCCAGTCTACTCCTTTTTCTGCACAGACCTTAGCAAGACGTGTTTTCAGAGTCTGATTGTGTCTCTCGACTAATCCAGCTGCTTCGGTATGCCGAACACAGTGGAACTTCCACTGATAACCTAACAAAAGGGAAACTTGCTTCATGAGCTCGGACGAGAATGGCTGTCCGTTATCTGAATACACGACACGAGGCAAACCATACCTCGGGAAAAATTCACGAACCAACTGCTTGGCAGTGGTCGGGGCAGTGTAATCTGTGACTGGATATGCTTCTGTCCATCGGGAAAGTGCACATACAACTACGAGGACGTACTTGAATCCTCGACAACGGTCCATCTGGATATAATCCATCTGGAGGACTTCAAAAGGGTGATCAGGAGGATGAAATACACCTTGCTCGACGGGAATGCCTTTACCTGGGTTGAACTGACAACAGATCATGCAAGTACGCACTTTCTGTTTTGCGGCTGCTCGTAAATGCTTATTGAACCAAAGGTTTTGAATACTGTCTAACATAGCTTTTTCTCCTAAATGTGCAGGACTATGTGCTGTGTTAATGATAACTTGAACCATAGAGTCGGGGAGAAACCAAGTGGATTTTCCCTTCGTCATCCATCCTTGTTCTGTCTGGATCCCTCCTAGTTCTGTCCATTTCTTGATTTCATCTGGGGTAGCATGTGTCTGTATGTCTATTACATCTAGTGCGGGATCCCTAATTGTCATGCAATGTGTTGGAACTACTGTCTTTGTCATATCAGTCGTATGAGTATGAGTCTGTGCTGTATGTTTGGCTGTTCGATCTGCCAGGTCGTTACCCTGGGAAATGGTATCTGTGACTTTCGTATGTGCCTTACACTTCATGATGGCTATGGCTGTAGGCAAATGTATTGCTTCTAACAGAGCTTGAATGAGGGGACCGTGCTGTATCTTGGCCCCGTGTGAAGTTAAAAAACCTCTCTCTTGCCACAGGACTCCGAAGTCGTGTACAACTCCGAATGCATAACGGGAATCTGTGTATATGTTAACTTTCTTGTTCTTGGCTCGAATACAGGCTTGGGTCAGAGCGATGAGCTCTGCTGCTTGGGCAGACAGGGTGTCAATACAATGTGTTTCGATGACTTCAGTTTCAGTGGTCACTGCATATGCGGCCACCAACTCTCCTGTACTGGTTCTCATGCATGAACCATCCACATAAAGTGTCAGGTCCGGATCTGGTAATGCGATATCTGTCAGATCTTGTCTGGGTTTTGTCATAGTGTTAATGACTTCCACACAGTCATGTGCCATAGGGTCTGTTGTACTTAACAGTAAAAGTGTAGCAGGATTTAATGTATTGCTGCGTCTGATTTCTATGTGTGGCTGGAATAATGTTAATTCATAACCTGTCAATCGTGCTATAGTCAAGTGCTGAGTCTGTGTACGGTTTAAAAGAACTTCCACGGAATGTGGAACTTGTACTGTCAATTGGTGTCCTAATACTATGGAATCACTTTGTCTGATTGCTAGAGCTGTTGCTGCTACAGATTTCAAGCATGCAGGCAGAGCCTGGGCTACTGGGTCTAATGTACTAGAAAAATAAGCACATGGCTTGTGTGAACCTGCTTGATCTTGGGTGAGTACTGACAATGCAGTACCTTCGCGCTCTGTGACAAAAAGTGTAAAAGGTTTGCTGTAACATGGTGTCGCTAGAACAGGTGCTTGACATAGGGCTTTCTTCAAGTCGTCAAAAGCTTGTGTATGTTCCTGAGTCCAAGGGAGGACAGTCGATGTCGCTGCCTCCTGGGTTGTCAACTGTATAAGGGGCTTGGCTAGATATGCATACTGAGGGATCCATTGTCTACAGTAAGAGGTGAGGCCTATAAAGGCCCGTACCTCCTTTTGTGTCTTGGGTTGTGGCATATGTACAATTAACTGGATGCGGTCAGGTGTAAGCTGTCTCCCCCTCTTGGACAGCAAGTGACCAAGGTACACAACTTGCTGAACACAGAATTGTAGCTTCGAAGGAGACACTTTGTGTCCCTTGTCGGCCAGAAAAAATAGGACTGTCAGAGATGCTTGTTCACATTCTTGTTCACTTCGGGCGGTGACCAATAGATCATCGACGTACTGAAGTAGGGCAGTGTTAGCAGGCATGTGGATACTGTCAAGTTGTCTTTTCAATGCTTGGCTATAGATACTCGGACTTTCCGTGAACCCTTGAGGTGCACGTGCAAATTTAAAGCTTCGGCCATTTAAACTGAATCCGAAAAGGTACTGGCTCTCCGGATCAATAGGAACACTAAAGAAGGCATTCTTAAGATCAATTACAGTGAAGAACACCGCTTCGGAATCAATAGCAGTCAATAGGGATGAAATATCTGGGACCACTGGGAACTGAGGTATGATACATTTATTAAGCTCTCTAAGGTCAATCACTAGACGATATACAGGAGGTTCATTTGGATCAGTACGTTTGAGAATCGGAATGATTGGAGAATTACAGATATTGGAGTCAGTTTCTACAACTACTCCGTGAGCAATGAGCTCGTCAATGATTTTCAATAAGGCTGTAACAGCCTCGGGTGGCAATTTGTATTGTCGAATTCTGAGCAGAACAACTCCTGTCTTGAGTGTGACACGATATGGTGTGATATGCATACAACCTACATCAGTCGGACCTTGTGCCCATAAATGCTGTGGTACATTCTGTAATCGGGGATCAAAATCTCTCAACACATAGTGACCCTTGAAGTCACGTAAAAACAATCTCACTCCTTCCGGAGAACAACATATTACAGCTCCTGGAGCTTTCAGTGTTTTAATACCTAACAAGTTTTTGGGACATGACTTCGTAAGCAATAAATCTGTAGTAGGGGACAATGGACCAACTGCTAAGGGAACTGGTTTCGATACTTCATTAACAATAGGCTTTCCTGAAAATCCAAGGGAAACATTCTGTGAGCCTGAGAGGGGTGCCCCTGGAACCTCGTCATGACTAATGGTAGTTCTACTTGCCCCTGTGTCAATCAAAAATTTTCTGTCTTTCCCTAATACCTGACTATGTACATAAGGACCGTCTTGATCTACAGGAATCTCGATGAGAGGCAAACCCACTTCCCTCTCTAGGCTGTTTCATGAATACTGTTGGTAATCTGGACACTCTGACTGTGCATACTGGTACATCTGCTGTGTAACGTGTTGTGTTGCGGCAATGGGCTGGGGCTGTGGTACCGCTACGGTCTGTTGCTGAACATGTTGTGGAGCAGGTTGCGGATTCTGTTGAATATTCTGTTGAACCTGTTCTGGCCTAGGCTGACGTGGTCTTTCTTTCGTTTTGCCTGTAGCAATATTATGTTTCAGAACGGCACAATCACTAATAAAATGACCTGGCTGTTTGCAATAATTGCAATTTCCTTTAACGGGACCTGTAGGATGACTAGTCTGTGTGTTCTGCATGTTACCCCTCTTCTGACCATCTGCAGGAACAGACTGGGCAACTAATACTTTCATTTTAGTGTCTTTCATACGCCTCTGTTCATGATCGTGTTCCTCTCTGATTCTATTCTGGTGATACTGTAACATTTGTAACATTTGGGAAGGCGTATTTGCTTGCCATGTACTTTCCACTTTCAATACTCTGTTCTTAACCTGGGGTAAGGAATTCTCAACTAATTTGGTTACAAAAAGATGTGGGAATGACTCGCTACTTGTTTTTAGGCCACTGTTAATAATAAAACATTTCTCGAATCTAGAATAAAAATCACTAGTGTCTTCGTCTGGTTTCTGTTTGCAGGCTGAAATTGCAACCCAATCTTCCTTTTTAACTGTCAATAATCTAGGCAACACTTGTACTAACAATCCTGGTAATGCTTTAGTTTTGTCCCCAAGACCTAAACCTGGGGTACGTCCTTTGTCTTCGTCCTCTAATTCGGTCCAATTAATCTTTTTATCTCCCACCTCCCAATCTTTCTCTTTCAGTTTTTCATAAATCCCTGCTGGCAACAATACTTTTAACATTTTAAGAATGTCTGAATATGTGTAATCGCCCATCAGTAACATGTCTTTTAATTCACGGTGGAACCCTGCAGGGTCTTTATCGTGACAAGGTACTATTTTCTTCATTTCCAATAATTCCATTTTAGTCAAAGGAGTGTATACAAATACACGTTCAAGCGTATCATCTGGCTTCCGGATTGGATGTACTTCTCGTAAGGGATTCTGTCTGTCTAGGTGATATGGTTGTCTGACTTGGGGTGGAACGGAAACATGATGTGGAGTCAGGAACGTACTATATTTGTGACGTTGTTCTAAAATGATGTCAATCAAATCGGTACCTAGGCCTCTCCATCTTCTCAGGAGTAAGTCTTGCAGTAAATTATATAGCGGACCTGGATCAGACTGATGGTTTTCATACTGGATAATGAGATGTTGGGTCATATATATACCAGCTAATCGCTGTTCTTCTGGAGTAAGACTTAAAAACGTTTGTACTACTAGTTCATCTTTATATATACTGTCATCCTCGGCCCATTGGACTGCTGACCGGGCTAGTTCCTGATCACGTAAGGTAGTGAGTTCATGATAACCTATTCTTTCTTTCAGGATTTTGTCAGTAACTTGGAAAATATGTTCAAGAGAACATTGCTCTGGTATCGGGGAAAGGTATCGTTTCTTGCTTTCTAGACGAATGGGTCTGTCAAAAGGATTACCTAAAGGGTACTGTTTAGGAGGTTTCACCTACCTACATACGCTACTATATCTTGAGTTACTGTAGTATTCTCTGGTTCTTCCTCCTCTGAGGAGTCTTTATCATCTGACTCGGCTGTCCTTTCGGCATTTTGTCGGGTATGTATGGCTACTATTTCTTTACGGATTTTTCTAGACATGGCCTCTATACATTTCTCTCTGTCATGCTTGCAATCTGCAATATTCTGACTCCATTTAGTCAATACATTCATCTCTTCTTGATCAAAACCTGGTCGATCTCGTTCTCTTATCAAACAATTAATCAAGAACCGTAATATTAAAGCTTGTGTATCAACTTTCTGATATGCCATGGCTTCACGAACACATTCAGGGCCTTCTCCTGTTTGAATAAAATGATATATCCTATCTAATTGTTCGGGCATTCCTGGTAGTGTAACCAAAAAGTCTGCAACACGTCTTAAACGTAACGAGGCTAACATCATGGGTCCAGTCTTGCCAGGTACTGAATCATATCTACAATCTGTAAGATATTGTTTGAGCGTTTCGGCTGGGGTCGCTTTCGGGGTACGCAGCGTAGCTAATTCTCTCATTGTCAATCGCTGTATTTGCGGCGGGGTGTGATAGGGACCTCCTGTGGCACCTCCTGAGGCGGATGCATGGGCATAACCGGGCTGTAGCGGGGTTGAACCTTGGGCTGCGTCTGTCGAAAAAGGATAAGGGGGGGAACAGTAGGGGAAGTGATTCCAGGTGCGGGAAAATGCTGACGTGGAGGGGTCGTGGCTTGGGCTTGATCAGCAGGAATATGCTGTGGCAGATTATTATTAGCAGGTTGTACGGGTACGTTGGTATATGCGGGAGCTACATCATCTAAATAGGAAGAAAGGAAAATATCTGCTGCGGTCTTATGGTGACGTACTTTAGTCGGGATCAATGGTGGTGGCAAGTTACTGGATACTTCCGGGTTGGCCTTAGGCAGGCCCTCGGCAACAACTGGATACATGCCTGTAATGAGCGCATTTCTTTTACGGTCTAATTATTCTGATCTGACCTGTTCTCCTTCTTCTAGTAACTCTTTTTCTTTGGCTTTTTCGGATTCTTCTCTACTTCTCTCTGCTTTTCTGAATTCTTTTTCTGTTCTTCTATGCGATTCTTTACGCCACAATTCTATGGCATCTTTCTGAGACTGTCTGGCTTTCTTTTTCCATAATGCTTCTTCTACTCTCATGATGCACTCGGCATCCCATGTCCCTGAGACAGGCCATCTAAACTTCTCTTCTAAGTGCTTGGTGTAGTCCACCCATAAATCTAAATACAACACAGCGTCTAAGCCGTGCTTGTGGTACATAAAATATCCCGGAGTGTCCCTAGGTGGGACAGGCACTGCCTCTTCGAGTATCCCTTTCCTAGTTCCTATCTGACGCAACTTCGTAAATAACGGCATTGTGACTTGGACTCGGACACGATAAACACAGTAATGAAAAGCATCATTCATACCACGACATAACACATCAAAACATTTCAAATAGATACTGTCTAGTACATAAAACACAATACTTAGAATCATGTGAGAATAATGCTAGAAGGCTTGAATACTGAATCACTGAATTACTGAATTACTAGATGCACTGCTGAACAGTACAGACCGGTCCCATAAAGAGACACGTCATACCGCGCTCACCTAAGTGAACACGTACGGACCAGGACTGTGTACCCAGACCTGTCTTTACCGGACACAAACTAATGCACCCGTCTAGATGCGTCCCTAGCAACGGTACTCACCGGGAGCAATACTTGAACTTGAACTTGAAGGCCTCGGACTGGAGTGGACGTCTACTGGTACTGCTACTACGCATGCGCCTCGTCACATCGGAACAGGTGGGCCTCTGGATATCTCGGACACTGCTGCTCTCGGCTGGGCTCTGGTCGGGATCCTCCGCACTCCTCACCGCCTCGTCTGGATGTCGACCGCAGTCTCAGTCACCTCCGTAGGCCTGAGGGAGATACAGGAAAACCTGCAGATGCGCATAGGTGTCCGTCACGGCTGTGGCAGGGGGCAAGGCCTGCGACGCATCGCCGGCGCGTGGGGTGGGGGAGGGGTTCCTATTCGGGCGCCAAATTATGTGGTAAATATTTTACCTAATCTATTTTTCCGTATAATTATCATTACAAGACAGCTCATAAAAATGAGAGGCAGAGTCCGTGGTATCTGAAATTTACGGGGTTTATTAGAAAAACCTCGAGGTTGGAGATCATGTTCCGTCACCACTAGGGTTCGGGAAGGGATAGTCAACGTTTTATTAACATTACACATTATATATAGCAAAGTAACATAATTGAATCCAATACAGTAGGCGTAACAGGTGAAAAAGAGCGAGATAAGAGCACATGTGCGTAATAGGAGGCGTGAAAATAGGCGTACACGAAGGCGTGCACTGTACATGTCAGAGGAACGTCACAGGAATCGTCACATGTGGGTGGGTGCATAGAGAAAGTTGCAGAATCAGCAGAAAAGTGCGGATGCGCGTGCAGCTTGCATGACGTGACATAGATGTGGTAACTGGAGGGAACTTCAACACTAGTAGAGGAGACAGAAGTCTGGGATGTCAGAACGACCTGGACCTATAACATATCTGGTATCTTATGTTTGGAGGATGTATTATCTGGAGTAAAAGGTCTCTCGGGCAGAGGCAATTCTATACTGAATGCTAGTGCGTGCATATGTGTCTACGTGTCTACGTGCAGGGCCATGGGCCTACTATGGCAATGGGAACTGTAAATTACTTGCATGGAGACAGGAAGGCTTGCTCTTTGCTCTGCAGCCGGGGAGATGTTTACCTAAATCACTAGACAGGAATGTATTTTCGAGGAGGCTGAACAGATAACTTGAAGGCAAAATACGGTTTTGGCAGGCAGGCCAGGTTGAGCCAGGCACCGTTTCGCTTGGCAGGAAGTAAGGCAGAGGTCAGGGATACGTGTCCATGCTGCAGCTTTCAGAGGCAGAAGGCAGAAAGGGCTCGGAGACAGAAATCAGGGCCTAGCTCGGCAGAGCCAGGAAAAACGTAAAAGTGTACCATGTAAAGACGTTGGCATGGTATGGTTAGGAACTGAATTATTGATCCATTCATGGTGGATCTGAAAGAGGACATGTTAACGTTGGACGCAAATGTATTTGCGTCTTCATATTCGGTCATGGAGGGAAATTACATGTACTTGAAGCACGTACATGGAGACGTTAGGGTACACGTTAGGGGACATACTTGACCATAAAAATTTCAATTACCTCAGCAGGCATAGTTTGGACTGAATGAAAAGCCCATTGCGGCTCCATTTTTTTGTCAATATAGTTGGTCCCCAAACATGAATATGTTGTTTGTGAGTACGCTTCTTATCATGGTTAGGAGCATCTCATTGTGCTTTTGGTAATGGATGTTCCGTTCCCTGAGAAAATGTTCACATGCTTTTAGGCCCAATTCATTGTCAATGTTCGTATATAGGGCAATGACATCCATAGTAATAATAATGTAGTTGGGTTGCCAGGTTAGTTGTTCCAAAACACCAAGAAAGTCCGTTGTATCTTTTATATAAGATTGCAGCAGTTTTACTTGGGGACTCCGGTAAAAATCAATGAAGTTTGACCACGGTTCGAGTAAGGATCCATTGGCTGACACGATGGGTCTCCCTGGTGGTTTGGTGGCATCTTTATGTACTTTCGGCAGAAAATACAGAGTTGATGTTTTAGGAAAATCCACTGTCAAATATTTTCTTTCATCTGCATCTATTAAGCCCTCATTTTCCCATTGGATTAGATTTTTGTCCAAATCTCTTTTTATTTGGTCCTGCGGATTTGTTTTAAGATTCTCATAGTATGTGGGGTTGTTCAATTGTACCATAGCTTCTGCCACGTATAAGTTTTTATTCCATAATACTATGTTTCCCCCTTTGTCTGCTGTTTTTATTTCAAAGGACTGATCATTTTTTAAGGAGGTTAGGGCTTCTCTTTCCTGTTTTGATAGATTGTCTTTTCCATTCACTTTAGTCAATTTATACAAATCATGGATGACTGCTTCCTGAAATATATCTATCTTGTTCCCAGGTGTCAACTGAAGGTAAAATTTGGATTTGGCTTTTAAATTGCTTGTTCCGGCCCCTAGTTGGATTATGGCGGTATCAATGCTGATTTCCTGACCTTCCTCTGCATTAAGGTTTAACACTGTCATATATGCTTCCGATTGCTTTACTTGCAATGTGGATGTTGGTTTGGCTTGTATCTTCAGTATTTTTGGTTTGTTTTTTCGTTCCTCGAAGAATTTTGCCAATTTAATTTTTCGAATATATAGGTACAGGTCAATTCGTGTTTGCGCCATATCCATTCGTTGAGTCGGACAGTAATTTATTCCTTTCTTTAGTAATGATGCCTCCGAGGCCGTGATGGGTCTTCCAGAGAGGTTGATTATTTGTAAATCCTCATTTATTTCCCCTTCTTTTGTTTCATTAGTCTTGTTTCCGTGCCCAATTTTTCTGATGTATTTCCTCCTGCGGCTCCTTCTTGTTGTTGGTTTGTAGATTTGGGTCTGGGTTGCCATGCTCTTCCTCTTCCTCTTGCTCTGCCACGTGAATTTCTTTGCGCCCCATGGTTTTGTTCCCACTGCCTTTGTGTTAGAACTAGGCGCATATGTCCTAAAAAAGCCCTTTGCTGTGGGTCTAGGTTTGAATCATCCTCGCTATATTCCAATGATGTCAAGGATGTCATACTCGATGAGGAGCTTGCCGCGTTGGTTTTCGGTGGCTTGAGCGGCGGACGCTGTCGAAACGCGTTGTTTTTTTTGCTTTTGACCCCATGGATTAATAAATCACTTAAAGAAAACTTGCAGCGTGGTGCTGGACTTTGTTTGATTTGCGACTCCACCATTTCTTCCTTCGAGGGGGAGAATTCTGTTGAAATATATATATATATATATATATATTACATCGACCTTCTCAAGCCGGAAAGAATGAGCCGCACACATCGCGGTGACAAACGTTCTTTTATTTCTTTAAATGCGGTCCCAACAATCCTGATGCATTTCGGCCTTGACTTCGGCCTTTTTCAAAGGAGGAAGAGCATTTCAACACCTTGCAGTCTGCTCACAGGAACCAGAATAATTGCCGTTATTTGAACTTCGGTAATGTAACCCTTAAGTGGGTTTCCGCCGTGACTTGCGGTGTGCGGCATTATGGAACCTGTAGTCAGCTTTATTTTAGTTACCCTCCAGTGGGTGGTGTCAGGTCCGCGATCCCCTGCTTTCTATTTTAAAGTTGGCTGTTATATATATTATATTTTTTATATATATAACTACATTTTGTGATTCACAAGTGTGTCACCATTAAAATGGATGTGGACAACAACCATACTAAAAAATAATCATTATAAAGTATTGTAATATCAGCTATAGTATTTATAAAGCATTAATGTTAAAAATATCACAGACATATTTGTTAGTATCTTTCTTCAGACATATAATGCAGCCATGGAACCATGCACTATGTACATACGCTACTCCTCTAGGAATCCTTATGTCAATGGCTGTCTTATCTAGCAGTTCTTTAGTTTCCAAAAAGCCTTACTGGGGGCTAGCGCACATTCTGTAGCCCCTCATAGCATGTTGGTAAAATGCTGGTGGTGCCCCTGGCCAATGTGGAGCAGCACAGAGCAAAAGAAAACTATAAACAAAGCAATCACAAGACATTATGGGGCGCTTCATGCTGGAAAAAGTGAATATTAGCAGGTTTCCCACTTCCTTCTGCTTTCTTATTGTTTTGGATGCCTGGGTCCCACTTGGGATATGCACAGTCTTTGATATTAGTTGGGGGTTGTGGGGTGACCCAAGTGTCCCCTGCAATTCCAGATGGCTACCTGCACACATGTGCACCTTCTTTTCCATGCACAGGAGCTGACATTTCTGTGTGTTGTCACCGCAACTGGAGCAAGCCTCTGCTTCTGCTCTTGCCCTTGGGTGAAAGCTGTAAAGATTCCCTCACCCTGGGTTGGAACTGCCAGGGAGTGCTGGAGTCAGCACAACCTGCCTCCCCCAACACAAAGACACAGGTGCGGACAATGTGACTGACTAGCTTTCCTAGCAGCTGAAGATGGGATCCTATCAGCTACCGGGGAAATTGGTATTGCTGGCCAGAAAATAATTGGAGGAAGCCCCACCCTCAACCCTTCCGCCAAAGTGGATAAATAATATACTGATGTGTTGCCCTTGGGCCTTTGCCCACCCAGGGGCTTCCTTCGAAATAGGGAAAGAGCACTACATGCCTGTTCTTCTACTTTATTCTTTGCTTAAGGGAAAGATAATTGAGAATGCATATCTAGCACATTTTTGGGCCAGCATTCTCCATCTTGGGCTAGTTTTGCCTTTTTTGGCCAGGCTTAGCATTCAGCAGCACTTTCAACAGGCCTTCTGGCCCCTAAGGGGGTCCAGTTTGAAGGGAGCTCAGTTTACAGGCTCCCTGTGTCAGTCTTCTCATCTGCCTAGCTTGTGGTGCTCATCTCGTGGCATTTTGCCAGCCCCTTTTGTACCAGCCAGCAAAGCACCTTCTTTATGCATGCCCCAGGTTCCAGAGCATTGTGGCTGTCTTTCGGAGCACCTCTGTGGGTGGATGGGGAGTCCTGATCTTTTCTCCAACTGGTACTTAGAGAGTATAGCCACATTACCTATCCACCCCTGTCCCAACCCTCTTATACAGCATTCTGTGACAACCAAAAATGGACACTACAAATTTCCTCTGGAATAAATGGGAGAGGCCCCACCCTAGCTCACATGACAGCCTAACCCTTTCCCACCAAAATATCACAGGTGACCCTTTCTGTGTTAGCACCAGAGGTCTGGCCCTCCCTCTTTGTTCTTTGTTCTTTGTTCTAGTGGTTGTGAGATGTCCAAGGCAAGCGGCAATGTGGCAAGCTAATTATCGGATGCAGATTTCCCCGAAGTGCCCTTTCCACTCCCATGAGCTAAGTCAGTCACTAATAATTCTTTCTTTTGCATGTGGAGGTTTTTTTCCCCTCTTTGGGGAAGCATAGTAATGACATAAACTAGTGTGGGGGACATAGGCCTGGGATCTGATTATGAGCTGAGCCAGAGGAATATGGCAGCGGTGCAAAGCAATACTTTAGGGCAGATTTCCCCTAGATGTATAATACAGTAAAAGAATCCCAGATTCCTTCTGTCTTTCCCTTTCCACCCCACGAGGTCTACCCCTCCCACTCAAGCTTATGGTGGCTTACAGGCAACACATCGGGAGCCCGGGGAGGGCCAGAGACCTTAAGGGCGCAGGCAGAATGGTGACCACCAGCCGCAAACACCCTAAGCGGTGTTGAGAGATACAATAACATGAAAACGCTGCAGCAGAAGCTGGCGGAGCCTCAGCAGTATCCAGCGAGCTCCGCGTTCACCCGCTCTCATCCAGGAAAATCGCAGCAGACCTCGGCAGCGGCATACACAGACTCGTGGTTACCGTGGTCTCCGGCAAACTCCAGTCTCCGCGGTCCACGGAGTGGATGGACCACACCTCAAAAGAGACAGCGTGAGTCAGCACGGTGAGGGGAAGGGCACGAAATGAAACAATACAGCATCCCGATAGTGTGGCTATCCGGGCTCACGACTCGCGACCGGCACCTAGCTGGCCGCCATGTTCCAGATAGAAGGAGTACATTTGGGACAAGCGGGGCGGAAGGACTGTTTGAAGAACTGTTTGAAGGATTTTTTGAAAAAGACTGAAAAAAAAAAAAGCAGAAACAGATTTTTTGGAGAAGCTGGTGGGAAACTGATGACAAGTTTGTTTCCAGGGGCAGGTTTTGTCTTGACTTTGAGTGTTCTATTACTGAGATGCAAATACAGGGAGAGAAAGTTTCTTAGACCTCTGTATTGAATCAGTATTAGCCTTATCAGTCTTTTCTCCTGTCCATTTTGATGCTTAAAAGTCGGGTTGTTATGTTCCTTAGAGCTGCTGGGGCTCTGGTGGAGCTCCGTCGTGTCCGGTGCAGCGTACGTGGGGAGATATCCTCTACAGCTTGGGGCTGCTCAGTGTTGTTGCCCATATTACAACTAGTAAGGCCGATTTCGGGTCAAAGCAGGACCCCCATTCTCAGCTAGGCACATACCTAATTAGACTGACAAGACTGAAATTGTGTCCTTCTTCTGACTCTTCTGCTTACCTTTTGGATTGTTGGAAACAATCTTCAAAAGTAAGATATGCACCACATCTTTATTCCATGGAGGTAACAAGTCTACAACCTGTTCAACAGCTGGGTGTACCAAAAGCCGTGGAGCATGTAGGAGAGGTTCAGGTATACACAGCAAAATTTGACATCTTAGCCTGTTCTGGTCCTACTTCCACTCCCAGTGTCTCCAGCTCTCCCTCTACTGAATTGTCTCGGGGGAGAAGGTATAAATTAAGATCACGCAATTTCTTGGGGTCGACCAGGCAACACAGCAACATCGAGGTACGGAGAACAATCAAGGTGAAGCCAGACAAAAAGTTAAACAGAGGTAGGTAGTGAATAAAGCTAACAAATCAGTTAATAAATCAGTCAAGCTTACGCCTGCAAAGGGCCAAAAGAAGAAAAAGAATTTAGCCCCCTATAAAAGTTACTCCTTCACTCCGGTCCTATTTCATGGCTAATCCCCAGGGCAATCCTGACCTCATCAGGCGGGGTGGTACTAGTGTCACAGAAGAGGAAAGTGGTGAGGTGGTGGACTCTTCAATCATACTCTCTAATCATTTTGCACCTCTTTGCCTGTAATGAGTGAGGAGGAAAAGCATGAAGAACCCGAGGAGGCAGGGCCTGCCCCAATGGAAGAGGGACTCCAAAGTGCAGAAATGGTTCAGGGGCTTCTAAAACGGCTGGCACTGGAAATGGGCGCCCACTTTTCTATCCCGGAAACGAATAAAACAAAAATACAAGACACCTGTACCGGCCTAGGATGGACGACCTGAAACAAAAAGTAGGGAGCCTCAGCCAAGAGGCTAATAACAACGCCCAAGAGATATCGAGATTAAAAGAGAGAGAGCGTGACATGGCAGAGAGAGTGGAGAGGCTGTAAAATATGTCCAGGAGGAATATTAATAGGATTTTAGACTTAAAAGAAGGGCTGAAAGGAGATAATTTAAAATCTTATGTCATTAATATTCTCAAAAATACCTTTCCACAGATTGCATCCCCCTCAGTCTGGGAGGCAGAAATACAGCGAATCCACAGAGACCCTTTCAGGTTAAACCCGGCTCGAAAAAAACCTCGAAAGATCTTGGCCTACATACAGTCTTACACTCTTAAGGAGCAGTTACTGGGGGCGGCTCTTAAGCTTACGTCTATTCAGGTGCAAGGCGTCTCCTTTAGAATGTGTTCGGATATCTCAAGGGTCACAGAGGATAGAATATGGGAGCTGCGAAAACGGATGGATGCCTTCAAGGATTTAAGGGCCCAGGTGCAGTTGCGGTTTCCAGCCTTCTTAAAAGTAGTTCTCGCAAATAAGATGCATAACTTTAGGTTCCTTGAGGAGGTAGACAGCTTTTTGGCACAATATAATGCAGCTGTTTAAGGAGGGGGTTAGTGAACGAGCATCCAATTTTTCACTTTATTATTATACTAGCACACTGAGGCTAGAGGCTCTAGGCTCAAATAGGCAATATTTATTGCCGGTAGGTAGTATGAAAGGGTTCCTGTGGGATGGGGGGGTTAGTTGAGGGGTGTTGGGATGTTCAGGGAATTTTCACATTGTTTGGTGGGGAGCATTGGGGAAAAAAAGACTTATTTAGTAAAATCATGTGACATTGCAACCTATAGTAGCTACTGTAGAAGGTGGAACCAGATTTATGTTGCGGGATAGGACAAACCAGGTAGGGATTCAACAACTTGAATGTCTCAGCTAGAATGTTAATGACTTGAGAGTAATGAGAACACAACGTCTTATTCTTTAGTATTTAACCCCTTCGAGGCTAATGACGAGCTGGCCTCGTCATGGCGCTTACCTGCCGTGCGCGGATGACAAGGCCAGCTCGTCATGAAATAAAGGAAAACAATAAAACTCAGCGCAGGACGGGAAAACGCCTAGCAGCCAAGTGGTTAAAGAATAGCTCAGCTAAACTCCTTTTGCTTCAGGAGACTCATCTTATGCAAGCAGAGTGCAAGGGACTATTCGGTAAATGTAAATGGGTGGACACAATTGTAGGTTCGGATCAGCAATGTTGTTCTTAAGGGACTGCGATAATATTAAAAAGAAACTCTGGAGTGGAGGTAACTAAGTCTCAGGTAGATTGCAGAGGACATTGGATCATTGTTGAGATTAAGTTTAGGGGGGTTAAACAGACCCTGGTTAGCTTGTGTGGGCCTAACGAAGATGATATCTCCCCCCTGAATACTCTCTGTTTGGCCCTTGCTGACTTTGAAGCTCCGCTGATCCTGGCTGGTGATTTTAATGTACTCTTAGATAATAGGTTAGATAGGTCCTCCCCTCGCACTCAGGTAGCAGTCCCTCGTATAAAAGCGCATCTCCTCAACATCTTGAAATTTTTTAACTTATGTGATGTGTGGAGAAAAAAACATGGTGACGTTAAGGAGTATTCCTTTTATAGTAAAAAGAATCATCACTATTCCAGATTAGACTATGTATTTATGGAGCAGACGGAAATACATAGGGTCCTTTTAATTAAATACATACCCATTCATTTATCGGATCATGGTGCATTGGTTTTCAATCTAGACTTTCCTCCGGATTTTTCAATAAGGAGATGGACACTGAATAGGAGGTTTCTCCTGCTATCTTTGACGCCAAGCTTTTTGAAGTCTGAAACTGAAATATTCTTCCAGAACAATCTTGGGTCTGCCCCACTTTATATTGTCTGGGATGCCTTTAAGGCGTGGCTAAGAGGGATACTAATTGGGGCAGTTTCAGCGTGGGCTAGGTCAAAGAGGGAAGAATTGGCCAACTTAGAACTGCAGATAGCGAGGGCCGAAGCTGAGCTAAGGGCGAGACCTCCTGAAGAGCAGTGGGTACAGAAAGTGGAGGAGTGTCAACTAAAATTTAAACAAAAAACTGAAGAAATTTTGCGCCAAAAGTGGGAGTTAAGCAAAATGAGGGAGTTTGATCAAGGGAGAACTGTTGTAAGCTTCTTGCCATGAAGTGAAGGCCTGATAGAGCTAACATGTATATTAGTAAGATCAAGATGGTTAGACAACTGACCGAAGAAAAAAATGAAATGGCACAGGTTTTCACAGGGTTCTTTCAAGATCTATATCATGAAGATCTCCAGGGGGTGAAAGAGTTCACAGATAGCTGGCTCAAGGAGAAATAACTGCCACGATTAACAGAGGCAAGTCAAGAATTTCTCTCTCAAGACATATCAGGAGTGAGATATTGGAAGTGTTAAACCTGGCTAAAAAGGGGAAAGCTGCTGGCCCAGATACAATTCCGATTGAGGTTTATTATATGCTGCAAGATGAAATTATCCCAGTCTGGTTAAAGTTGTTTAATGAAATATTAAAGGGTACTTGCCCACTACCTGAGTCATGGCCAGACAAAGTTATCAACCTGATATTGAAGCCCGATAAGGACCCTTTGGAGTGTCAATCATACCGTCCAATTTCATTACTAAATGAGGACTATAAAGTATTTGCAGGGATTTTGAATAAACGGCTCTATAAAATTATACCTCAGATAATCCATTAAAACCAAAATGGTTTTCTTCCAGGTAGGCAAATGTGAGAGTTGGTTTATACTTTGATCGGTTCAGTGGACCAGGCATCGTATTTGGGTTGCCCTCTGTCAATTATTACAGTTGATGCAGCTAAAGCCTTTGACCGGGTCAACTGGCATTTTCTAGACAGGACCTTGAATGTCATGGGCTTCACCTCGGGCTTTAGAGAGGTAATTAAAAAAACATGTATAGCTCACCCCATGGTCGCATTTTAGTCAATGGTAGCCTATCCCATTCTATTTGATATTTACCTGGAGCCTTTCGCTCAGAGTTTAAGGTTAAATGAAAAGATTGTTCCATTGAAAGTGTGTGGGCTTGTTAGAAAACTGGCTATCTACGCAGATGATCTGGTTCTGTTTTCATCTTGTGTAGATACTACCCTGCATGAGCTATACAGGAAACTGATACTTTTGGGAAGTTCTCAGGTTATGAGATAAATAAAGATAAAACAAAGGTAATGGCTTGGAACATGGCTAATCAAGGGGAACCATACAAGACAGAACTAAGATACCTCGGGATCACAAAAACTCAAGACCCTAGGAAAATTCCAAAGGTGAATCTAGATAGCATTTTAAGGGAAGTTGCGATTCTCTTAAAAAGATGGCAGAACATACCACTATCGCAATACGGCTCAGTTAATCTGATTAGGATGTGTGTTCTCCCAAATTATTCTTATCTTTTTAATAATATACCTCTGAAATTTCCAAAAGGTGAGATCCTTAAAATCCAGGGTAGGATTTCCTCTTTTATTTGGGCAGGAAAGGGGATAAGACTGTCCTGGAAAAAACTTAGGCGCAAACTCACACAGGGTGGTATGGGTTTACCTGACTTTCAGCTTTACTGTTGGGCTTATCAACTAAAAAACGTCCGGATGTTATTGCATTCCCCGGATGATTCTCTGATTGGTATTATGTTTAATGCCATGTTGGAGGGGGTAGGGGAATCTGGTTTTATGTATAAATTTGGCTCCCCCAAATTCTACGAAAAGGTTTTTGCTGAAACCACTGGGGATGGCGGCCAAACTTTGGTCGGATTGTTGAGTCTGTCTGGGGCTTTCTTACTATAGCGAATAGGCCCCGGTGTGGGACTCTCCTGGAACGCTGGAGTGCCTTTTAGACGCCCTAGCTTACCCACTAAAAGTGGCAGGAGTCTTAGTATAGGGGGACCTGGTAGAGGACAGCAAATGTCTTCCTTTTGAGTTCTGGAATCAAACCACTTCTGGAACTCTGTCCAGATTTAAGTACTGCCAGCTTTCGTTATGGTGTAAATCTCAAAGTTGGTCGTGTAGTCTGGATGATGATATGGAGTATGATTTGCAAAATCAATCCCTGGGCAAGAAAGAAGTTGCCCTATGATATACCTATCTTCTAGCTGCAGCAGAAAGAAGAATGGACAAGCCATACGGGGTCGGGAGAATTACTTGCCAGGCGAAGAATGGAAGGAGTGATGGCAAGTATCTATTGACATGTTGTATTTAGTGATTAAATCTGCTGCTCTCAGAAGAAGTAATTTCTTCACACTCCATAGTATATACTGGACCCCCTTTAAGGTCTCTAAAGTGAAGGGTGGAGGTGTAGCAAGCTGCTGGAGGTGCGGATGATATCCATATATTTATCTCCTGTCCAAAATAGACACATTTTGATTGGATGTCGGTAAGACCATTTCGAGGGTTCTGGGTGTAGAAATGGAGGTAAGTCCAATTCTATTTTTTTTGGTGTGGTGGCTATGTCTGGTGGGATACAACCTCAGTCTGGGTCCCAATGCAAATTGGTGTTTTACCTTATATTGTTAGCAAGGAGGGAGATATGCCTGTTGTGGCGACAGGAAACGCCTCCTAGTTGGAATGATTGGTGGAATTTGGTTAAATACCATCGAGCCATAGAACAGAGGGTTAATCTTTCTAGGGGCAGGACTGATCCTGGGCTGTTCTGGAATTGGTTAGATGACCATCCCCTGAGGAGAGTGCAGATGCTAGTTTATCGATTTAAACTTGTTAAACCTGGATTTAGGAAATCTTCCAATGATTAATACCTCTGGGTCAGCTCAAGTTGAGTATAAACGGGCACTCCCCGTTTAGAATATATCAGCTGAGACTAAGTATCCACAAAAAGCTATCTGCTACAAATGGTGGTTCAGGTTGAGAGGTGGCAGTAGCTACGGAGGTCATATGCGGAAAAAAAAAGGAAAGAATCCCAGATTTTCCATTTATCCATACAAACTACTCATATTATAAAGCCTCGCCATGTGCAGCACAAACACTTGCAGAGCCCCTTCTGCGTCAGCCTACCTGTGTGAAATTACCGGGCTACAACATGGCATGTGTGTTTGTAAGTGTGTGTGTATAGGAAAATCATGAAGGTAACTCATTTCCTATACTGTTTTAATCAGCAAGACAGTACAGAATAGTTTGCATTTCAAATTATCAGTATTGGTCACCAGATAGTCTTCAAATGATGTTTCGTCCCGTCAATTATCTGGCTTTTATATTCCCAGCCAAACCAATTCAAAGTATCGAAAGCCTCCTGCCTCATGGTTTATACAACCCGAACCCTTTGATGGCAATGCTGGACCACATTATACCAGATGTTCTTTGCATTCAAATAAATAACAGAATAGATGACATATGAAAAAGAATTTCCCTGAAGAATACCTCTAAACTCTAAAATCCAGACCTACATCGGATTTTCAGGGCTTTTTGAGAACATGCAATGTAAAAAAGTTCTTGGAATAAGTGAATATAAATGTTATATGAATATAACAGGTACAGCTCCTCCGCTAATGGGGAGGAGTGTCGCTGTACTGATTTAAAGCAGTGGAAGGAAAAATGTAATGATAATCACTAAAAGTTATTATCAATTTATTTTTTGCTGTTGCAGGCATGGTATCTTTTCCAAGCAGGATGAGACTGCTCTGCTGACAGAGCAGGGGAGGGGAGGAGTGGTGTTCCCTCCTAAGTGCACATGAATGTTTGGCCAGCCCTCTTGGGCCAGCCAAACATTCATGCGCACTTAGCGTGCTCTTTACCCAGGATGCTTTACAGCCTGGATGGAGAACACGCCCATGTTCCCTGTCCCACTCTTAGCGCCGTTGTTTGGCACTCAGACAAATCACAACACTGCAATACAGCATTGTGATTGGCTCAGGGGAGCGTGAGCCTGGGTGTTTCCTGTGCCTTGTTCCGGCCAGATGAGTGAGTGACAAGGAGGACACGGCGAGGGAGAACACGGAGAGGAGGTAAATTGAGTTTTATTTATATTTACCCCTCATCCCACCCCTCTCCCTCCCAGGCCTCCCCACCCTGCCACCACAGATCCATGCCGGGCACTACTGGAATATGAAAATTGCAGTATTTATGAGAGTGAGGAGCATCAGGTAAACATCTAAGCATGATTGGACCAGAGTCTGAGTAAATAATCTTAGGCCTGATTACGAGTGTTGATACTATTTATCACACATGGTAAATAGCTATACCACTGGGTATATTATTCATCAGGTGCAATAAATAGCACCTAATACAAGTATGTGGGGAATAAGTAACATGCAGGTTTTGGTGGTTAACATATAAAAATCCACATAGTGGGGTCAATAACATATATGTTATCCCTGTTAAATTTGGGAAAGTTTGATTTACCATATTTGACAAAGCTTGAGGTCATTAACGCATCTGGATGTGTTAACTAAATACAAACTCCTTAACCCAAACCATGCCTAAACAAGGGCAATGATCAGACCAACTTTAAATCAGGTCCTCTGAGATTAATGTATGATTGTGAGCTCAGCTGACAGGAGTCCATACTATAAATCAACCCAAATAAATGGTAAAAGGATCTAGCAAGGGGGTAGGGTTGGCTCTCCTAATCACATTGGATGGGAAAAAGCCTACTGGAAAAAGAAATGTATTTCTAGAGTCCCCTCACGCACCAGGGTTTCCCCACGGTGGAATGCTTCATCATTGGGGGCATCCCAGCCCTCTACGGACTGAGGCGTGCTGCGACTTGCGAAAATACGTAGGAGCACTTATTGGAAGAATATGTGTAGTGCAGAGTTGTAGTGGAGTGGGTTTAGTGACTTTAAAAAATACCTTTCTAGTGGGCGTGAAAAAATTATTTGTATTGCTCATAGATAGGTATAGCTAAAATGGGATAGTACAAGGGATCCTAACTATAATGGGCTAGTGATTCTGGGTATGTGTCTACTAGTTTCGAGAGTTCCCTAAGCTCTTCCTCAGGACCACACAAGGACAAGCCCTGTGTTTGCCACTCCTAATAAACCATAATTTGGTGCAATAAAAAAGAAAAAATTGTGGTGTTTGAACGCTGCAACTAATAAAGCATGCATTCGTTTTATACATACGATCCAGGCTTCTCACGTAGTATCTACGTGAGAAGCCTGGATCGTTGTCCTTTCCCACCAACACAGCAAGATGCAGTCCAGTGGGGAGACGAATCTAGGTATTGACCTCGCACTTCAATCACGAGTAAGTGAACAACCTTTTGCTCCCACAGGCTTTAACCACATACTCAGACAAACCAGAAACGGAGCCAAGTTGGGTTCCTTTCTGTTTTCTAATCTGAGTTTTCCCGCATTTTACTACGTGTATCTGCCTTTCTCCAGACACAGGTTCGGGAGTCCTTTGCCCCCCACGGTCCATGGGGCACAATTTTGCTCAAATCGAAGTATGTACTGGAGGAATCTACTTCCAATTTATGTTTTGTGTCATGTATGTCATGTAGTCACGTTTTTTGTGTGTTTATTACTTATACCATGATACAACCAATCAAGCCACACTTTATTCCAGCATGCTCTTTTCATATTTAGGTTAAAACTGCAAGCAGAGCTGAATGTGTGCACATATTGTTCAGGAGGACTGTTTTCACTAATAATGCAAGACACATATACTGAATGAATGCATACCCACCATGCCTATCAGAGAAAGGGGGGTTCTTTAACTCTTTATTTTTCTATTTACAACAGATACTATGTGACACGCCTGGATGGTATGCATAAAACTAACGCATGCTTTATTAGTTGCAGCGTTTAAACACCACAATTTGTTTTTGTTTATTGCACCAAATTATGGTTTATTAGGAGTGGCAAACACAGGGCTGGCCCCTGTGTGGTCCTGAGGAAGAGCTTGGGGAACGCTCGAAACTGGTTGACACATACCCGGAATCACTAGCACATTATAGTTAGGATCCCTGGTACTACCCCATTTTAGCTAAACTTATCTAGGAGCAATAATACATTCTTTCACGCCCACTAGAAAGGCATTTTTTAAATTCACTAAACCCACTACACCACAACTCTGCACTACACATAGTCTTCCAATAAGTGCTCCTACGTATTTTTCGCAAGTCGCAGCACACCTCAGTCCGTAGAGGGCTGGGATGGCCCAAATGATGAAGCATGTAACCGTGGGGAAACCCTGGTGAGTGAGGGGACTCTAGAAAGAAATTTCTCTTTCCTGTAGGCTTTTTCCCATCCAATGTGATTAGGAGAGCCAACCCTACCCCCTTGCTAGATCTTTTTCCCATTTAATTTGGGTTGATTTACAGTTGATGATTGGAGGGTGGATCTATCTCTCATACCCTCTCTACTCGCCCCCCTTGTTTTTCTTTGAGGAGTCCATACTACCCTGTAGATTAAGTAATTAGCTGTAAAGAAATTGAGCATAATAAAGTGTGTGACAGGTGCCCAGTGCTTTCATACAGTGTGAGGTATTTAATTCACCAGTGACAATATCTTATTAACTCACTTATATTGGCAGGCATAGGCATGTAATATTTCAGATGGGAAATAAATTTAAAATCTGTATGTAAATTTTACATCCGCCACTCTGAAGAACCTTTTTGTTTATATTTCCACATATTGAGGAATTGTTCCTGCAGCTTTCGAAGATGCATTGCATTCATCTAGGATTTTAGGGTAGGGATCTGCTAGACACTACAGGTGTGGTCCCTGCTCTTATTTGGGGTTCGATTGGCCTATAGGGCAGTACCCGAAGGGCTAGTCTAATATGCTATTTTGTGGGCAGTTTTTTTGGCTGTTTTTGGATCAGTTTTATAGTGTTGTAGGCCGTTTTTTACCCTTGACCTCTATGATAATAAAACAAGCATTGGCTGCAGCAAGTTCTAATCCATTCACTTTTCCATACCTTGCAAAACACATGCATGACTTTACAAGTTAAAATCTGTAAAAATATCTTTCTAAGTTAGCTTATTCAGAAATGGGACTCTTTTCTTTTGGTGCCCCGGACTATTTTCTGTCGCAGTAAGACTACTTACTGGTGCATTACAATGGGTTTGAAATGTATATTTCATTGATTCCCAGTACTAGCGGCAGGTTGTCACTGTACATATATAGTGATCCAAAAGTGAAAAAAAACAAGCAGAAAAACCTGGCTTAGACACAATGTGCCATGTATGTGTGACAGATCTGCAGGATAGCCATGTAAAACAAAACTACACAACAAGCAATATAAATGGAACGTATTTACATAGCCAGCAGCAATCCTGAAAATCTGGCATGGGACTTGCCCTCCTAGACATAAATTGGCCTCCCATGTCACAGAGGCACAAGGATGAGAAGAAGGTCACTGCATGGCAGAACTAAGGACAACAAAAATCATTGAGTCATTGTGGCACCCAGTGGATCAATACCACAAAGAGGTCTGAGTATCAGAAGTCATATAGTAAAAGAATGAGAGAGCTACCTGCCCACAGAGCTTGCAGGGGCCCAAGTCATAGAACCATGGCATTGGACATAATGCCACCTAAATTATAGATTTTACAGTTACACTAGGTGTATAGGTGCACAGGATGTGAGGATTCCCTAAACCTTACATGATCAAAGCATGCTCTTCTTGTGCAAGACAGTCAAACCTGCAAAACAAAAGTTAATACTACCTACATGTACACGTTTTGAGAGTGGAAGCTCCCAGTAGAGTTTACTGTAACACAAGTCATAGTAACACAGGAGGCGAGAGGACCTCTCTACTCTGCAGGGTTTATGGTAAGACGAGACACTTCTCAAGATACAGGAGGTTCAATGTTAAAGCCCTGCAAAGATGACATGAATAATCAAAAATGTAACTAAAATGTGCATACCTTCGTTTGCAGGCTTCTTCCTTCCAAGAAAGTGTAAAGTTGTATATCCTTCCTCATCCTCCATTAGTAAATCCAAAACTAACGTTTGGTCCAACTGAAATGTGATCAATGCACTCACCGGAGACAAACCATCTGTTGCAGACACACAATTGTCTGTGTACCGGAACTAGAGGTGGAACCTCAGTGTCCGCCGTGGTCAGAAACACCAAATATAGAGCTGAGTTGATCATGAGTAAGTCACGAGCAGCCTTAGATTAGCACAGGACTGTCAGCGGTTGGGTATCCAAGCGAGCAAGCCACCTGCCAGTGGTATACAAATGTGTCACAAAGTGTTTCCTGTCCTGGCAGTTCAGGCTGGACTTTTCCCAATTCCAGAATCCCTCTTGTTTATCAGATAATACTTACAATGTGGCAGCTGGATCAAAAAGTGAGGTCTGTGAAGAATGGATTTTACAGTTGTTCAATAAATTGGCCTTAGCATTACTGTGTGTGTTTATGTGTGTGTGTATAAAGGGAGAATTACGGTATGCTGGTGTGCTATCTTATCGCTGGTGGTGCTCTGATATGAGCACCCCCACAACCTCTAAATATTCCTAACAGCACCTCTCCAAACTTCAATAAGAAAGAGAGCAGGCACTCAAAGTCAGGGGAATAAAACCATTTAATGAATCAAAATTCCCCAGAAACAGTAACACATGAAAGATGCGTTTCGGCAGTAGCAATGGGTTGGCACTGATAAAAACCTTTGTGTTTATGATGTGTACATGAAAATGACACATAGAACAGTATGCAGTCTGTTAAATTGTTGAGGGAAACAATGTTGCCTATGTGTGTGAAATGGACTCCGTCTTTTCAATATATTTCATTCATATTGAAGAGTAAGTTGTTGTGGGGTACAGAGCCCATGTGGTTGTCTCAGAGGAATGAAGAAATAGTTTTATTAACATGTTTTCTGGATTTCTCTATTTGTGGACTGAATTTGGTTGACCACTGCCACTTCTGTCTTTGGCAAATGCTGGAGAACACCAAGGCAGTATGTGAGAAAAGAGTTATTAATTTAACAAAGATATTCTTCATTAGTGTTCCCAGTCCTACCCCGGTAATTGTACCTAGGTCATTACCACAACAGTACACAATCATGAGGTCTGGATGTTTGCAGCCCACAATGCTTTGAATCAAAGGCAGTATTCGATGCCACATTAACCCTCTCTGAGAAACCCAATAATGTCTCCATTGGGTAAACCTAGGTCCCTGTAAATGACACTCTTTCTATTACTCTCACTGGACCAAAACACAAAGCTATGGCCTACAATCCACACTCTGACCATTTTGGAGACAAGCAGGAGAAGTACACAGGAAAAGGCTGCGGTAGAATGAGGCAGTTTTGAAGATCAAAATTATTTAAAATGGAGGAAAACACCTAAATTATGAAAGAACATATTGATTGGATGGAATACATGTGCAGGGAACTAAGATTAGGCAGTGATTTTCAGGACAAAGTAACATGGCTTTGAAAGATAAAAATAGATCTGTTGTTTGGGATATGCTTGAAATTGCAAACAGGCAACCACACCTGCTACTGTTTAATTTGAGGCTAGTATGCATCCTAGAGAAATTCTTGTGAACTTTTGACCTACTACTAGCCAGAGACTGCTGCATGGTTTATGTAGACACAAAGTGAAAAGATTCGAGGGTGACACAAAATAGACTGCATTGTGAAACTCAAAAGCAGACTGGTGCACAAACGTTGCTCAGTAGGGAGTATGGGCCCGATTCACAGAACTAACTTAAGACAAAATCCTAAACTTACTATTTTTGGTATTCACAGGAGTTAGGATTTTGTCTTAAGTTTGTCTTAAGACAGATTTAAGACAAAATCCTAACTTAAGTATGTCTTAAGTCTGTCTTAAAACAAACTTAAGACAAAATCCTAATTTCTGTGAATACCAAAAGTAGTAAGTTTAGGATTTTGTCTTAAGTTAGTTCTGTGAATCGGACCCGTAATGCCTTGTAATTGAGTAAAATAACCTATAGATGAAAAGCATTACTAGCAGATTGCTGAATGCTTTTAAGGGTTTCAGTATTAATTTGTGGATCTGCCATGGATTAAGTTGGGGCCACGCTGAGTGCAGCGGTGGATCCCCGGATCCGCAAAAAACAATCTATACAGAAAACATGGAAAGGGTTAAAAATGAGCAACCATGTATAGGTTGTATAAAAAAACAATCAACGGAAGTTTGTAATTTGCTAAGTATAGGAGTATGAGTAAAAGCACAAGGGGAAGGTTAGAAATTTAGGTACTTTTCTAATGAGAGTGGAGGAGGATTGCCCTTGTTCTGACATGAGATTTGCAGTGGAAAACAGATTTTAACAGAACTTACAATATAAGTTGGACAACACCAAAGAGATTTTAGAGGTATTGTAATTAGGTTGTACTATCGAAAAATATATTTTAGGAAATGGCGTGAGTGTATTTAAGCAGAAAGAAAATGTGAGGTTTCTAGACACTACACTAAAACGCAAAAGTGAAGGGAGCTTAGATTAGAATAATAACTAAAAATATAGTGAGGAGCAAAGGAGGAAGAGGAATTTTTATAATGAAGATATAGTGTTATTATAGATGAATGTGTTAAAAATTAGATGTGGGTGCTTGCCTTTATTATGTAATTTAATAATTTGTAATTTGCACCCACTCACTCAGTCAGGCAGGCACTTATACACCTAGGTACACTCCTACAAATGCACCTATGTACCCACCTCTGATATAGACAAAATGTGACTGACAGACCCCACTCAGTTACATACCCATAAACCATTCACAACCCCATTTACTCTCCTATACATCCACTTCCACTCATAAGGTACTGTTTCACCCACTCATGCAGCTATACACTCATTCATGTATTGAGCACTCAGATAATTATTTACACATTGGCTTACCCACCCATACATCTAGTTATATACTCAGTGACTAGCCATACAGTCAATCACATACCTATTTACAAAACCGTACAGCCATTAACACACTCAGTCAGACGTTGACAGAGGCACTCACACATACATTCACAAACCCATGCATCACTTATTTATCCATTACTAAATGAGATGTTTGCACACACAGTTTCATACCCACACACTCACTAACCCAGCCAGTTACCAGTCTTTGCAGCCACTTATATACCCACTTATACACCCATACTCAGACAATTACACAGTCTGTTATGCATTGATATAACTACTTATGTAGTTATTCACTTGCTTATAGTATGTAATGGGAAGCTAAATGTATTCTATATTTGCTTTTCAGATGTCTGCTTGTGTTCAAAGAGTAATGAAAGGATGAGGTGAAAACAAATAAGAATCATGCTTCTTCACAACAGCCATAAAGTGGTCAACATTTATTTGGTTCCACTTTCGGACAATGAGCCCCCGTGTCCTGCAATTTTGCTGAAACAGCGCGAATGGTAAGTATCTGGTCAAGTGGTAGAGAGAGTTCTCGCATTTGACTGCTGGTGGACGTCTAGCCGGGTAAAGAGTTTGCTCAGATAGAAAGGCGGCTGCTGCCATAGTGCTCGGCTCTGTTTGCAAACAAGAGAGAGCAAACAGAGCCGACTTTAATAACGGAGCGCTCTAGCTAAATAGAAAAGATAATAATTTGCTACCAACATCAATGGGACTCCGTGTTCGGATCATTTTACGGACATGAGAAAGTGCTCGGTGCACTTAACAAACAAGAGAGATTAAGCAGAGCCAACTCTTAGTAAACGGGGTGTTCTAGCTAGAGAAAAGATAATAATCTGCTACCAACAACAACGGGACTCCGTGGTTGGTTCATTGAATGAACATGAGAAAGCGAACAGAGCCGATTTTGGTAGCGAGGTGTTCTAGCCCAGGAAGCTGTTTATGGTAACAATGTGCTACTTACAACGATGAGACACATAAAAACAGCACGAAGTTATTTGTGGTCACCATACAAAGAAAAGGCTCTTTGAAACTAAGTAGCACATTAGAATATCACGAACATACTTAGGTGAAGTCACAGGATGTTTTTGCTGATTCTTAGGTGGTAAAATGAAGTCAGTGTTCTGACATGTCATACTAACCCGACATTTAATATGTTTTCCTTTCTTATGCTCATCAGTGCGGGGCTCCATGTACCTTAGCTGTGGCCAGGTGGGTGGAGCGTTTCTCTCCTACAACTTTGGTGAGTCAGAGTAATCACTTTAAGCTTGGAAAGTGTGGTGTACTCTGTGAGCCACTATTTTTCGATTTTGTAACGATTCACCTAATACATGTAACTTTGGTATATTGTAACCTAACTGACTGATTGATATGTTGGTTGTTGTTTTTTTGTATGTGTCTGCATGGACATCACATCTCTACTGGGATCCTTTGGATTTCACTAAAAGGTAGGAGAACGATGTACTACTGAAATACCCAGGTGATAGTTTCCTCATCTATTTACTTTTTAATGAGCAGTCGCGAATAAGGTCCTGAAGAAAGCAGCAGGATACCTGAGAGGATCCATAATTTAGTCTGCAGAAACATGTTGACCACATATAAAGTCTAGTGGCTATTTGTTAAAACCACTAGCATTGCACACTTTTTTACATTAGGAATAGAATGGTGTTTATTAAAGTTTGTTTTCCTTTCTATTACCCAATTTTATCTGTTCACATCACAGTTCACACCCTTTCACTCTACACATGCACTGCTCTTGAGTTGTCCATCCTTACCCTGATATATGAGAACAAAAAAAAAAGGTTTCCATTTCCTTCATTACTATGGGCCTAAAACCTACCTTCCCGGTGTGAAGGAAACCCAAATGATGAACAGGGCGCCCAGGATCGGCAACTGATGGGTATTTTTCCACACAGGAAAGATGCTCAATTTTTGACGTCGTTCAATTCTACCTTGCAGACACATACTTGAGCCAACTGTTCGATAGACCCACTACTATTTTCTGTTGTAATAGTTTGTATTAAGGGGTTATAGTAGTGTGGGGTCTTTAAACATCCCCTTGGGCCCTCCCCCCTCTCTTGTGTGTTATGTTCAAGTGGAAAGGGTCTCACAGATGGTCTAACTATTGATGATAATGCACCACCTTAAATCTCTCCTACCATCCTCTCATACATCATAGTATGTATGGTTTTCAGGTGTTTTGAAACAGATGCTGTGCCGTGTCACCACATGTTCAAACTATTTCTTGAGAATTTATTGCTGTATATATTGGTCTGGAAGCATTTTGGGAAGTGCTAATTTTATTTCTTCTTCGTCCTGTTCTTTACATTGTTGTCTATCTTCAGCAGAACAGATCTCAACATTGGAACTCTCTTCTTTTGTAGGAAATAAAATTATACAATGGAGCTCTGTTGCAAAGACTGTCTCCAGAGAGATATGACACTAAAATAACTGATTTAATGTTTTTTTTTTTTTTTTGATGGGTGATATATCAAAAGGTAAATATGTTATTTTATTTGTTAATTGTTTGTTTTAAATTGTATAATGTGCTAATAAAATGTATTTAAAACCAAAGGGTGTAGAGACATTATAGTTAGGAAATAGCATTAAAATCATAGAATTTCCCTGAAAAAACAAAGGTTACACGGATGTTATAGTTAGAATTAAAAAAAGTTGAAATTAATTTAAAAAACTTGAGTTGACAGGACTATTATAGTTAGGCTCGGATTTGACACACAAAACCACTGAAATTTTGCAGTTATAGTTACCTTACAGCACTGCTTATGCCATCACACAGTATGATGAAGTTACTGCTCTGCAGCAAGACATACCTGTGCCTTTGGGTTGTTGAATCAAATTCAGATCTGCATAGGTCACCCCTACCAACAGACCAATGAAAAATACATGATTAGATTATCATCATTGCAAAGGTGATGGTTAGCAGAAACATCAAGATTTTGTTGGAAATATAAAATGAGAGAAATGTTGCAGATAGAAAAAAAATATCTATGCAGTGGAATTTTCTATAAATTAATGCTTAATGTTTTAATGATTAATAAGACTTCCAATATTGAAAGAGTAATTAACTATCGAAGGGTGTGGTGGTTAGAAGCCACTTGGAGAAGATCAATAATAGTAGGCAGCTGAAATGGTCAATCTACCAGCTCACATGATATGTCAATGCATAAGATTACCATAGGATTACCAAATACATAGTCCCCTACTGCCAAATGTAAATGTAAATGTATGTAAATCTACACATGTATATTTACTCTCACACCTTGTAGTAACTATACTACTTTTGGATATTTACCATTTTAGGGTATAAAGTTACCCCCTAAAACCCCCTAAAACAGGGTTAGAAAAGTATATGAGTGTAAATGTACTACTAGTAACTAGTTGCCTCCGAACTCTTGGAATTTCTTTCTAATCTCAACTTCACCCCTCACATTTCTTCAGCTACACACATAAAAGGCCACACCCTGGACCAGGTTTGGACTACCAACCTCATGGTCTCTACACCCACTATATCACCTTGCATTTGGTCCGACCACCACTTAATCAGCTGTACTGTCTCCACCCCTACTCGCAGTATATCCCCTGCTCCCGAGGGGGGCTACTTAGAAAATTGAACTCCCTTGATAAACAAACATTTATGGACAGTCTGATTAGCTCTACCCCCGCAGACAATCCAGATGTGGACCTAGCTGAAGCTAATATGTCAGCCAGGCTAATAGCAGCCAGCAACAAACATACACCACTTAAAAAGTTCACAATTTCCCTCCGCTCTGAAGCCCAGAAATGGTTTTCTCCTGAGCGTAGGATTCAAAAACTAGACCTCCGCCAAAAGGAGAGAAAATGGAGACGGGCCTATGCCCCGGAAGCCAAACGCTTATACTTAATTGCCCTCAAAGAGTATAAAAAAGCTATTATCTCAGCCAAAACCACCTGTTTCTCGGCTAAAATAGCAAAATCGACCAACAAATCATAGGACATCTTCGCCATAGTGAACGAGCTATCCAATGCTGAAAGAATTCTCCCAAAACCCGTGGACACTCAAGATCTGTGCGACACCCTGAACAGATACTTTTTGGAAATAAATTGCTACTATTAAAGCCAGTATCCCTCTCTCCTGTCCCACATAGGACTCTCTGGTATCAATACCCATTTCTCAAACCCTTGACCAATTCCCACTCATAGATGAGCAATCCCTGCAGATTCTATTGGACAGGGTAAAATCAGGTTCTCTGAGGGACTGCTGTCCCCCGCATGTTCTAAAGGACGCTTTTTCGATCCACTCACTCCCTATACTGACCTTCCCAAATTAATCTTTAACCCAAGGCAGGGTCCCGAAAGCCTTCAAGGAGGCAGTCGTAGTCCCCCTCCTAAAGAAACCAGGAGCGGACCCCTAAAATCCCTCCCACTATAGGCCGATCTCCTTGCTCCCCTTTTTGGCTAAAGTCCTTGAAGCTAATGTAGCTGCTCATCTGTCCAACTTCGTGGAGCAGTCTGATTACCCAGACCCTCATCAAGCAGGGTTTCGCCCTGCCCACTCCACTGAGACGGTCAGTGTTGCAGTGCTGGATGCCTTACGAGGAAATGCAGACAAAGGAATTCCACAGGCCCTGGTTATGTTGGACCTCTCGACTGCATTTAACACGGTCGATGAGGCCATCTTACTGGACCGTGTCAAACAGGCCGGCATCCACAACTCGGCCTATAGTTGGATCAGGTCCTTTGTCACCGACCGCACCCAAGCGGTCCATTTAGACCCTTTCACAGGTCCTAAACTCTCCACTACTTGTGGGGTCCCCCAGAGATGCTCACTATCCCCCCTACTGTTCAACTTATATCTAATACCACTGATTCAGTCCCTGAAGGAATTTAAAACCATCACTTTCAACTATGCAGATGATCGCCAGCTGATCTTCACGATAGACAATTCCCCCAAATCAATTCAGGAGTTTCAGGGGACAATGCTCCACAATCGCCATTGGATGGACCTAAACCATCTGAAGCTGAACCCCGGTAAAACCGAGATAGTCCTGAACAGTAACAGCCTAACCCTATGGGGCACACACTATTGGCCTTTAGAATTCGGCCCTTCGCCCATCCCATCACCATCGGTCAAAAGCTTAGGGGTGATCATAGATAATGGCCTCTCCCTGAATTCCCAGGTAGGTGCGGTTGTGTCCTCCTGCTTCTTCCAGCTCCGTAAGATCAGGAAGATCAGCCGCATGCTCACCCACTCGGCCATGATCCAGGTCGGGATAGCCCTGGTACTGTCACTCCTGGACTATGCCAATTCTATTTACCTGGGCCTTCCACTCTTCCTTAGCAAACGCCTTCAGCTGGTCCAGAACCAGGCGGCCAGACTAATTCACCAGCAACCTCGCTGGCAGTCTGGTAGACCCCTTTTAGGAAAACTCCATTGGCTTCCAACTTCCCAACGCGTTGCCTTTAAGACGGCCTGTCTCACTTTTAAGTCCCTCTGCGGCCGCAGCCCCCAATTCATCAAAAGCCTCCTTCCTAGGTACACCCCCTCCTGCAACCTTCATTCCGCCAACCTCCACCTCTTGGCCACCCCGACTTTCAAGCTTCAACGTCAGGGCGGTCGCAGGTTTGTGACCCTTGCCCCCAGATTATGGAACTCCCTTCCATTGGAAATCCGATCATGTAATAATCTCCTAGGATTCAGGAAGATGCTAAAAACCTGGCTATTTACGCAATCCCAACGGTAATTCCTGCTTGATTCGGCCTTTCGCTAGAGACAGTGCCATGAAACCTCCCGGTGTATGTGCACTCTACAAGTAATTACTAACAAAACATAACATAAATTTGCTACTAGTAACTTTTTACCTTTGGTGGAGGTCTCCACCATTAGGGTAAGGATCTTCCACTGTTACAGTAAAAGGAAAAATATGTTTATGGCATTTTTATATATGTATGTAGAGTCATAGAAAATATGTATTTAAAAATGTATTCTACAGCACTATTAACCTAATTTTGAATACAAAATAGAATTTGTTTAAATTAGGTAACAAAACTTTTTTTAAAAAAATTAGTAAAAAAAATCCATCTAAAGTAAATTACTTGTTTTTGTTAATGAATCAAAAATAAAATATATCTAATTGTAAATCCAAAAATGGTTATTAAAAATGTTATAATAAAATAATATAGATTTTTAATTTATATATATTTTTAAATTAAATTAAATGGATATACTTTTTTAAAGGTAAAAGGCCATATGTACCTACATTAAAAATTGTGAGTTCCTAATTGTTATTCCATGCAAATTGCAATTAGGGAATCACAATTCCAAATGTGCGAAACTCTATTGAGTTTAATTTGTGATTCCCAGTGAGTCCTAAAAAGTCCTATCTCATTAATATCCTGGGTCTGGCCTCTCCTTTCAGACCTCTCTTTCATTAATACACATGAGATAGGTTGATTTGTGACCTATTGCTAAGCGCAAAAACCACAGGAAGGATGACCGGATGTATTGTAAAAAGAAAACTGAAACTTTTCAGTTTCATTTTTGAAGAGTAGGCATTGGTCCGTGAGACTACTGCCTGCTCCTAGAAAATATTTTTACAGCCATTCTCAAAGGGTAAGCTTACCATCAAATTGAATTTGGTGGTAAAAAGTGAATGATTGGTGACCACATTTCATACATGGCACAGCGATTTGGTATTAGGGCGGTAAGCCCTTAACACGCCACTTCCTAATATCGAATTGCAAAACCCAAATTGAAGTTCTGTAACAAGTTACTGAGTGACAATTTGGGCTTTGTACATCTCAAAATGCATTTTTTGCCTGTCACAAATAGCCAGATTCTGTGAAACAGACCATTTGTAACAGGAAAAATTATTTGTACATCTAGTCCATAATAACTTTATTGACTTTAACATTATTTCCTACGAGGTTTTATTTTAAGTCCCTGTCTCCATTATTTTCTATGAAAGGGCCAAGTGTGGTGCTGGATTTATTCCAGGGCTGATATATCTAAAATATGCAATCTCAGGGCTCACTTCCACATAAAAAAACAATGACTACATTGATTTCATTCTTCACTGTTGAATATTAATGGTCATTTGTCGAAGATGATGTTTACCAAGACTAATGGACTCATTTAGAGTTTTGTTGATGGGTTAATTTGTCAATAGTGGATGTTATCCCATCCACTATATTAGAGTGTATTAAACTGTTATGGAAGCAGGTCACATGACATGTTATAATTAAATTGCAAAAATACGAAAATAGATCGATTGAGTGTGTGGAAAGTTTTAGGAAAAAGGAAATAACACATTTCTGGTGTACTAAACATAAATATGTAATTGTGTATGAAAAATGTAGCAAACCTTATACAATATAGTGATGTATCACTGTTATGAATTATTGATTAGTATGTAACTTTTATCCTTTTTTCTTTATCTTTTTTTCAGGGGAAAATGGAAACTTGCCTCTGGAGGTCTATTGTTCTGTTCAGCAATAACTACCTCTTCAGACACAGTGCATTGAGAATAGAAGGAAGTGGAAGTGCAGTTGTGCAGTTCAGCGGCATGAAGTAACTCAAAATCTAGGCTTTGTTAACTGTAATTTATCTACTTGCTGATATGCTGATATGTTTTTGCTACTTAGCCTGTCCTGATATACCAAAAAACTAATGACTCTTTGGCAGGCTAAGGTTGCTAAATGACTAGAAAAGAAGTGCTATGTGTATCAAAATCCAGTAGGCAAATAAAAGTAAAATAAGGGGAAACATTAGCACCTTTTGAGGAGCATCAGAGAACAATGGTACATGTTATGTACTTGTTTGTTTTGTTTGATTAGTAGTTGTTCATATAGTTTAAATGTACTTGTAGTAATATTTTGCTGTTAATTTGATTTGATGTAATAAAAGTGTTTAAAGTTACTATTGATTTCATTGCTTAATACTTATTATGCATTTAAATTATTTTATAGTTTTGCAATATTCACTACAACTGGCATACTGTAAATATGGTGCTGCATGTATGTGTATCTCTATGATACTTTGTATATGTTTTATCCTACAGACTTGGTAATGGAGTATCCAATTATTTTATTTTGTAGCTATGGTGACTTGTTATACATGAGTGAAGTGTCAGTAAAGAAATCAGTCCTTGTCCATGCTTTAGTATAGGGGTCTCTGATACAAGAGAGAGGTTTTGGCACAGAGAGCAGTTAGCAGTCAGGACACTCCCTTTCAAGATGCCTCTGCATATCCTTGTTGATCTAGGGAGTGGTGTCAGCAGAGAGGCCTCTCCTTGCTAACCACATACTGCACTCCATGTTGTTTTGGAGATAGGTGTTTGTGGAGAGGAGAACTTTTCCCTACACACTAGTGTGAATAATACCAAAGCACTCTCAACAATAGTTATAAACATTAGTTACAAATCTTGAAATTCACAAGAATCTTCATAGAAAATAGACGACAGACTTCAACGGTTGTAGATAGTAACGTGTATTAAATCCAAGGACAAACAGGCAACATGTGTTTCATCACACAGTGACTTCTTCAAGGCTATTATCATATATATACAAAAACAGATATTTACAACACATTTTCAAACATTTATTTTGTAGTCAAAAGATGTCATTGTTTAATCCCTAGGAAGGAAGAAGGTACATAGACATACCAAAGTGTACAGAATGTTATAATATTATTCATCAGACACCTGTGATAGATGTGAAGAAAAGAAGGTGGTCCCAGCCATGTTATGTTATTATTTGGTATTTCTTTCAGTGCTTGTCAACAAGAGACAAGGATTATCATCCAGTCCATAGTGTGAAGAAAGTAAACAGAATAAAAATTAATATGCACAAAGATAGATGTCCTTCACCTAAGACAACCTTATTGTCTCTAAATCGGCGAGAGGTGAAAAAATTAAAACACTGACCTAAATATGTGGTCAATATTGTTGTAGTACTCAGTTTTCTACCCAAGCATCATTTTTTAGAGACATTTTGCAAAGTGTGCACCCTTTCCTGTTAAGAGACAATAGAAAACCAATTCCCTTTCAGAAGTATGCACACAGGATTTTTTATGCAGCTATTCTACCCCACATACACTTAAAAAATAAGTATTCTCAAAACAAAACCTTGAAATAAACTGAAAAAAACAAAGGTTAAAGTAATGTTATAGTTAGATATGATAAAAAGATCTGTTTTAATTTAAGAAAAATGTTTGAAATTTAGTGAAAAAACTCAAAAGTTAAAGTAACGTTATAGTTAGATGAATTTGTTAGTGATATTACCGTTTTGAATAAAAAACACCACCGAAACTCACCAGTTATAGTTAGCAGCACTAACTATAACTTGTGCCCCCGCCATGCATGTCTTATAACCTTACATACAACTTCACACATGAGATGTTCTATGACATCATGTACAACATCACTGATGACATCATAGAATAAATCATTGACGACATCACTGATGAGATCATCTACACTTCACTTTCACACATTGTGCTCTATAAATTAGCAGAATATTTTAGGTCTGACTTTAAGTACAAAAAAGTTCAGGAGAAAATCACCCATTACTACTACCATCGCAAAAACAACTTACTTAGGGGCATATTATCAAAGGGCAGCGATAATATCATTTCCGCTTTGGAGTCCATTATCAACAAGGACACGCTAGTGCGTGTTTCTTTGCTTTAGCGCCCATTGTCAACGCGGCTCACATCGCATCATTATTGAGATGCAAAGAAGGCGTGCCTGACAAAACTCCATGGGAAATATTGCTATACACAGTTTTGCGATATTATCAACGAGGGGTAGTGATATTTGAAATTGCATTAACTATGCCTTAACACAGGAATTTAACGTCTGTTAAATTCCTGGCTAAGGCATACCTAACATGGGAGATGGATTGTGGGCCAAAAACAACAGGCCTTATCATCAAGGTATCACCGTTTTCCATGGAACATCGCTGGAAAACCAGCGATGTTCCATGGAAAACCCCGCTATCTCTGGACTATATTTATCGCCATAGCGCTAAGCGTTGATAATACAGCGCTAGCTTGGTGATATATTCCAGTGATAGCCGGCGATTATTTAAAGCGTGCTAAGCGCACTCAGCGATCATTATTGCTGGGGCTTGATAATATGCTGCTTAGATATTAAAAACAAGTGGTAAATGCAACATTGAGCCTAGAGTATAAGCTTTACAGGTAGCATAGATCAAATTAGTAATTGACCACAGGTATACAAAATACACTCATTGACTGCAGTGTTCAATATCTGTACAATTGCTGACATAAAGCCAAAATAGTGAATGCAAGTTTAAAAACATGCCCTACTATGGACAGCTCAAACACTTGACACGCACCAAACCTACATTAAGAATTGAAGTTGATATGAGCTGAAATGTAGGTACTGTAAGCAGTTTACGCTCTATCACACTGTCTGCAGACTGTGAAACTCTCATGAGAAGTGCACTACTGAATATGATACAAAAATACTAAGAACAGCATACACTCTATGCAACAGTTTTTTTTAAAAAACACTATGTGCTAAAAATAACCGCAATCTGAAGGTGCTAAAGAAAATACTACCAGCTCCCTTCACAATGTAGCAAAAACGTCTCAGATAGCTCATCTATTCTAGCATAATTACAACAGGTGCATATCTAAGTTTCTGGTACACACAGTCTTCTATGTTAAGTATAAATTATCCCACTGACAAGATTCTCTCTAATGCCTCAAGGCAGCATACACAAGTTAGTATCTACTACAAAGAATCTTTCTCTTGCAGGAAACTTTTTCTGTAGAACCCTTGAAACTTGTCTGAAGTATAATGAACACATGTCAACTGTCACCTGCACATAGAGTTACTCTTGAATGAAAAAAGGTAGAAAGTGTTTAATACCTCTACATAGTGATGTGCATTAGAAGCAGATGGGGTTTGTAAAAACGTACACACATTAACTGAATCCAAGCTGTGAAAAATTAGGTAGTAAATTAATTTTGACAACTATTTAAGCTATATAACAGACTAGCATACTCATTGGGTGAAGTCATTAATGATGTCTTGGAACTTGCGATGAGTAATGTTGTATATGAGGTAATACGCAGTGCATAGCAGGGGTGCAAGTTATAATTTATGCTGCTGGCAATAACTGGCAAATGTCTGTGTTTTTCAATATTTCGAAATATTAGTGCTGTCACTTAGAAATGTACCTAACTATAATGTTATTCTAACCTTTATTTTTCTCAGTAAATATAGTGCATACATCTATGTATATATACTGTTTATGACCTCACATACGACACCCACCTATGACTCCTGATGAGCTGGTACATACCAGTCAAAAAGCAAACATTCCAAGCTTTCACCAAAGTGTGTGCTGATTCAGCACACTGTGCCAATGTTAATAGTATTTGAATACGTTTAGGCCCCTTCCTTATTACCTCAGCCGCTCATTGGTGGATCTGCTGGAAACTAACCCCACTAAAAGAAGGTTAAATGTGCTAAGTCTCTGCCAAAGTGTGTGCCACTTTATCATTGTGAATAATGCCCATTGGATCTTCATGAAACCTGATATATTTGCACTGGGTATCACTTGATAATTACTTGTCACATTTGACACAGATTCATTAAACAGCAATACAGATGACAGCAAAGTATGGAATTCCACTCTCACCCATAGCCCTAAAGCCTGACATGATTTACACCAAACTTGGCAGGCACAAACATATCTCAAAACTGATTATTTTTTGGGTTTAATGAACATCCATTCTCTTGTTTTTAAGATATTAGCATTTGGAAAATGTGCCATGTGTGCTTGAAAGGGTTAAAATGTTTGTGTATTCTGAAGGTTAAAACAAAAAGTTTTAATTCTTTCAAACCTTAGCACATATATGATGAATATGCATGGTATTTGGAACCCATTAGTATTTGGAGTTTTTTCTTGCTATTTTCAAATTCAAAGATAAATGAAGGTGGGAGACCCAACATACCCTTACGGGCTTGGGCGAATACTAGTGATACAGAGACCATATCGTTTGAATGGTCTCCTTGTCTAATTGATTGTTAGATAGTTTGATTGTAATCAGATCAGATACCAATTTGATTGAACAGACTTATATATGAAATTAAGATGCAAGTCTGAAATCTGGAAATTATCCTCATAAACAAAATCCCTTGCTGGCATTTTAAAACTCGATATTACTAATTTTCAAATTCATGCAGATTCACCTAGGGGGCCCATTAAAAGGGTGGTGGACAGAAGTATTATTTACTTGTACATTTGGTACTACGTGTTGAAACCAATTGATAGAAGCATAGCAGGATTGGTTTTCTATTAGTATCTAGTTTTGTGCTGATCCATCATGGGGATTAAATATTTAATTTCATAATCACTTTTGCTCTATTTGATGAATCCGCATGAAATGTGAGTTGCATTTGGCAAGTTAACCCAGCACAGGTATTGTCATTTTGTACAGATCCAATGGAGTCGGGGTGGGCAAGTTAAAGAAGGCACCAAAAAAATTGATTAAATAATAACTATGGCACTGTTTGCTGGATTTGCATGAATATTGGCAGAGACGTAGGAGGGGGACATAGGAGAGGAACTCCGAAGGGGGGATCAATGAATTGTTCATTTGTTAATAAATTTGATAGTGTTTTCAGATTCTGCAAGAAATTTGGCACGTTTGGCAGGTTCAGAATTCTGTTAATAAGTTAAGTTTTGAGCAGATCCAACAAGAGTGGTCAATCTTTAATGGATGGGCCAATAAAGATTAAGGGGCATTTGTATGAAAACCCCCGTTTGCGATTCTCGAATATAGCGATTTTTAGAGGATCGCTATTTGAGAATTGCAAAAAGGATGTGTGTAGAAAATCGCTATTTTTTGGCGATTTCTTAGTCTTCCTTTATTGCGATATGCAAATTGCGAAATCACACTTAAGGAATACTTTCCCATTCATTTCTATGGGCCAGGAGGCCCATAGGAATGAATGTGAAGTAATTCTCAATTTGCGATTCGCAATTTGAGAATTGCTAATTGAGAATAATTTCAAGGGTGCAAGGGTGTCATAAGGACACCCTGATGTACCCCCGAACATGTGCGCGCATATGGCGCACATACATGCCTAAGGGCATGTATGTGCACCACATGGCACCTTTACAAATGCAAAAAAGTGCATTTGTAAAAGAAATCGCAAATTACTACCAACTTGAAGTTGGCGGTAATTTGCGATTTCTTAAGAAGAAATCGCACAACTTGGATGCTTGATACATAGCATTTAAGGAATCACAATTTGCGATTCCTTAAATGCTTACGCAAAATTAAGGAATCGCAAATTTTGTGATTCCTTAATTTTGCGATGCGATTTTAATAACACATCGCATTTTCTGAATTTTTTGTCGCAAACGCTGCTTTTCAGCGAATCGCAGCATTTGCGACTAAGGATAAAATTATACCTATGCCCCTTCATTCACTAATAGCTTTGGTGCTGTTTAATTAATCTACATGACAACAAATTAAGCCCAGTTGAAGATTAGCATGACTCCTGCAGTTCAGGCATTGGGCCAATGTTGAAGAAGAGCTTCAGAAATTCTTACATGGCAGACCCAGTTGATGGGTCTCAAGCCAGGGGCCCTCATGATTTATATGATAGCGAGTGACAATGGTGATGGTGATTATGAATGTATGAATGGAATCGCACCAAAACGAGGCTGGAGTAGAAATGAAAATCAGACTTGGCAAACATTTTCAAACCAGCCTCATCCTGCAGGAGGCCATGACAAGATGAGGGCTACAGGGGCATGGTTGGGTCATTGCAGCCCATCCTATTCTGACAACAGCCCCTTAATCTTCCAGAGTAGAGAATGGCCAGTCTCAATGGCGTAGCTGGACATTTGGCCACCATTGGTGGTCCCTGCATTTGCCACCCTGCAGCAGCCGCATGTAAGAGTGAGGGGGGGGGGGGGATTGCTGCCGATTCCTGCATTTGCCGCCCGCAATGGCCAAAGGTAAGAGCCTCTAAAATGTGTGCGACCCAAAGAGGTCCAACCCCCCCACCCCCACCCACCCCCCCCCTTGCTGTGCCAATGGCCAGTCTGTCTCTGCATGGAGGGAAAATAGTGGAAATGAGAAGCAGACAATCTACCAACCAACTGGATGCCATGTTCAAATCATAAGCAAAATGTATAAAATAGGACAGGAATGCCCTAGGGCTAGACCAAAAAGGGCATCTTTGTACGAAGTTTTAAACATAGGTGACATGGTGTTTCTGTCTTCAAATTATAGGGCTCAAATGGTTCCTAAAAACACTGAACAATCTGCAATCTTTGACTGTCTCTGGATAGAAAACATATAAACAGAGATCAGTGATTGGGCCATAGATTTCTAGCCAGCAGATGCACATGGATAAAACATTTAAAAAATACATTGACACTATTTAGCATGAACAACGAGTTACCAATGGTGGAAACATGGAATGGGGAATAACTTCTAAAGAGCAATGTGTATAGCTTACAAAAATGGGGGGAAAATGACATACACCTAATTAGATAACACTCATCCGAAACACACAGGTGCAGAGAATCGAACAACCAATAGTTTTAGAGAAAGTTAGAAGTTTTTCTCTCAGAAACTGAACTGTAATTCCTGTGATTGCTACAGTTTCCACCAGTGATTGAAATTTCAGTGTGAGCCGCTCATCATTTTTAAGTAAATTTGCGAAAAAAAGGCACCCAACATTTCCGAGAAATAGTTTTATGTTGATTTCGGTCAAAACAGCACATCCATTTTCAGAAACAACTGCAATTCGCAAACAGTTATTGACAATTTTCTTGATAAATTCTTACAAAAAAGGCTTTGCTCATATATAATAGTAACGTTACACACCCCTTGTTTCACACTGAATCGATGCATCGGGACAGGCGAAGTAGGACTGAAGTAGGGATAAGTATGAAAAAACCGGAAGCGATGAAGAATGTCAAATTATATAACTAATAAATCTATCAGATACAGAAATAGGATGAAAAACAAGGGGTTTCAGGACAAAAACACAGACTTAAAGCATTGGCTAGAAAACGAGCAACTTCAGGACAAAGGGTGCAAACCTATAGAATTTTGCAAAATATTTTCGAAGCTTTTCCCAAAAATTTTAAGGTACGTCCATCAATACTTGACAAATAACAGAACATGCTTACCTTCCTGGTACTCTTGGGAGGTTAGGGGTGCCCGCTTCGTCTTAGAAAATCTCACGTCGACATACGTGAGGTCAGCCATCCCCAGGCTGGGTGGGAGAGATTTTCTCTGACTGTTATTGCGCAAATACAGTCCTCAGATGTGACCTGCACAGATGTTGTCCCTCATCTCTAGGACTTGGGCAGGAAAGCAACTGACGAGGCCAAGAGGAGGTCTCGTATCATCTTCTGATCAAACAGGAAGGGTGTGCTCTGCCTGGGTGGGGGAGGGAGAGGGTGGGTGTCACAATGTGAAGAAGAGCTTGTTCTGTCTCGTGTAAAAAAAACGAATGCAGAATAAAGCAGCCAATGGGTCAACTTTATGGACTTCAGGTGTTTGTATCTGTGTGGAAGAAAAGGTAGGCAGTCTAATAATTTGTAAAAGTCCTAGCATATTGTCCTCCACTCCTTTAGGATAAAGGTGTATAGAAATATGGTCATGTTTTTTTCCAAACAAAATTAAGTGATCTTCTTTCAAGTCCCATCCATGTGTTGTTTTTGGTATTGTGTAACACTTGTTATAAAGTTTCAGTATCAGCTTGAAACAATGGGTGATGTACTCGACATCATCTACTGCAACTCCTACATGTTTTCCATTCTTGACCTTCCTCCAGGAGCCCTTTGAAGCATTGCTTCTTGTTTTCAGTCTCCAGAGTCTCCCCCATAAATCACAATTCCATACAGCTTTCTGGCAAAGATCCCAACTTTCCAATCAAATTCATGGACTACTCTGCCTCCTCCCTATAAGAGGGTCTTCTTCACTGATGCCTTCAACATTTGGGCAGATGACATCTTAAACTGGCCTCTGTAAATGTGTTCAAGCCCTCACTCACAACAATGATCAAACAAAGCTTTTCTGTCCTAGTTCCCTCTTACCAGAAACCCGGCTATTTCTTTCATTTTAAAATCATATTCAAGAACAAGAATATTTGACAATTACATCGAATTTTGAAAAACATTAAACACCCAAGCTAGATGTTCAAATTTTCCTTCACGTAGAAAGTGGGCACAATTAGAGCACTGACTTTTTGCAATTGGAAAATAATTTTATGAACTCACCTATGTACTAATATGTCAGTTCACAAAGTTCGGAATCATAGTGAGTCGCAATCTGACCGACAACATCAATATTCTTGAGGTAAATCAACTCACTACAACTGGATGCAGTTAGAAGAATAGTGAACTCCTGGGTCCAGAAGACGACCATATCTATGGTCGCATTTTATATCAGCCTGGCTGTAATTCAAATTAGATAGTGATATGCTTCACTGAGTTGGCACAACAATACTTATTCATTGGCTGGATTGCCCTTGAGAAGGAAACATAACTGGTGACTTTTTTCCAGGACAAAGCTAACAAGCAGACTGGCGGACATCTTGAAACCTGGCAAACACTTCTCTAGGGGTGCCACCCTGCCCAGACAGCCCTTCTGGCTGGCACCACCGGCCTACGGGGACAGGGTTTCCAAGAAGGAAGCCTTGGCCTCATCAGCCTCACACAGGGGATCACAGGTGCCTCAGACTTCTCTTTGGGCTGAGACCACCATGCCCTGGTACAGTGACCCTTCCCAGGACGTGGAACCCAGGCTTGTGGGGACCTGACCTCCCAAGTGAAAGCCATGGCTTTGCCCACCTCTCGTAGGGGATTACTGGAATTGTTTAGCCTTCATGAGTCCCAGACTCTTCCTTGGTCTGACGCCACTCTGCCTCTGTATCTTCGCTGAGGCTGGCCCGTCTAGGGGGTCCTGTATTAGTTTTACACCCCCAAAAGGACACACTAGTGCTCACCAGTCTGCAGGCAATATGCTCTTGGTGGGGATTGTCTCCCAAGTCCATGGCTAAGGTTGCCCAGGGTTGGTACCTTCCACCTTACAGAATCAGGACAAAGGGGCAAAATTCAGGGCAGCAATTCAGGACAAGAAGTCAAAATTCAGGAAAACACTTCGGGACACAAGGTTCGTTTTACAGACACATCGGAGTAGGTTGCATAATGGTATATACGCAATCCCATCTATTTCCAAACATATTTATCCATTTGCAAACCTATCCATCATGTATCCTTCCATCCATCATTTCACTAATCCATCTCTTCATCCACACTTTCACTTATCCATCCTTCTCTTCTTTTACCCTGTCCATCTGTGCACTCATCCATTCACTCTTCCAACCATCCATCCAGCCATTTACCCTTTCACCCATCCAGCCTTCCTTTCACTTACTTATCCACCCACCCAGTCACTCATCCTTCCACCCATTTCCCTTTTCAGTCATCCATCCATCCTTTATCTCTCCATTGACCCTCTCACTTAGCCATCCTACCTTCCATCCATCCACCCATCAATCAATCAATCAATCAATCATAACACTTGTATAGCGTGCTACTCACCCGGCAGGGTCTCAAGGCGCTTGGGGGAAGGGGTCAGCTATTGCTCGAACAGCCAGGTCTTGAGTTGTCTCCCGAAGGCGAGATGGTCCTGGGTCAGTCGGAGAGGGATGGGGAGGGAGTTCCATATCTTGGCCGCCAGGTAAGAGAAGGATCTGCCACCAGCGGTGGCTCTTCGGATGCGTGGTATGGCGGCGAAGGCGAGGCTTGTCGAACGTAGCTGGCGGGTGGGCGTGTAGAAGGTCAGGCGGTTGTTGAGGTACTTGGGTCCCAGGTTGTGGAGGGATTTGTGTGCGTGGGTGTGAGCCTGAACGTGATCCTCTTGCTGACGGGGAGCCAGTGCAGGTCCTTCAGGTGGCCGGAGATGTGGCTGCGTCGGGGGATGTTCAGGATGAGACAGAGTCTTTTCTGTACCTTGGCTGTGGTTCCGGCGTAGAGGGCGTTACCGTAGTCCAGTCGGTTGGTGACGAGTGCCTGGATGACCGTCTTCCTGGTCTCGGTCGGGATCCATCGGAAGATCTTGCGGAGCATAAGTAGGGTGTTGAAGCACGATGAGGAGACGGCGTTGACTTGTCTGGTCATCGAGAGGGATGGTCCGTTGGTTTGGGTGCGCTGCCCAGGGCCCGGGGCCACCAGGAGTCCTCCCAGGCAGAGGGTGATGATCCAAGGATGAGGACTTCCGTCTTGTCTGAGTTCAGTTTAAGGGGGCTGTTCTTCATCCACTCGGCTACTTCTTTCATCGCTTCGTGTAGGTTGGTTCTGGCGGTGGCAGGGTCGTTGGTGAGGGAGAGGATCAGCTGGGTGTCGTCGGCTTAGGAGATGATGTTGAGGTTGTGCTGGCGTGCGAAGGCTGCGAGAGGTCTCATGTAGTTGTTGAAGAGGGTGGGGCTGAGTGATGATCCTTGCGGTACACCGCAGATGACTTCGGTCATCCTTCTACTCATCCAATCATGAATCCCTCCATTGACCCAGTCATCCATCCTTTCACTCATTCATCCACACATTCACTCGCCTATCATCCACCCTTTCACTCATCCATCCATCTTTTCTCTCATTATCCAATCATTCACCTTTTCATTCATCCATTCAACCTTTCACTAATTCCTCCAGCCATCTATCCATCCCTTCACTTACTCACTCGCCCACCTTCTCATAATAGTTATGAGCAGAGCCTTTGTCAGCAGAGTTGCATACAGAAGAGGCTAATCAAGAATGTCACCTTTCACCCTTGCTGTAGTTCCTAAAGCAAGGGGTGGGGTGGGGGTAGGGTTCTCAATGCCCCTGCACATAGGAAGTCTGGAAAAGTGGAAGTCATGAGTCATGCATGATGCACAGTGCCATGCTATGAGGTGACTGTGACATGGTGTTGTTTCCAGGGCCTTAAGGGGGATGAAAAAAGGGGGGTGTCTCTCCAAAGGGGGTGTTTGATGTAATTAAGGACGTGGCATGGGACACCTAAGCTAAAAATCTGTGCTTAGTGTAGTGTGCCGCCGGACTGGTATTTTGCCTCTTCTGTCATTGCATCCAGATATATAACACAACAATTAACGTTACACCTACAACAAGCCAGAACTATTGGCTTTGTCAATGGCTGTTAGTTGCATAAAATAAAAATGCAGCAACCATAGCTTCGATGGATATAATATTGAAAATACACTTTTCTAGAAGGATGAGACTGAAAGAACTCTAGCCCCTTTTTTTCAACCTGTTTCACCAGATTCTTTGAATGAACTGAATTCTCACATTTTTGCACATTCCTTCCATCTAACAGAATGCACTACCCTTGAGTATAGCAGGATGAATCCGCCACATACAGTACCATTCCAAAGTGACCCATTGTCATTGTGTATGTGGCAATCAGCCATAGACAGAATGACAATGGGGGGTGTAACTGCTCTTGTGCTCCCAGGAAAGTGCCCCATCAGGGAGCTGAGGCTTCATGCAGGGAATAGTGGGGTTCCTTGAAATGCCCAAATTTACAGACAAAAGGCGACCGTAAAAGGGATCCTCATGGACAACGGACGTGTGGTCCAAATTACGGACAGTCCATGAGATTTATGGACGGTTGGTCACTCTAGACTGCAGGGTGATGGGGATACGGAGCATTAATGAGGGCACTGGCAGAGGTGCATTCTCCGCAACAATAGAACGGAGAGGCAGGCCGAGGAGCAGCCTGAGCGAGACAGAGAAGGGCTGGCTTGGTTAGCCAGGACACTCCACGGAATGGCTGTTGCAGAAGTGTGCTGAGTGGAGAATGGAGCACAAGGCAGGATTCAGTACTAGCGCCACCCGTCCACACCCACTTTGCTCAGACAAATGGCCAGGCACATGCTTCCAGGCTTTTTGGCCTGTGCTCTACTAGACAGGTTCCACAAAAGGCAGACACTCAAGTCTGACTGTCCAGCTGGGTGAAACCTCTATGTTAATAGTTTTTTATGTTATGTTAATAGTTTTTATAAGGCGGGCAGCTGCCCCAGCCAAGGGGCGTCCCAGCGCCTGATCAGGTACTACAACATAACAAATCGATGCTGGGAAGGAGAGAGGAAATCATTCAGCAGATGGGAACAAAAAAGTTTTTATGGCGCGCCTAAAGAGGGTAAGGCTGTTCAAGGCTCGAATATGGACAGGGAGAGAGTTCCACAATCCTGCCGCTAATACACGAAAGGAGCGACCTCCCATCCTACTCAATCTAAACCGTGTATTAGCCGCCAAATGGAGAGATTCCGATCTAAGAGATCGCGTAGGGACATAGAAGGAGACAAGCTTAGCGAGGGCTGGAGGAGAGGAGAGCTTCAAGATTTTAAATGTCAGGCAGAGGGCCTTAAATTTAATTCTCTGTCTGACCGGCAACCAGTGGAGAGAGGTCAGAACTGCGGAAACAGAGCACTGTCTCGGAAGGCCAACGATGGCACGTGCCTCAGCATTCTGCACCCTTTGCAGTCTAGTGGCCTCCGCCTGATTCACCCCGAGCAGCAGCGCACTCCCATAGTCCAGCCGCGAAAGAATGGAGGCTTGGACCACCAGTTGCCGAGTAGGGGGGTCGAAGAATTTGAGGACCGGTCTCAGCCCTCGCAGGATACCATAACAGGTAGCTGCGACCTTCTTCGTATGGCTGGTAAAGGAGAGTGTAGGATCCAGCCAGACCCCCAAGTTCTTAACTTCGGCAGCTGGGATGGGAGTAATCCCCAATTCTGGAGGCCACCATTGGTCTCCCCAGAGCTCCGCCTGTTTTCCTAAAATCAGGACCTCGGTTTTTTTGGCATTTAACTGCAAGCAGTTAGTTCACATCCAATTTGCCACGGCTATAAGTCCTACACGAAATCTGGGAGCGTTCACCTCAGAATCACCACTAAGTGTCACCGCCAGCTGCGTGTCGTCGGCATACGATGTCATCGTTAAGCCACATTGTCTGATGACAGCAGCCAGCGGTTTCACATATAGGTTGAACAGAGTGGGGCTCAACGCAGAGCCCTGCGGAACCCCCAGCCCCAGAGGATGGAATGAGGACTGACCAGGTGGAATAGCCACTTTAAAAAACCGGTCCAAAAGGAAAGAGCGAAACCATTGGAGAGCAGACCCCTCAATTGCCTCTATGCAGGCAATCATTAAACAGACCAGTATGCCCTATGAATCAGAGCACAGTGCTGCTAAACTGCTGCAGAGAAGACCGCCTTGCACAGGTATGTAAGATTTGCATTGCTGCCTGCTCTCAGGGAAGGAAGGCATAAGAACAAAGGCCCATCGGACAGGGAGGGATGGCAGCTGTGGACTGGGCCCATGGAGGCCTGGTGCATGCTGGCACCAGCTCTTGCAGTACCCGGGGAGAACAACCAGATGGCAAGGTGATCCACCGCCACTTGGTCCTACTAATGAGGCGGAACGCTCGTTGTTTTTCTTGTAATCTGTGCAGTAAGAGTGACAGAAAGGGTCTTTGAGAAAATATGTCTGATCTCCTGGAGTTCTGGCTGGACTCAAAGATTCAAATGAGTCCCTATCAGGACTTCCAGGGCAGCCTGGCAATCTGCGGCCATGATTCATTCCTATAGAATGCACAAGCAGATGGTAGGCTGAGCACAACCAGATAGCTGGGCTTGAAGAGAGGCCATCGGGGGGCTCCATGTCTTATTATTCAGTTTTTGTCTGCCTTTATTAGGGCCAGTGGCTCCAATAAGGGCAAGCCATGGGCCTGGTTCTTCTTTGTGCCCCGGGTGGGCCTCAGGCATTGAACTGTTCAGAAACCCCACAAATCTCTGACCCTGGGGCCTGGTTAGAGCTTTTACTCCAAGCCAAGAAGGGTGACCCTGCCTGGATCTGTGTAACCCCATCCTGGTCTCTTTGCTATATGTTGGACCGGGTAAGGAAGTCCAGGCTGGGTTCTTCTACCCCAAGGCTCAAATGAGTTTTGGTAAAGGGTTCCGTCAGAGCTTCAAAACCTAGGCAGATAAGGAAGGCCTTTCCAGACCAACTTGAGTCTGTCCCAGTATAATTAGGACTTGGAAGGCCAGGAAATGATACCCAGGGACAGTGGTCCTATTCTTAGGCCTGCTGGTCTTCTGACTCCGGCCTGATCAGAGCCTCTTAGCCTGGAAGGCTAGGGTAGACCTTTCTGGGCTTCACAGGCTGGGAGGGTAGGCCATCTCAGACCAGTGGGACCCTGTCCTGACTCTTAGGGACAGGACACAATGGAGAACATAGCCCAGAAAGAGAAACGTCCAAGCTGGGATTGACAGAGGCCTAACTCAGGGCCCAGTCAAAGGTTCTTAATTTGGGCAGGCAGGGGAGAACTTATTGTGCGTGCAGGGCCTTTTCCTTGGCACTTTTAGACATGGCAGACGGGGAAAGGGAGCTGAGGGCAGGGATACCGCCAAAAGGCCTATTGGAGCTCTGACCTGGGGCCCGGTTAGAGCGTCTTTACCCAGGCAAGCAGGGGAGGCCTTCCCTGTCCTAGGTGCTTTGGGACACAGCATGTCAGATAATGGAGCCCAGGGCCTCGGGCTTACACCCCCACACCTGCTTGCAGGATCTCATCTCAGGCACTTTGTGATACCATTGTCCAGGGTGAGGACGCAAGGCCAGGGGTCCTCACCCTCCACCCACCAGAGATTGATCAATTCTTCTAATTTGTGCACACCGATAGCTGGACGGAGACATTCACCAGAAAGTATCCAGCCTCGTTGAACTCTGATTGGGCTTGATGCATCAAATGAGCTCATTGGCGGCTCCTAGGCAACTCTTAATTCTGACCATGCAGTCATTGGAAGGAATTGACATGTTGAATGGCAAATTTTGCCCAACCCATGTAGGCATAGTAAAAAACCTCCAGTTATAGTTCAGCACAACCCTAATACTGTATGAAGTCAACTGTTTTTTAAATGCAGTCCGTTTCCTTAAGCAAAATGGGTCCTCATTTAAAAAGAAAAGGTTTCCTTTTGTTTGCTTGTTTGTTTGAGTCTTTGCAGTGGTCCCATGGACCACTGCCATCTCCTCAACAGTTTTCTTAACATTCACAAAGGTAAAGGTATTTCTTTCAGGTGTCCTTAAAGTTTCAATATTTTGAGACCTGATTTCAGTCCCTTAACAAATCGCTATTTGAAAGGGATGCCCTAAGCACACCCCTTCCAAATATCAATTAATTATGTGTTTCTATGTGCAATCCTGATGTGTAATCCCTTATCTCATATTAATTTGTTCTCAACATTTTTACCCTTGCATGTTTTTCATTAAAAAATCTGATTAAAAAACTTAGGATCTTTTCAAATTACAGACACTTAACCAAAAAGGGGTTGTTTTCTTCACTAGCTGCTCTTGTTTGAACAGGAGCTTTGAAGGGAAGATAGTAAATAACAACAGCCTAACTCCCTTCCAGTGCTTAATTTGTAAAATAATAATTGCCAGGGCTCTCATCAGAAGCCCAATTCAGCTTGCACCACCTGTTTCTCCGACCATTGCTGCCAGTAACAGTACCAACACAGCTACTAACCACCACACACCTACCAGTGTGACAATTCAGACTGTTGTCTGCCCCCATAGCTATAAGAATGTCTTGTGCCACAGGTATTAGTAATTTTTAATGTATTTTGGATTAATAAAAACATTTTCTTGTGTTGATCTCTAAATTAGGGAAGTCTGACACATGGTGGTGACAACTAAGGTAAACATAGTTTACAACAATGTTTTTACAACGCCGTACCTTTACCACGCGGCCGATACAACGCAAGTCGTTACCACGACTTGTGCTGGAGGGCGCTAAAGGATTAAAAATAGTTAATTTACTATCCCAACACCTTCCCTAGGGTCCACGGGGACTGGTGTTAGAATAGTAAATTATACTATTCAAAATCCGCGCCCCCAACGCAAGTCGTGGTAACGACTTGCTTTGTCACGGCCGCGTGGTAAAGGTATGCGTTGTGACCGTACGTGCTGTACCGTCATACATCCGACAACTAAGTGTCAGTGCTGATAATTGAGTGCTGGTGCTGAGCACCGGAAACCACTGGCACAAATTAAGCACTTCAGACTAACTTAATTACTAGTCCATCTAATGCTGATTTTCTGCAGACATCAATCTGCCCAAAAGGTAATTTTATACTTCCACAATTGATAATGCCTCAAATTCCATGAGGAAATTATTGAGAGAGAGAACAGACCTGAAGACCTCTTTGTATCACCATTTACGATGAGATGGTTAGTGTAACGGAATTTAGATCTGCTTTGGGGAAAAAATCCCCTGTGTCTGATTTCCTTCTTAAAACCCTTAAAAGAAATCTTCTATCTAAGTGTACTTACATCAATTCAAATACACCTGTTCTGGCCTTCATCTGTTGACTGTCGATAATTTTTAGATTTTAAGGAAAACAATCTCGGTTCATGCTCAAATCAGGGAATTTTCACATCTACACCGGTAACACCCAATTTCATATTTGACTCGGCCTACTCTGCAACTTATCAAATTGGGACAAGCCTCAAAATCCTCTCAGTTTTGTTAAGACTACTGGTGTGAAAAATGTGTGTGATTTGCTAGTAGTTATGCAAAATATGTAAAAATACATTTAAATTACATAAAATGGTGCAAAATGCAAAACTGCCATTTGGCACTATACTACTGTAGTAGGGATTCTGCTCCTACACAGAACTGTGCATAGAGACTTGGAACCTCAGTGAATTAGGGTGTGCCAAAACTCATCTTACTAGCCAAAATCTCCTACCAGACTAGCAATCGGTGTCTCATTGATTCTTCCATAACCCCAATGATTAGACAACCCAGAACATGGAACTTAGATTACCTCAGGCAATGTGGAACACATGAACACTCTTTTGTTATACTCTCATACCAGTCCAAAACAGGGAGTAAAAAGAGACATGAGCAAGTTTGAAATATTTATTTCTAATGCCGTTTTCTCATGCGCGGTATCCTAGCTAATACAAGCAGACATATTATAAGCAACAAGATTATCAGCATAGTTACTATTCCATAAAATACAAAGGGAGAAAGCATGTTACAATGCTAAATAAAACAGGTTTAGAATATACCTTTATTTCACCCTTCCTTGCTAGTAGGTTTTTTAATATCTACTGAAGGTCTCTTGGGATTACAAGGCGGCCCCATACCTCTGGTCCTAGCAGAAATGGATCACATCAGTTTCTGCAACAGCTCTCTGCATGCGAATGTTCTCCATGTCTGTGTGACCATGCCTACGCAGTGCATTATTAAATGCGCCAAAATCAGAGGTGGCCGCAGCTGCATATATGTTATGTCTAGAACGTGCGCTGATCAGTCCGAACAACAACCACTGTGTTGAAATACCCTTGAAGGCCTGGGCACTCACTGTTCAGACAAAGCTTACCATGCAAGGCTGCTAGTATAGAAAAACATTATTCTCGTGTGAAGCAAAACACTAAGCTTAACTCTAAACATTTATAATAATGTATGCAGTGTGCAGAGGCTGCAGAAAGGAAAAAATGGTGTTTAAACTTCTAATACGCTCATGTCAATTTAACACAGTGTAAAGGCAAGGCTCATCCCCATGACACTACATTTTAGTGCAAATTGTGTCCTCACGTCCAAAGATGTATTTCATGCTAACACATAGTGTTAAAAGCACAAGCGCCACACACATCAATACTTCCCATTTTGCTCATTTATAATATTCTCATATGCTCAAGATAACGTTTAGCAATGAACAGCACATAATTCATAATTGCAAGCTGTGACATAATAGATCATTTCAAGAATTTTGAGTAACAAGAATAATGTAAAATGACCAAAATTATGCAGGTTTAAACCAATATAAAGAATATTTCGCCCAGATCTAGTCAAGACCAAATTTCTCATTCCAGTCTCATTCTGTTTCGAATAAACCACAAGACATCATGGCAAAACAGAGGACACACAGCTGTTAATGACAACGATTTAAATGGAGTATGAGCTGGGTTATACAGGCCCACGGGGCATGAAATGGGCTGATAAATTAAAATCTGTTAGGAACACCCCATGTAGTTGAGGAAAAATTGAACAAAGAAGTGCAAGGTGTAAGAATGGCCAGGCCATTCAATGACTGGCCCATGGATAAGCTATCATTTCCTCTATTGGCACGGTGCCAAAGAAAGACAAAGGACAATTTAGATTCAATTCAATTCAATAAACTTTATTCGATCTAATTTAGAAAACATATATCATCAAAGTATACATGTTAAAATAATACAATATTCTTCTTCTTATACAATAAAAATTAATAAAACCATCAATTAAAATTGCAAGATTCAGGTTACAAACGCAGAAACATACAAAAGGGTCATGGTGTTTCTTCATGAAGAACAGTGGACATGACATTGCTTAAAACTGTACTGCCTTAGAAGTGGTATGATATATTTAGCTCTCTGTTCCTTAAAAAAATGGCAGAAGAAAAAGAAGTGAAATGCAGACTGGGTGGAAAGATTATCACATGGGTAAGTAGTCATGTCACTACAAGCATACTTTTTCGGTGGAAAGCCCAACATCAAAGGAATTTAGTTCAGACAGAACATTACAAGGATGAACCTGTGGTGCAAGTTCTGTACCACATCCAAATATGAGTGTTCACCCTCTGTTGAAGGTGAAATCAAGTAATAAAGTGTTAGAGTTGTTTTTACCTTCTGAGATTCCTTCCTTTCTTAGGCTAACTTTGCTAAAAATAATGCCTTTAGCCTATTTTTTGGGAACCTGGGGCATGAACCCCAGGTTTACATACAATTCGGGAACTCCTAACGAGTATATGGTCAGTTTAATGTACTCTAGCCAGGAAACTTTTTATGCCTTATCCAGTGATAGACAATTTTGTGTGATGGTCTGATTAAGGTCCACTGTGTTCCTGTTCCATATAGAGTGTCAGAGCATGATCGGGCCACGCTCGCTATGACAGACAATAGGACACATCCAGCATAAACAGTGTGACATAGTTTGAGAATGAGGGAGGGAGAGAGGCAATCCTCTTGAGGAACCTATTTTCCATCTTCTATAAGGAGTCATTTAATACTATGCCCCAGACCCCTGCCCCATATGTTGTTGCTAAGATCGTTTTGGCATTATAGATCTATTTTATTGTTGCTAGGAGCATTGAGCCCAATTGAGTATGACTGGCCCATGGACAAGCGTATCATTTCCTCTATTGGCACGGTACCAAAGAAAGACAAAGGACAATTTAGATTCAATTCAATTCAATAAACTTTATTCGATCTAATTTAGAAAACATATATCATCAAAGTATATATGTTAAAATAATACAATATTCTTCTTCTTATACAATAAAAAATTAATAAAAACCATCAATTAAAATTGCAAGATTCAGGTTACAAACGCAGAAACATACAAATGGGTCATGGGACTTCTTCATGAAGAACGGTGGACATGACATTGCTTAAAACTGTACTGCCTTAGAAGTGGTATAATATATTTAGCTCTCTGTTCCTTAAAAATATGGCAGAAGAAAAGGAAGTGAAGGGCAGACTGGGTGGATAGATTATCACATGGGTAAGTAGTCATGTCACTAAAAGCATACTTTTTCGGTGGAAAGCCCAACATCAAAGGAATGTAGTTTAGACAGAACATTACAAGGATGAACCTGTGGTGCAAGTTCTGTACCACATCCAAATACGAGTGTTCACCCTCTGTGAAAGGTGAAATTCAAGTAATAAAGTGTTAGAGATTTTTTTACCTTCTGAGATTCCTTCCTTTCTTAGGCTAACTTTGCTAAAAATAATGCCTTTAGCCTATTTTTTGGGGACCTGGGGCATGAACCCCAGGTTTACATACAATTCGGGAACTCCTAACGAGTACATGGTCAGTTTAATGTACTCTAGCCAGGGAATTTTTTATGCCTTATCCAGTGATAGACAGTTTTGTGTGATGGTCTGATTAAGGTCCACTGTGTTCCTGTTCCATATAGAGTGCCAGAGCATGATCGGGCCACGCTCGCTATGACAGACAATAGGACACATCCAGCATAAACAGTGTGACATAGTTTGAGAATGAGGGAGGGAGAGAGGCAATCCTCTTGAGGAACCTATTTTCCATCTTCTATAGGGAGTCAGTTAATACTATGCCCCAGACCCCTGCCCCATATGTTGTTGCTAAGATCGTTTTGGCATTATAGATCTATTTTATTGTTGCTAGGAGCATTGAGCCCAATTTCTTAGTAAAACTAGAGACTGCCAGCAGAGAGTGCTCCATTGTTTGTGCCCTGCGACCCCCCATGCGTGACCTGGTTCGTTTAGTGTCAATGACAACTACCAGGTATGAACATGTCTCCGCTGCAGATAGTTTACGAGTCCCAATAGGGAAGGATGGAATAGGGGGAGTTTGTCCTGATACTAAGATAAAGGTTTTTGACTCGTTTACTTTAAGATCCAAGGATGACATGAAACTCAGTAGGTGTCAATTAGGCATTGGAGTGCTAAGCCTGTCCTTGCTATAAGGACGGCGTCGTCCTCATAGGCCAGGATTGGTAATGCACCTGAGAGAAAGGATGAAACATCAGGTGTACACCTCTTCAAGGTGGCTTTCACCCCATTTATATAGAGTGAAAATGAAAATTTAGATTAATTCAGCACTTATCACGGCTGGAAGGAGTGCAGATGAGCTGTCTGCTGTTGAATATTCATCAGTAGAAGTGGCCATTGATCTAGTGAAGCAGGTGGGGGAAGAAGCCTACATGGCAAAGAGAGACATAAAAACAAAATCAGCCTTTCATTTATTGATGGTGCACCATCAGATTTTGATTTATTGGGCATTCAACACAATGGTATGTGGAGAAGGCATTGCTGATGGGCAGTTCCATTTCATGCCCTGTTTGAAAGGTTCAGCTCATTTTTGCATTCGTGACTGGATGGCAGAAGTGACTTCCTATTTGGATGATTTTCTATGTAGGCACACCTGGCTCGGTGGGCCGCCAGCGAATGCTGGTAGGTTTTCAAGAGCTAATGGAAGATTTAGGGGTGCTATTGATGGCTGAAAAGACGGAGCTATCATTTCTTGGCGCACAGATCAATTTGATGAGAATGGTGGCAAGTCTCCCGGATGACAAGGGGGGGGGCGATAACATCTTTGATTGATGGGATGTTGGCAAAAAAGAAGGTGCAGGTTTGGGAAGTGCAAGTTACGTTGGGACATTTGAATTTAGCCTGCAGAGTACTACGCACAGGCAGGACTTTCTGCATGAGGATAGGTTTGACCTTGTCAGGACTGACACTTCCACACCATAGGCTGAGGGTAACAGCAGGGATCAATGAAGATATTAGAATGTAACGTTGTTCCTTAGAACACTTCAATGGCATTTCCTTGTGGTGACGGGGAGTGGAAGCCAAATGGGATGTCCATATTTTTTCAGATGAAGCAGGTGGTGATGGAATTGGTTAGTTTTGGCAAGGACACTGGAGAGCATAACAGTGGCCAGACAAGTGGAAGCTATGCAGGAGGAGTATAGCATTACTGAGGTCTTTTCCTTGACGGTTGCTTCAGATTTGTGAGGTGACAGGCTTGTGAACAAAAGAGTGCTTTTAAAGCAGGACAATATGGTGGTGGTGCTGATTGCAAACAGACAGACAGTAAGAGATGTGAAGGTCCTGAAGTTACTGCAAGTGTTTGTATAAGGCTGTCTACGGCATACAGTAGTTTTCAGGGCTAGGCATGCACCGGAAGCTGACAATGACATTGCAGATTCCTTGTCTCATTAGCAGTGACAGAGGTTCTGTCAGCTTGCTACGGAAGTAGAAGAAAGGAAAACCCAGATGCCAAATAAAATGTGGCAGATAGGCGCATGAGCCTGTTACAGCTGACAGTAGGGTCATTGGCACAGTCCAGGCAGCAGACACATACGCAAGCATGGAAGGAGTTTCTGTAAGCGGGTCATGGATGAGAGGGAAGGATGAGGCTCAATGAAGGCGAGGGTGCAATGGAAAGAATTATTTGAGAGTCACGATTGCTGGAAAATCTGGCAGGTATTGCATTTTTTGTTTTACAAGGGGTGTGTGCCAATAGCTGGTGAGTTGGGGAATAGACTACTAGAAGGTTGGGCAAGAGAGAGAGAAGCAGGAGATAGGAATTGAAAGCCATTGGTATTGTCAGTACTGGGAAGGATATTTGAGGCACACCCTAGCATATGTAGAATGGATAAGGAGGTGGTCATTGTTAATGCCATGCTGTATCTGAGTTACGTAGTTAGAGCAGGGGAAACCCAATTTACCCTTGTAGGCTTGGGCGCTATATCGTTGAAGTCAAAGGGGTGCTACAAGGGACTTAATTTTAGGAAAGGTATACTCAGTTAGGAGTCGTATTCAAATTATCGCACTCTGGTGTATCCACAAGATATCACATACATGAAAAAATCTGTAACATAGAATAAATCAGTGGAAGGAGAAAAATACACGGAAAAAGAAAAAATGTATTCAAAAGAGATTTTACGAGTTAATTAGTATAATTCACAAATGAATAAAAATCTGGGGACATGTGAAACAATCATATTAAGCAAAAATGTTATGAACAGAGGTAAGGGTCATATAAACACATCAGTTCACAACTAAGCATCAACTCCTGAAAAATAATGGCAGACAACCAGAATAATAAATAAACAGTGGTTGTAGGCTTGTTCAAACGAAACGTTGATGGAGATGATGAGCGTGTCGACGTTTCGGTCTATGATGCTGCCGTCATGTAGACCATCTTCAGGACCAAAAAATTCATTGCTGGTAAGAAACCCCTAAATTAAGACATTAATTATATGTTATTAAATTAACAGGTTAAAATATATCTCATCAATTAAAAAATAATTCTGTGTATCTAAAAAATAATATATAACCAGTTATAAACATAGTACCCCTTCCTGGTACTATTGAGACAAAGAAACATACCTTTATTCTTAAAGATATCATTCACAGTATGCAGTCATCGAAATGAAGCAACTTTGAAATAACAGTCATTGGGGAGAAATAATTTAGAGACAGAACAATGGATAAGTCATGATTCTATTTGTAAGAGCTAACCAATAATGTTTTAATGTACTTTAGAGTTAGGCATCGGACAAAAAAGTGTTTAAACCACTTGTGGAAAAGAGACAGACATACCTAATAGATGTGCTCAAGGTTCAGTATAGATTTTCAAACATATTTTTTAAAAACACATTAAATGGCTAGCCACATCAAGAGTTTTGCCAAAGCTTTAATCTCTGTCATCGGCTGATAACACAGCGTTAATTAACAATACGCCGTAATCAAGGTATGTTTACTTCTCTAATCGTCCCACATACCACTCTTTCCCCCCTTACACACCCTTCACCCCCCTCCCCCTCTCGCCCCCCCAATTCAACATTTGTTGGTTTCTGCCTGTTTTTCACAGCATATGTGTAATAGGACAGAGCCACCCGATAATCCCACAAGTACTGGGTATAATCAATAACACAATTACAAGTTGTCCCCGTAGGAATTGTTTTCACAATATTCTTCAATCAGTATCAGTCACAATAATGATCATGTATTTATAAAGCAGCAAGGAAATTACAGTTAGACTCTATTATTTTATTTTGGCTTTATCAAAAAGTTTTTTATGGCAACAAAAATACTACACAATATATACACTTTTTCTTGTAGTATTGGACACCTTCTGGTTTTTTTACATGGGGAACACACTACCATGCGAAAAGGATGCAGTTATAGCATAATTCATTCATTGTAACAAATATTCACACAATGAAACAAATAAAATGGTGCAGTGCGTCGACGTTTCGGTCCCTCGTTGGTTAAAGCAAATCCATAGGACCATCATCAGGACTAGTTGCACATATATATCTAAAAATAGATACAGAAATTAAACCTTGCCTACTAGGTATCGTCTAATCACCCAAAGGGAAGAGCAAAAGCAACATACAACCCAAGTGTCAAATTATCTACCTCTGTCACCGAAAATTCAAGTGCAAATGGAAAGGGGCGACCACTCGGTCCCCCCGAACTTATGGCAGAGTGCCTCGATCCCCCCGGGAAGCCATTTTGGGCGGGAGGCGCGTCTCGGCTGGTATGCCCGAAGCGGCGTAGCTGGGGCGCGCCCTTTCCCGCCCTAGAGTGGGCTGGCCTAGACACTGACGCAGCCAGCCACGCCCTCGGGGCAGGCAGGGGCGGGTGTACGCCCGCCCCGAAGACGGATAAGAAGGGACGCAAGACCAGAAGACATCCTCTTGTTCTTGTGCTCTGAAGCTGCACCTCCTCGCTGCACGTGAGCTCGGGACAGAACGAAGAGCCAATTTTGAGCGTTTTGATCTTTCCTTTTGTCTTCCAGATACTTCGTTGGAAAGATGCCCAAGAAAGGCGCGAAGAGAATGACGACCGACCAGATGGTTCGAGTCCTCATGAAGGAGATGTCCGAAATAAAGAAGCGGTTGGCGGGGCGAGACGGGGAGGAGGGATCGGGGCGTCCATCGGCTGGAGGGAAGCCAAAGAGGCCAAGAAGGGGGCCAGCCGGGGGAGACGTCCCGGTTCCCTGTGCCCCGCTCGAAGCGCCAGCCCCGGTACCGGTGGAAGGGAATCCGATTCCCGTCGTAGTCACCCCGACATCCACTGAGGATATGCCTCCCGAGTTGGCGGCACAGCTAGCAGCGTGGTTGGGCGACAGTAGCGAGGGCGCCACGGCTGCCGAAGCGCAAGCACTGATGAAACAGTTGCGCGAGAAACGTGATGCAGCCAAGGTGCCCGCGCCGGCTGCAGTGATAGACAAGCCACGAGTGGCGGAAGCAGCGTCCAGTGCAGGTAAGCGGCCATTGCCGATCGCGAGGGATGAGTCAACACCCTCTCGTAGAGAAAAATTGGGGCAACATGTTCCTTTGGCAATAAAGGAAAAGATTTGGGCGGGGGAATATGTAAACATTTTCTCCTTGCTTGTTGATCATTATGAGGTTGAAACTGTTAAGGGTCAAAAGGATCTGATGCATCCAAGTGTTTGGCGCGCAAAAATGGCCGCCTTTAAAGTGAATGAGAATATTGGCAACTGGGGCAATGCATGGGGAATTTTTACGTCGATTCTGGGGGAACGTAGGCCTGAATTGCTCCCGGAGTTTCCAGTCTATCAGTCACGAATTATGGGGTACTCGACATCGCACCAAGGTAACCATTGGTTCTGTTATGATAACCTTTTCAGGAAGGCGATGGAGCATAACAAAAGTTTAACCTGGGACTGTTATGATTCTTTGACATGGGATAAAATGAAAGAGTCAGGGATGTTGAAAATGCCGTTGGTGGGGGGCACTGTTGGTGAGTCCTCCCGCCAATATGGGGGGACGCCCTTTCGGTCAGGTACGGGTACCGACGATTATTCGAGACCTGCCGGCAATACGGGGAAGAGGGGTTTCTATTTCAATTTCAACAAAGGTAAATGTACTAGGCCCTCGGGATCGTGTAAGTTCAAGCACGAATGTAGTGGTTGTGGGGCACCCCATCCTGAGTCCTCGTGCAGAGCCAGAACGGGTGAGAATGGGGGTAGAGGAGGCGCCAAACAGGTCTAATGTAGTCCGAGGGGCGCCTTTACCAACCCCGATTGATACCTTGGCGATGATTCCCTGGCTCAGTGAATACCCAGATCGTACTACTGCTGGGGTGCTGCGGAACGGTTTTTCATATGGTTTCCGCATCCCGGTGGGGGACTTTCAGGGTGTCGGGACGTGCAAAAATCAACTTTCCGTCTTGCAGCATACGACCGTAGTGCAGGATAAGATCCGGAAAGAGGTTATCCGAGGTCGGGTCGCCGGCCTGTTTAGTGTACCCCCGGTACAGAATTTTGTCTGTTCTCCTTTAGGGGTGGTCCCCAAGAAGGACCCAGGTGAGTTTCGATTGATCCACAATTTATCAGCTCCTCATGGTCTTTCTGTGAACGATGCAATTGATCCAGAGGTATGTGCGGTGCGGTATGCATCATTCGATGAGGCCGTAGCCATTTTGAATCGCCTGGGGCCCGGGACGCTGATGGCGAAATCAGATATCGAGTCAGCGTTCCGATTGCTCCCGGTACACCCGGACGACCAGCGTCTTCTGGGATTCATGTTTCAAGGTTCGTATTACATGGATAGGTGTATGCCGATGGGGTGCTCTATATCTTGTGCATATTTCGAGAAATTCAGTAGTTTTCTACAATGGGTCTTCACGAAGGACACGGGTTTCCGAAATGTAATGCATTACCTTGATGACTTTCTGTTCCTTGGGGCCGCTGGGGATGACGAATGTGGCCGGGCCTTGACTGAATTTTGTGTGTTAATGGATCAATTTGGCGTGCCATTGGCACCAGGTAAAACTGTGGGTCCCACGACTTGCCTCGAGTTTCTGGGGATCGAGTTGGACTCTAGTGAGGGTTGTTTTCGTTTACCAGCTGCCAAAGTGTCGAAATTCAGGGCAGCCCTGCAAATGTGTATAAATGCATCTAAAGTTACGCTGCATCAATTGCAGCAATTGGTGGGGAGGTTGAATTTTGCCCTGAGGGTGATCCCAATGGCCCGCCCCTTCTCCCGTTCAATTGCCCAGGCGATGGTTGGCCTAAAGGAGGGTCATCATCGCACGAGACTATCGGCTGAGGTCCGCCAGGACATGCGTATTTGGTTAGCATTTCTGGCGGACTTCAATGGTCGAGTCGTCTGGAACAAACCAGCCATGTCCTCTGAAGAGCTTGGTCTATGGACAGATTCAGCGGGAAGCATGGGCTTTGGCGCCATCTTCGGCACAAAATGGTCGGCACAAAGGTGGCCAACATGGTGGTATGAAGAGGGGCTGACGAGTAATATTGCTTTCCTTGAACTGTTTCCCATTTTGGTGGCCCTCAGAACCTGGCCCGATGGGTTCAAAGATCATTCTGTCATATTTTGGTCTGACAATATGACCGTTGTAGAATGCATCAATAGTCAGGCAGCACGTTGTAAAATGATTTTAAGGCTGCTCAAAGAAATTGTCTTACTGTGTATGCAACTGAACGTGGTATTCAGAGCAAAACATGTCCCAGGGGTGATGAATCAGGCGGCTGATGCACTGTCTCGTTTTCAAATGCAGGCTTTCTCGGGTTTCCTTCCCTCAGCGGACCCAGAGCCGGCACCCTTTCCCGAAGCTCTCTGGTCTCTCGGTGCCCCGAACTTCGTCACCTCGTGGGAGAGAGTCTAGCACCAAGGACGAGGAAGGCATATGAAGGGGCGTTTCGGGCCTATTTAGCCTTTTTGGGGACTGAGAGAGAGGGGCTTTGGGGGCATGAGGATTGGGTAGTACATTTTCTGATGTCCTTGCGTAGGGCTGGGAAGTCGGTGGCTACAGCCCAGAGGCATCGTGCTGCCATTTCCTTTGTTGCCAGGGCTCATAATATCCAGGACCCGACAGCGTCTTTTGTGGTACAGAAAGCGCTGCGTGGGTGGCAACGCCTTGAGGGTCGCAGAGTAGATGAGAGGCGCCCGATAGGTCTGGATAGGTTGTCCCAGTTACTGGCCACACTCCCCGCCACATGCTCGTCTCAGTACGAGGCCTTTTTGTTCCGAGCTGCTTTTACGCTTGCATTTCACGGGGCGATGAGGATAAGTGAGCTGGTGGCAAGGAGCAAACGGGATGTGGTGGGGGGTTTGTGCCGGGAACACGTTCAGATCAGGGGTGAGACGATGACTGTATCCGTTGTCAGGTCCAAGACCGATCAAGGTGGGATAGGTGACTGCATAGTCATTCGCAGGATTCCAGGGTCCTCCATGTGTCCGGTAAAGTGTTTAGAAGACTACCTAGCACGAAGGGTGGCATCATGGGGAGGGACATTGTTGAGACACGCGGACGCCACCCCACTGACCAAATTTCAGTTTCAGCGGGTGCTTGCGATGTCAATTACCGCAGCGGGCTTGGACCCGGGCGAGTTTGGGACCCATTCCTTTCGGATAGGGGCTGCCACTGAAGCTGCAGCTAGGGGTCTTAATGTGGAACAAGTAAAACGAGTGGGGCGTTGGTCCTCCAATTGTTATAAGAGATATGTGCGGTTGCACATGTTGTGAAGCTGTAATAATGTACTCACGCTTCTTGTCTTTTGTTTGGTTTTCAGTTGCGCAAGCCTACGAGGCGGGGCGGACTATGCAGTCGACCCAACACCAGGCCAGCGGTCAGACATCACCGGCTGTGAGAAAAGAGGTGTGGGTCGTGGGCCACTCATACGTGAGGCGTGCCGCAGACGTATTCGAAGCAGGTGACATGATTCACGTAGCTGGGGAATACGGGTACAGGGTGTCCTTCTACGGAAGGGGCGGTCTCTGTATTGACCAGTTTCAGGCATTCTTTGAGGGTTTGTTAGGGCGGACGAGGTCACCGCCGTCTATAGTCATAGTACATTTAGGGGGCAATGATTTGGTCACCTCCGGTAGACGACTTCTCCTAGAGGCAATGCTTTCCACTGTAAGTTGGTTGGCGAGGAAAGTTCCGGGGTGCATAATTGCATGGTCTCATATGATCCCACGAAAAGTGTGGCGGGGGGCTGTTTCGATTCCTGCTTTGAACCATTCTGTTAGAAAACTTAATAACAAAGTGAGTAGGTTGTTCCGTTCCAAGACATTGCATTCTATCTCGCATGGTTGTATTAATGATGACAGTATGTATTTAGGGAATGGTGTGCATTTGTCTCGGGTGGGAAATGAGTTACTCATAGGAGACTTCTTAGCATGGTTAAAAACGTTGAAACATGACCTTTAGGTAGGAGTTGTGGGGGGTCCGGATAGCCGGTCAACTATCCGGCCTGTGGCGGTAAGGTCATGATCGGTGAGCACTAATTAGTAGATCCCTATGAGTGGGCGTCACCCAACACGGATGGGAGCGCTCGGGAGAGGTGGCCATTGGCCCCTCAATGGGGAGGCGGTCCCTTCTAAGGATGGGTCGCCGGAAGTAAAGGAAAGGCGGTCAAGGCCCCTTCCTTTGTAGGAGGGGTTACAGCCCCCTCCTGGGGAATTTCCCGGGGCCAGTGACATCTGCGACGGCAGATGCGGTAAGTTGTGTGGGGTTGGGATAAGGTCTACGATACCTTCTAGATACCTCACACGAGTATTCGAACGACCTTTAACTGGCGTCGAGTTTTTAGGTGCCCCCGTCAAGTCAAGGGAAATTGGTAGTAGTTGCACTTGAGGTACGCCTCCGTGCTGTCGCCCCTCCCAAGTGGGAGGGGTAAGTCTGGTTAGGGATCTTGACACCGGTTATGACCTTGCCGTTGGCCCTTAAACGTTAGGATGTACAATTTCAATATGTCAAGAAAATGTTTTGTAGGATGCTAGTTCGGCTAGGAGAACCTCTGTATTAGAGAATCTGTTAAGGTTAGCCAAACATCGCAATGTGGTAATGAAATTGTACATAACATGAAACGTTTAATGTTTTTAATTTTGTTTTAATAAATACGGCCGGGATGGTCACTCCATCCCACTTCCAAAAACTTCAAGAACTGTTTCCAGTTTCCCTCCTTTTGGGGATTGTGTTGAGAGGGGGTGGCGGGTATCTCGGCCATATGGAAAGGGGCGACCACTCGGTCCCCCCGAACTTATGGCAGAGTGCCTCGATCCCCCCGGGAAGCCATTTTGGGCGGGAGGCGCGTCTCGGCTGGTATGCCCGAAGCGGCGTAGCTGGGGCGCGCCCTTTCCCGCCCTAGAGTGGGCTGGCCTAGACACTGACGCAGCCAGCCACGCCCTCGGGGCAGGCAGGGGCGGGTGTACGCCCGCCCCGAAGACGGATAAGAAGGGACGCAAGACCAGAAGACATCCTCTTGTTCTTGTGCTCTGAAGCTGCACCTCCTCGCTGCACGTGAGCTCGGGACAGAACGAAGAGCCAATTTTGACCCACCCACCAGCCCCTGAAGACAGCCAGTTGTTTGTAATAAAGTTGATTAATTCTGCTTCTCTTTCGTTTGCAGGTTGTAGTGTCATGTTGATGTTGAGTATAATAAAGAATGGTCTGTTTTGAGTACGTTTTGCCATTAAAATGATTCAGATATAGTGTTGATTTTTTAAGCATGCTCTTTCGGGCATAGTGGCCAATGTATTCTTAGGTTTAGTTAGCACTGTCGTATTTATTTTGGTAGGCGGTAAGGTCATGATCGGTGAGCACTAATTAGTAGATCCCTATGAGTGGGCGTCACCCAACACGGATGGGAGCGCTCGGGAGAGGTGGCCATTGGCCCCTCAATGGGGAGGCGGTCCCTTCTAAGGATGGGTCGCCGGAAGTAAAGGAAAGGCGGTCAAGGCCCCTTCCTTTGTAGGAGGGGTTACAGCCCCCTCCTGGGGAATTTCCCGGGGCCAGTGACATCTGCGACGGCAGATGCGGTAAGTTGTGTGGGGTTGGGATAAGGTCTACGATACCTTCTAGATACCTCACACGAGTATTCAAACGACCTTTAACTGGCGTCGAGTTTTTAGGTGCCCCCGTCAAGTCAAGGGAAATTGGTAGTAGTTGCACTTGAGGTACGCCTCCGTGCTGTCGCCCCTCCCAAGTGGGAGGGGTAAGTCTGGTTAGGGATCTTGACACCGGTTATGACCTTGCCGTTGGCCCTTAAACGTTAGGATGTACAATTTCAATATGTCAAGAAAATGTTTTGTAGGATGCTAGTTCGGCTAGGAGAACCTCTGTATTAGAGAATCTGTTAAGGTTAGCCAAACATCGCAATGTGGTAATGAAATTGTACATAACATGAAACGTTTAATGTTTTTAATTTTGTTTTAATAAATACGGCCGGGATGGTCACTCCATCCCACTTCCAAAAACTTCAAGAACTGTTTCCAGTTTCCCTCCTTTTGGGGATTGTGTTGAGAGGGGGTGGCGGGTATCTCGGCCATAATCACATAAAAGCCTATGTACAAATCAATCAACCCAACAGTGCCAATTTGTAGATAGATATCACCATGAATCAAAGTGCAAAATCTACTTAGAAAAGCCTATGTACAAATTAAAAAGTCTTACCAACAACCTCCAGCCGGAGGTGAAGAAGACTATGATGAATCAGGTTGTTCAACCAATCTAGAAACCCAAATGTAAAGTCATAAATCCATAAGTGCCGGTGCAGAAATAGTTATATGTGGAGTAGCTACCAATTCAAATAAGTACTCGCACTAGCAACTCTCAAATATGTCACCACTCAGCGTTTCAAGTGCGATAATCAATCCAACAGCGACTTGATCACCTGCAAATAAGTACATCTTTTTGAGTACATCTTTATACCGGACCCTTCAAATCTAAGTCCACTGATACACAGTACCAACTCTGTACAGTCTTCAAGTTAAGGAACACCCATCGCACTCACTGGCAACAGAAAGAGGCGTGTGTGTCCAATTCCAGTCAGTTGTAATCTGAACGACTTCCCAATATATTTCGGGTAGACATCTCACATGTAATTGATCCAACCGCAGCGGCTTAGTCACCTGAAAATAAGTGTATCATTTTAATACACTGCAAGTATAAGTTCACAAACTCACACTGCCCACTCTACACAGTCGTCAGGTTACAATCATATGTTACACTGTTTTTCACAGCGGCAGGTCTAAATTTACTCTATTCACTTTTAGATCTATTTCCCCAATGACTGTTATTTCAAAGTTGCTTCATTTCGATGACTGCATACTGTGAATGATATATTTAAGAATAAAGGTATGTTTCTTTGTCTCAATAGTACCAGGAAGGGGTACTATGTTTATAACTGGTTATATATTATTTTTTAGATACACAGAATTATTTTTTAATTGATGAGATATATTTTAACTTGTAAATTTAATAACATATAATTAATGTCTTAATTTAGGGGTTTCTTACCAGCAATGAATTTTTTGGTCCTGAAGATGGACTACATGACGGCAGCATCATAGACCGAAACGTCGACACGCTCATCATCTCCATCAACGTTTCGTTTGAACAAGCCTACAACCACTGTTTATTTATTATTCTGGTTGTCTGCCATTATTTTTCAGGAGTTGATGCTTAGTTGTGAACTGATGTGTTTATATGACCCTTACTTCTGTTCATAACATTTTTGCTTAATTTGTTTGTTTCACATGTCCCCAGATTTTTATTCATTTGTGAATTATACTAATTAACTCATAAAATCTCTTTTGAATACATTTTTACTTTTTCCGTGTATTTTTCTCCTTCCACTGATTTATTCTATGTTACAGATTTTTTCATGTATGTGATATCTTGTGGATACACCGGAGTGCGATAATTTGAATACGACTCCTAACTGAGTATACCTTTCCTAAAATTAAGTCCCTTGTAGCACCCCTTTGACCTCAACGTATCTGAGTTACAGCATGACAGGAGTGGAGGGGACCTAGAGTGGGTGGATGTGAAGTACACAGCAAGAGATGTCAAGATTTATCTGAAAAAGTAAAAAATGGACCAAAGGCAAGAGAATGCTAATATTGTTGGCACAGTACCCAAATCAGAATTTGTGTCTGGTATATTGGTGTTCAGTATGGAGAATGTTTTAACTTGAGGATTGATCTGAGAAGCTGGCTTTCCAGCTTTTGACAATTGTGTTTCAGGCTGTGGGGAGTTTGAGTTTAGTGACAGTAGGGTGTGGGGCACATTCTTTCAGATTAGGGGTGGTGATAGAGGTAAACATAGAGGTTGGTCCAAAAGGCAGGAATTGGAAATTGTAAAATGGTTGTTGAAGTGCTACAGGAGGAGTGTGAGGGAAGTTGGTGAGGTTGGATGAGGATTATGTCTTTTTCTGTGCAGTCTAGTTGTTGTGGAATGTTAACTATGTAATAGGTGATTTGATCATAATGTTCTGATCTGGTTTATGTTAGAACCTGTAATGGTTAGAGTGTGGTGCCTGGACGTAGGGTGTCATAGAGTTTGTAGCTGAATAAACAACTCCATTAAGCAACTCACAAGTAGTCCCTGTGTTTGATTACAACATATTTTTTACAATGATTCAGCCACGCAGATCCTATGTCCAGACCCTGATGACAAGTGTAATTCAAATCAATGTGTTCAACACTGGTAACTTATGAGAGCACTATTTATCACTTTGGACATCAATAACAGGTACCACTGTTTTGTTTGGACTCTCACCAGCAGCAAGTGTCTTCCAAAGATTAATATCAAGTGTGTTGGAGTGTTACAAATGTTGAATTTGTCAGGACAACATATTAATCTTTGGAGGAAGCATTGCTGCTCACAATGCTCAATATGAAGTCTAATGCCGGATTACCGAATACGGTTTGACTATATGTAAGGAAAAGTGCAAGTTCTTAGTACAAGAAGTTGAGTACTTAGTGAATGTTCTGAGTACAAGAAGTTAAGATATCTCATATCTGGGAACGGGGTGAAACCAGAATTGAATGTGGTGAGTGCCATTGTCAATGAGGAAGCAGCTCATGATAGAGACCAACTAATATCGTTCATGGTTCTTATGGAATAATATTCGCTGTTTGTAAAAGATTTTACTAGTAAACCAGAAGCATTGAAGATTTTGTTCAGAAAGGGGAGCAAGTTAGTTTGGGTGGAGGCTAAACAGATGTCTTTCCTTCAGTTGAAGAACGATATTGCAAATGCAGAAGTATTGGCCTACAAATGACACTTACAGTGGATGCCCAGGCTGTAGGAGTACAGGCTCCATTTTCCCAGATGCATGAAGGTTTGGAAAAGACAGTTGTGTTTGTTTCTTGCTCATTGACTGAGACATAGAGTAATTATTCAGTCATTGAGAGAGAGGGATTAGCAGCAGATTGGGTAACAAATCACATATGTACATTTATTTGGGGAAGAAAGTTGTTTTCTGTATGTATAAAAAACCTTTACTAAAGGTTTTTGCACCTTTTGAGATGAAACATTGTTCTGGACGTTTAGCAGAATTGACTGTAAGGTGTCTTCAGTATGACTGCATTATTGAATATGTTCTGGGGTGGGATACAAGGTAGCAGATTGTTTGTCACAACTACTAGACAGAGCAGTGCATGAAGGGGATTTGGGAACAGAAAAAGTGGTAGCAGGGGTGTTAGATGTTATGGAGGGATTAGAAGGCAGTGTTTCTAGGGAGAAATGGGTCAGGGTGATGAATGAGGGCATGAACATGACGGCTGTTGAGGGGTGAGATGTAAAAGTATGCTTAGAATTGGTGGGAGACCTTTTTCATGCTCAAAATCTGTTTATTAAATTTTCCCCAAACAATACATTTACAAATCAAACTATTGTGAGCTACAAATGTTGATGCAAGGGCATACACTACAGGTGTGATTCCTACAATACTAATAAACAGCTGGTACAATAGATGCATAACAAGCCATTGGTGTGAGCGATTTCCAACACAATATGCAAAAGGATACCATGATTTAGAGGAGACCCAACATTTATGGTTAGTCTAATAATCAGGGGAGCAGGGTCCACTGTGGTCCACCCTATGTTACAGTCAGGAGGGGGGAGCATCTAGGTATCAGAGGACGTGTAGGAAATGCTGCAGGAATGTGCTTAGCTGTGTCCTGACATAGGAACAAAAATGCTAACAGGTCCAAAATTAAACTGAAAAAATATAATAAAATATAACAAACTGGTCTCCAGCTGTGAATTAAAAAAAGGAGCAGCGCTGGTAATTGGGAGAGGGGAGTGTAGGGGGAACATCATTGGGGCTGAGGGCACCCCCTGCAGTTTGGCCCATCAGTCACCATGGGATTAGCGTACTGCCACCTCAAGTAGTTAGTCAAACAAGAGCTGGGCACAAAGCCTAGATAGGAAGAAACAGAGGTGTTCTATCTGGGAAATGTAGTCAATTTAGGGCTGCCAGAGGCGAGTGAATGCTCTATCCGAAAGTGATAGCCTATGGGTCAGTTGCTCCACTGCAAGGGTGTGTCAATGCCATGTGACCAAGGAAACTATGGGAGGAGCAGTGGGGGAATTTCAAGCTAAGAAAATGAGCTTCTTCGCTGCTCTTGTCATATATTGTGTGAGGTACCAGTTGGTGTGGGACATTGTCTCAAGTGTTGGAGGGCGTATTTCTAGAATTTCTGTGCAACAATCTTCTGGGATTGGGAATCCCAGAGTGTCCAATTCTGTGGCTCAGGATTGCCTTTCACATTATAGCAATGGGAGGACAGGTACACCATATGTGTTGAAAGTCTCCTATCTGTATTCTGCATCTCCAAAAAAGGGATGTAGTTGCAGGGTAGATTGAGTGTAAGCAGGTGGCTGTATAGTGCCATTGTAGCATGACTTTGTATGCTGTTTCGTGTTGGGAGATGCTTCTTTGAGTGTTAGGGATATCGCACCGCAGAAGTTCCCACTGTTTCCGCTGAATGTCCTGGGAGCTATCAAGCTCCCACTTTGTTTGGTATAGGTGACTAGTAAGCAGGAAAAAACTGTTGCAAGACAACACACATCTTGGAATTAAATCCTCGGAAGACTTAAAAATTGTGAACTCAGGTATCTAAAGGTGTGAGGGACAGAGTGGCCTCCAAAGGCATTGGGCGGATTAGTGCACAATGACTCAGTTGGAAGTATTTGTGTTGTAGCATGTCAGGAAAATGGAATTTTGGTTCTGCATTGATCAAATGATTTGATTGTCTTTCCCTGGAAAATGTCCTGTATGATTCTGCATTCACACCTTTTCCATCTCAGGAAAGAGCCAGGAGGGAGCACAGGTATGAAGTCAGGTTTGTGTGTTATCAGTGTCATCAGCGAAGGGTACGTGGTCGGCCGTCTTCCAGTAGTCAGTCTGTCCCATATTTCTATAACTGTCTGGAGAGCTATGTACGTACTTTGCGGGGCGATGTTGCTTTGGGGGCCAAGCTAAATCCTACAATGGTCTACAGGGCACCGCCCAGTCCAAGTGTACCCAATGCTTCTCGCTCTCTGGAACCACCCAATCCCAGGGGTGGTGCCTCCATTTGGGGGTTGCCCCAGTTATGTTTTGCCCCTGATAACAAGTTTACAATATATAAATAATATGTAATTGAAAATTTTGAAAGAAATTGTATTTTATTATTCCTGCGGCAGTAATCCTTTAGCCGCAGGTGGTTATCAGCGGCTCTGAAGGAAGTGGAGCTTCAGTGCGATAGACAGTGAGTGAGCGCACCGCACCACCTAGGTGCACAAAGGGCAAATGTCAGGTTGGACAACTGCCTTTCTCCCAATGGTCAAACATTTTCACCAGAGACTTCTCTCAGGCTACACATTAGTGACTGGGGTTGATGACAGCCTCAAACCCCAGTCTCCAAATGAGCAGTGATCATGCCTGCTCAGGCCAATCCTGAGAAATGCAATTACATTTTTCTCCCCCACTCTGTGTGACCTTGTAATGTATCTAGGAGGGAGGCCTTGATTATGGAGTGGAGCCGATTAGCCTGGGAAAAATAAAATACTTGTGTCATAAGCCACCTATCTGGATCACAGGTGATTCCAATAGGGCACTGTCGCTTGTTCCTAAATCCCCTCGAGACTTGCCCTTGTTGCACAGAAGGAGACACTGCTCCAGTGGCAAATCCTAGGGGGCTGGGATGGAGAGAGCATGTGTAGTCAAAAGATGTTGTGGCTCGTCTATTCATCCACAACACTGCAGCAGGCATTCACTCCAGTCTGATATGCTATATATAAACAAACAAACTTTATTCTAGTATTAGCTATATCTTTTAGGGTATCACCTCACAAAAGCTTTTTATATCTCAACCAACCTTTAGCTTTGTTGTCAGTTTTTTTAGATAGTTCATAGAGGTTTCTTCATCAACGTTTCGAACCTACAGTGAGTATGATTCCAGTATCAAACTCACAAGCTAATTTGGATGGGTTTAGCTTCACAAAAGTCCTTTAGGGCAGAGCCCTATCAACAGAAAGTACAAGTTGAACAAAAAAAAAAGTTACGTTGTCTGCAAGCATGATGTTGTGACTGAGCTCAGCGTGCAGCGAAATCAAGCCTGTTAATGTATTTCTCTTTTTCTTCTTGTTTCCCATCCAGGTGCAAGACTGACGTAGGATATCCTTTATTGTGAGGTTGAAGTGGAAGGAACAAGGGAGCTGGCAACACAGAGTGCTGGAAGCCAGGAAACAGGAAAGTGGCAGGTGAAGAGGTTACACGAAGGGGTGGAGTGTGGATTGTCTTTAAATAAGACTTCATTAGAACGTTCTTAAAGGTTGCATTCTATTTGTTTGTAACAAGGTACAGGTGCTGATAATTAACTTGATGAGGCTGCCTTCTAGAAGACGTTTTAGAATGTTCACGAAGGTGGTTTTTTAATTGCTTATAGTAAGGATCAGAAGCAGGTGGTTAATTTGATGATGCTTTCCTCTATAATGTGTTTTGGAATGTTCAAAAAGGTCACATTCTAATTGCTTATAGCAAGGAACAGGTGCAGGGGATTAATTTGATTAGGTCTGTCTTCCGGAAGGTTCAAGTGGAGGTCATCTCTGCGGGTTGCTTGATGCATATCATGGTGGATTTTCTGGATGTTTCCATGGCGCCTGAAATCTGATCTTGCATATGCATGGTAAAACATTTGTAAAAGCTATTGAGCCTTTTCAAACAAATTGAGGAACACCAGCTGCAGATAGCTATTACCAACAGCATGTTACATGGTGAAAAGTCAGGGTACAAGACATTTGTTCATTTATAAGTATTGGGAGGAACGGAATGAATCATACCAGTATATTGTGATAGTCAAGAGAGGTGAACTGTGGCAAGAATCCTGACAGTCACCCCTCCCAAAGGCAGTCGTATAGGTTGTGGTTTGGTGGGATGGAGGGCAGGAAATCATCTCACCAGACGGGGGACATGAACCGACGAGGTCGGTTTCCAGGAACGCTCTAAGTTAATATAGTTTTTCCTGAGATCATTTAGAGTCTAGGATATGGTGAACTTCATACTTGTGTTGGCCATTAATCAGAATGGGTAGGGATGAGTTATACTTTCATGTGGCAGGGTGGGTGTACAGACAAAATATCGACTCCAAAATATCGACTGGACATAATATCGAGTTTTAAATATAGACTGGACAAAATATCGACTGGGCATAATATCGACTACAAAAATATCGTTTTTCAGGTAAGTGAAGTAATATCGACTGTATAAAATATAGATAGCAAAAATATCGAATTTTTAATAATATATAATATTTTATAGTGTATTTTTATGTAATAATATGTGTGAAAAGTGTGTCTTAATGTTATAAAATATTTTATTAAATGAATTTTGTTTTTATAATAATTGCGTAATGTAATTCTGTAGCGGGTTGTGGGTTTATAGGGGAATAGGGTGGGAAGGAATTTAATAATAATTAATTAATTAATATATGTTTGTTAATATTTTTAATTAATAATTAATTGATAATTAATTAATATTAATTAGTTAATTAATTAATATAATTTTGAACATATTTTGTATTAGTAATTAATTGGTAATTAATTAATTGTAATTAGTTAATTACATTAATTAGAGTAAATTTTTAATATATATAATTTTGTGTTATTTTTAAGTAATTAATTTGGAAAAAATAATATTAATTATTAAAATAATTACAGCTAATGTGCTAATATATTTACTTTATTGTTATTGTTAATTAATAATTAATTGGCAATTAAATAATATTGATACATTTTGGGTAAAGGAGCATTTTTAGGGTTCAGGGTCAGTTTTCAGTTTTAGGGTAAAGGGGTATTTTTGGGGTTCAGGGTCAGTTTTCAGTTTTTGGGTAAAGGGGCATTTTTAGGGTTCAGGGTCAGTTTTCAGTTTTAGGGTAAAGGGGTATTTTTAGGGTTCAGGGTCAGTTTTCAGTTCATGGGTAAAGGGGTATTTTTAGGGTTCAGGGTCAGTTTTCAGTTCATGGGTAAAGGGCTATTTTTAGGGTTCAGGGTCAGTTTTCAGTTCTTGGGTAAAGGGGTATTTTTAGGGTTCAGGGTCAGTTTTCAATTTTTGGGTAAAGGGGCATTTTTAGGGTTCAGGGTCAGTTTTCAGTTTTTGGGTAAAGGGGTATTTTTAGGGTTCAGGGTCAGTTTTGGGTTTTGGGGTAAAGGGGTATTTTTAGGGTTCAGGGTCAACAAATAAGATTGTAAAAAATTATTTTTATTATTTTCATTTATTATTTAATTATTATAATTTAATTTAAGTATTTTTAAGTATATTTTAGTAATTAAAATTTAATATTAATTTAATTTAACACTGTTTTTAATAAAGTCGATATTTTTTACATCTATATTATTGTTAACGATATTTTGTACTCAATATTTTTGTACTTACCTGTTTGTAGATACAAACTCGATATTTTGACTGTCGATATTTTGTCCACGATATTTTGGCAAGTCGATATTTTGTCCCTCGATATTATTTCAGTGATCCGGCAGGGTGGTATGTCTGGATCAGTGAAAGGTAAAACAATGGGTGGATAGTGTATTCTGGGGAAGCCGCAGCTTGACGGTGATTGTATTAGTGATCTTGATAATCTCACAAGGACCTATAAACTGTGGTTGTAGTTTAGTTGGGCCTCCTAGTTGTAGGTGTCGTATTGATAACCATACCTTTCAACTTCCTTATATATAGGTGCTGGGGTTCTATACTTGTCAGCTGTGCCTTCATGACCAATTTGGCTTTAGCTAAACTTGTCCTAGCATGTTTTTGAATCTTATGCAGTTGTTATAATCTTTATGTGACTTAAGGTAGCATAGAGGAAATTCCTGCTATATCAATAGGAAGGGCCAGAGGATGTTGTCCTAACATGAAGAATAATGGTGTGTGGTTTGTGGCTGAGTGGGTGTTATTATAAGTGTATTCAGCTAAGGGTAAGGCCTGATGCAATTGTCCTGTGTATGTGGATAGTAAGCATCTTAATGCAGTTTCTAGGTATTGGTTGACCCATTCAGTTTCCCATCGGTGTGTGTGTGTGAAATCCTAAAATCTGAATCTCTTGTTTTAGAATCTGAATCTCTTGTTTTTTAATTAAGCTGTGCTTCATGCATGCTCACATTTGACCTGTTTTTCAGCCTGGCTCTATCCTTGTCATCACAACTGCATAAACATTAGGTAACATATCCAAATTAAGACATTGCAGGCTGTGTAAACATGCAAAGTTAGCACAAGAACAGCTGATGTCTGCACCGCCGGGTTGGTGTGTTTTTTTAAACAGTGGTAAAGCCTTAAATAAAGTATGTTCAGAATAGCCTATATTGATATGCAGCTTCAGGATGCAACAGTTACACAAGACAGCATGGTTGTTGATTCTTACCATTGTCTCATTTGTATGTTTTTCCCAAAGATCTATTTACCTTTGGGTGTCCCTTGCCTGTCATTTTTACTATAAAAACCCATGTAATCATTGTTCATTGTGCTCTCTCCTTTTAATCTCTATGGTACACATTGGATGGAGACCCATTCTGAATGCTTAAATAAAATACCTATGATTTGACTTCGCTCCAGTGTCATTTCCCTCCTTACTTGATAAGAACTCGTGCCACAGTGGTGTAGCCCTGCACCAACAGATTATCAATACTTTGCTCCACATGTGGAAGGCAGATTACAACTCTACCTCTATGCATAACTTATCAAAGAGAATATCCTCCAAAATTTTAATGCAAACTAAACTCCGCAATCTGAGATGATTTTAGTCAGCGGATCATGAAGCCTTACAATATGATCAATTAAAATGTGACTAAATTCTGCCGCGGTTGGTATCTTTTTGAGGTGGATTTAATGTTGCATCTTTAATAACATGTCAAAAACTACTAAAATGGTAGTGAAGGTATTGCTTGTTGGAAGGTTAGTAATACAATTTAGACTAATGGTGTGCCAAGGAACTGGGGGCATGGTCAGAGGCTGTAATGACTAATAAGCCTGAAGGCGCAGTGTTCTTGTTTTGTTGCACAAGTAGGGCAACCAGATACGTATTCTTGCATATCCTTCTGCATGTTGTTCCACCATAAGATTTTTTGACAATTCCTTAGGATTTTTAATATATTTGGGTACCCTGCCAATACTGTGTTGTGATTCCATTGAATTACCTGGCGTCTTAATTCTATAGTATGGATGTAAAGTTTCTGAGCATGAACAGCTTGTCTGTGATAGAATGGTTAGGTGTTTTGATCCACTCTTCGTCCTTTAATTTTTTATATTCTTCATTTAAAACTGCTACACATGTGTCACCAACTATCTTTTCCAGTGGAATGATCATAGGGGAGTCTGATTAGAAATGGGAAGCATACCCTAATCTAGAAAGCACATCAGACTGTAACTGCTTGGTCCCTGGGCGATCGGTGATGATTATATCGAACCCACAAATAGAAATGCAGCCACTGCATTTGACGGGGAGTGAGAGCCCCTAATGGAGCTGATGAATTGTATATGTTTATGATCTGAGAATATTGCGGCTGTATGTTTTGCCCCCTGAAGGTAATGTCTCCATTCAGTGGACACCATTTTGATGGCCAGAAGTTCTCTTTCAGCCACTGTATGATTTTGCTCCACTGGTAGATGATTTTGTGAATAAAAGGCTATAGGATGCATGTGGCAAGTTCTTGGGTTCTTTTGAGATAAAATTCCTCCTACTGCTACCTGTGAAGCAGCAGCTTCAATGCAATAGGGCTGGTCTATATTGGGACACTGAATAATGAGTACAGTGGTGAAATTAATTTTTAACAGTTGCAATGTTTGCTTCTCTTCTGGAGTACACGCAAATGATTCTCCCTTTTTTAGCAGCCGTGTTATGGGTGCCACTATCTTTAACAAGTGTGGGATTAAACTATGATAAAAATACTTTACATTTGTTGGAGTTGGTCAATTGGTAATGGCTTCTACTTTTTTGGGGTCCATAGTGATGCTTGTTGGAGATAAGTAATACACCAGAAACACTAAGATGGCACGTATATGCGGTACATGTTCTTGTTCTGAGTTTGAGTAAGTCAGAATGACATCTATAGAGGCTATTGCATGAACAGGCAAAAACTTCATCAAGATCTTGTTAATGAAAAATTGCAATGCCACTGGAGCATTACATAGCTTGAAGGGCATAACAGTATACTCAAACAGACAGAACTTAGTCCTAAATGTGGATTTTCATTCATCCCCTTCTCGTATATGGATTAAGTTGTAAGGTCTCCCAGTAATCTAGTTTTGTGTAAATAGTGGAATTTCTCACCTGATCAAGTAGAATCGGAACTAAAGGTAGAGGATAGTGGTTTTTAGTAGTCATCTTATTGACTACTCTATCATCCACACAAGCCCTCAACTCCCCATCCCAGGAGATTTATGCAGCAATCACAGGCTTTGTGTAGGTGCAGTTTGGTGACTTTCATGGGGCCAAAAACGTCCTGGTATTTATTTGGTAGTTTTAGGTTTTCTGTTCCTTGGACCAAATGCAATGCAGAGGTATTGCCAACTCTGGAGCCTCTTGGTAGCAAGTAGTAGTGCAGAATGGTGAGTCCAAGGTTACAATGCAATGTACCCAATCGAACATTTGATTATGGTGTTCTATTCTAGGTACCCCCAAAATTAAACCAAAGGTGGAAGTGCCTATTAGATTAATGACAAGTTGTTCAGTATGACCAGTATCACACACTAAGGTTAAAGCATCTGTCTGAAAACAAATTAGTCCAGAAGACAACTTTGAACCAACTACTGCTCGCACAGGCTCAGGTTTTTCTCTGGGAACTTGGCCGCAAGGGTCAGATCAAAGAAATTGCCTGCAGCCCCTGAGTCAATAGCATGGATATGATGTGCCTCCCCTGTGGGAATAGGATCATTGTGACTCGGATAGTCCGGTGCCATGAAATTTGTGTTCTTACATTTGTCAGATATTGTGAGATCTGTACAGCTTCACTCAACGAGACAATCTCCCTTCTGGTCGAGAGCCTTATTTTTCCCTGTTCTTGATCGGCCTCTACACTAGCCACAGCCTTAGTCTTTTTTGGGTTTGCAGAACATTCCCATGCGAAATGACAAGCTTTCCCACAATAAAGACATAGGCCTAATTTGCAGCAACATTCCCTTTCCTCACTAGACAGTGGAACCCTTATACCTCCTAACTGCATAGGTTCAGTATCAAGAGTCTTATTGTCTGTGTTAGGATCTGGGGCTAGTACTCTCTCAGTGACCATGTTCTGACATCACATGACCTTCCGGCAGTGGGATAAAGGTTAGTCCTCCCTTTACCTCTTTGCTTGATATTGCCATTGTGTGGGTTCCTGTTTCCTAGTTTTCTGGTTGCTGTTTTGCTGGCTGGTTACCTGCTGTCTTTGGAAGTTACCTCATATTGCTCACTGGCTCATGAGACTACATTTTTTCCTGCCTTTGATTCCCCTGACTTGTTTCCTTTCCCCGCCTTAGTTAGACAGTTCGTCACGACCCGTTTTTCATTTCCCCTCCCTCCCTTGTATTTTTGCCAGTATTCGTTAGTGGGCTTAGGTGTTCGGGGGCTCCCGTTCACTTACGTTTTTCTGGTGTTGTTAGAGCCCTTTCGGAGGTGGTTGTGAGGAGGAGACGCGATGGTGTTTTCGGAGCGTTACGCTTCGTTTCTTCGTGTTCTCACCTAAACGCCTCTTTGCTTCGTTGTGCGCGGAAGTGACGTTTCGGGTCATTCCGCGGAAGGGCTTTGTTTTCGAATACTGGTTCACTCGGTATTCCGATTGAAACACAACCCGTCCCTTTCCCTCTGCTGTTTGGAAATAATACGGAGGGGTGTTTTCTGGCACATGTCGACCATAGACACATGTAGTTTTTCCCCTAACCATTTCACGATTATACGAAGGACACATTCCAAGTAATCTTCTGGTTATCGTTTAAGTTCAAGAGACATTATCTTGGATTGCCTTTTCTTTATGCACCTGTTGCCCAGTGTCTTCACGAAGCTGAACCTGCACTATCCACTGGTAAGAGTTATTGTGATTGTTGTGGCAGGACATGGTTACTGATTCTGGGGTAGTGATGTTTGGTACATATAAGTGAAGTGTGTGCCTTTTTATTTTATATAGGTGCAGAAGCGTGGAGGAGGGAGCTGTGTCCTATCGTTCTATTAAGGGTGGAGGACTTGGTGTCCCCTCGAAATACCACCCTCTTTTCAGGTTCATTGGCGCACTCATAGTTGTTGTCTTGTGAGTGGCCAGTGGGCAGGGGAAGCAGATTGGTGCATATTACGTTCCTGCAGTGCACGGGCTGGGTGGAACCCAACAGTCTGACTCCTTCTTCTCAGTTTTGAGAACAATTGCTCTGGTGTCACTGTGAGTTCGGTCACCCTTTCAGTCGCCCAATCGGTGATCTAGCTTAACCACAAGATCAATAAATTCTATGTGCAAGAAGGAATCTTGAAGGTCATCTCTTAACCCTTGATATAGTAAGGATGTTCTTAATCTCTTCCGGCCAGCGAGTTTTTGCCACCAGTCATTTGAATGTAGTGGTATAAGTCAACAGGTCCTTAGAACCTTGTTGTCGGTTTATTCACTTATTGTCATTTGCTTGGATAAAAGCATGTTTTACAAATCACTTAGTCATGGCAGCCTTAAAAGCAGAACAGTTGAACAAAGGGGATTCTTTGTTTCTATTAATGGAATTGCCCAGTTAGCAGAGACACCTCCCAAATAAGGCATCACAAACGCTACTTTAGCAGCGTCATTGGGGAATGCCTAAGGTTTTTAACTGCCATTGACTCATAATGGCTGCAAATTTAGTACTTCACCATGAAAGTGTTCTGGAGCTGGGAAGAGCACAGGACTGGGTGTAGAGACAGATACATGCAGAATCTGGTCAGTGGCACCAGGGAGGCATTTCCATGGGTGTAGATTGGGCATTCTGAAGCACACATGGAAAGAGGAAAAAGCATCTCAGGGTTGTTTTTGGGCAAGAAGATGGCCCTTCTTGCACAAAAACAATTCTACTTACAACATAGGCACCCTTGCACCATGGTGCTAGGGTGCCTGTGATGCAGGGCAGTGCAGCAAGGTGATTTGCTGCACTGCCCTGCGCCACAAAACTCATAAATATACCCCTAATACTTTATGGTTGTTTCCACCAAAGGGAATGCTTGTGATGGTCTTGGCTTGCCTGAGGCGAAACGCCAGGGGCTCCACCACAAGAGCAAGGTGACAGCCCTGGTGGGTGCCCGTGAAAGTGAAAAGGGCTGGGTCAACTGTCCATTTATTTGGACGGTTTGTGTAAGAGCAGGCTAGAACACCATCATTTTGCTGAAATTGTTGGGACCGAGACTAACCTTTCAGAGGACAGCCTGCAGAAAGGCCTACCTTACCCTATCAAATGCCTTCTGAGCGTCCAGAGAAGAGATGTTATTTTTTTGGGCCTATTCCACTAAATGGTCAAGACTTCTGATGTTATGCATTGTATGTGCTTTAAGAAGCTGACTTGGTGAGGGTCTATCAGACAGGTAGTAGGGACTCGAGGGGGGTATGCCAGCAATTTGGTGTAGATCTTAGCGTCAGTATTCAACATCACTTTTAGTTTATAGGATGAGCAGAGAGTATGATCTTTGCTCAATTTGGGGATGAATATGAAGCAGCAGACATCATTAGTGTAAGGCCAGTGGTGTGGGTGAAAGTGTTATAGAGCTTTGGCAGGTGGCATTTCAGATGGTGAAAAAGAAACTATAGAAATTGGTTGGCAAGCCATGTGGGCCCAGGGTCCCTGCGAGTTCGCCAAGTTTCGCTGCTCTGAACAGCCTCCAAGTCCAGTGCCCATTGGAGGTCCAGGTGTGGCCAGGGGCAGTTCTGGATATAGGAGTCGATGGCGGTTTGGTCTTCCCCCGCTAATATAAAGATGTTGATAGTAGACCTGGAAGGGCTCTTGTTTGTCCGACTTCCCAATATTCCAACCTGAATCTTCTGTATGAATTTTATAGATATAGGAACAAGTGTATTGGTGATGTGATCTGAAAGACAGGGGGGGTCCACCTTGTGTCCTCCAACAGAGTACTTTTGTTTAAGTTTTTTTGTTTTGCTTTGTTTAAGCGCCAGAATGGACCACTCAGCTGTGCTGACTCAATGTGCCCAGAGTTGAACCCTCGACACAGCTAGTTGCCTAGTTGTGTTGCTGGTCTGCACATTCTAAGGAGCAGACCTGCTCTGTGAAATTAGCTTTGAACTGGCGCTCTGGCTATTGAGATGGAAGGCAAGGTACCTTGTATCGTGCCCTTGGATCCGTCCCAAAGCAAATGGGGAGTGGTGTCTGGTAAGGCATTGAAAGTGAAGTATTTGGAGATCGTTTCTTTGATAAAGTCCAATGAGTGGCGTAGGAGTTAGGGAGGACGGTTCCAGTAAGTGGGGTCCGCATGCTGTGTCTTGAGCCCTGTTTACAAGTAAGCTCGATCTGTGCATTGTCTGAGAATGAAATGTCTGATATCCAGGTAGATTCCAACTCTCATGGGGGAGTGGGTAAGGAATATGTAGTCGATGTGAGAGTAGTAAAGATGTACATGTGAATAAAAGTACAAATATCGCATGTCTGGGTGTGAGGTACGACATGCGTCTGCCAGACTAGAATTCTTCTGCTCTTTCTTGAGCAATCCCGCCATGGGTCCCATACCCTGAAACTGTGCTGTGTTCCTGTCAAATTCAGGGTCCTATACTATGTTAAAGTCACCCCCACTATGAGGTCCTCTTTAGAAGAGCCTAGTTGGTCTTTGAGCACCTTCTAAAGAAACACGTCCTGTACTTGGTAAGGGTCGCAGAGATGAAGGAGAGTCAGAGTAGTCTTCCCCCTTTGCCCCTGTCAGAAACCACCTACCCGGATGTTTAGACACTTTTGTTTAGAACATAAACCCTTTTCGAATAGCATGGCAACTCCTAGTGTTTTAGAATCAGTGTATTCTCAATGTTGGGAGGGTTATCTGGGGTGGCCCATTCAATGGCAGTCCTTCCTCAGCAGATGCGTCTCTTGCAGAAAGGTGACACTGGGGTCTTGCTGGAGAAGGTAGCACCATATTTGCCTATGTTTGCGGGGGAGTTGAGTCCTTGATCATTTCGAGATAGAAGTTTCACATTGGCCAGGGAGTCCATGGCATTCTGGTTCATGCCCAATCGCGTTGTGCCACCTTTTTTACAGTGGTTGATTAATTTTCTTTGTGAAGAGATAAGGTGGGGATGAGAGGCAAGAGATTTGTACCATTGATTGCTATAAGATCCAAATTGGTCTGGTTGCTGAATCCAAAGCTTTTGGATCAGTCCTTGACACCAAAGTGATTTAAAGAAAAGTTTTGGTTGCCAGCGTTTGACGGTCAGGTTAAAACATGGGTGAAGGAGTGTAAGGTTTGTAAATATTCTGAAGAACTTTTGAGGGTGGGTTTGGGGGCCATCAATGACAATGAACATGTATGTGAGGCTAATTTTGTTTGAGACAAGATTTCATTGGGGCTTTTGCATTTTTACCTGAACATGAGTGGTTTGCCACTGTTCTGGTGGATGCTAAGTCCAGATGGGATGAGGTAGTGCTCACGATACGGCTTACTACCAAGTCAACCATAGCGAAAGCAGTTTTAGAGGAATTATTTAGACAAGAAGGTATGCATGGGTCATAGGGACATTAATGGTACTCAATTGACTTGTTCGGAGATAAGTAATACTTGACCGCCATTGGAGTTAAATATGTGTGCACTATTCTTTACAACCCCCAAGGAAACGGTCAGGAGGAGAGGATTAACAGGTTGGTGAAAGCAACTTTTCAAATAGCTTGCAGTGCTGGTTTGGTTGTCCAAGATTATCAGTCAGTCAATTAATCTTTATTTCGATCAAAAGATCATAAAGAATACATAGTAACCATCCTAAGCATTTCTTAAAAACACTGTATAAGGAGCACTAATAATAAATACAAATATACAAATTTAAAAAACTTTACAACATTAAAAAGAGTTAAGTACTGTACATAAATCATTTCTTTCTACAGATAAGATCTTCTCCTTTGCCACATGGTGTCAATAAAGCGTGAAGCTGAGAATACGACTGGGGTAGAAGTATTACTCTTAAGTATTCTGAGGGCCTCTTTTTAATGTCTACATTATAAGATTATATTAAGGACATGTTGGATCAACGCCCCACACTTACGGGGAAGTCACCTTTTGAGATGATGTGGGTTGGGTGGGCAATCTTTTAGAAAATTGGTCCCTTCATGAATGCATGAAGTGAAGGTATGTGTGGAGGGAAAGCAAATGATGAGTGTCCCAGTGAAGAGGATCACAAATGTAGCGATTGGGTGAAGGTGAAACCTGGTGGTGTTGGGTATGGTCTAATGAAGTTTAGAGGGCCATTTAAGGTGAAAAAAGTGAGAAGTAGTTGGATGAAGTTGAAGAATGTTCAATAAAGGAATTTGAGGAGAGATGCTTTGTTCCAGAGATGTGGTAAAGGTCCCTTTCTGGATTAAAATCAGGATGTGTCTGGTGGTTGTTTGATGAGTAGGGACCGTGAGTTTGAGGATTGTGGTAGTGTAGGTAGAGGATATGAGGGTGGTGGATTTGGTGGTGGATGTGAAGGTGATGATTTGGTTTCTCATCCCAATGGAAACTGTGCTGTTTTTGGAAGGGCTGCTAGAATTTGCAGGACAACTGGATGGTTGGGAGATTTTATCTGAATGAGTTTGTTTCTGTTCATCCAACGTTTATCTCTCACTCATAACTCTTTTTAATGAGTGATTGAAGTTCTTTGTTGTTTGTTTTGGATGTGAGTATGTTGCATGCTGTCTTATGTGTCACTGGGTTTAGGGTTTGGATTGTTTGTGGGTGTGTGTTAGTTGGGTTCTAAGTTGCTATGTTTGGAACGAAGGGTTTGTGTATAGTAATGTCTATTTCTGTGCAGTCTATGTAATGGCTGACTTGATCAGAATGTTTTGATCTGGTTTATGTTAGAGGCTGTGACAGTTAGAATTTTGTGCTTGGCTGCAGGGTGCCACAAGGTTTGTGGATGAATAAACATCTTCTTCAAACAACTCACAAGTAGTTCCTGTGTTTGAGTACAACAGCCAGGCAGGTAGTAGAGGTGAAATTTAGTTAGAGGTGACACAGTGGCTGGTAGTACATATAGGGCATGTTAGCTGCCACACCTGTCCTCCATCAAGGTTTTTGGATCTGAGGAAGGTTTTTTGTGTAGGTTGATTTTTGGTGCACTAGGTGCACAGGGAGGGGAGTCTTTGCCATGGAAAATATCTCAGATGAGCAGGTGATTTTTAGTTTGCCAAGAGATTTTCTTTATTTGAAATGGTCTTATTGCTTGTTGTGGGGTGTCAGTTTGAAGAGGGAGTTAGCAAGGTCCTACTTGCAGCAGGCAAGAGGTTAAAGGTTTAGTGTTTTCTGAAGTTAATTCAGTGTAGAATATAGGTTAAACTAGGAATTTGGGTTGGAGGACCTGTGTGGGGGGGTGGTACCTAGGGGTGGGGGCAGACCAAGGTGTATTGAATATTGATGTATAGTGAGTAGCATAGTTTTGTATGACGATTTGCCTAGGGTTATAGAGTTATTGTGATATTCTCCTAACTCATTAATGCTGCCTTTTTCACACAGAAAGTTGTCAGTGGTTTGTGTTACACCCTCTTGCCCAATTGGATGCTGTTCAGGGAGGTGTGTGTGGAATATCATCACTACTGGGCAAGACCTGGAGATGTGAGTGTCAAGTGTAACAAAAACGAAAGAGAAATTTGAAGAAATACAGACGAAATATGGATAGAATAGGATACCAGAGGAGAAATGTGAGGGCAAAATGGCAATTGGGAGAAACAATGAGAGACAAGGAGCATGAAAGATAGGCATCTCATATCTATTTGTGTTAGATGCAGAGTCACAGGACTTTCCGGTCTTAACCAATACAGAGTGAGACAATACGAAGTGGAGTTGTGGTGCATTGGAGAAAGGAAAAATGCTACATTAAGTTTTGGGAAATGTCAAATCAAACATCACAAGAACAGTTTAGCAGATTTATCAAATGCCATCAATGGTGTTAAATGATAATAACAGATTGAACTTTTTGTGATGGAAGATGGCACATTGGTTAGGTTATAGGAGAATCAATTGGATACATTTACAGCTCCTTCTGAGTTGTTCAAATTGAGCCCAGGGTGTGTTAGAGCTCGATTTCTAATTTGTGGTGGAGCAGGAATTTCTGCTCTATTTTCGGAAGGATACTGGAGACAAAAGTCTGCAGTGGGAAGCCCCTCTGAAAGACCGTGTGATTGCAGGGGGCTCCCACAGTTCCCCCTCTATTGAGCCCTTAAAAACCCTGAGGGGTTCCCACTAATCGATGATACAGAAGATGAATGTGAGTATTCAATATTACTGTAAATGGCATGAATATGACTGCATGCAAGTGCGCGTGACGCGGACACCATCAGGTACACCTAATTGACCATAAGCAACAACTGCCATCTAATAAATATAAATAAACAGATGGAGAAATCAGAGATCCAAGTCTTGTGGAAGGTTGAGAACCTCATATGAGGAGGCTTGGCCATGGCTATAACATGTTGACTAATAAAATAGAAGGAAGCTGATTACCTTCAACCAGCCCCAATGTATTCATTTAAATTTTACCTTAAATGACCTTGATAAAGCTCCTGTTGGTTCTCTATAGGCATTAATAACTCGTTTATCTGTGGATCCCTTTACTGCCATTAAAAGCTCTTAGGGCCATGGAGCCTAGCTGCACCACCTGAAGGAGGTCCGGGTCAGTAGCAGTCTAATGATGACGCATGCCACCTAGGCTAGTGGTTGAGGGTTTCCATCCTTTTTAGAATCAAGATCAGATAACTGGGTACATTTGTCATCTCTGAGGTATCAGTTACTTACAAGTCTACGTTCCAGGCCCTACTGTTAATTGATGATTTTAACAGTAATACATGAAAGGGTACACTTTCAGACCGCTGCCCCCCTCTCTCTTGCCCCTAATTGAATATACAACAACAGTAATTCAACAAATAACCCCCATTTTGTTTTCAACAGGTAACTCCAAGTTTCACCAGATGCCATTAGTGGAGAGAAATGAGCTCCCAAACAAGAGTTTAGCAGTGGTAAAGAGGAAACCCTTGGGTTACTTGCTATGCGATACAAATAACTTATTTTAAACTAAAACTGCATGCTATTTCATTCTGATGAGCATAACTCAGAAGGGAAAACAAAATGCATCTCAGGGAAAAATGCAAGAGACTGTAATATTGTTTGCCCAGGCACTTTTACCTGCCAGTAGTCCCTCTGGGTGAAGAACGAGGTGATAAAAGAAGAAAACATATAAAAATAATAAAAAGCTGATACTTGGAATTGGTTTTGGAGTTTGTGACTTAGAAGATAAGTAAGTTTAGGAGATATCATAAAATATTGTGAAAAGAGTGGAAAAGAGAACATTTTGTTAGAGGAGATAAATTAAGAACTTACAAAAACATTACCTTGTTAGGGATGAGTGAGGGATTAAAAAATAGCTAACATGAGAAACAGAGCATATGGTGTATGTCAGTGCCATAATGTTCTCTTCCTAGCTAACCATAACTTCCAATTGACCTTTCACTTGGCTGACTGCTACTTCAAGTGGTCATAACGAAGGCACAGATGTGTAGGGTGGGCAACTCCTTCTATTTTAGTGGGTGTACCTATAGCCCCTGCTTGCATACGACACAATTATTAAAAATAAGCAACTTAAATGTTGCATGGTTAAGGAGGCTGGCAGACGTCTATTGGCTCTGTTTAGAGTGGCTACCACAGCGCAACAAAAAGGGGGTATGGGGAATTGAGGGTAAAAACAATATAAAAAAGAAACTTACCCCTCACTGTCCCGAAGCCGATAACCGCCTCAGTGCTTCACTCCCGGCATTCTCTGGGGAGTCAGAGGATCCCCATGCCATCCAGACGCTGCCCTCATGCTATCAGAACAGCACCAGGGCTATTTTGATTGGCCTGGTCTGCTGCTCAGACACTGTTTGGGAGCCAGTGACTTATCTCCAACCCAGGAAAAATAGAAGAGGACATGTTTGTTTGGCTGGCCTAAGACAGCCCAGGGAAACTTACATACTCACTTCTTAAAGGCCATCACTCCTGTCTGTGATGGCCCGGCACTGCCCTGCACACATGCACACACACACCAGAGCACGTCACAGAAAAATAAAATTATATTATTGATTTAATATAAAAAAATTCTGTGACTGACTCTGACCAGTGGGGCAATGCCCCTTCGCCATTACAGAGGAGCCCCTCCTGTTTGGTTGAAGTGTGAAAACAACACAGCATGAACGGAGGACAATTCTGCTCCACTTTTCCTCCTTGATTGGACAGGCCAGCTCCCACGTTTACAGAGGTGTAGCCAAGCTGCAGCTGGACTCACTCCACCTTCATGTTCTCGATGTGTGATTGTTAGCTCAGGGCATGTGAGGCCTGCAAGCCCATCACTGTCAATCAGAATATGAATGCCCACCCCGGAAGTCAGAGAGGGCTTTTGAGGATCCTAGCAATGTGAGGCCTTCTGCTACAACAGTGAAGAGGTACGTGTTACAGTAAGGAGGAAGGGAGATGGCAGGCAGTTTGGGGTCTGTGCAGCGTCAGTGCCACCCCAAGCCCTGCACATTCCTTAGAGATAGAGAACCGATATCCCTGGATTGCGCTATAGTCCCTGGCATGCTTGCCAGTGGCCTGCTGACTCTACTGGGCAGAGCCACCTTAAACAGACCGCCTCCCTACCCCTGAAATGCTCTCTACTTTATCCAACTTCTACAGACTGAGCTGCACACTCTACGTCATCAGTCTTGTAATAGCGCCCTCGCACCCCCCACCCCACCCATGGAAAATATCCCAGGTGGAGGAAGTGGGGTTACTTTTTGGGTAAAGTGACAAAGGCTTTAGTAGGAGCACATTCAAGGGGTCAAAAGGTGCTGTGTTTGTGTGCAAAGGTGTGCATTGAATCAGGTGTCACTCATCAGTGTGAAATGTATGTGCACTGCACATATTCATCTATTCTCCACTTTGAATTTTTTTACTATCCTGTAAAATGAAAACATGTTTAAAATGTGCCCTCATGCGCTATAAAGTAGTAGGGTAAAGCTGGGTCCACAAGCGAGGGCAAGATATCTCTATTCTGCAGAGATCTTGGGGTTTAGGCTCCAGAAATCAAAGGATGATGCCAGGGGTCTTGTGGCCAGCCTTGATGCCTACAGAAAGGGATGATCTGTATTTTAGACAGGGAACAGACTAGGAGGGGCCATAATGATGCATCGGGCAATGGTTATCTGTGTGTGAATGTGTTTGAACAGTGCATGTCTCTGCCCCAGGAAGGGATTAACAAGATGGTATAAGCTGAGCCAATAAGCAAAGCGGCCGCCTCAAAGTCACGCGTTGGCCACTTGACTAATGTGGTTAGCTACCTGATCCTCTCACAGCTGAGAGCCAATGTCCTGTCGAAGTTGACCTTTCAAAGAGCTGGTGTGGTTCTTGAGCGATGCAGTTCATAAAGCTCCTTTTCTGTCTGGAGCTGGCCTCTCCATGCCACTGTATTTTCTCAAAGGGTAGCCCATCTCATCCTGGAAAGGGGAGACCACTCGGTCACCCCGAACGTATGGCCGGGTGCCCCGATCCCCCGGGAAACCATTGCGGGCGGGGGGTGTCCGGGCCGGTATGCCCATAGCGGCGTGGTCGGAGCACGCCCCCGCCGCCTAAAAGGGTTGTCCTAAACACCCGCCCGGAAGCCCGTGGACCAATGGGCGGGATGGGGTCACGGCCCCACCTTCCCATTGCAGGATAAAAGGCATGGGAATCCGGGAAAGCCCTCAAGGCGGAAAAGCTTAGCACAATATATTCCCATGGTTACTAAGGAGATGGTGTGGGCCAATAAGTATATTAATATGTTTTCATTGTTGACTGATCATCGAGAGTTAGAATATGCCAAGACTCAGAAGGATTTATGGCACCCCAGTGTATGGTGGGCAAAAATGGCGGAATTCAGGGTCGAGGAGTCGATGATGAACTGGATCAGGGCATTTTCTATTTTTGTAGCGATTATCACTGAACGTACACCGGAACTGTTGAGTGACCTAGCTTGTTACCAGAGCAGGATCACAAGCTTCCATGAGAAGTATGGGGGAGAAGAATGGAAAGGGTATGACATTTGCGTTTAGAAAAGAGAAAGAGTTTAATTAAACGCTGACTTGGGATTGTTTGGATACTGTATCTTGGCATGCGCAGCTCTTGCCGGGATCAGCTGGTGGTTCAGGGTCGAGCACAAACAGCTCCAGGGCCTTTCCACAGAAACAGTCGCAGCCCTTTCGGCCAAACTACAGGGGGGAGTCTCAGCCTAGATCGGGCGGGAACGGAAATAAGCGAGGAGTGTGTTCGGGTTTCAATAAGGGGACGTTTAGCAGGCCGCAAGGAACGTGTAGGTTCAGGCATGCGTGTTCCAGTTGTGGTAACACCTCACACCCTGAAACTAGCTGCCGATCCAGAGCCAATGGTACCAGTGGCAAAGGGGGTACCAAGCAGGATTGATACGGTGCCCCAGAAATCCACGCCTTCGCCCGTAGATATCCATGGCTAAACAGATACCCTGATCATGCGTCCGCTGGGATCCTGCGAGATGTCTTCTCACATGGCTTCAGGATCCCGGCGGGTGATTTTCGGGGGGCCCCCTCATGTAAGAACCAACTGTCCATTCAGCACAACCCGGCGGTTGCCGCCAAAAAGATTGCCAAGGAGTTTAGCCTGGGGCGGGTTGCAGGACCTTTTGGTGACCCACCAACGGCTGATTTTGTATGTTCCCCATTAGGGATGGTACCTAAAAAGGACACAGGGGAGTACAGGCTCATCCATAATTTGTCGGCACCGAAGGGGGCTTCCGTCAATGAGGCGATCGATCCTGACATTTGCAGTGTGAAGTATGCATCCTTCGATGACGCAGTGGTAATGTTGAATCGCTTAGGCCCTGGTGCATTGTTAGCAAAGTCGGATATTGAATCTGCATTTAGGTTGCTTCCGGTGCATCCCCAAGATCAGCGCTTGCTGGGTTTTACGTTCTAGGGGAAATACTACATGGATATGTGCATGCCAATGGGTTGTTCAATTTCGTGTGCCTATTTTGAAATGTTTAGCTCATTTCTGGAGTGGGTGTTCTCAAAGGCCACAGGGCACCAACATGTGATGCATTATCTTGATGATTTCCTTTTCCCTAGGGGGGGGCGCCACCCAATATGGATGGGAGTGCCGGGGGAGGCGGCCATTGGCCCCTCCCACGGGGGGCGGCACCCATTACGGATGGGTCACCCAGGGGGAGATGGCCATAGGCCCCTCCCAGGGGGAGACGGCTATCCTGGCTTGTTTTAAAATGATAGTAAGGGGTTCGATGAAGAGGTAAAAGAGAGAGGGGGAGAGAATTGAGCCCTCTGGAACACCCACAGGGACAGGTGTAGGATTGGAGAGGCAGGAGTTGATTTTAATTTGTTGAGTTCAATGTTGGAGACACAGTTTAGGATTGTACTATTGATGCCAGAACGAGACTTGAGAGATTCCAGTAAGGATGAATAGTTGATTGTATTGAAAGCAGCTGAGAGGTCCAGTAGCACGCATCTCTATTCCCTAAGCATTGATGAATGTCATCAGCAATGTTAAGCCTGGCGGTTTCAGTACTGAAACCTGATTGGAAGGAGTCCAGTAGGTTGTATTTGCCTATGTGTCTGTCAAGTTGTTGTACTACATTTCTCCGTTGTTTTAGGAGTGGGAGGTTAGAGATGGGACAGAGGTTGTTGGAATCATTAGGGTCTGCCTTGTGGTTTTTAGGAATGGTAGTGATTTGCCTAAGTTGAATGAAGTCAGGGATGCGCCCAGAGGCGAAGAAGGTGTTAATAATTTTGGTCCAACATGGTGTCATGTAGTTCCTATACAACCTACATAGGATCTGCTCATTTAGGCAACATACACTGTAGGATTGGTGTCAGACTGATTCTGGACACCCCCTCCAGGTATGTTGGCCTGTGTACCAACCAGCTCACAGTGCCACTAGAAACTCCTCTTACCAAGGAGAGAACAGTTCTTGGCAACTATCAAACATGAAGACCCTGATCCCTCAGGACCATGGACCATGGAAACAGTGTACTACTTTTCGCTCAGTCACTCGTGCTCACTTAGTCTCAGAGAGCAACACAAAATAAATAATATGGACGCTTTTCAATAAGCATTTATTGAACAGTCATTATTCTGGTGTAATAAAAGGTGTGCTGAAACCACCATAAGACAGTAACAGATATAAATGATTAGAAGCAATAAGAAAGTAAAGGGATGGTAGATTCCTACCATTGTGCTATAACCATGAATACAGGCAAGTATGTAAAATACATGGCAATACAATATGTACTGCTACAGTGCTACCCTACCTAGATGTACCTAAGTGTACCTAGCATGTAGGTAGGTGTAAATACAAGAATCTCTCTAGGATAAAGTCAACCCCATTACCTGAAGTCAGAGACTGTGGGACCCCATCTTAGTCTCGAGTTGGACACCCCGCAAGAGATGTTAGACCACAGCGAGCTGGAGTATCTGCATGCAGGAACTTCAGGGTCTCGCATCAGTGTGTGTTGGCAGGAAAATCCTGATCTCCTCTGTTCGTCTCAGCAAGATGTGATGTTTATATACCCAGAGGGCTCCCCAGGGGTTCTACCTTGCTGTGCCTTTTGTCGGACTTAGGATGACATGTGAAATGAACTTTATACATAGATATTTTACATGAGATGATAGCCCTGCTTAATGTATGACACCTTTACCAGGGAACATCCTGCATTCAGTGCGCAGTGTCATATCTAGGTAAAAGGTCAGTCCCTAAGAACCATTATATATGTAATGTTGGGAGGAAGATAGGTGAAGGGTAAGAATATTATCTGAGCCTATATTGGGGTACCTCTATGGAATATAATATTCACTCCTCATCCGACTAAATTATATAATTAAATTCAAGCATACTAAAAGGCCTTCTAGGCATTGGTACACAAACTTCTATAGTAAGACAATAGTTTTGCTGAAGATTTTGAAAATATGAAAAAAAGGAAAACTAAATTGTCACTCAAGCAATAGCTCTAATGTGTCCGTATATACAGTCCGAACACCTACAAGCATCGGAAAGCCATGCAGGTCATAAAAGAGTGTCGATGTTTTGAAATTCCAATTTTGAGTATTGTTTAAAAAAAGTCGAATTTTTCCCAGCTCAGGATGAGCCAAATGTTTATGTGTCCTGGCTGGTAGACGCAACATTGCTGTTGCCTGCCATCGCAGAGGACGACCCTTGTAACACTTCATAGATCACGTTAATTAAGAACAGATGATCTTCCGTACTGCCTGCAGCTGATGCTGGGAAAGCCTGTGCGCCATCCAAGGCCTGGATGTCAGTGGAGGAGCCGGTATCCATTCCAACAGGAGCAGAGACTTCCTGTGGAGACTCTAAGAACGGTCTAAGGACCATCTGATAGGTGCTTAACAGTCCCAAACCTATGTTGTTAAATAGGCAGACTATACCCATCGTTTCAGATATGTTAAAGATACAAGTTATCATTTCTGTGAATTGGAAGGGGCAGTTGGTATGTATGAGTGCCTGTATTTCAGCCGAGGACCTTGTGACCTGGAGATCAAAAGTCTCATGGGTGGAGGATAAGGGCACGGCTTTCATTCTGCTCAGAGTATCAAACCATATAAAGGAAACATTCAACAAACGCCATAGCGGCACCTCCCTGACTGTGTATGTCGGTGGAAACAATACTTGCATACAGCATGTCATCCTGGAGCCAGTGGTGACGATATATGCGATGTCTGGAAGCATCCCACAACAACCTTGATTGTTCTGCATCAAGTAACTCCCATTTGAAAGTAGCCGGAATACTGGGGTAATCACAGCTGCCGGGGTGACAAAATTCCTTGATGAATTCCCTACCCATTGCTTCAAATCTGCCTGCCTCTTGTTGTTCTAGACCAGAAGTCTTCAAACTTTTGTAGGTTGAGCCCCCAGCTGAATTTGTTTTAGATGTTGGGCCCCCCACCACCTGACAGAAATTTCTGGAATCTGGTACACTACATAATCGACTGCCATGTGCATATCACGGGCCATATTCGGCAAATAATGTTTAACACAATAAGTGTTTAGTAAACTGCAGGTTTGTGAATGGGTGTGGTGAAATGACAGAGGCTTATTACGCAGCTCAAAACACAATTTTCCAAAATAAAATGTGCGCAAATTCTTTTTACTAGGATGCTTTGTTTTACACATGGGTAAAGATAAGTGTTATTTCACCTGTGTTAGTGTTGAGATTTTTAGTCAATCAAGGCATAACTTCCCAACACTGTATGATGTCACCACTCCTGGATTTATTTATTTTATTTTGAGAGTTTTATATAGCGCGAACAAGATCTTTGCAGATAACAGAGCGCTTTACAAAGGCAGGAGGAGGGTAGGGGAACAAGGGGGCATAGTAGAGAGGTAGATCATCAAGTACATGTACATAGCAAGAATATTACGTATAGTACAGGTATGAGGTAGCAAGGCATAGTTGGAACGTAGGCCATCAAAACGCTGTAAATAATACAGAAAATTATTATTATAAAAATAGTACGTATAGTACAGGTATGAGGTAGTAAGGCATATTTGGAGCGTAGGCCATCAAAACGCTGTAAGAAATAGAGAAAAAACTGATATGAGGGAGCAAGGATCTAAGCACTTTAGACTAATATACGTCAAAACAAACTTGCATAGGAATATATAGGCAATATCATAACAAAATACTGGTATTACTGTTCGCAATGTAAATCAAACGAATTGTTCAAGTGTATTTAGCCATAAGGATACTTTTGACTTCTTTCTTAAAAAGAAGGGAGGAAGAGATGAGCCTCGTTTCAGGAGGAAGTGCGTTCCAGATCCTGGGTGCCATTCCAGAGAAGGAGCGTTTGTAAGTTTTTTCCTTCCGGAATCTTCGCGGTTTCTGCAGAAGATTGTTTGTGCTCCTGGTAGTTCTGGACCCACCAGAAATTTTCAACTTATGAGGGAGGTAGCTGGGTGATTTCAGGTGTATAGCCTTGTGCGTCATGCAGGCAATTTTCAGCTGTATTCTGGCTTCGAGAGGCAGCCAGTTCAAGGATTTGAAGTCAGGGGAGATATGCAAATGCTTTTTTGATCCAGTGATGAGTCTTTCAGCCGCATTTAGTGACGCTCTGAGGGGTGCAGTTGTCGTTAGGGGGAGGCCGCAGAGGGCCACGCTGCCGTAGTCTATGCGAGGGATGACTAGAGCTTGTACTGCTGTTTGGAAGTCTTTTCTGGGAGGAAGGGTTTCAGTTTCCTCAAGGTATTGATTTGGAAGTTCGCCCCCTTAGTAGCCTTGCTGATATGCTGCAGCATGTTGAGGTTGGTGTCGAGTGTTATGCCTAGGGATTTTGCTGAGTCCACGATGGTCGGTTGGACATTGAGTGCTGTTAGGTGCTTAAGCCATGTTTGTGCAGAAGATATTTTCGTGGGAGGTGAGATTAGGAGGATCTCAGTCTTCATAGCATTGAGTTTGAGGTGGTTATCGGCCAGCCTAGATTGGGTGCTTCTGATCGTTGAATTCAGACTCAGGATGTCTTTGGGGGATTGTAACTTGAGATATATTTGAGTGTCATCGGCGTACATGTGAAAGTGTACATTGGATGCTTGTAGCAGGGTGGTGAGAGGTTCCATAACTAGGTTGAACAAAGTAGGGGAAAGGCAGGATCCTTGAGGGACACCTAACGATACCGGTACTGGGGAAGACATCACGTTTTTGCTCTTGAATTTTTGAGACCTGTTGTGTAGAAAGGAAGTGAACCAACGAAGCACAGTCCCAGAGAAGCCCATTCTTGTCTTTAGGAGTTCGTGTAAGTTCTCATGTTTTGACTGTGTCGAATGCGTGTGGATGTTCTCTTTGTGCATAACGTGGGTCAGGCCTATGGATATTGAACCCTTTGGATGTGCCCCTGTAACTTTCCTGACATCTATTAGTGTCTGAGGTCCAAATCAACCATCCCTTCCAATTGGGGCTTGATCTATTGTCTTGTAAAATGTCATTTAAAGTAGTCCCCTCTCGTGATATAAAATTACCCTCTGTATGTGATGGTGTTGGAATCCAATGTGTTTTCAAATCCTTATTCTTGGCTATTCCAAGACAGGAAGTCAGTTGCCCAGTGTCATTTAGAAATGTCATCTGCTGAGGAATGAGGCATGCTCTAAATGGTGCTTCTGTTCATTGGACTTGCCAATCTCTAGGACACCAGACTGATTTTAAGTCTATAGTATCTTTCCATAAGTTGAACCCCTGTTCAGACAGTTGAGTAATGAAGGAAGTGGAGTAAATCTGTTTGGTGTCAGTCAGCATATTTTTCTGGGCGGTTGTAGGTGCAACCCTATAGTAATATGAGTTTGGGCCGGAAACATTAAACCCTAAAAAATATAAAAATATTTGTTCAAATGTTTTTGAACTACTTTTTGGTGCTGTAGGGCAATGTTACCATTGGTGATATGTGATAACATTCCTAAGAGTACTAGATTTGTGTTAAAAATGATAACCAAAATGTTGATAACAATGCATTGTGTTAAAATCTGATGTCTATTAACATTCCATTATTAGGAAATGCGGCAGATTGTTCTAAATCAGACAACATATTATTCACAGTTTAAAAATTCCAATCATCAGAAAATATACTGGAGGTAATGATATAATTTAAGGAAATTTTAAATAAATTAGGTATTTTTAAATGTTTGGTAGGACCAAATATATCATAATCAACTTTGTTCCATTCTATACCATCTGTTATAGGAAATGCTGTAATGTTCACTGATGACAAGCCTCTTTGTTCACTATGTGATGAAACATGAGGTTTCAGGATCAAGTTCACTAGTGATGCTGCAGAGCTTTGGCACAGATACGTTCCATTAATAACCAAGCAGAAAGCAGTTACTAATCCTATCCAGAAAAAAAAAGAACAGTATATCGGTGATTATCCAAAGTTCTAGCCAAGGTGACACCAGGTATGTTTTTCTAAAGACAATGAAGAAGTCTTTGATTTGGGGCTGGGATTGTTTAAGGTTCACTTAGATACAAAGAAAAGGTATCAAAGTCGATGAAATAGCAAGATGCCATTTGAATTATTTTTGGTCGCTCAGCTAGTTTTGCTGAAATTGTAATGGCTCTTGTTGAGGCATGTTTACCTAGACATCAGTGTTAGGTCAAATTTTAATATGTCTTACATTTTGATTTAGAATTTCTGTATGTAGAGGAATGAGATCCATGGCATTGTTGCATAGTTCATCATTCTGTGACTCTTCAAGCGCGATGAGCTTTTCCGTCTGAACTTCCTGTATAGTAGCGAGAGGAGGGCGTCGGCTACTCAGGAGCCAACTAGGCCTACTATTCAGTATCAGCCACATTGTGTGGTTTGATCAGATCAATGGAGACAAATCTCTTCTCCTTTTTCCTGGAAGAGGTGGCAGAAGTGCAGTTCTTGTTCCTTCTATGGCCAGGACAGGTACAGGCTTTCTACACGATGGCCCAAATTCTTTTTTGCCCACAATTTTTTTCAGACCTTTTCTGACCAGATCCCCAACTTTAGGAATTGAGACATGTTTTGCCGTGACTGACTTGACTTCCCCAGTGGTGGTCCGCTTTAGCTGCACATTACTCTACAGTGCCCTGGATTCATTCAGATCCTGTAAAACATCCAAACGTTTATTGATGTGAAAAGGTTTTTGCCTCTCCACAACCAAATTTACCTCGGGATGGTACAGAGAGGAGTACCACATTGCAACACCCAAACTTCCCATGGCTTTCTTGTAAGCTTTAGAGCAAAATGTGGGACCAGAGTCAGAATGTAATGTGCCACCTGCATATGTCCCTTTAAAGACTCGCAAATCTTTGATAACATTTCTTGTTTCAGCAGAGAACTGATGCCATTCACATAGGATCTTGAGAAGGAATCCACTGCAACAATAATGTACTTGTAAGCCCCATCAGATTGTAAGGGTCCGAGTGGTCTATCAGATATTAGCAACAATGTCTGTGCAGGACGTGTTAGGTTGGAGCCCGTCATCTGTTGACAGATGTAGCATTTTAAGACATGATCTTTTGTCTACTTTGTTAGCCCTGGCCACCAGTAGCGTTGTTTCAGTAACAGATAAGTTGCCATAACTCTTGCATGTTCTGAACCCAAACCCTTGTTCTCCGATCCATGTTATGGTATTACTCTATCCCCCACTCCGAGAATCTGAGCTAATTGAACGTTTTTTGCATCTAACTTGTATGAGTACTTGAGTGGAAATGTTTTTGGTACAGCTGAGTTATTGTGTGTAGCAATGACAGCAACCATAACAGCCAATAAATAGGATTTTGCCTACTCAGCTGCAGCAGATTTTTGTACCCTCCCACTCCAGACGTCTCTGGGAAAATGTGAGTAGGGATCTATAAGAATAGCATAACTGAACTACTCAGATTTTACTGTTAAATAAGTATCCAACCAACATTAGCTAGGCAATGTCATGTAGTTCCTATAAAACCTACATAGGATCTGCACGTTTAAGCAACATACACTGTAGGATTGGTGTCAGCCTGATTCTAGATACTCCCACTGGGTATGTTGGCCTGTGTATCAGCTAGCTCACAGTGCCGTTAGAAACTCCTCTTACCAAGGAGATAATAGTTCTTGCCAACTATCAAACATGACAACCCTGATCCCTCTGGACCGTGGAAACAGTGTACTACTTATCGCTCAGTCACTCGTGCTCATTAGTCTCAGAGAGATACATAGAATAAACAGTATGGATGTTTTTCAATAAGCATTTATTAAACAGTCATTATTCTGGTGTAAAATATGTGTGCTGAAACAACCATTAGACAGTAACAGATATAAATTATTAGAAGCACTAAGAAAGTAAAAGGATGGTAGATTCCTACCATTTTTCTATAACTATGAATACAGGCAAGTATGTAAAATACACAACAATAAAATGCGTACTCCTACAATGCTACACTAACTAGATGTACCTAGGTGTACCTAGAATATATGTAGGTGTTAAGCCAAGAATCCCTATAGGATAAAGTCAACCCCAGTACCTGAAATGAGAGACTGTGGTACCCCATCTTGGTCTCGAGTTGGACATCCTGCAAGGGATGTTAGACCACTGCGAGCTGGAATATCTGCATGCAAGAACCTCAGCATCTTGGGTCCATGTGTGTCGGCAGGGAAATCCTGATCTCCTCTGTTTGTCTCAGCAAGATGTGATGTTTATGTACCCAAAGGTGTCCCAAGGGTTTTTGCCTTGCTGTGCCACTGGCGGACATTGGATGACAGCGGGAATGCACTTTATACATTGACTAGCAGCCCGTCCCGATGTTGTCCAGGTATGAATTGCTGCCGGCCAGTAGTATATTGTTTTGTAGGATTTCGATTTGATAGCATTTCTTATCTGTGACAGGCCTGTGAAACGCTCCGATTCACAGTGCACTGCTGATGCACTTAAGATTGCACGTTCATTAGTGTGTGAACTCGAGTTTCCCTACTTTATTTTTCCTTGCAATATTATATAGCGCAAACTCGACAACATGGCATTAGCACAATTTACATTACAGAAGAACACATTAATTTGTGGTAGGCATGGGGAGACAAAGCGATTTGCCTGGAATCAAAGGATGTTGAGCTGATGCCGAGATTCGAATGTAGCTCCCCAGCTCTAAAGTTCGCAATTCCAGAACTTGTGGCGGGAGGTGTGTCTAAAAGTGTATGTCGGTGCTGAACATCAATGAGAAAGACCTGTGCATTTTTCAAATGGGTGGTGAAAAAATATGAGTATGTTGCTGGAGATGTGGGCCGCCGTGCCACCAATGTACTCACCGGGGGAGAGGAAACACCCATTATTCTGCAATTTTCTTACCGCATACTTTCATTAGGAAAGTACCATGACTCCGCAATGCCATTATAACGCATGGCATTACAATTAATATGCTTTTACCACGCATACATTTACAACGAAATTCGTTGTAAATGCATGAACGGTAAAAGTATGTTTTTTTTAATGTTTGGATAAGGTAAGTATCGGTATAGGGGTATATGTTTTGGGGTACTGAGGTATATGTTTTGGGGTGTTGGGGTATTTTAAGGTTTCAGATATAGTTTTGGGTTATGGGGTACAGGGGTAGTTTTAGGGTTTAGGGATAGGCATGGGTTTTGGGGTACAGCTGTATATTTAGGGATCAGGGCTAGCTTTGGGTTTTGGGGTATAGGGGTATTTTTAGGGTTCAGGGGTAGGTTTGGGTTTTGGGGGTTCAGGGCTAGGTTTGGGTTTTGGGTACAGGGGTATTTTTAGGGTTCAGGGCTAGGTTTGGGTTTTGGGGTACAGGGGTATTTTAGGGTTCAGGGGAGGTTTGGGGATTTGGGGTACAGGTTTATTTTTAGGGTTCAGGGCTAGGTTTGGGTTTTGAGGTACAGGGGTATTTTAGGGTTCAGGGGTAGGTTTGGGTCTTGGGATACAGGGGTGTTTTTAGGGTTCAGGGCTAGGTTTGGGGTTTGGGTACAGGGGTATTTGTAGGGTTCAGGGGTGGGTTTGGGTTTTGAGGTACAGGGGTATTTTTAGGGTTCAGGACTAGGTTTGGGTATTTGGGGTACAGGGATATTTTAGGGTTTAGCAATAGGTTTGGGTTTTGGGGTGCAGGGTATATTTATAGGGTTAAAATGGGCTAGTGTTTAAGGGTGTTGGGATATTATAAGGAGTAAGGGTGGGTTATGATTATGGGGTACAGGGGTATTTAAAGGGAGCAGGGTGGGATTCGTTTTTAGGGTGTAAAGGGTAATAAAATAAAATAAATAAAAATAATATATATAATGCAATTTAAAAGAATACATGTGTTAATCAAATTAAAAAATGTGTGTGTATATATATATATATAATTCACTGAAAAAAACATAGGTTTCACACACGTTATAGTTAGGAATTAGCATTCTAAAAACCTTTGGGATTCACTGAAAAAAACATACGTTTCACACCAGTTATAGTTAGCTGGTCCGTTTACTCATACAAAACCTTTGAAATTCCCCTGTTATAGTTAGTTCAGCTAACTATAACTCGCGCGCCCGCAATGCACTGCTGATGATTACATTACATATTTGTAATATAAATTGAAAAAAAATGTTTGTACACCTCTCTGCAATGCAGCCCCCTGTCATGTTTGCAGAAGGGGAACTAATTCCCCTTGTATACTTGAGGTCCTTGGGGGACAACTAGCCCACCTGGAACCTCCAGTATGCACCAGGAGGCTGCATTGCATAGAGGTGTAATGAGGCCACAACCCTTTTTACAGCTCTCTGCAACGCAGCCCACAGGCACGTTTGCAGAGGGGGAACTAATTCCCCTTGCATACTTGGGGTCCCTTGGGGCCAACTAGCCCACCTAGAACCTCCAGTATGCGCCAGGGGGCTACATTGCAGAGAGGTGTAATGAGGCCACACCCTTTTTTACACCTCTCTGCAACGCAGCCCCCGGGCGCATTTGCAGAGGGGGAACTAATTCCCCTTGCATACTATGGGTCCCTGGGGGCCAACTAGCCCACCAGGAACCTCCAGTATGCACCAGGGGGCTGCATTTCAGAGAGGTGCAATGAGGCTATGCCTCTTTTTACACCTCTCTGCATTGCAGCCCCCTGGCGCGTTTGCAGAGGGGAAACTTATTCCCCTTGCATACTGGGGATCCCTGGGGGCCAACAAGCCCACCAGGAGCCTCCAGTATGCGCCAGGGGGCTGCGTTGCTTTGCCCTGGGGGGCGGCAGTCCCCGGGGCAGTGTGGGGGGGATTGAGCACCCCCCACACTTCTTTATCACTATGCCCATTTGATTTGGTCTCCCTGGGGGGTATTTTGAAAAATAAAATACTGGGTTTATTTATCGGTCTATGGAGCAAAAGATGGCTTCCAACACTTCTTGGTTTGGAGTGTTGACAGCCAATGAGCATGCAGCTTTCTCAAAAAGGTACACGCACGGTACGCATACCGTACGCGTATGTACGCGGACCCGTGCACGTACGGTACGCGCATCCCGCCATTTTCCCCCAAAAATGTTGGCCTTGGGGGTCCTTGTGGAACCCCCTGAACAGGCCTAGGGGGTCAGGGTGCTTCTACCCTGCCCCCTTTTTGAGTTCTACACATTTGTTTTTCTGCTTTCTTGTGCCTCAGTCTACCGAGGCACAAGATGGCTGCCAACAATTTCTGTTTTGGAGTGTTGCCAGACATTGGCAGCCAATCAGCATGCAGCTCGCACAGGCGAAGGTCCGCGCGCCGGACCCGTGAGCGTACGGTGCTCGCTTATAGATATATAAATTTTTTCTTTTGATTTTCTCAGGAACTAATGGAGGGATTTACACCATTTAAGCAACAGGCGATCTGCGAACCAAACTCTACCTCTCTGCCAAATTTGGTGTAATTCCGTTCAGCCGTTCGGGCTATAGCCGTGTCTAATCGTCCTACGGAAAATAACATGGGAAAACACGTTTTGGGACCCCCCTTTTTTCTCAGCCCCCACTTGACGAATCCCCCCAAAACTTTCAGGGAAGGAGCGGGCCACCTTCTTTGAGAAATTCGCGAAGATTCATCAACCGTCGCAAAAGTTATTCCCAATAGAATGTTGCGGATTTCCTATGGAAACTAGGTCCTAACTATAACTACCTACTGGCGACCGCCAGTAGGTAATATATATATATATATATATATATATATATATATATATATATATATATATATATATATATATATATATATATCGTGAGAAAGCGGGTTCTACCTGCGAAACGCGTCGAGCTAAGCCTTCCCAATAAACACGCTTTTGCATCTACAAGTGGCCCGGACAATCTTTTCTTAAGGAGGAGAGAAAGGTTGGATTTGAAGGGATTCGCTATCAAGTCCGAGGCCCGCCACTGGAAGCGGCAGGGGTCCTAAGCGAACAGGTGTGTTGGATATGGTTATAAATATATAAATACAAATATATACAAACATATATTTGATGTTTTAATAATGTACTTTTACAATGTATATGACTTTACCACACATGCATTTGCATTATAATGGCATGCGTGATAAAGTCATATGCGTTGTAAAAGTTTTAGAAATGAGGTCTTTGCGACTTAATAGTCCCGCGTTATAAAAATTGCGGAGTGAAGGTATGTGGGATGTTGGTTTGCGGAATATCATCACATATTCCCGGGGGAGGGATAGTTCCTTTCTTGCTATTTCTGTGGAGGCGGGTCTTGTGTCTGGATGTGCGTGGCGCGAGGCCTTTGCGCAACAGAAGTGGAAAATCTCCAGTGTGCGCTTCATGCGTCACCGGAAGTTAAGTCGAGATTACATTTCCTGCACAATGGCCCCTGTTTGCGCTCATTCTGGCCCTTGGGAATAGCGCCATGCCTGACCTCCATACAGTAAAGCAGGTGCACGTCACTGGGAGTGCGGGGCAAGCACACCCGGAGCTGGAATGTACGGAACCTGGGACGAAAAAACTATGAAATATTAGGCACAACGCTCGCTTTTTTTCCGTAATCCGGCGCCCCGCACACGCCCACGCCCCAAGGACACGCCCACAGCACACAATATGAGACATGGCATGAAGGGCAGAACGTACCACACGCCCCCAGTATTGGTCACGCCCCCAGCACACGCCCACATCACAACGCAGACACGCACACAAGGGACTACTCTGCTGGCACGGTTCTTTTACCTTTTAAATGTATATGGTGGGCGTCTGCATAGCCTATGTCCTTCTGCTGCAACTGCCCTTTCCAACGCCGTATTGGGTGTTGTGATTGGTGCTGTGGTTCCTGAGATTACATGCCTCAAAGGTTTGGGCTCTCTCTTTATTGTGTTGGTATAGATAGATGTAGATATTATACAGAAGAGGTAGTCCTGCTGAGTTTCCAAGAATCCTCAAACATAATTTGTGAGGCCTTTACCAAGGAAAATCCTACGTTCTGTGTGCAGTGTTGTATCTAGGTCAAAGGTCAGTACCTAAGAACTGTTATGTATGTAATGTAGGGAAGAATGTAGGTGAAGGGTTAGGATATTACCTGAGCCTATATTGGGGCACCTCTATGGAATATAACAATTGGGAAATTATGTGGTTAAGTGGTGTGTACTAGATTTGCCGGGAGTATATCTTTGGTATGAGAGGTCAGGTTTAATTTTTCAATCATATTAAAGACTTCAAGCTCGGTCATGGGTTTGGAATTTGTCCAAGTGGTGTCATTTTTCAAATGAGTGTTGGAAAGGATGTCTCCAATACCAAGTGGAGTAGATTGATTGAAGAAGGGATCAGGAGCACGGGTTTATGTGGTGAATGGGGAGATGTTAAAAGACATTTGGAGAGTAGGAAAAGCCATGATTTGACGGAGGGATTGATCAATTTGGGCAATTTTGTCAGTGAAGAAGCTGGTAATTTCCTCACATCTTTCATTGAAGGGTGTCATGTCAGGAGGGGCAGATGAGGTTTGTCTTCGTGATGCAACTTGGTCAAGAACATCAGTTATTGCCTTTTTGAAGTGGTCAGTAAGCATGTTTGCTTTTTGGGAGAGCGGGAGAAGTTGCTGTTGTGCATGAATTTTTTACTCGAGTCCAGTAGGAGGGACTTTTTTGAGGTTCCTAGTCCACATATTATGTTTGTTACTAAAGACTGGGGGAGGAAAGACAATGGGCAAGATGTTGAACAGAATGAGATGTGGTCAGACCAGTCAAAGCGGACAATGTCAGTGAGGGACACCAGATCATTGCTAGTGATGATGGCATCAAGGGTAGCTCAGTTGAAATAGGTAGGTTTGTTGCAGAGTTGCTTCAGGTCATTCAGCTCAATAGGGTTAGCGAGGCGCCTGACAGTGGGATCTTCTGCATTATTCTAATGAATGTTATAATCTCCTAAAAACACATTCTTTGAGTCAGAGAGGGAGAAATGAGTATGAAGGTCAGATAGCTCTTCGCAAAGGGTAGAAGCTCACCAGGAGGGTGGTACATTTTATGCAGTTTGATAGGTGGGAAGCCTTTGACATTGAGTTCATCGGAAAGGTATTCAAAGGCCGAGTATTCAGCATTCTTTAATTCGGTTTTGTGGCTTATGCTTAGACTTTGACCTGTTCTATCAGGTCTATCATGTCTGATGATGGAGTAAGTAGGTCAAGGATGGCCATCGAGTGGTCTTGAGCCAGGTTTCTGAGAGGAAGGCAATGTCAATATCCTTGCTGAGGATGGTTTCAGCAATCTCTGTCGCATGTAGTGCTACAGACCCACAGTTAACGAGCATGCGAAAAAGAGGGTTCAAATTATCTTTTGCCGATTTGAGGCTGTGGATGGTGGTGTATTGGGCAGGGGGTCTCAGTGAGTTGTGAGTTGCAGGGACTCGGTTTAAGCCCACTATTACTGAGATGTTGGAGTAGGGGAAATGGTCGTCACCTGGAACTTAGGGAGAGAGTATTTGCTAAGTGTGTTTATTTCCAAAGTGGAGAGAGTGCAATGAGTGCAGTAAGCCCTGTTTGCCTGCCTGCAAAGGGGGATGGTCACCCAAATGGAGAGTTTAGGGAAATTGGAAGAACTAGTAGGTGAAGTATCATAAGTGTATTGGCGGGCCCGGGTGTTCAGTTTAGAGAGATCCAATCTAAGATGTGTAAATTTTGTAGCCAGAGAGTTGAGTTTAATTTAATTTCTGTTCAAAATCTGTGCAAGAGTTTTTGAAGGGTATGCTTCAGTGAAGGTGGGAGAGATGCAGGGGGAACAGTGTAGATGGGGTAGGGAAACCACACAATGAGAGGGTGATCAATGACAGGGGAGGGAAGCACCACATTAGGAAGGTGGTCAATGACATTCAGACTAGGATTGAATAAGCACTATGTGATATGCTTATGGCCTGCCATTCGATGGGGGTTAAAGTTGGAAGAGTAATTGTAAGAAGGTTTTCTGAGGGAAAAAGCCTCATCATACCGATTGAAATGGTCTTCATTAGTTACCATGTCACTGGACATTTAGGAGAGAGGAGACGGAGACCAGAAAGTAGGCCCTTGTATAGGATGAGTGTTCGAAAAAGAAACTGGGAAGTTGGTTGAGTCAGGTGGTGATTGAGCATTAGTGAGAGTGAGTGAATATGCGGTCAATCTTGGGATAGGGGGAGGGGGTTCTACACTGTGAGGTGAGTCCATGTCTGAAATTGACCCTCATCAGCAAGGGTGGAGAAGGAGTACCGTAGGAGGGAAGTCATCAGCTCTAGGATTCACTGAAGTGGGTCTGTGGGAGTGGTCTTCAATCCTAGGTGAGGCATGAGAGTTATCAAGGATAGTGTTAGAGAGGTTAAACATTGGTGAGGGCAGAGAAGTAGATATGGAGGGCACGGGACGGGCGTGTGATTTAGAAGAGGTGATTGAGTTCATGGAATAATTCCGGTGGGCCTTAATGAGGACAGAGGGTTGGGAGGAGGAGGAAGGTGGGACTGATCGGGAAGAGTGAGTTGAGTAACGGAGACAAGAGGCCATTGAGGTGTTTGGGGTTTTTGGCCCAGTTTTGCGAGCAAAGTGGCCATAGTACTGAAATTTCTGTCAAAGATGTTGAGGTGAAGGTCAGATGCTTGAATGAGATATTCCCAGTCCTTTATATGGATATATTAATTTCACCAAAGGGAGGGGTAGTCATCAGTTTCATTCCATACAGGATTTTGATTGTTTTAGTTATCGGAAGGTGGAGAAGGAAGACGTTTTTCCATTTAGTCGGATGTTTGGAGTAGAATATAAAGTCAGTTTTCTTTGTGGTACTAAACAGGCTATAGTAGGTATCCACTATTAATGTTTCAAGATGAAGTTTCAATAAATGATGTTTAAAATTTTTCTTAGTGTTCTTAGAGATATTTGTCAGATATATGATGCTCCACGAGTTTGGGCCATGACTCACGAGAGAAGAGTCAGGGGGATTGTGAGGGTGTTTTTGTTGGAGACATAATTCTTTAAAGAATAGAATTGTTGACTGACTGACTGATGGTATTTCTAAAGCACACTAATGCCGAGGCGTCTTGGCGCTAAGTAAGATAACTGAACATGAGCTGACCAATGTGTTATTGGGTAAAGAGCCATGTCTTAATTTCCTTCCTAAACCTCCATTTGGGGATCTGTCTTCGCTGAAGTGGTATAGAGTTCCATAGCCTTGAAGCCAGATAGGAGAAACCTGTTGCAGTCTAAGACTGGGAGGTTTCTGTTATAAAGCGATGGACAGGGAGGTTTCTGTAAGAAAACGCTGGACATGGAGAGCAACCCCCATACGCAAGAGCCAAACAGGTAATATCAAAGAAATTAGAGAGGGTCAATAATGCGCTCCTCATATACTGTTACGGTAAGGAGTGGTTCTGCAGGGACGCATCTTTGAGACAGCTCGAGTTGGAGGAAAGGGAAGAAGTCAACCTGGGTTAGTACCGGTAGAGGGAGGGGAAAAATTCTTTAAACATGAATGGAGTGACAATTAGTTGAATAGTATTGTGAGTTTTGTCGTTGAAGACAACCTTTTGATTTTACTAAAGTTATACATAACATACTTACCTGATATGGCTGGCAGCTAACTCTCTTCCTCCATTGGTCTGTCGTTGTGTCATTCACATGTTTCTGTTCGTAAAGGGTGGGGCAACAGGCCAGCTGATTTCCTCCATTGGCTAACTTCACTGAGTGACTGCATGCTCCCCTTTCACATGGAGAACATAGACACAGGCAAGAAAGATTCATATTGCTGCAGGGAAGTAACTCCTCTCAGTGGCAGGCACTCTGTGCCAATGAGCACTTTTTAAGACCAATATTTCTAAACGTTTTGCCAAGGACCTGTCAGCTCCCCCAACAACAACATTTTACAAAATCTATGATAAAATAGGCACAGAAAATGGCTGGCCGTTAACACCGGACTGGCAAATGCTTGTTCATATTGTGATACACAGCACATAGTTCTGACTTCTGGCCTTTTAGGATCTGCATTGGTATGTATAATTAGCACTGCTCCCTTTTCATCAAAATGTACTGTAAAAATGTGTCTTTTCCAGCACCCTCGCTTTCATGATCGCTCAATGTGCTGCAGATGTCTAAGTGTGAATAACATCAAAGGTGTTTGTATCTCTACCAAATCAACTCAGCCATTCTTTATGTATTAGGTAGATACAATGACCCTCATTTATGAGGCCGTGCGTATCTTTTACGCCGCCGGTGCGTCACTTTTTGTGAAGCACCAGTGGCGTAAAAAATGCGCCTTATTGCGCCATATTTACAAAATGACGCATCTAGGTAGATGCGTCACTTAGTAAACCCCTGCACCACATTATACTTGCGCCAGGTATAATGTATGCAAGGGGGGCGTATTGATGCAAGGAAGGGTCGTAGAAGTGACGCAGTGAAATCTATGAGATTTCACTGCGTCACTTTTAGGACGCCGTTGCATCAAAATCTTGCACCTGCCTCACAGCAGGCGTTAGACTGACGCAGGCACTTTCACATGGGGCTTGCCCCATGTGAAAGGACGCATTGCTGGAGTTGCGTCACTTTTGTGACACACTCCAGCAATGCATCACTTTTGCGCCATACAGATACGTCAGAAATACTGACGCATCTGTAACTCCTTGCGACATAATGCGTCATACAGTAAATATGACGCATCAGGAATGTCGCAAGGAGTGCTCACTGAGAAGTGACGCATCGCTGCTTTCACGCAGCGATGCGTCATTTCTCATAAATGAGGCCCAATGTGTACATTAGATTGTGCCATAGCAACACTTAATTCATACAGCACATGGAAGTATTAAAATGGTTCTATTCAACACCATATTGAAAATAATAATGAGAACTTGTTTTATTTAAATGTGGAAAAGGCAACACAGTTTCCTCTGCCTGGAGACCGTGAAGACACTGAACTGTTTCTCAGCTGCCTTGAGGATCCTTCATTGGCAATTACAAATCCTTAAACAATGCAAACTAGAGTTTTCAAACTTTAGAAAAAATACGAATTCTTCAGCCTTCGTTGCCATTGTCATGTCATGATTTTCTTCCAAAGTGCTTAAGCCCCTAAAGGCTGCCCCAGTTGGCTTTAGGAGTAAACAGAAAAGTGGAGGAGGAATGGAAGAAGGTAGAGCACGGTGGAAGGGATGGAAGGAAGGAAGCGAAGGGACATGGAGAAGAAGTGAGGCAGGGGAGAGGAAGAGAGGCAAAAGAAGTTGAGGAAAAGAATATGCGAGGCGGAAAATGTAGAAAGAGCAAGATAAAGCAACGAAGAATGGCAAACTGAGCATAAAATGGAGTACATCCATTGGAAGTCAGTAAGGAATGTCACAGATGTAACCGGAGAGGGTATTGGAAGGCAATGCGAAAGATGATACAGGTGAGAAATGTGGCACTTAAAGGGAAGAGGATTAAGAGGAGAAGCAGAAAGAGGAATGAACTGAAAGGAAAACTGGAAGTTATGAAAGTAAGAGTAAATATGAAGATGTATGTGAGAAGTACAATTAAAGGAAACAAACGTGATAGGAATATGTAAATGCGAAAAAGTGTTACAGGTGGACGCTGTTGGAAATCTAGGATTGCATAAACGAGAATATTACAGTGGAAGAGCTGGTAGTGAAAGTATCAGTGAATGACGTCAGTAAGAGAATGGGAGAAATAAGGTTTGGCTTGAAGTAAGAGGCAAACTATAGATACATATTTAAAGATAGGATTGAATTTGCAAGGGACGATGTATGGTATAGGAATTAGAGAATGTAAGGTTTGCAGGTCGAAGACAAATGTGATGATGGAGGTAGGGTGGATGGGAAACTGGACGAAATAGAGGGGAGTGTAATTCAGACAGAGGTAAAGTTTACAGAAGGAGTTATAGAATTAGAGGTAGGTGGCCAATTGGAAGATAAGGAGTGAACTAATGAGAGATGGAGGTGCCAAGAAACCCCAGAGGAACTGAGGCAATGGCAAAAGTCTTTCAGATATGTGAGTGGACAGGGACAAGAAATGGTGGTGTAAGGGAACAGGATAAAGTCTTGAGAATGATGACATACAAGAAGAAGAAAAAGAAGGACAAACGGGAGGAAATTGAAGTAATAGAAGGACAGAGGTGGAGTTGAAAAGGGGATTTGATTGAATGCTAGAGATGAGAAGCAGATTCAGAAAGATGGAAATGAGAAATGTGTGAGCTATAAACACGAGTAACAAAGTCCATTGGTGCATTGTGAACTGACTTCTGGGTACCACAAAAGGCAGTATTTCTGCTCTCTATCATCTTCGACCTGCTCATACCCCTATACCTTTGCCCTGGGACCCTTCACAACACCAGGAATGTGCACATCTGTAGCACTGCAACTCGTATTCTGTAAATCACTAACACAAGAAATAGTTTTCGATGTGCCCTGTGTCTCCTGACTACAGAACCTCCTTGAAAGTAAATTGTGTCACTGAAACTCCTGCTGGTGCATTGTGGGTAGTGTGAAAGGTAGAGATGCTTGAAAACAGTAGGTGGAGGGGTGTCTGTATATAGGACCTCCTCATAGTGCCCTGTAGTTGCCTCCCCTGAGGTTTTGTTACACCACTTGATAAATGTGCTATTCTAAGGGCCACATTTATATGGAATTGGCCGAGGGCAGCGCCACAAGTCAGCGCCACAAGTCTGTTTGCTGTGCTGTCCTACGCCAAAGTAAAAGAGAGGAATGCACCGTATTTATGAAATACGGTCTATTCCTGTCCTTTACTCCTGCGATGGTTCACAATTTGCTCCCTAGTGCCTGTTGTGATGGGGGTACAGGAAACACAAGCACGCACATATCTGTTGCGTAATCCAAAATGACCCTGAGTTACACCCCCGCGTCCACTTTGTTTCCGTTTCCCCGCCCCTTCCTCCCCACAACCAACGTCCTGTCTTGAAAATTGTCCACATAGAAAACACCCCTCAAACAGTGTCAACAGTGGAACAATCCACCAACATAAAAGTGCCTCGTACCAACATAGGCACCCTTGCACCATGGTCAAAGGGTGTCTGTGTTGCATACAGGATTGTTTTTATGCAGGAAGTGGCACCTTTCTGCACAAAAACAATGCAGAGAGGCATACATGGAAAGAGGGAAACAACGAAGAGAAATACAAATATTTCTCCTCTTACTCCTGCTATAAGAGGAGTAAGGTTATGGCGATGCCCCAAGTTTACATGATTAAGTAAATGTGGGGCAGCGTCAAAATCCATGGGTGCTGCATGGGAAAACCCAACACAACATCCATGGTGCAGAGCAAGGCAATGAAGCACCTTGCGTGGCCTTCTAGATATGATTGAGAGGATTGCGCTGCCGAAGCATCCAAAAAAATGACGCTCCGGCAGTACAAGCCTATCCTAAATAAGCCCCTGAGGTTGAACAATCCTCTAAAATTGGGGGTCTGTCTTAGTAATGGCTTGTTGTGATTCAAGAAACAAACAATCCCGTTGTCATAAAGGGGAAGAAGCGAAGAACTGCCTAAGAAGGAAGGCAAGTTCAGTATCTGACAATGCTAACACTAAAGAGAAATTGTCTCAAGAGTATTAGGAAAGTGTGAGGTTAGAGTGTTTGAGAAAATAAGTTTAAGAGCGGAGCATCTGAGGGAGACAGGGGTGAAAAGGATTTGTTTTATAGCGGGGTCAGTCGAATTTAGCAGGTTTTATGATATGAACTAGCAGCCCGTCCCAACGCTGTCCGGGTATGAATTGCTGCCGGCCAGTAGTATATAGTTTTGTAGGATTTCGTTTTGATAGCATTTCTTATCTATGACAGGCCTGTGAAACGCTCCGATTCAGAGTGCACTGCTGATGCACTTAAGAGTGCGCGTTCAGAAGTGTGTGAACTCGAGTTTCCCTACTTTATTTTTCCTTGCAATATTATATAGCGCGAACTCGACAACATGGCATGCGCACAATTTACATTACAGAAGAACACATTCAATTCTGGTAGGCACGGGGAGACAAAACGATTTGCCTGGAATCACAGGATGTTGTGCTGATGCCCAGATTCAAACGTAGCTCCCCAGCTCTAAAGTTCGCAATTTTAGAACGTGTGGCGGGAGGTGTGTCTAAAAGTGTATGTCGGTGCTGGCCATCAATGAGAGAAACCTGTGCATTTTTCAAATGGGTGGTGAAAAAATATGAGTGTGTTGCTGGCGATGTGGGCCGCCGTGCCACCAATGTACTTACTGGGGGAGGGTTTACACCCATTATTCCGCAACTTTCTTTCCGCATGCCATCACTCCGCATACTTTCATTACAAAAGTACCATGACTCCGCAATGCCATTATAAAGCATAGCATGGGGTATAGGGGTATTTTTGGGTTCAGGGGTAGGTTTGGGTTTTGGGGTACAGGGGTATTTTAAGGGTTCAGGGCTAGGTTTTGGTTTTGGGGTACAGGGGTATTTTTAGGGTTCAGGGCTAGGTTTGGGTTTTGGGGCACAGGGGTATTTTAGGGTTCAGGGGTAGGTTTGGGTTTTGGGGTACAGGGTTATTTTTAGGGTTCAGGGCTAGGTTTGGGTTTTAGGGTACAGGGGTATTTTTAGGGTTCAGGAGTAGGTTTGAGTTTTGGGGTACAGGGGTATTTTAAGGGTTCAGGGCTAGGTTTGGGTTTTGGGGTACAGGGGTATTTTAGGGTTCAGGGGTAGGTTTGGGTTTTGGGGTACAGGGGTAATTTTAGGGTTCAGGGCTAGGTTTGAGTTTTGGGGTACAGGGGTATTTTTAGGGTTCAGGGTTAGGTTTGGGTTTTGAGGTACAGGGGTATTTATAGGGTTCAGGGCTAGGTTTGGGTATTTGGGGAATAGTGGTATTTTTAGGGTTTAGGGATAGGTTTGGGTTTTGGGGTACAGGGTATATTTATAGGGTTAAGATGGGTTAGTGTTTAAGGGTGTTGGGGTATTTTAAGGAGTAAGGGTGGGTTATGATTATGGGGTACAGTGGTATTTAAAGGGAGCAGGGTTGGATTAGTTTTTAGGGTGTAAAGGGTAATAAAATAAAATGATGAATAAAATTAATATAAATAATGCAATTTAAAAGAATAAATGTTTTAATTAAATTAAAAAAAGTGTATATATACAAACTTTATTGACTTGCAGCATGAACAAGGGCTCGTGTAGCCTGAAACGCGTAGCTGTTTTTCTCTGTGCCAAAATAAAATCACTGCACCTGATCCTGTGGTCCGTCTCCTTTCTCGCTGGCATTGCAGGACTGCTTGCCGGAGGTGTTGTGGAGTTTCTGTGAATATATATATATATATATCGCTACACAAAGTGATCCTTAAGCCAGTCGAGAGCGCTCCGCAGTGTGTGCTCTGCCCAGGGGTCGGATCCTGACCCAGAGGAAATTTTTGTATACAAAGGAGGCGGCACAACCAGGATACTTTTCAAGCCTTAGTTATTCCACTTCACCCCACCAACGCGTTTCAGCCACAACTGGCCTTGCTCACGGTCGGTTAATCCCTCCACAGTGTTGCTTTTTGTAATATCCCATGTTAGAAAATTACGAAGCATTATGGGAATTGTAGTTACAATTGTTAAAAATTAAAATAAAAAGAACAAAGAAAGACATCGTGTGTGTTTTTACATTACTGCACTATTGTAATGTGACTAGTAGTTCACTGTGGCGTACTGGTTTTTCATTAGTGTCAATTATTGGGTATAGTACCCTGGTCCCGTTTGTGGTTCTCTGACATCTCGAATATTGTCTTTTGTTGTTGGGTATAGTACCCTAGTCATTTTCAAGAACATGTTACTCCAGATGAATGTGCAGATCCTCTCCAAAGTTCATCCCTTTCGGGTGTTTTGTTCTGAGTCTGATTATCATTCGGGACTCCATTTGACGTAGTTTGCGAACTAGGTCCCCACCTCTTTCCATTTTGTCCAGCATCTTTGCCCCGTAGAATTGCATTTGTCTCCAATCTCCATTTTGGCAAGTACTCATGTGTTTGGCGGTGGCGTATTGCATGTTGGAATTTTTTACCGCCCGAATATGCTCTAGAATCCGCTTTCTTAGCATACATGTGGTGCATCCCATGTACTTCATTCCACACTTGCATTCCACAATGTATACTACAATTTTTGAGGTACAAGTAATCTGTTGGTCGATTCTCATTGTTTTACCATCTGGTTCTTGAATTACTTTCATACTTTTGCCGATCTTGCAAGCTTTACATGAATTACATGGTTGGAAGCCTTTTCGTTGATTTTCAAGCCAGTTAGATTTTGGTTCTGCTTGAAAGTAACTTTTGACCAGTAGATCTTTCAGAGATGTGTTTTTCTTGTACGTTATTGATGGTGCTTCACCGAGTGTTGCTCCAATGTCAGGATCCCCTAACAGGAGATGCCAGTATTTCCTCATTATATGGGCAATATTTCCACTTTCTTTGCTGAAGGTCGTTATAAATCTGGGTGGTGCATTGGTTTCAATATTTTTAGGTTGTTCAATTAGTGTTTGAGTCCTCGTTTTCAAATCAATTTTTCTTTTACATTTTGTCAGAACACGTTCTTCATATCCTCTTGCCCTGAATCTGCACTTGCTCTCTTGTATCACTTTTTCCGCATCCTCTGGTACAGAACAATTTCTCTTCAAGCGTGTAAATTCTCCATATGGTATACTGTGTAGGAGGGATTTGGGATGAAAACTAGTCCCATGTAGCACACTGTTTGTTGCTGTTTTCTTGCGAAATAGAGTGGATTCCAGTTTGCCATCAGACACATATATTTTGGTGTCCAAGAAGTCTATTTCTTGTGTGCTTGTGTTACATGTGAATTGTAGACCCAGATCGTTTTCATTCAGTTTGTTGAAGTAGCTCTGAAACTGAGTGTCTGTTCCATGCCAGATAATGAACAGGTCGTCGATATAACGTACCCATAATATTATTCGATCCAAATCCTGTTGTTTATCTTGATTCCATGCTATTGTCTTTTCCCACCACCCCATAGTGATGTTTGCGTAGTTTGGAGATAGAGAAATGCCCATGGCAGTACCACATACTTGCTTGAACAGTTGTTTATTGAAGAGAAATATATTGTTCTTAAGACATAGATCAATCATCTTTGTCAGCATTTTTGAGTGATCTAGATATGTGATGCTACGCTGTTTAAGATAGTATTCACGCGCTTGCATTCCGACCTCATGACGAATCGACGTGTAAAGTGAAACCACATCAATGGTAGCTAAAAGATATTCAGAATTCCAGGTCACATTCATCAGGATTCTTAAAAAATCTCTGGTATCTTTGATATAAGAAGGTAGACTTTGGGCGATGGGAGCTACGTGTCAACGTAATTAGAGACATTTTCGTATAGCGAGCCACATGAAGAGACAATAGGTCTTCCCGGAGGGTGAATTAAAGTCTTGTGAATCTTGGGGAGAAAATATATACAAGGTGTTTTGGGATGATCGATAGTTAAATATTTCTTTTCATCATCATCAATTAAACCTTTTGTATACCACATTTCTAAATGTTCTTGCAATTCCCTTTTCATATTCACATATGGATTTGTTTCCAATTTCTGGTAATTGTTTTCCTGATTCAATTGTCTCATGGCTTCTAGCATGTAGTCTGATGTTCTCATTAGCACAATATTGCTCCCCTTGTCCGCCGCCTTTATGGTAATTTTGTCATTTTCAATTAATGTTTTAATGGCACTGCGTTCTGTTTTTGACAGATTTTCACGTGAACTATTTCTCACTTTGGAGAGATTGTCCAATTCTTTTGTTATCGCTTCAGAAAACAGGACTATCTTATTGCCTGGTGATAAAATCGGATAATACCTCTATTTTCTTTTTAATCCAGTGTTTGGTCTCTCATCAGTTCGGATGTTTAATTCTTCCAGGATTTCTGAATCCGATAGTGAGGTGCCATTTAAATCAAACAGCGATTCAAAACTATTTCTTAGGTCTGGTAATTCTGCAATTGTGTTGAACAAAACATCATCTGTATTTTCATCGACTATATTAGCAGATTCAATTGGTTTCCCAGCATGTACTTTCGCTAGTTTAGGCTTTCTGATATACTTGTAAAAGTCTATTCGTGTTTCTGTATAGTCGAAATGTGACTCAGGACAAAATGACAGCCCTTTGTTTAAAACGCTTCGTTCAGTTTCTGTTAGCTGATAGTCCGAAAGATTCACTATTAGGTTTGTCTCTGATTGCGATTGCAAAGGGGGTACTGTCGTTTTTCTCCGCTTGGACCTGCGGGTTTTTCTGGTACTGGTGCGGGGGTTGGTTGATTTTGTGTCCCCCTTCCTCTACCTCTGTCTCTTCTGTTGGAGTATGATCGCATTCCCCTTCCCCTTCCTCCGCCTCTCGCAATACTTTTCTCCAAATTGATTAATTCGACTTCCGCTAAAACAGACCAGTTTTTTGCCTGGTAAGCGCTACTTGTTGATCCATCGTCACTGATGCTTGATTCACTTGCACTTGATGCCAATTTGTGCATTGGATAATTCTTTTTCAAGTTATCATATCGTCTGGCAAACGTGAGAATCCTGCCATGAATGTAATCTTGTTCGTCCCTTTGAAATTTACGTTCTTTTCGCTCTTCGATTTCATTTTCATAAGAGTCTAGTCGTGCTTCCATATCTTTGCGTAATTTTGCAACTTCTTCTCGGTTGCTGTCACTTGGTATTTTTTCTTCAAATTCTTTTATTTTTTGAGTGATCTCATCCACATCAATCCGTGCATGTTTCACCAGAATGCGCATCATGTTTAACGAGCATTGTGTGTTGTTATCAATCCATTCATCTATCAAGTCTTTCTTCACTTCTGAATGCGTGGGCATCGTTAAAATCCTCAAGGCACGAGGGATGCGTTTCACTTCCACATATTTCTCAAGTGCAATTGCTTCCCAACTTTTGTTAATTTCTTTTCTATATAGTTTCTTCAAAGCATTTATCTGTTGCTTCACAGTGCTATCCAATGCTATGGGCGTTGTTGAAGCCGTTGGTATTTTATCTGGTTTCGCACCAGTTTTGAACATAGTTGTCACTTTTGAAGCTCTCTTCGCTACGCAAGCTTCCATGGTTAAGGTGTTAACGTGCTGCACACTCACAACTTTAAGGGTGAAAACATTTATATGTGTTTGGTACTTTAAGGCCTTCTCCTGGTCTGACAACTTCGAAAAGCCGCCCGTACCGTTTACGGCATCGGCGTTTTGTTTTTAAAGGATGTAACAGCCACTTCAATTTCCTGCTTTACAGTCACAAGGGAGATTCGTACTCCGCTTACCTTGTGCGGAACTGTTTGTTGCTGGAGGTTTTCTCACAGCTCCTCCATGCGTCCGCCACAGGCGATAGCTGTCTTTTCAGGCTGTCTTGCAGTACAGGAAATTGGGCGCATCTCACGGCTTTCTTTCTCGCTACACAAAGTGATCCTTAAGCCAGTCGAGAGCCCTCCGCAGTGTGTGCTCTGCCCAGGGGTCGGATCCTGACCCAGAGGAAATTTTTGTATACAGAGGAGGCGGCACAACCAGGATACTTTTCAAGCCTTATTTATTCCACTTCACCCCACCAACGCGTTTCAGCCACAACTGGCCTTGTTCACGGTCGGTTAGTCCCTCCACAGTGTTGCTTTTTGTACTATCCCATGTTAGCCAATTACGAAGCATTATGGGAATTGTAGTTACAATTGTTAAAAATTAACAGGAGATGCCAGTATTTCCTCATTATACAGGCAATATTTCCACTTTCTTTGCTGAAGGTCGTTATAAATCTGGGTGGTGCATTGGTTTCAATATTTTTAGGTTGTTCAATTAGTGTTTGAGTCCTCGTTTTCAAATCAATTTTTCTTTTACATTTTGTACTTTGAACTTAAAAATTAAAATAAAAAGAACAAAGAAAGACATTGTGTGCGTTTTTACATTACTGCACTTTTGTAATGTGACTAGTAGTTCACTGTGGCGTACTGGTTTTTCATTAGTGTCAATTATTGGGTATAGTACCCTGGCCCCGTTTGTGGTTCTCTGGCATCTCAAATATTGTCTTTTGTTGTTGGGTATAGTACCCTAGTCATTTTCAGGAACATGTTACTCCAGATGAATGTGCAGATCCTCTCCAAAGTTCATCCCTTTCGGGTGTTTTGTTCTGAGTCTGATTATCATTCAGGACTCCATTTGACGTAGTTTGCGAACTAGGTCCCCACCACTTTCCATTTTGTCCAGCATCTTTGCCCCGTAGAATTGCATTTGTCTCCAATCTCCATTTTGGCAAGTACTCATGTGTTTGGCGGTGGCGTATTGCATGTTGGAATTTTTTACCGCCCGAATATGCTCTAGAATCCGCTTTCTTAGCATACATGTGGTGCATCCCACGTACTTCATTCCACACTTGCATTCCACAATGTATACTACATTTTTTGAGGTACAAGTAATCTGTTGGTCGATTCTCATTGTTTTACCATCTGGTTCTTGAATTACTTTCATACTTTTGCCGATCTTGCAAGCTTTACATGAATTACATGGTTGGAAGCCTTTTCGTTGATTTTGCAGCCAGTTAGATTTTGGTTCTGCTTGAAAGTAACTTTTGACCAGTAGATCTTTGAGAGATGTGTTTTTCTTGTACGTTATTGATGGTGCTTCACCGAGTGTTGCTCCAATGTCAGGATCCCCTAACAGGAGATGCCAGTATTTCCCGCATTATACGGGCAATATTTCCACTTTCTTTGCTGAAGGTCGTTATAAATCTGGTGGTGCATTGGTTTCAATATTTTTAGGTTGTTCAATTAGTGTTTGAGTCCTCGTTTTCAAATCAATTTTTCTTTTACATTTTGTCAGAACACGTTCTTCATATCCTCTTGCCCTGAATCTGCACTTGCTCTCTTGTATCACTTTTTCCGCATACTCTGGTACAGAACAATTTCTCTTCAAGCGTGTAAATTCTTTGGAGAGGATCTGCACATTCATCTGGAGTAACATGTTCTTGAAAATGACTAGGGTACTATACCCAACAACAAAAGACAATATTCGAGATGTCAGAGAACCACAAACGGGACCAAGTCAAGTCAAGTCAAGTCAGAAGATTTGTATAGCGCGCTACATACCCAGAGGGTTTCAAGGCGCTTGAGGAAGGGTGGGGAGTTACTTGTCGAATATCCACGTTTTGAGTTGCTTTCTGAATGCTAGGTGGTTCTGAGTAAGGCGAAGGTGAGTGGGAAGTGAGTTCCAAGTTTTAGCTGCTAGGTAGGAGAAGGATCTGCCTCCCATGGTGGTTTTGTTGATGCGAGGTACAGTGGCAAGGGCTAGGTTGGAGGATCGTAGCTGGCGGGAGGGGGTGTAGAAGGATAGTCGTGTGTTGAGGCATTCGGGTCCGATTTCGTAGAGTGCTTTGTGTGCGTGGGTTAGGAGCCGGAAAGTGATCCTCTTATTGACGGGGAGCCAGTGGAGGTTTTTCAGGTGATCAGAGATGTGTTCTTTGCGCGGGATGTCTAATATGAGCCTGGCTGAGGCGTTCTGGATGCGTTGTAGTTTTTTTCTGGAGTTTTGCGGTGGTGCCGGCGTAGAAGGTGTTTCCGTAGTCCAGTCGGCTCGTGACCAGCGCGTGGGTGACTGTTTTTCTAGTGTCGGTAGGGATCCAGCGAAATGTTTTTTTGAGCATGCGAAGAATGTTGATATTATTGGGTACTATACCCAATAATTGACACTAATGAAAAACCAGTACGCCACAGTGAACTACTAGTCACATTACAAAAGTGCAGTAATGTAAAAACGCACACGATGTCTTTCTTTGTTCTTTTTATTTTAATTTTTAACAATTGTAACTACAATTCCCATAATGCTTCGTAATTGGCTAACATGGGATAGTACAAAAAGCAACACTGTGGAGGGACTAACCGACCGTGAGCAAGGCCAGTTGTGGCTGTAACGCGTTGGTGGGGTGAAGTTGAATAAATAAGGCTTGAAAAGTATCCTGGTTGTGCCGCCTCCTTTGTATACAAATATATATATAGATATAGATATATATATAGATATATAAATACACATATATACAAACATATATTTGATGTTTCAATAATGTACTTTTACAATGTATATGACTTTACCACCCATGCATTTGCATTATAATGGCATGCGTGATAAAGTCATATGCATTGTAAAAGTTTTACAAATGATGTATTTGCGGAGCAATAGTCCCGCGTTATAAAAATTGCGAGTGATGGTATGCAGGATGTTTGTTTGTGGAATATCATCACATATTCCCGGGAGAGGGAATATTTCCGTGGAGGCGGGCCTTGTGTCTGGATGTGCGTGGCGCGAGGCCAGTGCGCAACAGAAGTGGAAAATCTCCAGTGTGAGCGTCAGGCGTCCCTGGAAGTTAAGGCGAGATTACATTTCCTGCACAATGTTCCCTGTTTGTGCTCCTTCCGGCCCTCGGGAATAGCACCATGCCTGACCTCCATACAGTAAAGCAGGTGCACGTCACTGGGAGCGCGCGGCAAGCACACCTGGAGCTTGAATGTAGAGAACCTGGGAAGAAAAAACAATGAAATATTGGGCACAATGCTCGGTTTTTTTCGTAATCCCGCGTCCCACACACGCCCACGCCCACGCCCCGAGCAAACGCCCACAGCACATGATAAGAGACATGGCATGAAGGGCGGAACGTACCACACGCCCCTAGCGTTTGTCACGCCCCAGCACACGCCCACAGCACAACGCAGACATGCCCACAAGAGTCTACTTTGCTGGCACGGTTCTTTTACCTTTTAAATGTATATGGTGGGCGTCTGCATAGCCTATATCCTTCTGCTGCAATTGCCCTTTCCAAAGCTGTATTGGGTGTTGTGATTGGTGCTGTGGTTCCTGAGATTACCCGCCTCAAAGGTTTGGGCTCTCTCTTTATTATATTAGTATAGATAAAATGGATGCACAATTTCACAGCAACTTAGTGAAGATTTTTAAAACGTTTCTGAGACTGAACTATTTGAAAACTGATGAAAATTAAATTCTGAAAAAAAATATATATCGCTGGTGAAAACCCTTCAAACAGTAATTTTTGAGGGAGAATCCAATGGCAAAAACAACTATTTGTAACACATATTTCTGAAAGAACGTATTTTTGCCCAAAAAAATTACATGCAGTAAAAGTAATGTCAAGATGAAACATTTCACAACATTGCTAAACTATGCAGTTTGTCGACCTTGCAAAACTTCGCTCTGCAGAATTGAAAACCTGCAGTTTCTTAGAAAAGGTCTGGTAGAGTGACTTGTTTTGGGGGGAAGTTATTAGGTGGATGTTGTTTAACATAGGTTGACAAGGAGTTCAGAAAAAGGACAGAGCCATTCGGCTGTCTGAGGAATGAATCTGTGGAATGTCTTTTTTATTGAATGGTCAGGTCTGCCCTTGCAGCTGTGAAACAGGCGCTTCATTTTTATGATCAGTTTTTGACTTCAAGGCCCTCAAATATCCAATCATAAACTCGGATGACTGCATCTTTACCACGTTTGTTCACACTTCAACTCTCTCTTGAAGTTTTTCTAGGTACACATGGGGTGATCATCAGCTCCAGCCTGCTAGTTGTCATTTTGTGAGCTAGAAGTGCGGTTGGTGGCTACTGAGCAGAGAATGGAAACTTTGTGAGCTGTGAAAGACCACTGATGTCCTTTGCTCTGCCTGTGGTGATGAGAGGTGGAAAATATTGGTTTGTGTGTGTCTGAGTGTTGTGCATGTGAAGTCAGTTTTGGACAAAGCAAAAAGTATTCAACCACATACATCTGTGAAGATCAGACCACAGACCACTGTTCTTGAGAGAGATGCAAGTCCTTGAGCTGTGGGTCTGACGTTTGTTGACCAGTTGCAGAGGGCACCAGTGAGCTCCCACTCATACGAGCACAGGATGCCCGCATTCAGTCCTGCGGTGGTGTTTGCACCTTGAACATAGATTCTTGCGGTCAGGAGGCCTGGGCCTGGTGGCGTCAGAGATGAGATTAGCGCTCTGCTTCAGGGTAATTACCAGACTGGTGTAAGCAGCATGGTCACACCTCCGTGTAGTCACCAAGAGAGTGTGCACCAGCTCTGGTGCTTAGATAGGCGGATCACTATTTGAAGCACAAAATGAAGCATACACAGGCATGGAGTGCAGTAGGTGCAGTGCACAGGGAATTTTCAAGTCAAGCAACTATTTCATTATGCTAAGGTTGGTGTCGGTGTAGCTGTAGATTACAATCTGGCTTCAAAATCTTTACACTAAGTGTGAATTCCACCTTATTGCAAGGAATACTGAAAAACAAGAAAGTTACTTTACTATCAGCGGGGAGGCCGTAAATCAGTAAGGAGGGACTCACCCATAAGTGGGAATGTGCTCACCCATCAGTGGGGAGGGGCATGTCCGCACAACGGTGGGGAGGGAGTTGCCTGTCTACCAGTGGGAAGGGGTCAATCTAGCAGTGGGGAAGGACCCCTCCATCAGTGGGGAGGAACACACACGCCCATCAGGGGGGAGGGGCCCACCCACCACCCATAACTGGGGAGGGACTCACCCTGATCCTGCTGCATTTGGGTGAGTTTCCGACTGCAGTGTTTTCAATGTTCACTCTGGAAAGCTTTGCACCTATTATGTACAGAAGAATGGCGCTCAATCTAGGTCACTAAGGGAAGAGCAGAGTTTCTGCAACTGACAGCAAGAATTCATGAGCGTTACAATTTGCTGCTTCTCTGTGTATTTGGGCTGCTCTTGATATGTGAAAATATGCCTCTCCACTTAATGTCAGTTGTTTATGAGAAAGAAAGCAGTGACAGCATAGACACACTTGTTATGTAGATCACTGTTTTATTGAGGGTAACCTTCTGCCCCCTGTTCTTTAACTTCTAGCAGATGTCAACACTACCAATGACCTTCCTAACCTGTAGAGTCTTGTTTTGCCCTTTGCCTCCACCACTTCCCACGTCTTCTGGATTTAGAAGCAGTGTCCAAGATCATTATCTGTTTAAGGGTGATAATGTCCAACACAAGGTAGGAGGGGGAACACTGCCTCTCATCCCAGGACACTTCACCCCATTGAATTCTGATAAATACAGTATGCTTTCTTCAGAATTTCTGTAGTTTTTCACCAAAGTTATTGCATGTACTACTGATATCGCTAGACCCATGAATCTGGGATTAGCCCTTCACCAGTAGAGAACTGAAGTAGTAGAGAACAGAGAAAAGTAATCTAAAGGGTGCTGAAATGCTGCCCAAGCCTCCACAGGTTACGGTACCACTCCACAGGCACTCAGGTGAATCCCAGGTGAGCTCATCTGCTCATTGGCTCAAGGGAGTCTTTTAAACAAAAGGGGGGGAAGGAGCACACTGACTCTCATGCCAGCACACCTCATCCCATTGCATTCTGGTAAACGCAGTACACTTACTTAAAAGTTTCTGTAGTTTTTCAACAAAGTTGGTGCAGGTAGTGCTGCTATCTTTAGGCACGTATTACTGGGTTTAGCTCTTCACCATTAGAGAGCAGAAGTAGTAAAGAAAAGTGATCTGGGGGTTGTTGAAATGCTGCCCAAGTCTTCACAGGTCACAGTACCACTCCACAGGCACTCAGGTGCATCCCGGGTGAGCTTATCAGCTCTTTGGCTTAAAGGAACCTTTTAAACACTAGGGGGAGGGAGCACACTGCTGCTCAAATAAGCATACATCACCAAATTGCATTCTAAATAAATACTGTACGCTTACTTCAAAGTTGCTATATCTTTTCACCAAAGTTGCTGCAAGTAATGCTGTTTTCTATATACACATATTTCTGTCTTTGGCCCTTCATCAGTAGAGAGCAGAAGTAGTAGAGAGCAGATAAGAGACATCAGAGGGTTGCTGAAATTCTGCCCAAGACTTCACAGGTCACAGTACCACTTCGAAGGCACACGGGGGGTGGGAGAACACTGCCTCTCACTCCAGCGATTTTCAACTCGTAGCTTTCAGGTACATGCAGTACATTTACTTCAAAGTTTCTGTCGTTTTTCACTAAAGTTGGGGCAGGTAGTTCTATTATCTCTACACATGTGTTTCTGGGTTTAGCCTTTCACCAGTAGAGAGCAAAAGTAAAGAAGAGCACAGAAAAGTAATCATGGGGTTGCTGAAATGCTGCGCAAGTCTTCACAGGGCACAGTACCACTCCAAAGGCACACAAGTGGAGGGAGCACACTGCCTCTTATCCCAGCACACTTCACTCCATTGCATTCAGGTAAATGCAGTATGCTTACTTCAAAGTTGTTGTGGTTTTTTGCGCAAAGTTGGTGCAGAGGTACAGTTATCTCTAGACATGTGTTATTGGGTTTGGACCTTCATAAGTAGAGAACAGAAGCAGTAGAGAGCAGGCAAATATAATCCGGGGCTTGCTGAAATGCTGCCCATATCTTCAAAGGTCACCGTACCACTCCATAGGTATACAGTAACATCCCAGGTGAGCTGGGTGGTTCAAGGGAGCATTTTAAACACAAGAAGAGAGGGAGCTGTTGGATCTGGCCCTTTTTGGCAGGTTCACCCCGAAACTTTTTGCTTTTTCCTAGCCTGTTCCTGTAACCTGGTGTTGGTGATTTCAGGCCTCTGCGCACTTTTTCACTGTGGTCCAGTGTAAAGTGCGTGCGCTCTCTGTGTATGTGTTGTAAGACTGGCCTGCCCTCCCATAGGAATGCATGAGGAATATGTGTATCCATGCTAGTTCCTGATGTGTTGGGAGTGCATGGTCGAGTTTGGTATGTGCGAACTCGTGTGATTAAATGCTGCACGATGATGTGCGCGGATTTAATGTGTCTAGTGTGGAAGTGCCACTTCTAGAAGTTGGTGTGTCTGTGCAGTGAATGTGAATTGACTGTCTGGCTTGTGATTAGCTGGAGCTGGCTGGTGTGCCTGGCTCCAGGAGTCAGGATGGGTCTGCCCCAGTGGTGAATGGAGAGATCTGCATGTCGATGGTAGGAAGGAGTGCACCTGGGACCTGAATAGGGCTGGGCTTTCCTTCCACAATGCTGGCACCGCCCCCTTTGGTGTATCTGATGTCCCTGACCCACCTTGTGAATAGGCAGAGGGGCTGAACAGAACAAAGTGCTCAAAAACCAGTTGCGTCTGGTTCGCCTCTTGCCTGCACCATTGACAACAAAGGATTGCTGTGTATAAAAAGAGACTGTGACCTCCTGTTAAAGGTTCTTGTTCCTGACTTGAATCTGCCAGGGGTGTGCTGCTGCTGGGGCCCAGGGGAAGGCTTGCCTCCCTGGGCCCTGCCCAGCCCCTGGATGCCCTGCCCAGCTCCTGGATACCTGATGGACTTTACTTTGTTGGGAGCTGCTGCCACCCTGCTTATATGTGATTTTAAATGCAGGTGCCCACCCTGCATCAAAACCTGTGCTTTTAATGGATTCGGGGGTGCCCACCCCGCGACTTTGCCCGTTGTTGCTGTGATCCCCAGCGGGTGCCACCCCGCTGTGCATTTTTTAATGATAGAGGGAGCCTACCCTCTTTCTTGCACCCAAGAATCTCTGCCACGGGCGGACAGAAAGTTAGGCACTACGGTCCCGCGCCCGCCGCCGCGAGAGGGGAGGAAGCAGCCCGGAGAGTAATGGCGCCTTCCTGTGTGGGGCTCCCAGCAGAGCCCCGCAGGTGCCAGAAAGTGCAACTCGGAGGCGGAGGGGGGCGCGAGACACATTGCCGGTGCATACCCCCACCTCAGGGTGAAGATATGAGGCCAGTATACGGGGCTCTCGTGATGGAGAGAGCCCGCATTGAGGAAGCCCCGCGTCCTACAGAGCCCCCACAGCCGCAGAGTAGAGGTGGCTGGGGGGGCACGAGGTCGGGGCACAGTGTTGGCGGACCAGTCATGAGCTGCCCCACCTAGCAGTGGGCCGCTCCAATGATGAGCATAGTTGGTTCCTGGGTCAGAGGGGCCTGGGGTTGCCCCAGTTGAGGGCCTGTGTTATTTCCAATGCTTGTGGACACGTTCATTCTCTAGAGCCTAGGTGGCTCCAACGTTGGGCGCATAATGAGTTTAGGAGCCCGAGTGCTCCCAGGGGGGGGGCCATGTCTTGTTTAAAGACCCTGCGTGGTTCTACCCTGGCCTCATGTATTTACGGCTCCAGTGTTTGGGAGCATGATTATTTTCAGAGCCCTAGTGCGCCCCACAAGGGCATGTGTTGATTTTAAGAGCCAGAGGGCTCCAACATTGGGGGCCCCTTTGATTTTTTAAGGAGACAGTGGGCTCCTGGGGCGCAGTTGGTTTTAGAGCCAGATGGCTCCACCGCCCCTAAGTTATTCCTAGAGCCCAAGTGGCTCCCACATGTTTTTGGCCCCAGTTTTGCCTCATGCTTTCAGATTCAGTTGGCTCCCACCTGTTGCGCAGTTTTATTCCTAAGGAGCCAGTGCGTTCCTGGGCAAAGTTGATTTCAGAGCCTAGAGGGCTCCAACGTTTGACGCAGTCGGCTCAGAGGGCCAGGGAAGGCCCAGGCCGCAGTTTACTTCTCAGCTGCCCAGCAAGTAGTGGGCCACTGCACCGTTTAGGCGCAATTTAAATTAGAGTCCCTGGGGGGCAAAGAAGTGGCAGAGAGGTGCCAGGCCTTCCACAGCTGCGCAGCACTTAGTGCCAGCTGCAGCGTTTAGGCCCTGTTCTTGTTACCAGCTGCTCAGCAAGTAGTGGGCAGCTGCAACGTTTAGGTTTGCGCCGGTGGCGCACCCCTGACTGGCACTGCGTTCGCAGCCCGCCCTGGCATTCTGGACACAGGGCTTCCCGTCCAATAAAAAATATTGGTCCTGGTCATACCCACCTCAAGAGTCTTTGAGGAGGGGAGTGTCCTACTGTGTCTGGCCTCTTTCACTGCGAGTGCATCAGAACAAGACAGTTGTGTTCTGTACTTAGTTCAGGTAAAAGTCTATGAGTTTCAGACCTCAGATCTCATGTTGTTGAATGTCTAATTTGCAGTTGTTCCATGCTTCTAAGTGATGATTTCTTGTGTGGGGGAATAGTTTATGTTCTTCAAGCAATTCTATCAGTAGTCATCTGAGTAAGTACAGACCTCCAGTCATCATCTGTTTGTGTTTTCTAAATTTGAATCTGCATGTTACTCAGCAGGATTCAAATCACTACGTGAGGCTCACATATGTGGCGCTGTCCATCGGGTCTCGATATAATCCACCAACTGCTCTCTTTCAGGGACAGTCCATTATTTTGTGGAGATGCCAGTGAAACTACATTGCTCCTCCTGGGTTAATGGAGGCTCGATTGCACCTTTTTTGTGTTAGTGTTAACCTTCTTTCTGCCTCTTTTTCCAGCCAGCACCACACATTTTCCACCACCATGAAAAAGTGTCATTGAGGATTTACTACTTGTCAGGAAACTTCAGGGAATACATAAGACCCAGTTGGTGCAGTTGACTCTTGATCTCAAGGAATACATTTTATTTCTCCTATGCAACCACGGGGAGGAATAGGACTTTACTGTTCTCAGCAATGCATGTTGCCTGCCATGATTTGAAGGATATTGTCTGTATGTTTTTAGTGCAGTGCAAGCACTATGATGGGGTGGGTGGGACCAAATGTGCCTGTGGGAGAGCAGGCACCCAGTCTGCTCTCTCCACTGAGAAGAAGATATATAGGTTGCATGGTGCAACTGTTTTGCTCAAGCAATGCTAAACATTAGGACCCATTTGTTTTAATAACACCTACATGATACGGATGTTATTACGTTGTGATCGGCCTTCTGCATCTTCCACTCTAAGGTGCATATCTTCGCCAGTGGATTTCAGTGCTGAGACAGTTCATTCATAGTTTGCAGCTCTGACTGCAAGTTTCCTTTGGTCTGCTCCTAAGGGGTCCACATTCAGGGACACGGTGTCTATCTTGGCATCAAGGGCTGATCGTGTCTTCTGAATAGCTCTCAATAAGGCATTACATTTATCAATGTTAGTGCATTGTCCTCATCTGTCAGGGGTCAGTGAGTGTGAAATCAGTGAGTCTATGTTGGTGGACCTAAGGGAACGCAACCACTTCATTTACTTTCAGTGTAGACTGGTTGCAATCTAGATTGCAGCAAAGAAAAATACCTTGATCAAGAGTCTATGGCCTTCTCCTACAAACTAGTCCAACTTGTTTGTTTCAAGAAAATTTTCCCAAAAGGAGGTACAACTCAATTTGTCTCTTCTTTCAATTGTGCTATCCCAAAATGATACTCAAAAAAAAAATCCTTATAGTGTTTCATCAAATACATGTTTATTTCATTCATTTTCAGGCACAGAGATACATCCAGGGAACACATGTTTTGAGGGTCAAGCCCTCTTACTCAGGGCTTAGAATTTTGTTTCAACAATTTCTCTATTATAATTAGTATCCTGTCAGACTGATGCATACTTACAGCATTCCATTTTTACGTTACCCCTTTTCAGTATCAGCAACAGCACTACAAAACTATGACCTGTCTCTTAGTTTCAGAAGAATCCCTGAGGAAGAGAGCTTGTGTATCAGTTCAGGATATTATAATTGAAAGAAAAGAAACACATTAAGTTTTACCTCCATTTGAGAACATTTTCAAGATTTCAGCTTCGTTCTGATGGGTAGTGCACCCACTAGACCTCAGGCATACTACAGAAAGTGCACCAGGCAACGGGCATGTGTGTCTGCTTTATGCCCTGGGCACTTTAGTATTACAGTGCCAGCGCACTTTCAAGACAGCATTCCATCCTTTGCATGAGGGCGTGGCCCCAAGCACATGAAAGATTTGTTTTACTGATGCGGCTGCACTGTATTATGTACATGAGCACAAAGAAAAAGACGCTGTCAGGGGGAACACTGAAAGTGTGCTACAAAAAGGTGTCTCACTGTCATTGCACCCCCTGATGGCATCCCGTGGGAGGGGGGAAAGAGGGCCCTATGGACCCTTCCAACATCCCATTGCAAGCGGCTGCAGTCACTCCCTGTACCTGCATGAAAAGGTATCTATGATCCCTCTTTAAAATGCAGTAGGTGACGGTTGCCCCTGCATAGTAAAATACAGAGAGGATTTAAAGAAGCCGCTCCATATTTCAATGGAATGTGTAGCCCCCTGGGTTTTCAGCTGTCATGGGGGCAGTGTATTCACTGTAATAGGCTACACTCTCCCAGTTTGTGCACGGCGCACCTTTTTAATGGTGCGTGTGGAACAAACCGAAAAAGGGCACCCTATGTGTAAAAGGGACCCTGGATGTTAGCAAACCATAGGAGGCAGGGTGTTGGAGGCCCATTGATCAACGGTTTTCTTCAGTTGCTCCGTCAAGTCCCACCCTGAATAAGCAGCCAACCTCTGCATGAAGGTAATCCCTTCAAGTTACGAGGTGGCATCAAGGGCCTTGTCTTGGGACTCAAAGGCTCAGTGCTCCATCCCATCGCTGCTCAGTTTCTAAACATCAGCTAGGTTCTCAATCCCCAAGGGCCACGTGGCCCTCTCACAGCGTAGGGTCTCTCATAGGTACTGTCTGAATTAGATTCCAGCGGGGCTCTTTCTCTGATGCATTACTTCCTCTGTTGCTTCCTCCTGCTGTAGCTCGTTCTCAAAAACAACAGGTGATGGACCGAATGTGGATCAATGTCACACACTCAACCCAGTCCAAAGATCTGGGCCCAAATCCATCGTTTTTTTGCACTCCACACCACCCCGGGTTAGACAATGGTGATATGCAAATCAGCTCTGACCCTGTGCCCCATGGGAACAGTCCAGTCCGAACTACAAAAGCCATGTCCTTCCCAGAACGGAATCAAGCATCCGAGGACCGGACCGATTTCAAGGTACAAGGCTCGTTCTCAAGCCCTTGGGGCCAGCGCCATCTTGGGTGCATCAGTTGGGAGCCCATTTGTGCAGGTTTTTACCATCCAAGTGTAGTGCGGCGGGGCCTGGGTGAATTAGGCCGCAGCTGCGCTGGAAATAATACACACGAGACTGGTACTTTCGTTCTCATGGCCAGAAGACCCTAAGCGGTCTCCCGCCATTTATTTATACCCTCAGGACAAGCCCTCCCCGAGGGATGTAGGGATGAGTGTAACTAGCAATATTGTACTAGAGAGCCCTGATGGCTCTCTACATCCCTCCTTTCTTTTGGTTCTGTACCATCAAGTTGTCCCAGTTCATGGAGACGTATATACAAAGTCCTAAAGTTGTTGACTTGGATTCAGGATTTGGCCGGGGACCATACTTCTGGCTTTGGGAACTGTGAGCAGTCGAGGGACTGGACTGGTCACCCCTGGCCGACTCGATAGCGGTGTTCTGGTATGTCAACCAGGCACTATCAGCACAACCTTGGCTGACTTGCCAGGGTGGCTCTGGTGGGGTGTTCCTTGCGCTGGGCGAGGCAGGAGGGGAGAAGTTTGGAAGTGAGTCCTGGTAGTCGGATGCTTCTTGATCCACCTCCACCTCAGCTGTCTTCTTGAAACTGGACACATTCCTCATTACAGATTGTTGTCCCTTTTGAGCATTGATCATGGTCCCTTGAACACCTATAACGACCCATACTTCTGGCTCATAGGGCGTCCGGAACTTCCACGGTCTTTGATCACCACCAGGTCTCCCACTCTTAGCTGAGGTTCCTGGGCTCTTCAGGCTTCGCTGGCTTTCTGATTTGTTGTCTGCCTCCTTGCTTGGACGGCTGCATCATCCTGCGCCACTGGCACCCACATTTGGTCTGACGGGATACTGTCTCGTGGGGCCCGCTTGAACAGTAGATGAGCTGGAGAACACTTGGAGGTGATATGAGGGGTTTGTCGGTATGCACTGTGGAACTGGTCTGGAGCTGTCTCAGCGTCTTCTCCACTCTCCACTGCGATGCGCATCATGCGGTTAAGTATCCTCATTAGACGTTCTACTTCCCCGTTCGCTTATGGCCATAGCGGGGTGATCTTCCTATGGCGAATTGCTAGATTTTCAAGATACTCCTGAAATTCTCGCCCCTGGAAAGGGGGTCAGCTGTCGGACTTGACCTCTCCCGGAAGTACCATCATTGCGAAGGATCTCTCCAGGATCCTTTTCACATGGGGAAAAGCTGTTGACGACACCACTTCAACGATGGGGAACTTCGAGAATAAGTCAACGATTACCAACATGTGATGTCCATCTGGGAAGCTCCCAAAGTCCACGCTGAGATGTGTCCAGGGAGTGTTGCTTGGTTCTTCCGTGATCACGGGTGCTGGCGCTGGGTCTCCTCCGGTGATCGTGTATGCATGGCACTGTCTTACCATCTCCTCCACCATGGAGTCCATCGCCGGGAACCAGACATTGTCCCGCAACCTGGGCTTGGTCTCCGCCATAACTTGATGGCCGACGTGTGCCAACGTGAGGATCCGCCTCAGTAAACTCTCTGGGACCTCTCAAGACAACTCCTTCTTCCCCCACACTGAGTTCGTTACGGACCTGCCATAGTTGTTGGCGGGCATGGCTGACCTCCGGCCGGAGGACGCGGGCTCCGTCCATGAAATTAGCCCATCCATTATTCTCAGGCGCTCATCTCACTCGAGAGAGAGTGGGGTCTTCTAGAGTGGCCCGACCAATCTCCTCAAGCGTCATGGCCGTGGGACACGCCCCTTCCAACACCATGTTGACAAAAGCTTTGGTGCTGCAGGGGTCCGCCGACGGGTCTGTTGGCATTGTGGACTCTGGTGTGATGATACAGATAGTTGGCAGGGTTGTGGGCCCCTGGACTATAGATTATTTTGAAGTTGTATGCCAGCAACTTAACTGCCCATCGTTCAATCCTCGGAGGCACTAGCCGGGATGAGCCTGCAAACAGTGGGAGTAGCGGTTTGTGATCAGTCACGACGTGGAACTCCTGACCGCACGGATACAGGTGGAAGTGTTGGCAGGCCCATTTGATGGCCAATGCCTCCCTCTCTATTTGAGTGTATCTGGTCTGGTCTGGACTAGCTTCCACACTTCGGGGCTGTGTTCTTGAAGAAGGACCTCTCCTAGGCCCACAGGGCTGGCATCAACAACCAGCTTTGTGCGTCGCCATAGGTGGAAGTAGGCCATCACTGTCTTGTCCAGCAACCCCACTTTGATGTCTTAGAACACCTTGTTGGCCGCCAGTGTCCACTCCCACTTGTGATCACGGCTTGTAAGTCAGCACACAAAGAAGAGCGCAAGCAGTCCAGGGACAAGCACGCTCAGGACCTTTCTAAAATAGAAGACAAGCCAAAATCCAAACCTCAATTTAAGCAGGGGCTCTGACAAGGCTGCGAGGTTGGGAATGAAATGCCCGCAATACGTGGCCATGCCAAGAAAGCTCCTCACTTCGGTGGGGTTTCGTGGCGTGCTGGCCGCTTGGATGGCCTCGGCCTTCTTTGGGTTCACCAGAAGCTCTTCTCGGGTGAACGTGCATCCAAAGAAGTTGACGCTCTCCTGCTAAAACGAGCACTTGGACTTGTGCAGAGTCAGCCCGCAGTCTACCAACCTCTTCAGGGTGGCTCGGAGGTGAGAGTTGTGTTCCTCGAGCGTGTTTGAGAATACAAGTATATCATCACTGAGGTTTATCACCCCTTGCAGCCCCAACAGCGCTTCCCGGATGGCATTTTGGAAGACCTCGGTGGCTGATGATACTCCAAAGCTGCATTGAGAAGGTGATGATATACCGGCTCTCAGGCTCCAGTTCCAACTGATGGTCCTTTGAAGAGAGCCACGAACTCCTTCAGCATCGCTTCACCATGGTAGTCGTGAATCTGACTGGCAAAGAAGACAAGTCCTAAGTCCTCAGCCGTGTGGCATCTAAGCAGGGTCCCCTTTTTACCCTCAGTGATGTGGAACCTCGCCTCGGTGGGGTAGCTTCTGCTGGAAACGATGGCCTGGATGACGCCACAGAGAGGAAGCAGGTCAGTCCCTCCATTCGTGTAGATACGGGCTGTGGACAGTGCAAGTGGGGGTCGCGGTGACAAGCCGTCATACTGCTCCGAGTCCATCACATTGACAGATGCACCAGTGTCAATGAGGGCTTGTACATCCGTGCCTTTGATGGAGACAGAGCAAATGGGAGGTGGCCTTCTATGAGTGCCTGTTCTACTGGCATACGACACCACAAACACTTCCTCATCTTCATCCTCAAACATTGGGAACGTTCCTATGCCTGGTCTTCCTCTATGGGCGGCGGGTCATCGAGAGAGAACTGGCGAATCTGTTGGGGCATGCTTCTGGGCCTTGATGATGTTTGCTGGAATCGCCCTCCTCAGCATACTTTGGCATAGTGGTTCAGCCTGCCGCAACGGGAGCATGTCTTCCCCTTCGCCCGCAGACGGCCATCACGGGGTGATCCTCACCGCAGTATTCATACGGTCCACCTGGTGGCGGTCTGGGCGCCTGGCGAGTCGCGGTGGGGCATCTCTGGATTGCTTCCACCCTTTCCTCCTTGATCGGAAGGTGTCTGGGCACGTGTGAGGCAGCAACCGGTGTGTGTAGTGCGGCTTCCATTTCCTCTGCTTGGACGTTCGACAGCTCGTGAGAGCAGGCCAGGACCAAGATCTTGTCCAGCAAGATTCCTGGCTGATGAAGGATCAGCTTCCGCAGGAGTTTGGAGAGGCAACCCAGGATGATTTGGTCCTGTATCTCCTCCCGCTGGTCGTTGATCGGGCACGTGTCAGCCAGCCGGCGTAGCCATGCATTGAACATATCAACAGACTCTGAGTCCATCTGCCACGCTCTCTTGAACTTGAACTTCTCAAAGTCGGGGTTGAGTTGGGGATCAAAATGCCTGTTAAGCGCGGTAACCGTTGCCTTGTAGTCATCACCATTTCCCGTGTTGGGGAGCGTCTTGAAGAGGTCATAGATTTATCCGCCCCTATAGTAGATGCGGAGAGACCGTTTCACCGTGCCATCAGTCTCCGTTGTCCCCTTGAAGTAATGGTTGAGCCGCCCAACCCACTTCTTCCATCTCGGCGCGGCGGTGGTAGGGTCTGAGGTTGCACTGAAGGGGGGCAGAGGCACAACCGCCATGTGACTATGCCTTGGGGGAGGCGGAGTGGCACCAACTACTGGATTGCACGCTCCATCTTGGTGGGCGGCAGCCCTAGCCGCCGGTTGATTGCTCATTGCGGCCTTGCGATGGTGCGTAGGCGCAAGAGTGTGGCCTGCGTGTTGACGGTCAGCTCTGTGGTGTGAGTTTCAGCATGTGGTCCTGTGTCACTGACCGTCCAGTGACTCCATGTGCGTGCAGGAGGGCAGGTTGGCCTTCAGGCGCAGCTTTGTGTGAGAGGAGAAACATGAGCAGGTTAGGCCTGAGTGGCTTTGACCCAACACTTGATGTTTTGTTCTCCGCAGTGTCCACTTTTGTCCTCCCCTCCTGACAGATAAGCCCCAGTGGTGTGATTCTGCATGTACTGCCTGCTGTATCAGAGCAGTCCACACTCTCCCCTCTTGTGAGCAGTCAGAACTCCCCTTATTTTTTTTCTTGTTTTGTGGTTGCCATTGCTTGTTTCCTCTCAGATGTTTCACCACGTGCAGTGGCTCACACGGCCCCCCAAGCGAGGATCCAGGGCGTGTGCGCGGATGGCAGTAGGCGGGCTACTGCAGGCGCAGGCAGCCGAGAGGGGAGCCCAGTCACTGGGCCTCGCTGCTGGGATGCCGGCATGAAGGCCGTGAGCCGACCGGCAGGCTAAGGTTTGGCACTCAACCGTCAGGGGCGCGGGAGCAGGCACACCCTCAGGCAGCTCCATGCAAAGGGGTAGGCAGCACGCCCAAGCCACAGCGAGGCGAATGAAGCACTCGCACATCAGCACTCACCCCCAACGCAGCAGGCCTCTGCGAGTGCCGCCAGCTAAACATGCTCCCGTTGTGTAGGGAGACGCATGGGCGGGCGCTGGTCGGAGCGATCCGTCAGAAGACAGACACTGTGGCGATGGAGTCCACAGCAGACGTCTGGCAGATGGGAGCGAAGTGGGTAGGCACTGCACGCCTCCCGCAGGTCACTACTCAGTAGCAGACGGCAGAGGGAGCAGGGCAGCGCGGGTGGGCACCGGACGCTACCAGCAGGAGCCCTACAGGTAGGCAGGCACGAGCGGGGTGTGAACGGCCTCATCGCCTTTGAGAGGGAGGGGTGAGGGGGGGTGAGCAGACACCAGACCAGAATGAGAGTGTGCAAAAGGCCGCTTTTATTGAAACAGGTGCATATTTACAACAATACAAACCTGGCAACCGCCTCACAAAACTAGTCCTCACTAAATAAGATGTTACCTTACAAACCCCAAACGTCAGGCCCGCCCCTAACACGTCACAAACCCCGCCCCCACCCAGCACAACATAATTACAATTCAAACAATACCAAAACCTGATAATCATTTAAATATCATCCCAACCCACCGCATAACATCACATTCCAAAAATTACCCACCAACAACTTACATTACCCAAAACCTTGTAACCACCCCAGGAAACAACTATTTAAACTTTTCAAGCCATAGCCCAACTTTAGCAAAAACCCAACAACCTTCATGTCCCTGCTGACCAAGAACGCCCAATTTCCGCACGGCACCTGTTCCAAGCGACAATGAACAAAAACTGATTGTTACCCCATATCCACCTGTTCCGACAAAAAAGACCCGAAAAATGGAAGCATAAACTAAATAATGAAATAAATAAATAAATAAAGGACCCTTGGAAAAGAGGAAAAAAGGGGGGGCTAACCGAAAATAGGGAGGGAGGGAGGGAAAATTTTCAATTATCTAATGAGCTCCCGGCCACCAGGTCATTCAACCTAAAATGGTGGCCGGGAGGAGGAGCCAGGGGAATATATAACTGGGCTCCCTCAGTAGGAACCGAGGGAGCCCAAAACAAGCCCAAAAGAAGCCCAAGGCTGGCGCTCCGAGCGCCACCCCCCCCCACTAGCCCCTCCCAATCAGCCCGGGGGTGGGGACCTCCCTACGGTCGGCTGCCCCCCCCCCCCCCAAACCCCCCTTGGGAGGGAGGGGTGAGGGGGGGTGAGCAGACACCAGACCAGAATGAGAGTGTGCAAAAGGCCGCTTTTATTGAAACAGGTGCATATTTACAACAATACAAACCTGGCAACCGCCTCACAAAACTAGTCCTCACTAAATAAGATGTTACCTTACAAACCCCAAACGTCAGGCCCGCCCCTAACACGTCACAAACCCCGCCTCCACCCAGCACAACATAATTACAATTCAAACAATACCAAAACCTGATAATCATTTAAATATCATCCCAACCCACCGCATAACATCACATTCCAAAAATTACCCACCAACAACTTACATTACCCAAAACCTTGTAACCACCCCACGAAACAACTATTTAAACTTTTCAAGCAATAGCCCAACTTTAGCAAAAACGCAAGAACCTTCATGTCCCTGCTGACCAAGAACGCCCAATTTCCGCCACCCAGAAAAGAGGGGGAAAGGAATTACCCTCCTCTCTTTCTGCCCCCCAAAACTGACCAACCAAGGAACCAGAACCTCAACCCAAGAAATTTTGAATCTTCAAGCACCTGGAGAGCACCTCTCGCAATTCCAATAGATATAAATCGATCCCTATATGAGATAAGTGAACACCATCGCTGCGAAAGAATTCCTTAGTGTCATAACGGATGTCCTTATGGGACACCCGCCCAAAACCCAGATCTCTACAAAAACGGGAAACCTCCAGATTCAACTTCCTTCGAGCCTTATCAACCGCCCTAGGCTTGATCGCACCCCTCCAGGTTCTTCTAGGGACCAACTCTGTCCATAAAACATGGCAACCCGCCCATTGTTGACGAATAAGAGAAAGATCCTTCTTCATCGCTCTCAACAAAACCACTCCTTTCACCCCACAAGGGTCATTCTCCCCAAGGTGCAAGAGCAACACGTCAGGACAAATACCTCCCACCAACCAAGAATTCAAGGCCGGGATAAGCTCCCTCCAGATCATACCTCCCTTCCCCTTCCATACAACATTAAAAAGACGAGAATTAAAACCAAGTGTGGAACCAAAATAGCTCCTCATAGCTTGATCTTCCGCGCGCCTAATGAAGGAATGTCCCACTATCCAGATCGTCATGACAGTAGAACGGGGGCCGGCCACTGAACCTGAAAAAGAAAAGCAGCATCAAACTCAAGAAAAATTATCATCCGCAAGCGCCATAACAGGATCAGTACGCACATAGCGCCGAAAACAGTTGGAGGACCAACGCCCTAAAGACATAATGTCTTGCTGCGACCAACCCCTGTTATGAGCTTCTGTTGCTGCCCCAATCCTGAAAGAATGCGTACCATACTGTGTCTCATCCAAGCCCATGAAGCGCAGCGCTTTACGCAAAACCATGCGCAGTTGGTACTCAGTTACCCTGGAGCCATCCATATGTCGAAAAATAGGTCCCTCAAAGGCGGCCCCCGAACAGTCCCGCAAACGCCTGGCCCACCTCAAAGGACACGTCTCAGAAGGGGAAGAAGCTTCCAGCCAAATGCCCCTCCCTTTGCCGTGTTGATCAGTCTTCGCCCGAGCCAACCAGACGTGCAACCCCGTTTCCAAAAATCGAACATTCTCCCACCCCACCCCAAAAGTAACTTTCGACCCCAGTAACTCAGAAACTCTGAAAGCACCAAAAAACATCCAAACCATAAGAGTAGAAAACAGACAAACCTCAAACTCATTCAAACAAACTGAGGGCAAAACCTGCAAAACTCGGGCTAACGTCTGCCAAGACAAAGGTCGGCGAACCATATGTTCCCTACCCCTCTCCCTAGACCAACCTTCCAGCATGCGCTTACCCACCTCCCCTGCTGAAGGAGAATAGCCCCACAGTAATTTGCCCATGAACGCAATACCAGCCAATTTTCCAGCAATCGTCACACGTGTCAGACCCCTGTCTATCAAGTGAAGAATGAACTGTACCACATCTTCAGCTCGTCTCCAGCCCGGAGCGCGCCAGCCGGCCCCAGATTCTAAAAACTCTTTCCAGGCCAATTCATACGCTGCCCTAGTGGAAACTGCGAGCGAACCTACCACCAACTGCAAAACCCTGTCTCGCCTACAGTCCACAGATGTTCTGGCATGCGGGTCGGCGTCCTGTCCGCCTCCGAGGCTAGCCCATGGAATCTCTCCCACTGTGAACGAGACAAAGCATCCGCAATGTCATTGTCCACCCCAGGAATGTGTAAAGCCTTAAAACTGATGTCATACGTCAAGCAGCCCAACACAAAGACTCGCAAGAGCTTCAAGATGTGAGCATCCCTGGCCGACTGCCGATTGATAATGTCCACTACAGCCTTATTATCAATTCGAAACAGCACTTTTTTGTGAGCAAGCTCCTGACCCCACAGAGTCAACGCCACCACCACAGGGAAAAGCTCAAGGAAGGCAATACTCCTGCCTCCGTTCTTCCACGCAGCAGGCCACTGTTCAGCACACCATCTGCCCTGCCAGTAAAGACCGAAACCATCACTGCCTGCAGCATCTGAAAAAATTTGGACGTCCCAAATCCAATTCTCTTCTCTGTACAGAGGAATGCCATTGAAAGAGTGTAAAAAGGCTACCCACATCCGCAGATCCTCCTTAACACCAGCTGACAAGCGGACGTGATGGTGAGGTAAAAACTGACCAGACAGAGCTCTACCCAAACGCCTGCAAAAAGTTCTACCTGCCCTGACCACCCTACAAGCAAAATTTAAGATGGCCCAGCAGCACCTGAACTTCCTTCACTGTCACCTTTGCCTTGTTCAACATCACATGTAAGAGGTCCAACATTTTTGCTTTTTTATCCACTGGTAAGCGTGCCTCCATAACAGTAGAATCAATTTCGATCCCCAAAAAAGACATGGTCGCGCAGGGGCCCATTGTCTTTTCAGGTGCCAAGGGCACACCTAAAAATTCCATCAGAGTTTGGAATGTTCGCAAAGCATTCTGGCATGCTGAGGAATTGGGAGCACCTACAAAAAAGAAATCATCCAGGTAGTGAGTCACAAGCTGGTGTCCTGACGTGTCGGTGAAAAACCATTGGAGAAATGTGCTAAAGGTCTCAAATAACGCACAGGATATGGAACAACCCATTGGAAGAGCCTTATCAACATACCACTTTCCTTGAAATTGAATCCCCAAAAGATCCCAATCCCCAGGATGTACTGGCAATAAACGAAATGCAGATTTGATGTCACACTTTGCCATTGCCGCACCAGTGCTGGCAGATACAACCAGGGCCATGGCCACATCCACTGAAGAATAAGACACGGAAGCAGCCTCACCATCAATGAAATCGTTAACTGATGAGCCCTCCGGCCATGACAAATGTTGAATCAAACGAAATTGCCCAGGCTCTTTTTTAGGTACCACACCAATTGGGGAGACAATAAGATTTTCCAAGGGCCAATCATCAAAAGGACCCGCCATCCTTCCCTCACGCACTTCCTTATCCAATTTGTCTTGCACCACCTCTGGATGTTCATTGGCTGACAAAAGATTCTTTGACCACCGCCGCAACCGCGGCCCTGTGTAACCAAGACGAAAACCTTCCTGAAAACCATCCAACAATAACTTAGCAGCTTCGACATTCCCATAACCCTTCAGAGCCACAGCCAAGTGAAAAGGATTAACTGGCGTATGAGCCTTTGGGCCCAGATCCAGAAGTGTTTTTCCCCCCCTTGTTAGGTTGAGGCTGCTGTGCCGGAGCAGGGGCATTGGCTGACTGCTGTGACCACTGCCTGCCCCTTGTAACCCGAGGCCCCCAACACCTGGACAGTGGGTGCATTCTACCACATTGGGAGCATTCGTGTCTAAATTTGCAATACTCTCTCGGGCAGTATCCTCTGTTAAAATCCCAACAGGTCCCATCGGCAGGTTGAACTGACGCAGCTGCACCCACCCCTCCCCGAGTGGGCTTACCCTGAAAGGGCCGTGAAGGTAATGGATACCCACTAGCTGTGAAAATCGTCTTACCACCCGCTGATGCTCCCATAGTGTGTTGCCACAGGTCATTATCTAACTCCCCCCATTTCGCTTCAGGATCCCAAGCCATCCGAGCCCGGAATTCCTCATCGTACTGTGACCAGGCATAACCACTGCCAGTAATCTGCGCCTTTCTGATCACATCCATATACTTAAACAGGGCCACACAGCGCTCAGGGAATTTCTCACAGTACACGCTAGCATATATAAGAAATGCCGCAGTCCAATTTTCGATGGTCAAAGGAACCTTAGGGCGCTTGGCCAACTCGTACTCTTCCTCCTTAGACCCCTCCTTAGACCTAACTTCCCTATGCAAGAGCTTCAATAATTCCACGTACTCCCCTTTCCAAATCCTTTCCTTAGTGGACAGCATTAAATGAGCGCCCAACGGTTTCGTGACGCCCATGTAAGGCAATTTCTTTATTTTAAGCTCCTTGCTGTGTGGGAGATCCTTACCTACCTCCATGGGCTCTGTAACAGTCCCAGAATCCACCTTAGAACCCACACCCCCATCACCCGTGCCCACTCCCTGATCCTTAACATAACGACCTTTGTGGAGCTTAAGATCCACACCCTCTGCAGGAGGATCCCCCCCCGTTCCAACAGAAACCATCAACGGCTTGTCCCGTGGACCAGCAAGCTCACCTGGATTCAATAAAGGCAGTTGGGCCGGCCTCGCTCTCCATGCCATCTGTTCAACATCGTCGCCTGACCGAGGAACCATCACCGCGGGGCCGCTCTCCCGGGTTGGTCTGGAGACTGTAGTTCTCGGACGCACCACCACCGGTGCCTGCAAAACATCATCAGAAGCGTGGAAAAGCCCCCCCCTTGCACCCTCAGCACGTATCTCGCCCTCCTCAGGGCTCTCCTCATCGTAATCTAAAACCAACGATTCCTCCAACCTAGGAGGGGCCAACACCTTTGGCGGACTTCTGAACCCAACCTGGGCCTTACCAGCCCGTACAGACACCTGAGGCGGGGGAGCCGACTGGACCCGTCTGTACTCCCCCGAACGTTGACCAGTTTTATACACTTTAACCAACGATGAATCCCTTTGTTGATGAGAAGAAACATGTGGGGCCAGCGAGGACGCGCCGGTCCTGCTTCTGCCAACCCCGCCGATATCCAAAGAACCTGACAATGGGGCCAGCGAGGACGCGCCTGGTCCGCTTCTGCCAACCCCGCTGATACCTGTAGCAAGAGAAGTTGGGGCCAGCGAGGACACGCCCGACCTGCTTCTGCTGACCGCGCCGAGATCCTGAAAGGAAGACGTTGGGGCCAACGAGGTCGCGCCTGACCTGCTTACGTTGACCGCGCCGGGGTCCCTCGCCGGTACGGGGTATGCCGCGCCAGGCTCCACCCTCCCTTCTCCTCGGTGCAACTGGGCCGCACTCCACCCTACCAAGTCTGCCTCTCCACGACGCTCTCTGACCTGCAAAGAAAAAGGCTGAACTGATGTGCCGGGACCCTTACTACCAGAACGGCCAAAACTATCCACACCACTAGCCATACAAAAACTAGAATCCTGAAACTGCACTTGACCAGCCTCCCGAGAAACAGACCCCTTAGATCGAACCGACAACCCCCGCCGAGGAGGGGAAGGCTTCACGTCCTCACCACCACTACTCCAGTTCAACAACTCCTGAACAATCTTAGACGCAGGTCCCGAAGCCATTCCACCCTGCCCTCCCTGCTGAATATCCGAGCGGGGCTGCTCCAACCTCCCAAGCGATCTGCCCCCAACAGGCAAACCCGGAAAACTCAAAGTGCCCCCAAAACCACTCAGCATATCAGTGCCCTGGACGGGAGCAGGCCTGCCCGCATCACGAATCCCCTCTGACCAGGAAGGAAAAACATCCAAACCCTCCCAAGATCTAACACCCACCTGCCTATCACCACTCTCCTGCAAAAGAACATTAACAGTACCACCCCCAGAAGGCCCAACAAGCCCCTCGCCAGCCTCCTGTGCATCACCCAACACAACACGACCAGACTGTTCACCTAACAAACCTGCCCCTGCCCTCCTTTCCATTTGCGCCCACTCCCCCTCCCCCACAGAACCACTGAGCACAGAAAATACCTCCCCCCGGGTTGAAGCAGGGGGGGAAAACAACAGGGGGCTATAAGGCACAAAAGCCGTCTGTACTGTACTACCATCCACATCACCGACATGCACAACCTCCCCAGAGAAACGGACCGGCGTCGAGAAGCGATCACCACCAGCCCCTGCGCATACAAGCGGGGTCACAGCCTGTCCATCCCCTCGAGCCCCCAAATCCGCAAGGTCTATAAACTGTCCACCAGGCCCAGCAGCCGGCAACACAACCTCACCGCCAGCGCGAGGCCCGGGTATAACAGCCTGCGCATGCGCGTCAACCGCCAACTCCCCCCTCAGTATGTCCGCGTCATGCGACACGGAGGCAGAAGCCGAGCGCTTCCTGCCTCCGCGCTTACCGGCCCGCTTGCCTCTGGCAGCGGGGACCGAAAGCGACCTCACCGGCAGCCCCACAGACACCAGGGGAGCCGGCACCACACCCTCCTCCAATGCCGCCTCGCGCAGCGCAACCGTCTCCACCCCCGCATGCGTCACGGTACCAGGGGCCGCTCTCCTAGAGCGCGGGCGGCCCCTCTCACTCACCGCCTCCCTCCGTGACTTCTTCGGTGATCCACACGCCGCGACCACCGCCGCCACACGCGCCGAGGCCTGCCGCCGAGGACGCGCCGCGCCAGGCACGTCACCTAAAACCAGGTCCAGGCGTCCAGCCTCACTGAGAAGGCGGATCGCCTCAAGAACTCGGTAATCCTCCCCAGACATGTCGAAGAATAACACCACAAAAATTGTACAATTATCTAATAAAATTTTCAATTATCTAATGAGCTCCCGGCCACCAGGTCATTCAACCTAAAATGGTGGCCGGGAGGAGGAGCCAGGGGAATATATAACTGGGCTCCCTCAGTAGGAACTGAGGGAGCCCAAAACAAGCCCAAAAGAAGCCCAAGGCTGGCGCTCCGAGCGCCACCCCCCCCCCACTAGCCCCTCCCAATCAGCCCGGGGGTGGGGACCTCCCTACGGTCGGCTGCCCCCCCCCAAGCCCCCCATGTAGCGCGGCGGGGCCTGGGTGAATTAGGCCGCAGCTGCACTGGCAATAATACACACAAGACTGGTACTTTGGTTCTCGTGGCTGGAAGACCCCGAGCGATCTCCGGCCATTTATTTATACCCTCGGGACGAGTCCGCCCTGAGGGGTGTAGGGATGTGTGTAACTCACAACATTGTACTTGAGAGCCCGGATGGCTCTTTTTACTGTTGGCATCTGGCTCTGCCATTCTATTATCACTACTCATCATGGTCCATGTTTGGACCTCGCTTAGTGGAAAGGGTTCAAGGCAAAGTGGTCTGGAGGCAGAGGAGCCAGCAAAGTACTTGTCTCCCTCCTGCTTTACTCGGCCACATGCACAGCAATTATAGGGGCAGAATAAACAAGGGGGAAGAAGCAATCTTGTGCCATGTATACACATAATCATGTCTGCCTTTCTTTCAAGAAGAGATATGCAAAGGGAGGGTGATTACATTAACAAGGATATATATGGTATCCACTTCCCTAATCACCACCCCCCTTCAACACCACCACCCTCCACTCAAGAGTGGACATGAAGCCAGGTGCCCAGTTTATCAATCCACTCTAACGAATAATAGCTATATAATTAATCTGAAAGGAATTTTCTGAGACAATTTCCATTTACTGCTTTGCATTGAGACACAAGCTTTTTCCTGCAGGACTAAGCCCTGCCATGTAAGAGTCTGAGCACCATCTAGTGGCCGTTGAAGGGAAGCTCACTATCAATATTTCTCATATGCACAACTGTAATTTAATGTATCAATCAATAGTCCGCTAATACTAGACGGCAATATCAGACTAAAACTAAAAAGAGAGCAATCCTACACTCTGTACTACCACCGTATCCTGTCTCTCCAATAACCGTCCATGAAAGTTTCTACAACAAAACCCCGCAAGTGATGTCATTTTCAGGAGAACTATTAACAAATCCACTAGACAATCGCTGTATTCAGGGGCCATGTCTGCAAAAGACTGGGCAGCCTGTAGAACTTTATTGATGCCTTTGGTGACTTTAGATTTACATTTGTCAGATATTAATGGGATAAAGATTTCTATTAACACAGTAGAAGCAGCTACTACTCATGCCTCCACTGACTACTGAAGCTACCACTGACGCTTGAGTAGCTAGAGAAAGAGTAGACATGGGGTAAGCCTGGAGTTTAAAGGGAAGAGAAAGGAAACCCCAAACCACCACCACCTGGAGTTTAGCATCTGCTAGTGAGTAAACTAGGGTAAGAAAGAAGACATAGGTCTCGATTCACAAAAGTAATATTAGACAGTGTAAACTTAGACTTCAGGTCTAAAGTTAGACTGCAGATCTTCAGTTATACTTCAGGTTTAAAGTTAGACTTCAGGTCTAAAACTAGACCTTAAATCTAAACTTAGAATTCAGGTCTAAAGTTAGACTTCAAGTTTAAAGTTAGGCTTCAGGTCTAAAAATAGACTTTAGGTCTAAAGTTAGACTTCAGGAGCAAACTTAGACTTAGGGGCAGATTTACAAGCCCATTCACACACTTTTGTGACGCAGCGGCGGAGTAAAAGTCGTGGCCCATTCACAACGTTACGCATCTAGGGAGATGCGTCATGTTGTAAAGCCCTGCATCACATTATACCTGCGCCAGGTATAATGTATGTATGGTAAGCATTTCCACGCAAAAAGCCATGTAGAACTGGCACAGTAAAATTTACAAGATTTCACTGCGTCACTCTACGTCTTCACTGCGTCAAAATCCCTACACCTGCTCAGACCAGGCGTAAGGATTGACGTAGGGCATTTTACATGGGACCTACCTATGTTTTCTGGCACATTGATGGTGTTGTGTCACTTTTGTGACAAACTCCAACAATGCGTCACTTTTCCTCCAACAGATGCATCAGAATTTCTGACACATCTGTATTTCCTTGCGCCATGGTGCACTGTATTGTAAATACAGCTCATCCATGGTGGCGCAAGGACATTTGGAGGTGATGCAAGGCAACTGACGCATCTATGCAGATACGTCGGCTCCTTGTAAATCTGCCCCTTAGACATTAGGTGTAAATGTAGACTTTAGATCTAAACTTAGCCTTCAGGTTTAGGTTTACCTTAGTGAATTGGGTGCTAAGAAATTGGAGTTGCCCATGGAAGATGAAGGAAAAGTAAGAGGTCTACAAACTTGGCGTTGTCCTCCCAGGAACCAATAAACTTATGAGTGAAAAAGAGACAGGGGTCTCTGACCTTACTACTGCTCAGGTCTTGAGGAAGGAAATGTTTTATGCTACAGAGAAGTAATACAGAAAGACATCCGGCCCCCCTGCAGTTGTCCTGCAGGGATGCCGGATGGACACATGAGGCTCTTGAATGGACACATGAGGCTAACCACATACTGTCACATAAGCTCTCTCACAGCCACTTAAAACCTGGTGTGCCACTTGTAGACCCCTGTTCCGACAAGGCCAAAACCAAATTGCATCACCCCCATTGATACACCACAGACATTAACTATGGCAATGCCACATCACCTAACCTTAGATGCAAAGCTTTCATGCACTGGACAGAAACTCTTCAAAATAAATTATCCACCAAATCTAATAAAAAAATACAGCAATACATTTTGAATACAGGTTACTAATGGAAACAACTGGAAACCATAATTTCTGACACATACTTCCGCTCGAAGAAAGGAACCCTGAAAAATGACCTAATCTTTTTTATGCAGTGGATAACATCCTGAAAAGCCATGTTGACCCCTGTTCTAGATGCCACTTCCCCCGAAAAGATTCCACATGGACTAAAATAATCCATATTCCCATCCTGACTTTTTAAGGCAGAGGCAGTAATATTAATTGCATTATTCGTGTGCAAGTATCTAACCAGAACTTGGAATTTTTTGACAGGTTCCTCCTTGACCTTAAAGGGCACATAACTCCTGATGAACCTGCAAACTCACAACTTGCTACCCGATAGAGCACAACTCCACAAACATCAGAGTAACATTCCTAATATTCACAACTCTCTATTTGTCTCTTAGCAAATCCTCTCTTCTTCCAATCTTGCAATCAGTGCTGCTCTCCTGGTCAATATGTGCCAGAACTGGATCTCCACAAATGACAACAGTTCCACTGTAACCCCCAGGAACTCCTCCAGACAGAAATAACACATCAGGAAGGTAGTTCACAATTAATCACAGGCAACCATCTCCATAACATAACAAACCAAAATGACTGTGGACACCAGCATCTTCTTTACGCCCAGGGGAAAACACCACACCTTCACTTACCTACTCTGCTTCTTATTTAAGGACCAGCAGTGACCAACCCAATTGGCTACACTAGACCCCAAAGCCATATTCTATCAGCCCATCAAGGCTTCTCTTCATGCTAAGAGGACAGAAGATACCTCAACACAATTATGTAAAAAAAACTGCCCTAAACTCAATCAATAAGACCCCTCCTCTGAACACTTCCAGCTCTTGCACTAAAAGGTCAAATTTACACACACAGCACTGAGCCAGAAGAAAAACAGTCATGACAACTAGATGGTCCACTACATAGGACGCTCACTAACTGCAACTTCAACCTAATCTCTCACTGTCACCCCTCGATTAGCAATTTAGAGCTCAAGATAGACATAATGACTCCGAAAATCCAACACATCACGGAGAACCTAGACATTCTAGTACAAAATACTTGCAAAAGGATGTCTCCCACCATCCTGAGGAGCTCCTTTACAGATCCTGGATCTCTGCAGGTATAAATCAAACATGTTGGTGAATGATGAATCTTGCTCTATATGGAAAGATGCTATTTTTAAAAAAGAAATGTAGCAATGTGTTTTTGAATCTGCACAGCAAACTGTGCAGAACGTTTCAAAAATATGGCCGATTCAGAAAGGAGACAGTGTATCTTGTGTGCCAGTCCAAGAACACTGTACTATTTATAGTTACTGTGAAGGACAGGGAAAGAAAAATATGCTTTTAAAGTTGTGGACTGTAACATATCTTAACACTGAACAAATACAGATGCTTTTGTACTTTTGCACATTGAAAGAATCTGGGCATAAGACAATTAGACAAAATGTGATTTGCCAATGGGACAAAGCAGACGTGATTAAGTGGTATACAGACAGAGACTGCAGTTTTGCGTGAACAGTTTGTGCAGGTCCCAATGGAAAGTCCAGGGGTGGTGTTTGAGACACAGGATTCCCCAGTGAAGTGGCAGATTGTACTGCAAAGCACAGTTACTGTGCATGACAGAACCTTTAATTCCCTTACAGATGAAAAGGCTAAAATCTTGGAGACAGAGGTGGTGACACACGATTCAGATTTGGTGTACCTGACTAAATACGACCACCTAGGAGATCAAGACCATACAAACAGGTGGGTAGAGAATGAAGGGATCTATATCTCCCTAGATTTACTCAGAACTATGATTTTTATGTCAGAATGCACAAGCCAGACCAGCCCCATAGAAGGTGAGGGATGAGTCAAAGAAAGGAAAATTACCAGAGCAGACAGAGCAGATGGATTGCCTTGGGCTTCTGCCAATTGATAAAGGGAGCACGTATTCAGCAGTGAGTGGAAACATAGCCAGGAAGGAGCCTGCCCCAGCCATTCTTACTGTGCAGGGATAAAGAGAGTTTCATCCTAATACCAAGAATTAAGAGGCTATTATATGGGTACATTTCTCAGATAATTCCCCAGAGCCAGCAGAGAACCGTGCAGACAGGAATGATAGTATTGGTGCTTCAATCTCAAAACCAGGAGAGGAAAACGTGCGCTTTTTGAAAAATAATTTTTGCAAGAAGAGTGATGCTTGTTTCTTTTCGAGGTCATCATACTGCGAAGTGTAAGCTTTGTCAGGATAGAGGCTGGAGCATGTGCGATTTGGAGAAGGGAATGTGAGAGCTCCTTCGTGCTGTGAAAATGCTTGATTAGAACTTGGCCAGTCCTGGTAAGATTCCTCTGGCCCAGGGGGGGGGGTCTCTCTCGAAACTTCTAGTTTGAGGGTTGTGAACTTGGAAACCGGGAGTTTGGAATCCGAGCGAGGAGGGACACGTCTATCTCAGAGATTTGTCCCTGGTTGCTGATGCTCTCAATCACGGCTGATGTATTGAGTTTTGATTATTGCCATTGTGATGTGAGCCAGTGGCTGTATCATATGATGTGTGAGTGAGTGTGTTATCTTTGTGATGTGTGAGTGAGTCAAGGTGCAATGCAAAACAGGAGGAACTGAAAGCCTGTGGTTGATTGTGACTGCCATGTGGAATCTACAGCCTGGAAATTATTACATTTTTCTCATTCTCATTACAAGAGTGATGGTTCATGGAGCCAACAACATCTACTGAAAACACATACCCTGAGAAGATGCCCTTAAGTCATGTGTTATGTTTTTACCAGTTCTGTGGATGTGCAATCCATAATAGGGGTGATGAGTGGGTTCTCTTCCTTGCATCCTGGCCTTACCTGGTAGCAGTGCTTAATTTGTAAATAAGCAAGTGCCAGGGCCCAAGGTGCTGTTCAGGAGGCCACTGCAGGTTGCACTACTGACTGGAACTGTTATCACTGGTAAGTCAGTAGAAACTATCCCAACCAAACTTCACAATGGTATAAATGTGTCAGTTTGGACAACTCCAGGCCACCCAAAGCAGTAAAGAATGGTCTGGACACTTTAGAATTATCCGTAAATGTGCTTTTAGTTGTTTAACTGATGTGCTCCACATAGAAATAGACAGACAGTGCCACCATGTGCTGGACCATCATAAGTAACAATGAAGTGCTGTTGCTGAGCACCAGAAAGCACCGGCACAAATTAAGCACTGACTGTCAGAGAGGATGCATACCAAACCTGGTGCCTGCAACAGTTGATCGCTTCGCTCCAAGTGCGACAAGCAACCACCATATGCATGCACCTTCCAGTGCTTACCATGCCAGCCAGGAGATTCCTATGGCCACATTACCTTAGAGGAGATCATTTACACTTCACCTCATTCTGAGGATGAGTGGGGTATCTCAGCACAGGACGAGCACACATGAATGATGTGCAAGAAAAAGGTCATGCTGTGAGAGTAAGTGGATTTGCAGATGCCATGTAAACATCACCAGGAGCACATGATAGAGATGTGAAGAGTAGAGTATGAAGTCCTTGACTCACTGCAGTGAGCACTGAAATTATAATGAAATACTGGAAAGAGGAACAAGCAAAAGCTCTTCAAAATACAAAAGGCTACAGAAATTTCTATGCCACAAAGCTCACAAAATTAACCACAAATGCAGAACTACAGTATGTTTATATGTTTACTTACCTGTAAAACTCCATAATCCATACATTAAAACCCCTCACCCTGCCCCTCCCCCTCTCCACGTCACCGCCCTGCAGGTACTCCCACTGCCGGCCGAAGCTGGCTTGCTGGTTATAGAAATCTTGGTTTACACCTTCATTTTTCTGAGCAGGGAGTTTGCTCAGTTTCTTTACTGTAGAGAAGAGTTCCTTGGAGGAGTTGAGAGAAGCCCTTATTGTGTAGAAAAATACTGTTTTTTATTAGTTAACATTTTTATTTTGTAGTCTGCCTGGGCTTTTTGTATGCAAGCTTGTTGTCTATTTCAAAATGCGACTGCCATTTGCTCTCCAGCCATCGACAGATTTGTTTCTGTTGTCTCAGGCTTTCATAAAAGCATGATTCAGAGGGGGCAGACCTTTTAATTGTTGCATGCTTAAAAGGTGCTATGGAGTCAAGACTATCAGTGACACAGTTGTGGTGGGTTTGTGTGGTCTCATCCAAGTCCACAGACAGACCTGGTCTTGAAGTGTCTAAGTGTTAGGTAAGGCTTTCGGGAGTATTTTTGTGCCATGGGCGTTTAACTAATTTAGTTAGGTGAGGGGGCCCCCGCTCAGCTGCTCCTTCTGGACAAATACTTAACATCACAGCTGAATGATCAGACCAGCAAAGAGGGATGACAGAGGAGAATTTGAGAAATGGGTTGTCTAAGAAGATCCCACCTAAGGCATAGCCAGCCTTGTGGGTGGGGCTGTCCACTAGTTGGATCAGGCCCACACTACCCATAAGATCGGTGAGGGCAACTGTGTCTTTGGATGTAGCATTTTCCAGATGAAGGCTAAAGTCACCTAAAATGGTGAAGTCTGGAAAGAGAACTTTGATATCTAACAAGTGTCTACTGTTGTGAAGAAAGGTTGCACTAGGCCCAGGAGTTCTATAAAGCAGTACTCCATTAAATGAGTATTGGCTGGTCAATGGGATTTTAAAGACCAATGCTTCAAAGTTAGAGGCAGTTTGGAGGGGCTTAAACAAGGTTTGTAGGTGTTCCTGTGAAATAATAGCTAATCCTCTGCCCTTTTTTAGGGGGCAGTCTAGTCTACAGATGGTAAAGCCCAGAGGCGTGGCCATAATAACATCTGGGTCCAACCTGGCTTCTGCCCAGGGTTCAGTAACGAACCCAAGGTCCAGACCCTGAGAATCAATGAATTCTGCAAAGGCCATTGCGTTTTTAATTAGTGACCTTGAATTGATTAGTGCTGCTTTAAAGCACCTGGCACCTATATTTGAGTGTGTTGACTCTGAAATAGTGGGCTTTGGATCAGACTGGGCATTGGGGGTCATGCAGAGGGGTATTGCCTTGATTTTATGACTAGTCAGTGTAAGATGACAGAGAGGACAGGGCCTCAAGGTCAGGGTATCCAGAGGATTTAGTGTTGGCTCAGGACAATAGGAGCCTGTATCTCTTATCAACAACAGTTTAACCATAGAATATTTCTGGTTGTCCAAGGTAAAATTGGCAGAGTGGCTGGGACCAAGTCAGGTCCGAGCGTGGACGGGCGCAAACGGGCGCAGGTGGGCATCCGCTGCCCGTCAGCTGTGGCATTTGTAATATACAGTGAACAAAGAGATTGTACAGAGTTCCCCAGTGGGAGCCAATGGATTAGCTCAGGCTAGCTTTTCTCTCACTAATTATGAAGAGGTAAGTGCATGGTGTAGACCCTTTTCGGAATATAAGGATACCTCACACAGGTTACCGGCAGGACGACTACTGTCATCCCAACCGATGGCCGTCCAGCGTCATCATTGGTATCCTGCTCCTACGGCAGGCTGGCGGTGCAATGCCCGTCGGGCAGCATGGGGGGCTGCACTTTGGCGGAGTTCTTTTATTCCGAGCCAACGGGTGTATGCGTGTGAGGGGCCTAAAAAAATGCAATAGTGAGCGTGAGTGTGTGTGTATTAAAAAAAGTCAGTAGAGTCCATTAAGAATTATTTTAATAGTCAGGCTCACTGCTTTATTAAAAGAAAGTAAAGGGGTATTAAGGAGTGATGGGCAATGGGACCAATCCTTATTCAACCCTTAATGTGAATTCGGTCGACATGTTTCTTGCCATAAGGGCAATTCGTCAGGACCTTAGTGCTCATATGATTGCTTGGAATCCTCTCAGGTGAGAGGACTTCGGTATACGACCTGCACAGTGTCGCACAGTAAATGTATCCTTTGATGGACCTCCTGGAAACCGTTAATCACGTTTGTAGGTCTCACGAGCTGTCCAGGTGGGGCCAGCAACGAGTGAGGAGTTCCTCAAAAGTCGCTGATGGCAGGCATCTAGGCACCTACCCCTCCCACGTAGACGCCGAAGACAGGACAGCCAGTGCCAGTAATATACACCACGAGGACCTGAACCACTAGACCATTGCCCTGTGGTGCAATTGGAAGTGGTCAGGCTTCACTTCCCCTCCCTTCCTCTTCACCCGCTCTCTCCACAAACTCAACATAAAGCTGAAGGTCGACTTCCATGATTAAATCTCGGTTCACTGATCTTGCTACATTTTAGCCTTCCTGATGGTACGAAGTTCTTGCCACCTTGCATGACGCTGATCGAGATCAGCTGTGTAGCTGCTTCGGCAGTTAGCCAAGGTGAAGTGCACTGGCCTGAAGTTGCTTGTTTCCATGTCTTCATAACTCCATGGCTGCTAGAGCAATTCCCGCTGGGTGCTGAAATATTCAGAAACCCATGCTCCATGACGAGCTCAGCTCAGCATGAGTGTATGAGAGGTGTACATCATGACGAGCTGAGCTCGTCATGAGCGTCGAAGGTGTTATATACTGTATATTGCATAACTTAAACAAGTGTATCCAAGTTGGCAATGCCTCTGAATGTGAGTTGTAGTGTAGTTTCTTGTCTTGCCAAGGAATTGCGTGGCAGCAGCAGAAGTAGTTTATTAGCAAGCAAAAAGTTGCTTTTTTCTCCTCTGGCTGAGCCTTGAGATTGTTGTATTAGTAATTGCAAAATGGATACTTAATGGCTACTCTCAGTGGTGTACTTAGCTAGCACAAACCTCGTGAATTTCTTTGTTGGCTTGCATAAATGCTGCAGATAGCCACCTTGACTCACACAAAGCAAGATTTCCACACACAAAACAGCTACAGCACAAAGGCATAAGTACACCCTTAGCTTACACACATAGAACACACCCTGATCTGGTCAAAAACAATGCAAGCGTCCCTTGTATGCACAGAACCTTAACAGCATCTGCAGCACAAGCCTAAGCCTGTATGTAAAACACACACACACGCTGTGCAGTATTTAACAGTAGAGGAAGTGCCCCTCGCATGCAGCACAGGTACACAATTGTCACTAGCAGAGCAAGCTAAGAAATGCTCACATACAAAAACAGGTATTACATTGGTAGAAGCATCTAAGCTTATTGTAGGCACAGAATACCCAGAGGTAAATATAGAGTTGGGTGTTTGAATGAAGGCCTGGACCAGATGTTAACCTCTGATTTATCTTGAGGTCCTCTTGAACCTTCCAGCCAAAAATGAGCTGAGCTTTCTTGTGACTTATGCCTGCAACCCATGTTCTAACCTCATGCACCCAGAATGAAAGACAAAACATTAAAGTTTGTGTCAAACCGGAGCAAGAAAGAGATACCAGTCTAATGGTTGAAACACATTGTGAGACCAAAACGTCGGGATCCATTCCAGCTTGGCCTCTTGACCAAATTGTGTGATCATAGGCAATTCATCTCTCTTGTGTTTGACTATAAAATTGCTCCATGTAAATTAGGAATGTAGTCCACATATAGAGTGCAATAACAACTGACTTGCTTCTTAGTTCACTAATGAAATTGTTGCTGGAGTGGGGGTGGGGCAATGAATGTTTCTAAGTTCATGTTTAAAAACGATCACCTTTTAATAAACGCCTCTCAATGCAGTGATATAATCTGATGTACCAAGGTGAAACGCTTGTCAAAAAAGTATCCATTTTTAATTTTAAAGCCACTTCATCATAATTTTGCATAATCTTTTTTGCACGATTTCTATGCCAAATGTTCCCATCGCTCAGCACATGCCTTGGCTCTTTGGTCCTAGACTTGCAATGGCGACCCCAAGAAGTTCTTTAAAATTACCTATACATTCTATTTTGCAATCAATGAAACAAGCAATGCTAAAATCATTTATTTTCCCAGTTCCAGCAGCCTGTCCTAAGTAAGTTACAGTTGTTTATTAACTGACTGTCTTTGCCTTCCACCCAAAGGCTAAAGGTAGTGATTACTGAGACAGACTTGTCTTTGGGATCCAGCCAGAAGCATGGGCATAATGTCTTGTTTGACCTCTGATGGTGTAAGGCAGCCAGGGTCGAATGGTGCACTCTGCATTTACAAAAGGTAGAATTTGTATTGTTCAGTCTTTCAGTGTGCACCATGAAGCCTTTGCAGTGCCCCTGCAGGTTCTTCAGTAGATTCTGCTGCTCAAAGCCTGACTCCTGCAGCTGTGGACATTAGGTGGGGCTAACAGCAAGCACCCTGTGCAGTAAGAGCTCATATGGCCCCTACCAAGCAGCGGTGCTGGAACCAATTTCAGAATGAGGGTGCTGCCATCGGTGTTACATCATTGAACTCATAGGTATTGTAAAAATAAAAGTATACACAGACTAAGTGTTACAAATGAGCCACATCCCTTTATCAGGAGAATGGCAGGGTTCTAGCATGCTCATGTGTTGCATTTAGCAGCATACTGTCACAAATGTATTACTAAAGCATGGTGTGTTAACTACTATATTTCACAGGCAGCACATTTTCCCCTGAAATAACCAATACATTTGCATAGATGTACAGTTTTACTGATAAAACTATATAGTGCACATACAATAATTTGTGCAAATTGACTTTCAGCAAAAGTTCGTCATTTGTGCATCGCCAAGTAAAGTGTCTTGATTTTTTTTTCAAGCCTATTAGAATCTTTGTTTTCATCAGACTTTAGAAATAAGGAAAAAGTGCTTCATTTGTGCTTTTCTGCTTATTGATTTAGAATTATTTGTATAGTTCATTTGTAGGTAAATTATGTTGTGTGTCGAAGAAAGCGACATCCTGCAGCCATTGCGTTCACACAAGCATGATTACCAAATAGTTCAGTTTACAAAATCCTTAAAATGTGCAGTAAGCGAAAGAAAAGGAAACACCAGTCTCCATGTTAAAAGAATAAGCAGGAATTTGTCACCCGACTAGACTGACATTTGACCTCTGTCTTTGAACAGGCAGCAAATGTGACACAAATAAAATCAAAATTAAAACCATCTGTAATGCTCCTTCACCTGAACTTCGACTAGATCATTTAAGTGTCCTCTCAGGGTTGAAAGAGCTGTTGTAGTTGGACCTCCTCCAAGCTCTAGGACCTGGTGCATTGCACCCCCTACACCACAGCTGGCTATGCCCCTTTTCAAAATGTCATTGCTCTCTCTGCCCAACACAAACCTGTAATACTGCTCTCACAAGCAACCTCACTCTATTAATGTACTTATTGAGGGTCACGGTACATTTCAGCATGTCATAATCTGCTGTGATGGAGTCGATAACAGAGCACAACATGCTGTAGTCAATAGTGGTGTTAAAGATACAAAAATATATGTGCATACTAAATATCAAAGTTGGAATATCGATGTGTAACAAATTGATGTCCTTATGTCCAGTATATGTAACAGTTTAGGTTTATTTAAGATAAGATACTGGTAAAGTAGATGAAATAAAATAAAGTAGTTCCAATGATAGAAAACCCCACCAGGAGGAGATGGACTCCAGCTCAGCCTCCAGATGTAACTGTCCCTGCTTTCAAGCATATACAATTGGAACACAGATGACATCATAGAAGCCTGAAGAGCTAGTAAAGAGAAACACTAAAGAAGGACAGAGAAGAAATAAAAGCAGGATGCAACACATCTCGCCCCTTGACCAAATAAAAGAAGATAAGGAAACAAAAGAGAGAAGAAAAATTGATAATAGAACTCACAGCATAAACACAGTAAAACTTATGGTAAAGCAAAAGAAAGAGATAGAACATCAAAAGGTGAAAGTACAAAAGAAAATACAGTAAACCTTATGGTACAAAATCCATATCACAGAGCAAACACAGCTCTTAAAACACCCAACAATTTGAACACCTCCAAACCTTAGAGCACTTACAAGTGGTTCAATAAATAGAAAAAAGATAGCGAACACAAGAAGTTCTACAAATGAGCAACCTGCAGCTCTTTAAACATCAAAGATAGCAAACACTTGCTGTTCTACAAATGAGCAACCTGCGGCTCTTCACATTGAAAAATACATGAATCCCTCCAATATAATAGAGCGCTAAAGTGGTACACATCCTAGTATAGAGCAACTTTCACTTTCACAAAATCCGAATACCTGAACACCTCTAACAAAGTTAGAGCACATTGTGGTTCAGCAAAAGATTAGAACTCCTCAAAATATTGAAATCTCATGAACATAGCTCATCCTAAGATGCAAGCCGTAAATACATAAAAATACAAAAATGCTGGAATACAATGAAGAATGGAGCACATCAATAAATGAGCACAAAATGTGGCCCCGTAAAAATACACATGTACACACCCCATGAACATGTAATTAGATGTAACTGCAATCAAACATGCAATCTACAACGAATTTAAATAAAACAACTGAGCACCTCAACCTACGTTGAGCATAAAAAATGGCTCCCACATCCAAGATACTATCTAACTGTAGTATTATAAGCTCCAAAACATGCATGCAAGATTAAAACGATTAAACACCTCAACCATAAAAGATACTATCTCACTGTAGTATTACTAAACACCTCAACCATTAAAGATACTAACTAACTGTAGCATTAACAGTTCCAGTACACACATGCAACGAACACACATGCAACAACATATGAGAATCAATACATGGCAATAAAATAATGTGCAGTCCTTCCCAAAAAATACATATATGAAAATCCACCACCTCCCTCTGCTACAGCAATGTCTTACTGCCAAAAGAAAATGCAATCAATAACACTTGAAAAATGTACATCAGCTGTGTACATCAGCGAAGAGAAAGATGACATCCAAAATCAGCAAAGCGCATTAAACAATTTTCATAAAGAAACCTGTATTTCCTTCCAAACAGGGGCTCAACGCAGAAGAAGCAGATTCAAATGTCTAATAGCACTTTGTATTCACTTCCAATATGTTCACACTGCATACAGATGACACGATGACATGTAATCGTATATCCATAGAAGCGATGAACAAGCAGTACTTTCTTCGTGAATGTAGAAAAACAGTACCTTTCTCTCCAAATCCTATTTAAATTACAGATGCGATAAGGATAGTATTAAAAAAGCGCGGCTGCTTCACAACGCGATGTGCAAAACAAATATGGCCGCCAATGACGTCATACGTTACGCTACGTAACGCTAGTTGTCATCACTCATGCACTGTCATCACGTTCCAGACCGTGGAATTCTGGGTAGCAACGCTAGGCAGTGACGGCGGAAACCATGGAAACTGCTCGCTCCAGTCCGTCGCGTGTGTGAAGACGTTAAGCCAAGTCAAAGGTAAACACTTTACCTAAATACATGAAAAAAACGTTGATAATCCTCAGTAAAAGTCAGAAAACACGTTCTTCCAGTAAATGCACAGTATCCTCACAGCGCGCTCACAATCCAAGGAAATATGCACAAAACGTTCATTATTATGTCCTTAAATCGAAAAGATGTACATGAGCAGGTTCTTATCTTGTAGGATTAAGAAATCTAAAAAAACTTTTCATCTTCTTTAACAGGGTGGACCACAACCCTTTGTACCTAGTACTCTTGCTCACAATCGCCAGCATTCTTGTATCTCTCCCGCAGGGACAAAAACGCTGCTCATCCACTGAGTTGTCGAATAGCAAACAAACACCGTGCATCACTTCTGTACAGCTGATAGTAGACGCGTGTTTTCTTGTCCAAACCCAAATCATGTGTGTTACTGGTCACACACTTAGAAGCTTGATATGAGAACAGTTCTTGAAAGAGAGTATCTAAAAGAAGAAAGTGAAAATCTCTCTTTAAAACACAGAAGCCATAACTTAGTAGTTCACTCCAAGTTCTCTTCAGATTCAGGTCAAATCATGCAGTTATAATTCCTTCAGATTCAGGCCAATTCACGCAGTCAGAACTCCAACACCCTGGGGAAACAGGCTGTCCAGATCACTAAGGACACTGGTGGGGTTAACCAGGGTGCTCTCATAAAATACCTTTTCCAGTTGCAGTAGTTACCAATTCTTAGTTGCAGTCTTCTTTCCACGCACAGGTTCTGTACCTCGTCACCAAAATTGTAACAAATTGATGTCCTTAAGTCCAGTATATGTAACAGTTTGGGTTTATTTAAGATAAGATACTGGTAAAGTAGATGAAATAAAATAAAGTAGTTCCAATGATAGAAAACCCCACCAGGACCAGATGGACTCCAGCTCAGCCTCCAGATGTAACTGTCCCTGCTTTCAAGCATATACAATTGGAACACAGATGACATCATAGAAGCCTGAAGAGCTAGTAAAGAGAAACACTAAAGAGGGACAGAGAAGAAATGAAAGCAGGATGCAACACAATGGTTTTAAAAATCAGTTACAAAACATTGCAAAAACATTTCAACAAATAAGTAAGTCTAGATTTTCTATAACTAACCTCACATATATGTACATACACGGCACATATATTTTCAAGGTTACATACTTGCAAAATTAGGAATAGCAGATCTATACTTTAGTATATGTACTTACCTTCCAGCATTCTCTCCCTCGATATCCTGTCCTTGATATTCTTGTGTTACTATTCGCCATGTTGATACTCAGGAGTACAATTACTAACACAGCGGCAGATTTACAATAAACTGACGCATCTGTACAGATGTGTCAGTTACCCTGCGCCTCCATATGGAACCCTTGCGCCACCATGGATACACCGTATTTACAATACGGCGCACCATGGCGCAAGGATTGACAGATGCATCAGAAATTCTGACGCATCTGTTGGCGCAGAAGTGACGCATTGCTGGAGTTTCTCATGAAAGTGATGCAACTCCAGCAATGCACCACAACACATAGGTGAATGTCATTCAAAAAGCCCTGCATCATTCCTTACTCCTTGTCTGAGCAGGTGTAGGGATTTTGACGCAGTGAAGGCATAGAGTGTTGTTAATTTCCCTGCATCAGTTCTACATGGCTTTTTGGGTGGGAAGACCCACTCTGCATAAATTATTCTTGACACAGGTATAATGTGGCACCGGGCTTTACAAGGTGACTCATCTCCCTAGATGCGTTATGTTGTAAATTGGCTGCAACGTAGTGCATTGTTTACACTGCTGTTGCGTCACAAAAAGTGACGGAACGGTGGCGCAAAAGTGTCTCAAGGGGCTTGTAAATCTGCCCCAAGTGCCTCATTACAAGATAATCAAAAATTAGAGAGGGATAAAGCATGACAACAAAAAAAATATCTGAGCATCATTTCTATTTTCCCAGTTGTCAAACATTACACGCTTTGGGGCTGACATTGGTTTAAAAAAATTGGAATCTGGATTTACCTGGTCCACCTCTTCATGTTTCCCTGAAATCGGGACTATTTTCATGATGTTAACAGGAGGAAAAGATACTTGGAAACTCATTAGATTTTACTAGGTGCCTTCCCGCACACAGTGAAACTCGTAATTGGGCCGGGTGATAGCGCCACCTGGACGCACCAATCCACCTAACATGTAATTGTGCCCCTAGTAAGCTGGACACTGAGATGGGAAAATGTTTATTTAAGACCTGAAACCGGTTTAAATATTGTGCGGCTCCACTTTTTCCTTTCCAAAAAGGATATAGCTGGCCTCCACCCAGTTGACTAGTCATGTATGCACAATGTTGCACAATATTGTCATCCTGCAGGGAACGGATATGAAAGGCATCAGGTTACTGTATGTACCATTTCAAAAGTAGGAATGACATCCATGTGACTCCAGATTGAAGTCTATTTGGAAGAACCATTGTTTTGATAAACCTGTCTCATAAAAGTGCTGCAGACGCGAAAATGATGCTTGCCCATTTCTGAAGTAGTAAAGTCTGACCTTGATCGCTTGCTCTTTGAAATGCCTCTGAGAATTTTTTTAAGAGAAATATGGGCCATCAGGCCACGAGGCTCACTAGTATTGCAAGCTCTGCACAGTCAGGACCTCATTTATGAAAATTGAAGCATCGGTTCTTGAAAACAGCAATGCGTCACTTTTCAGTGTGCCCTAATTTTGACATGCTGGATGCGAAATATTTAAAATATGACGCATCATGTTGCAAGGAGTTACAGATACGTCAGTATTTCTAACATATTTCTAGGCGCAAAAATGACTCTCTGCTGGAGTGTGTCACAAAAGTGACGCAACTTCATAAATGGGTCATTTAACATAGGCAAGTCCCATTTCAATGCGCCTACATCAGTCTTACGCCTGCTGTGAGGCAGGCGTAAGATATTGACGCATGTGTGTCCTAGAAGTGGCGCGGTGAAATCTCATAGATTTCACTGCGTTACTTCTAGGAGGCTAACTTGCGTCAGAACGCCCACCATGCATACATTATACCTGGCGCAGGTATAATGTGGCACAGGGGTTTACAAAGTGACGCGTCTACCTAGATGCGTCACTTTGTCAATATGACACAACATGCTGCATTCATTTACGCCACTGGTGCATCACAAAAAGTGACTCATGGCGGCGTAAAAGTGACGCAAGGGCTCATAAATAAGCCCCTCAATAATAAAGCGGTGATATGGGCGTCTCACTAACATACAGTGAATGAACTGTCTGCGTGTCTCTTGACTGGGACTGGTAAACAGTGTGGGGCACCTTTTGAGACGATTATACAAAGCATATTTTCATCTTTAATAACAATTATCTCAAAATGTATTCCACACGATTCTTTCCTATTTGAGTTTCTTTATCCTAATCAATGTCTTATTTTTTGCCTACTTTCTTAATAGGATCATCTGACGCTTTAGTTTTATAATTTTTTTTATAAATAAATACATATACTCCACTTAGTTAGCAATTAACAAATTGGTTTCCTCTCTGGCTTTGTTCTTTTTCCACAGGCCATGCATAGTGGCGGTTGACCTTTAGGCTAGGCCTTGTATCCCTCGCTGCGCTTGGTTAATGGTCATGTGCAGGAAGGGATGGTCTACTGTGCAGGTTTGGCATCAGGGTATCGCTGTAGGTCAAGCCCAACAGTCATCCCCTGTTTGCTCACAGTTGAAGGCCATGTGCAAGTGGATTGGTCACTCTCAGATGGTGGGCACATGGTATGCGCGCGTAGGCAAGCCTTCCTTTAGTTTTCCAAAGGCAAACTATTGGTACCTCTGGATGATGACATCGATTAGGTCATTTGAGCTGTCATCAGTGATCTCATGAATGATCTCCGGATGCCATGAGTAAGGTTTTATGCCATTTAATAATTCTGTGGTTAATAGAGGTATGAGTTTTGCTTATTTTACTTAACTATAATGTATTAACTTCCGTGCGTTTTTCAGGTCTTATTCTGTAATCATACCTGCATTTTAACTGTCTACAGTGAATTGCCTATGTCTCATAACCAAAGAAATCCATGACTTTACTTAACACTTTATCTTTTTCTTTTTTCAGTGATTTTCACACTTATGATTTAATCAGAACATTTTATTATTAGTCATACCTATACCCCAGTCCTCGACTTCCAATCCCTCCCTAAATATGATATTATATGCCTTGACAGAGAAGGCAAAACAGGTTGTGAAGTCACTCTTATCCACAATCTACCCATGCAAAGCTCTTTTTCCATGGCCTCATCATAGGGACTAGGAGGCAGATTTACAAGCCCCTTGCATCACTTTTGCACTGCTGTTGCAACACTTTTTGTGATGTAGCAGTGGCGCAAACAATGCACCACATTGCGGCCAATTTACAATGTGGAGCATATACAGAGATGCGTCTCCTTGTAAAGCCCTGCATCACATTATCTTTCTTCTTTAGAGACTTTATTCGGATATCCAAGTATCCACAAAAGTACAATGCATAAAAACAGAAAACAATTCATTGAAAACACCATAATAAAAATGAGAGGATCACCATGATACATATACAAAAAAAGTCAGAGTTATGGATCAAACATCGTCTATTTATTTATGTATTTATTTATTTATGCAATTTATTGAGCGCACGATTACCCAAGGGTGTCTTGGTGCTTGACAGAAAGAACTGAAGGTTCAGATCTAAGAACAATGGTGGAGTCTAGTGATTAAATAGCTGTCTGTCTTGCTCGAACGGCTATCCGCAAGAAGGTGCTAGTGCGAAAAGTAATTTCACCATCATGCAGAGTTAACATCATCAAATACGCATTTTCCAAGTTAATAAATTTACATTTTCTAAAATATGGAATTAAAAACTCTTCACTGTATTTCATATAAAATTTGCAAAAGAATAAAAAATGCAGTACGGATTGTCCACTCATCCCATAACACGGACAAGGCAGGGAATCACGTTCATTGTGATGGACGAGGGGGAAACAAAGTGCAGATTTAATAGTGCCAGCCCTAAGGCGAAATAATAGGCCCTGCTCCCAGTTGCTCATCGGGAGTTTCAAATAGCGGGGCAGTGATGGAGTCAAAAAAGCTTAAGACAAGTTAGAGGAGACAGTTTTCTTCAAAGATTCCTAGTGGGATCTTTCCCTGGCATACAATGTATAAAAAGAGTGTTGCAAGTCATTTTTAGGTGGGAGGACATTAACAGAATAGTTATTAAAAATACTCCCTTGATTAATACTACTAAGACTATTATACACTCCCGACAACCAGGGAATGTCCATGCACTTATCACAGTTCAAACAGTCGGTGACAATATCTTTTGTGAGTAGTGCCGCAGGGTTCTTCTAAATGGAAAGCAAGAAGAGAGCGGGCGTGTACATACAAAGTCTTCAATAAAATTAACTCCCAGTTCTTCATGGCAAATATATTGGGGTGTAGAAATAGGAAACCTGTTATCCTCATACTGGAAGGGTAAAGTCTTGGCCATGCCCCAAACCTCTGCTCCATAGGTGGCAACCGGGATGCATTGTGCTTTGTAAATCCTTAAAGTTGCCACAAGAGAACCTTTATTTTTTGGGCGCAGTAAGCTGAGGATAGAATTAATGGCCTTTGAGAGCCTACCCCTGGAATAGGCAATGTGTTCTGTCCAGGAGTTGTTCGCAGCAAAGACCATCCCTAGATACGGGAAACTATTAGTGGACTATAGCTTATCAGTGCCCACAGAAATACAGCATAGCTGTCGTTTATTAGGGCCACAAGACATAATAAAAGATTTTTTTTAATTGGTATTTAAATCGAGGGACTCCATATGGTCAGTAAACCCCTTGACCAGGGCGTGTAAAGCATTCGGGGTGCGGCCCATGATCACCGCGTCGTCCGCGTATAATAAAACAGGGAGTGGTTTACCCATTATTTTGGGAACGTTGTGTGTGATTTCGATTAGGGTTTTGTGCAGCCCGTTAATATAAATAATAAAAAGGAGCAGGGCCAGCACGCAGCCCTGTCTTACCCCTCTGTGGACTTTAATTGCTTTAGTAACTTCACCCCCTTGGCCAATCCTCACACAGGCATTACGATATTTGTGTAGATAGGCTAAAAAATGCACAAGAGATTCGTCCAGGCCATAATTTAAAAGGGCTGTCCAGAGCTTCGATCTATTCACAAGATCGAAGGCAGATGACAGATCCACAAAAGCAAGATAAAGTGCTGATTTACGTGCGATATTATATTTGCCTAGGATAAGGTTTAGATTAAGGCACTGTTCAATTGTACCTACTTTATTGCGGAAACCCAGTTGACAGCGTTCCAGTATACCATTGTCCTCTGCCCAGCTTAAAATGTTATTATATAAAATCCTACCAAGAATTTTTAAAGTATTATTGATAAGGGATATAGGTCTATAACAGCTCGGTTGAGAGCGATCTCCCTTCTTAAAGATAGGAACGATAATACTTGATGACCAGGTAGGAGGAAGGGGAGCGGACGTGAGATTATTAAAAACATTTAAAAGAAGTGGGGGCCAGATTTCCAAATTTAATTTAATAATATCAATTGGTAGGCCATCAGGGCCAGGTGCCTTATTCCCTGCACTCTGAGTGATACCATCTTCTACCTCGGCTAGAGTTATGTCAACCCTCGGTGGTTTGGAGAAGGACACTGGGACTAGCCTAGATGTTGGTGCGGCATAGATGGTAGCAAAATGATCCACCCATGCTTCGCCTGCAATGGTGCAGCTAATCGGAGTCAAAAGTTGACTTGAACTGCGTAGGTCCTTGACAGCGGCCCAAAAGTCGTCACCCTTTCTTAGATCAGCTGCTCTAGCTAATGCATCCCTGCGGTCTTCAAGGATGTCATTTTTTCTTTTATTGATTATTGTCTTATACCTTTTTCTTGCTTCTCTCACAGCAATAAGACAAATAGGTTTAAAGGACAATGCCCTGCGTAATTCTCTATTTGCTGCTGAACACTCAGAATTAAACCATCTTGGTTCTAATTTAATTTCCCTTTGTGGTACTGATAGTAAAGACTTTGAGGCTGAACAAATCTTAACAAAATCACAAACAGCCTTGAAATAAGGAGCCGTATCTGACAAGCAAGAGTTAAAAAGGGATAGATTGTCTCTTACTAAGACACCAAACACTTCCTTTATGTTAATACCCGCCATCTGAGTCAGTTGAGGGTGATAGGTTCCTGGCACCACATTCCCTAACTGTGATCGGTTGTGATTCCAATCTCATAGTGACCTTAGTGGGGTTATGGTCCCCCTGGCTCATTGGGATAACAAAACCCTCCGTCAGACAATCAGCAAGGCGAGGTGAATAAAAAAATAATCTATAGTTGAAGAGCACCCCCTTCCTCTAAAAGTAGGCACAAACTGAGATTTCGGAAGAAATTTAGCCGCTATATCCAGGGCATTTTCCATGTTATGAGAACTCAGAAAAGAGCGCAACTCAAGACCCCTTCGATTGGAAGTGCCTTGCTCCTTACTCCTAATAGGTGAGGGGGCATTATTGAGCCTAGCATTAAAGTCCCCGCCCACTAACATGCCATCAGCTTTCTCAAAACCTTGCATAGTTTCCAGTTTAGCGATAAACGTAAATAAAGCAATATTATTCCTATTTGTAGTCGTGTTAAAATCATTGTTATAAAAATTGATCACCAAAAAGAAACCTTCCCTTTAAAAAATACAGCTTGGAAATGTAAATTATCTGTAGGGATATACTCAAAACTCCCGCCGGCAGCGATGTTAATCCAAATAGAGAGTAGGGAATTATAACAGTGAAACCCATTAAGATCCAGCTCCTTGGTGGCCCAAGTCTCCTGCAACATCACAATATCCTGCTGGTTTATTAAACTGAACCACTCTGGATCTTCTAGCCTTGACTCTAGGCCTGCTATGTTCCAGGACAAAACGTTAACATCATTGAGTGCCGCTATCCTATTAGATAAGAGTGGGTCTACATAAACGGTGAGGGGAATTAGGGAAAGGACCTCACTCACATTTTCTGGTGGTTGGGGTAGAGAAGGAAAATCGCTTATGTTTCCCAATAGTTGGGCATTATGACTTTGTAAGTGTCGTTGTCAGTCAGGAATGTCAAGGTCTGACAATCCAGAAAAGTGATTCACTAAAGGCAAGGCTATAGGTGCATTGGGGTGTGGACGTGCCACAGGTTTATAGAAATAACCCAGGGGGAAAGTGCATATGTCAGTTTGTACGTTAAATGAGTGCTCCCTGGATGATAAGATATTACGAACCAGATGAGGACTGTGGAAGTTAATGACAATTCAATCTCCCGTAATGTTTTTTAAAGATTGCCCAACCCACCCCACTCAGCGCACCATTAAAATATCATGTAGGTTGAAGATATTAAAACCTTTGTATTTCTTGAGCCAGTCCACACACTTGTTCCGCAGATCCACCCATGTCTCCTTAACATTACTTTTCAAACAAGGGACACCTTCCAGAATCAACACATAGGGACAGGAAGCAGGAGGAAGATTCAGAACGTCAGTTCTTGGGAGTTCATTAGGGGTCACCAGTCTTGTATTGACTGGGAAGTCCTTGTGTCCAGTAACATTAGTAAGGTGGTTGCCAGATTTCGAAGACTCATGATGCCTGGGTGGAGGCTGCTCAATGCGAGCCTCTGATGTGGAACCAATAGTATCAGCAGAGTTTAAGGCAATATGGTCCTTGGTTTTAGAACCAGTATGACTAGGATCAGCCTCCATAGCATGATTAGTAAGTGCGGTGGGGGTACAACCTCTAAGTCTCTCTGTAGCAGGATCTGGGCTGACCAGGCGATCCAATCGTTCAAATCTGTCTAACAAAGAGCAGAGGTTCTTCTCAAATAGGGCCTTGGTGTAACTCATCATAGTCCTCATACTAGACTCCAGGGCATCCTTAAAGTTATCTTTATTAGGTGTGAATAAAACGTCATCAGTCTGAGTGCCCGTGGAGCAGGTGTGCACTACAAGTGTAGGAGGAGCCGGGTTTCTTGAGGATTTAGAAACGTTTTTAGGTTTGAGTTTTGGGGGAGCAACCCGTTTTGGTTTTGCCGCCGGTTGAAATGATTTATTTCGGACCAAAGTTTTGGAAGCTCGCGCCCGAGTTGTGATTGTGTGGCCAATGGGTGTCCCGATGGAAGGGGAATCAGTTATCAGCACCGTTGGCAATGTGTGTGGCACGACCTAAGGCAAAGACTGCAAATTAGGTGTCAAAGAAAGGCGGTGATGAATAATGTCACCCTGGTTAAGGGCGTCCAGGGATGCTAGGCTTTCAGCAGTAATGAGATCTAAGGACAAACATCTTTCAGTGAGCTCGATCTCATGAGTAAGTAAACTCTCGGCCCTGACAATAAAAGCATCCAGTGTGCCCACCGCTCCCTTACGCTTTGTCATGGTGAGTTGGTGGAGGTAAGAGTTCCTGCTCACAATGTAGTTAAAAAAACAAATAGGATATTGTTGGCAATATAGAAGAAATTTAGCTTCAGTTCCTTGTGATTGTGATTGCTGCCCCTGGTGGAAAATGTCAGAGGGGTAGCCCGGCAAAGGCTCCTGCGGGCTTTGACGGGCGCAGACGGACCCACCCTTGGCCCGGGCTTTGCCTGCCTGCTGAATCTTGTGGTTGGGCAGCGCGCGGTTCGCGGATGTCAAGAGGCACGTCCGAAAGGCAGGCTCACCCGCAGGGATAGAGTTGGTCCCCCAGCAAGAGAAGACAGCAGCACAGGTACTCCTAATGGCGCAATTTTACTTCCAGTGTGTCCCCCACATTATATGTGCGTCAGGTATATTGTATGCAGGTTGGGGTGTTCCCACGCAAAAAGCCATGTAGAACTGATGTAGTCAAATTTTCAACATTTCACTGCATCGCTCACGCCTTTACTGTGTCAAAATCCCTACGCCTGCTCAGACCAGGCATACGGAACAACGCAAGTCTTTTTAAATAGGACTCACTTATCTGTTGTGGCACATTGCTGGAGTTGCGTCACTTTCATGAGCAAATACAGCAATGCGTCACTTTTGGGTCAACAGATGCATCAGAATTTCTGACGCATCTGTCAATCCTTGTGCCATAGTGAGCTATATTTTCTATACGGTGCATCCATGGTGGCGCAAGGGTTTCATATGGAGGCGCAGAGAAACTGACACATTTGTACAGATGCATCAGTTTCTTGTAAATCTGCCCCCAGATCCATTTCCACCAAACTCATTAAACTCACCATCATCTACCATCCACCCAGCAACAGCAAAGTTTTTGTCGAACATTGCATTGACTTTATCACCTCACAACTTATTTCTGAACATCACCATATTTTTCTGGAGACTTACACCTATATGGGATGACCTGAGAACAAGGCATTCCACATCCTCCCTTCCCTCCTCACAGACAGTGAGTTAACTCAGCAGTCTCTGAACCCCACTAACATTAAACGGGCCACATTGACCTGATAATTGTAGGGAAACATTTCTTATGAACCTCAGTCCCCAGTCTTGTCGACTCATTTGATCACATTCAAATTCCTTTTTAGCTGCTCCTTTCCAAATCTATAACCTCCTGTCAACCTAAAATACAGAGAACACTGATCAGAAACAATAATATCATATGCCACTCATGAGTCATCCCTGATCCACAGACTCCCCCATCCTAATTCTTATCAGGATATTAATTCTGCAACCAATTTTTTTCAATCACACACTTACTTTTTTGTTTTGTTTTTTGAAAGACACAAATAAGGAGAGGGGGGAGAGAGAGAGAAAGAGACATGTCATGGACTAATTTAGTAGTCCTGGTCCTAATATTCTTCTATGTCAAATATCGTATTCTTCTGCAGTTCAAGATCTAATTACAAAAATCATGACCTCGAAGTCAAATTTCAGTCTATTAGTAACTAAGCTTAATCTTGTACGAACTTGACCAAACAGCTCTTCAAGATTGTTAAAACAGCACCTAAGCTCATGGCTCTTTTGGTAATACTGAATCCTGACAGGTAGAGTGAAGAATTCACCCACTTATTTGACAAAAATATCAACATTATTGAAGCCTCGATCCAGATCCATAACAATCACAATAATCTCCTCAGTTCCCTCCTCAGTAAATCACCCAACAAGGGATGTATTTTCAGGGACATCTCCTAGTCTGAACTCTTTAACATTATCCAAAAGTGGCTCTCCCGCCTAGGGAGAGAACGCCCCTGCGCACTACTTAAGGGGGGACCACAAAAGGTCTAGTTCAATGAGTAAATATTGGCAACGAAAAAGTTCATCTTTTCAGTTTTATTCTGAAGTTTCTTGATTGTGCATGATGTTATGCAATGAAAATCAACAGTTGTAATCCAAGATTAGATACATGAATTAAGGCGTGTTCGTTATCACACAACCCAATGCATTTCGGGCAAGGCCCATCGTCAGGGGATTACTCTACAACAAAAAACAAAAGGATTCAGGCTGTAATCACATTGTTACATAGTGAAAAAAAATATAACAGATACGTTGTATATGCAGCGTCAGTCGAAAGCATGCAGGATAACAGAGTTGTAGCGTTTACGAAAAAACGAAACAAAGAAACAACGAAGATCGTGCTCAATAGCCCTTGTGAGTCAACAGGTAACCGAGGATCCCAAAGAGTTGTAAAAACAGTCCGTGTGCACGGTGAAAAAGTTTTAACCTAAGAACATGCAAATGAGAGTATCGGTCGAGCAAGAGAGGCAATGCTAGCCAAGACTTAAGAAAAAGGACCACAACGGTGAAACAGTTAGAAGGTCCCAAAACTGGGTACTTACTAGTGCAATAACTGCGCGTGGACTCCGCGGAGTTCCGTGTGAATTGTCAACCCGGGAATGGAAAGTGAAGATAGAAGTACTCTGGGTGAAACAGAAAGAGGACTGAAAAAGGTGAAGATTTAGTCAAAGAAATAGGACTGTAAAGCCCTCAAGGTCGAACAAAACAAATGTGAGCGCCATGATATAAGGTGCACCAAGGACGTTAGGTGTGCAACAGGTAAAACAGCTGAGGGAGAGAGAAACAGAATCTAGAGAACAGAAAGTGAAGAGGCTGCATATGAGAAATAAATTACAAGTAACAAAGAAATTCCATGCGATCATTGAGCCCCAAGGGGACCATCGTGCTTAAGAAACGGATCCAAAAGTTCTCGCGTTTAAGCAAATTGTTCTTATTGTTCTAAGTGATCGGAACTTGTTCCAGAATTTGAAATTTTAGTTGAGCTACTGAATGTCTATTCTCCAAGAAATGGCTAGCCACAGTAGATTTGGAATTCTCTGTGCGAATGTTGCTCTTATGTTCTAAGATCCTGGTGCGGATCTTCCTCTCCGTATGACCAACATAACATTTACCACATGGGCATTTTAACACGTATATAACGTTTTTGCTATTGCATGTGGCGTTGACTTTCAGTTTGATAGGATTACCTTTCATAGGATGATTGATCGAGTTGACCAAAATGCAATTATTGCAGTTGCTGCAGTTGTGACAGGGTTTTAGGCCTGTGTAAGTGATGTTGGTTTTTTGCTCACTGGTTTGACTCAAGATTTCTTTGATTTCTCTAAAGTCCATTAAAAGGACTGCACTGTGACAACTCCCGAGATCTCAGGATGAAGAGCAAGGTGGCACAAAGAGTGCAAATTTATTTGATGTGGCACTGGTTTATTCACAAGTCTCTTGCCAAAGGCGTCATCCACCATGGAGGTCCTCCCTACCAGACTGTCTACCAGATAATTAAAAGAAGAAGACTGGTTGAGACTCCTTTATATCCACCAGAGGAAAGAGAGGTGACAAAAAGTAATAAAAGGGGTGTCCGTTGAATAGCTTTTCACTCAACAAGCATCACGTCATAGAAAGGTCGAGTGGCAGCCCAAATTGAAAATTATATTGAAACATGCCAAATCATTGTGCCAGCTCAAGAACTGTTAGTGCAAGGTAGGGAAAACTCTATTTTCTCCTAGATCCTGGTCAGACCTCTTTGGAGCTGTTCTTTCTTCTCAATATATTTTCCTCTGATCCTTAGGAGCAAGCTCCTCAAATAAATCCTGAGAGTCAGTGGAGTCATCTGTCAGAGTAACCCAGAGGCTACATCTTGTGCACCAAAACCACAGTCTCTGCCATGCGTCCAAATGCCTCAAAGGATTTCCAGAATCATCCTTATTATTCCTATGAAAAAGCTTTCCCCTGGATGCAAAGAGGAAAAACAAGCAGTCTTCACATGATGCTGTCACTACAAATGTTTATCATAATTGAAGATACTGTTAGAAATAGGGGTCTCTAGTTGGCAAGGGTTTCCACCTTGTCCAAGTAGGGACCCTTCATCCTAGTCAGAGTAAGGGAGTTACATTCCTAAAATAACCCCTGCTCAACCACTTGGAAGCTTAGCATGAACAGTTAGGCTTATCTTAGAGGCAGTGTGTAAAGCATTTGCACATAAACAAGAGTAATACAATGAAAGCACTAGAAAAGGACACCACACCAGTTTAGAAAAATATCAAATATATCTCTATATCCAAAACAAGACCAAAACGATAGGAATCCAACATACAGTACTTAAAAATATATACTTTGCAAGATATCCTTAAAATTGCAAAAATACCTCAAAAACACAGTTTGTACGAGTCGTAGCTCCGTCCACGTCTACCTCAATGCTGAAACAACACAGTCTAACAGCTCGAGCCAACCACATTGGTATGTGCCAGCAAAAGCATAGACAGTCTCGGTAACAGTACATTTCTCGTTTCGGTCGGCACACTGGTGCGAGCCGGTTGTGGCAATTGTCGCGGTTGGATTGCAAAATGGAAGCGGTGCAGGGTGCGGTGCCCTCTCGATGTGGTGCAGGCTGCAGTCTAATGACGGTGAGACCAAGGCTTACGGTGCAGGGTGAGTTGGTGCTTGATGGGACGCTGGCAGGTAAACGAAAGAGCCTGTTTGCGGGAGTTAGTGTTGATTGGCCCAGACTGCTGTGTGGGACGAGGTGGTGCGTCATGAAACTTACGAGCGGTGCTCCCAGCCATGATGCAATCACGGGCGTCGAAGTCAACAGCAGTGATGGCATAGGTGACACCGAGATGGTGTAGTGAAGCGAGGCTGTGCAAGATGCGGACGGTGCACTTTGCGGTGCCATCAGGACACAGAGTCAGCAACGGAATTGGTGACAGAGTTGTTGCATTTCTGTTTTCTGTAGCAGTACCCGGAGGATGGTGTAGTCTTTGCAGTCCCTGAGACTTCAGAATAGGAGGCAATCTCCAATTCAAGCCCTTGGAGATACTCAGCACAAGTTAGGAAAGTTCAGTCCAGTCCTTTCACTGCCCAAGGCAAAAGCAGCAACTGCAGGCCAACCCAACAAAGCAACAACACAGCAAAAGGGCAGTACTCCTTATGGCAGCTCTTGCAGAAGCTCCTCTTGGCAGTTTCCTTGATTCCAGCAAGTTCTAAAATTCTGGGGTCTTGTCACCAATATTTATACTCAAAATCCCTTTGTTCTCTCAGGTAGAGAGTGTCTGTGCTTAGTCTAAACTAGTTTGCTCTTCTGTGGCCCAGCTTCCTGGCAGGAGGTGGAGACAGCATTGTTCAAAGCAGACCAGACCCATTCAGGTGCAAGAAAATCTCTTCCCACTACCCTAAATACAGCCCTTACTCATTCAAACTCTGTAGAGCCACTGCACATCCCCAGCCACTGTCACTCCAAAGCCAGACAGTCAATCTACAACCCCAGCAGAGGCACACAGGATGGCTAAGCAAGAAAATACATACTTTCTAAAAAGAGGTATTTTCAAACATGGAACATAAAAATAATCTTTACGAAAAGATGCATTTTTACATTCTGAGTCCAGGCATACTAAACTCCATTTTCTTATCTTGTCCCAATGTGAAGTTATGCTTATAAGATATTATAAGTAAAACTCCCATTCTTTCCTATGAGACAGATAGCCATGCAGTGGTAAAAAGCGAAATACACTCTAATTCACCAGGACCTGTCACCCACCACAGTACATGTCCTACTTTTAACAACCAGCACCCTGCCCACAGGGCCACTGAGGGGCTACCTTAGGGGTGACTTATATGTAAGAAAAGGAAAGATTAGAACCTGGCAAGAGGGTGTACTTGACAGTTCGACATGGTAGTTACAACTGCACGCAGACCCTGCAGTGGCAGGTCTGAATTAACTTTTCAGTGCTACTTCTGTGGGTTGCACAATCAGTACTTCAGGCCCACTAGTAGCATTTGATTTTCAGGCCCTGACCCTTTTAGTGCACTATACTAGGGCCTTAAAAGTAAATCAAATATGGAAACAACAATACATAACACAATTTATTACAGGAGCATATGCACTTTAGCACTGAATAGCAGTGGTAAAGTGCCCAGAGTCCTGAAACCAACAAAGACAGGTCAGGAAAAAATAGGAGGAAGAAGCTAAATGTTTGGGGTAATCCTGCAAAAAGGGCCATTTCCAACTGATACCAAACAACATGAAGGTGATGAACTGCCAGTAACACATATCCAAAGACATACCCACGTTACATACCTGCATCATTGTGGGCATTTTTAAGGCCAAGCCATGTTTCACAAACCACTGAGCAAAACCAAACCCACCTACTTGCATAAAAGCTACCAATGAAACACTGGTCGCCGTTTGAATGCATCAACGTTGGGCACAGTTCACCCAGCCAGAAGGCCCTCAACCATAACACAGAACCTTTGTGGATCACAAGTAACTCCACCACAGTGGATGGGCAGGCCACCAGCACATTGACGAAACCAGGAATGAAAAAAGGTCATTTGAAAGTCCACCTGACAACTGGTAGAACCTCTCCCAATGCCCATCAAGGTCCAGTTAGAACTGCCGTATCGATAGCTTCTACAGGGTCTGATTAGGCTCCCAGGGCCCAAGAACTAGGGACCAACAGCCACAGTGGAGGAGATTGAAAACATGCTGGGACCTCATAGAATATGCTTAGAGCTTGTCATCACTCTCAAATACAGGAAAAAGAGGGGGTGGCTGGGAATCGATGTTCATGTATGAGTCAACACAGGTGAACAGAACATGCATTTTCATTTGACTCGTGGAGTGTCTTGTCTCAAAGTGGGATTAACCTTACGACTAATAAAAGGGACAAAGACAAGGGACATCGAACTAATGAAGACCACAAAGCCTCAAGTTGCCAGAAGATCCCTGTGAGGGTCAACCCACAGCACAAATTTCATCCTCTCTCCAGCTAAAGATGCAGCAAAAGAAACCTGGTGATCCCGACAACTAGAAGGTCTAACATAATCAATCAAAGTGTCCTTCTAAAGCCTGCAGGTAAGCTTTCAAAGTGGGAGAACTGTTCATCTTTCAAGTAGGGAGACTTTTCAGGCTGGGCATTAGCACCCTTAAACAGATGTAGATTCCAGACACTGCTTCCTGTGTCCAGCAGACACAGAATATGGTAGTGGAAAAGGTATTTGAAGACTAGGGGCATGTTATCAAGGAACGGCGTTAAAATTATCGCTGCTTTAGCAGCAGGAAACTGCCGCTAAAACGGCGATAATGGGCTTGATAACATGCCGTAGAGAATTACAATAGAAACCCATGTTAACACCAGACAATGGGCTTCTATTGGATTTCTCAAGAGCATATTATCAAGCCCATTATCACCGCTTTAGCGGCAGTTTCCTGTCGCTTAAGCAGTGATAATTTTAACGCCGTTCCTTAATAATATGCCCCTAAGTGCGTTAAGAATCCCATTGATGGAACATATGCAGTGGCATAAGGCAAAGTGAGTGCCCCCCCTACAGAATGTGATGAGGGGTCCCTAAATCGTATGTCTTAGAGATATTCATTAGCCTTCTGCTAAATAGTGGACCCTTGGATTTGGGTGTCCATGGAATGGGAGCCTCCCCAAGCCATGCCCCTAAAGATATGCCAGAAGTAGAATAGGTGGCCCAAAGCATCTCTTTGCTGTCAAATCTTTATCTCTCATTTAGTTTAGTGTTGTATAGCACAGCTTGTAAACTGAGACCTGTGGTAACATTCACATCAACATTAGTAATATAACTACGCGTTTTGCTTGAAAGCCCCTGTGCGTGACAGCTGCTGGACTCCAGCACTCTGTCTGTTTCACTCAGTGCTTAAAATAGTAACTCAGCCCTCTAAGTGCCAGAGCTAGTGCTCTCTCTCACTTGGTGACTACATCGAAGTGTGATGAGTCTGGTTAAAGAGCCAGTCACGTGATTACCCTGAAGGAAATCGCTAATTTCATCTGTCACACCATCAGACTGAAGCTTCCTGACCACAACTATCTATATTCAAGTTGAAAAAAGCACCGTAGGACTGAATGGGGTCTGATGCTAGCAGGTGTATTCACTGCTGGGGTCTGATTTTAGCAGGTGTATTCACTGCTGGGGTCTGATGCTAGCAGGTGTATTCGCTGCTGGGGTCTGATGCTAGCAGGTGTATTCGCTGCTGGGGTCTGATGCTAGCAGGTGTATTCGCTGCTGGGGTCTGATGCTAGCAGGTGTATTCGCTGCTGGGGTCTGATGCTAGCAGGTGTATTCGCTGCTGGGTCTGATGCTAGCAGGTGTATTCGCTGTTGGGGTCTGATGCTAGCAGGTGTATTCGCTGCTGGGGTCTGATGCTAGCAGGTGTATTCACTGCTGGGGTTTGATGCTAGCAGGTGTATTCGGTGCTGGGGTCTGATGCTAGCAGGTGTATTCGGTGCTGGGGTCTGATGCTAACAGGTGTATTCGCTGCTGTGGCCTGATGCTAGCAGGTGTATTCAGTGCTGGGGTCTGATGCTAACAGGTGTATTCGCTGCTGGGGTCTGATGCTAGAAGGTTTATTTGCTGCTGGGGTCTGATGTTAACAGGTGTATTCTCTGCTGGGGTCTAATGCTAGCAGGTGTATTCGCTGCTGGGGTCTGATGCTAGCAGGTGTATTTGGTGCTGCGGTCTGATGCTAGCAGGTGTATTCCGTGCTGGGGTCTGATGCTAGCAGGTGTATTCCGTGCTGGGGTCTGATGCTAGCAGGTGTAATCGGTGCTGGGGTCTGATGCTAGCTGGTGTATTGGCTGCTGGGGTCTGATGCTAGCAGGTGTATTCTCTGCTGGGGTCTGATGCTAGCAGGTGTATTCCGTGCTTGGGTCTGATGCTAGCAGGTGTAATCGGTGCTTGGGTCTGATGCTAGTGGGTGTATTGGCTGCTGGGGTCTGATGCTAGCAGGTGCATTCGCTGCTGGGTTCTGATGCTAGCAGGTGTATTCGCTGCTGGGGTCTGATGCTAGCAGGTGTATTCGGTGTTTGGTTCTGACGCTAGCAGGTGTATTCGGTGCTGGGGTCTGATGCTAGCAGGTGTATTCGCTGCTGGGGTCTGATGCTAGCAGGTGTATTCGCTGCTGCGGTCTGATGCTAGCAGGTGTATTCCGTGCTGGGGTCTGATGCTAGCAGGTGTAATCGGTGCTGGGGTCTGATGCTAGCTGGTGTATTGGCTGCTGGGGTCTCATGCTAGCAGGTGCTTTCGCTGCTGGGGTCTGATGCTAGCAGGTGTATTCGGTGTTGGGGTCTGATGCTAGCAGGTGTATTCGGTGCTGGGGTCTGATGCTAGCAGGTGTATTGGCTGCTGGGGTCTGATGCTAGCAGGTGTATTCGCTGCTGGGGTCTGATGCTAGCAGGTGTATTCGGTGTTGGGGTCTGATGCTAGCAGGTGTATTCGCTGCTAAGCCATGCCCAGCCCATTGCCTTAATAAAATTCAACATGCATCACACACACACACACTATCTCTCTCTCTCTCTCTCTCTCTCTCTCTCCTCTCTCTCTCTCTCTCTCTCTCTCTCTTCTCTCTCTCTCTCTCTCTCTCTCTCTCTCTCTCTCTCTCTCTCTCTCTCTCACACACCAACGCAGCCACAAGCAAAGGTCACCTCCCCACTCCTGGCAAAAAAGAACGACAACTAGCTGGCAAGAGCTATTTCAGCGAGAGGGTTAAAAGTGTAAACAGTAGTAGTAAATGTGTAAAATTGAAGCCAATGTTCTCACCTCTTGTTGAGGGGCCGACTGTGAAATACAGATCCTCAGCGGTCATCAGTGTTTGTTTCTCAGTTTATAGGAGGGAATGCAAATGTTACATTTGATTTTCACAGGAAGTGAAGAAGTAAAACTAATTGTACTCCTGTGGTCAAAAGCTGAAGTAGCAGACGTTTACCTCAGACTGCACAACTCTTGCCTGCTGTGACTTTAAGCAGCACAGTCACAGTGGCACCTCTCTGTGTGCAGCTGTGACCAGCCCAGACCCAGCAGTCACAGCATGTCCACTCAATGCAACACATTTCAGAGTTTCCGTCCTCAAACATCACCTCTACTCTATTTCACGAAGTCATTTTCTTCCAGAGGTGTTTTTTCTGCTTATGTTAAGCGCACATTCAGCTATAACTCCCTTGTCTCCTTGCACCCTGTCAGATCCGTGCAAAAAGGTTTATTCTGCAAAGCAAAGCTTTGTAAAATCGGCAAACTGCACAGCTTTAGAAAGTTGTGGTTTAGGTTGTTCGCATAACGTTTCTCTACGGGTTGTTTCTGCATAGAAGGATCCTCCCTCAAAAAGTGAATTTTAAATGTTATTCTACAGCAAAACATTTTTTATGGATTTCATTTTCACTCGGTGGCGGCTCCTCTGCTAAGGCGTAGGAGCATCACCCCCACTGCTCTCAGAGCAGTGTAAAATAAAAAATAAAATGATAACCGAAGTTATTATCATTTTACTTTCAATATCCACCAAGTTAGGGTGAGTGGGGCTTGGCTCCCGAAAAGTCGAGGAGGAGGAGTGGTTGCTGCACTCTAAAGTGCACATGACGGTTTGGCTGGCAGTCTTAGACCGGTTAAACAGTCATGCGCACTTTGCATGTTCTCCACCAAGGCTGCATTACAGCCTGAGTGAAGAACATGCCCATGCTCCTATTCCCCGTCTGAGCTCCAAACCACGGCGCTCCGACCAATTATGACGCTGCATTTCAGCATTGTGATTGGCTTGGGGGAACTTGGGTGTTTCCTGGTTGAGGAGCGGAGGTGAGACAATGTGGGAGAGACAGCTGCTCATTTAAGTTAATTTTAAATGTTCATTATTTTTTTACAACCCCCGTTAAAAAATGTGTTCTGTAGTAAATAGGTACAAGTCTTTTCAGTCGGGTATGTTGAGGTGTCTGTTGGATTTCACCTGGGATTTTCACATACACACAGATAAAGATACCCACACAAACTCACTCTCTGGTCTTCATTTTGAAGGTCTTAAAAAATGTTGGTTAGTTCGAAACATATTGTGTTTTAAGTATTCATAACATACTGCTACTTTAAGCAAGGTCAGACTGGAAGCACAAACCAGCTCTGGCAATTCAGCTGGACCGGCCCCAGGGGCTGTATATTTTAAGAGTGCCTGGACTGGCGAAGCACAATCTTAGGATTTAAAGCATGCTACAGTGGTTGGGGTTGGCTTTACTAATAAGAATGTTTCCTACATAACTAACACTTTTTGACAACAATAGAATAATGAAAGACTGTAGGACAAAACATTCTAACATATACAACATAACATTCTAACCTATACCATGCAGTTTGCAATCAGCTGTTTGATGGCAGCTCATAGGTCACTGTACTGGCACTGGGTGGGCCCGATGATGAAGCATGACACCAACTAGGTTGGTGGGTGAGGGCTTCATAAAAAACCTAATGGGTTTCTGTTGACTATACAGTTCTGAGTCCTATTATACGGTCACATATTGTTAGTCCTTGTTGATTACATATAAATCCCTGGGGATATGGACTAGTTTTCTAGTCCTCTCTCTCTTACTTGATACGCAGACAGGTTTATTTTGCCAGGTCGAAATGTCAGTTTAACATGCATGGCAAGCTGCAGTGGCAGGCCTTAGACATGTTTTACAGTGCTATTATTATGTTATTGGCACAATGAATACTGTTGCTTGCTAGTAGCATTTTATTTATGGGCCCTGAGTACAAGGAGTACCATTTACAAGGAACTTGTATGCAGTTTACTAATCAGGTAGATGCCGACTGTGCCATGTTTTAGGAATAGAATAAGGAATTTACCACTGCAGTGGAAAAGTGCACATATTCCTAATGTGAACAAATATGGGTTTAAACAAAATCAAGGAATGAAGGCAAAATGTTTTTGCGGGAATATAACAACAAGGATGTCGCGTCTTACAACCGTCATGTATGTAATTGAGGAACTGAGATTATTCTACTGCACAAGAAGTGAAGCAAAGGAAGGACCTGAATGAATCCTCTTAATTTAGGATTTTCAATTCTGTTAAAATACAAGTTTGAATAAAGGGGAAAAGGCTTGGATTTAAGGATCCTCTGCCATGAATAAAGTAAGCTGCTCGAATCACAGCAACAGTCAGAAGCAAGATGGCGGATTGAAGCCGATGCTGCGAGGCCCTCCCATAGAGATCTCCCTCCCGTGAGGTTAATGGAACGCCCAACTGATCGATTGTGAAGAACCGAGAACCGAGAAACCGAGAACAGAGAACAACTGACCGCTAATGGATACCGGGTGACCGAGCGAAGGAGACTGCTTTGGTTGCTTTGATTGCTTTGCTGACCGGGATTGTTTGGTGCTTGCCGTTTGGTGTTTTGGCGTCTGTTACTTACCGCTCGACTCAGCTGGGCTGGGCTGGGCTGGGCGGACTGCTGACTGTGAACTGCGGCTGCGGTTTGTGGCTGCAGCGAGGGCGGAACTGAGGCACCGAGGCACCGAGACCAGGCGAGGCGAGAGCAAGGAACGGAAAGCGGCGCTGTCGCCGGGGCTGCTCTTGTGCTGCTGTGCTGTTTCTGCGACTTCTACGTGCCTCCTCACCAAGCCTATTACAAAGTTTTCAAATACAAAGTTTTTCCAAAATAGCGCTGTTTCCCCCGAGTGAGAGCTACTCGTTAGTGCATTACCAGGGGGCATCTGGCTCCAAGATTCGAGGAGCACCATCCTGCTCCACCCAGCACTGACAAAGTTTATCGGTGAGGCTTGGGCTGACAACAGATTACTATCGATGCAACTAGGACCTGGCCAGACCTGGCCAGACAAGAAGAACTGGTACGAAGGACTACCCTTATGGCTCTCATGGCTCCCAAAAATACAAGGCAGAATAAGGCTCTGCTGAAAGGTACTCCCTTGAAGGAAGGATCAGAAGAACAGAGGAGAGGAACGGACGAAGGGAAAGCACAGCTGCTCAGACCTATTTCACATGCAGTGGTTGCACGCATGCCTCACTTCAGTCAACCGGAGCCCCAAGCTGGTAAGCCACAGCCTAATCTCCCCCCTACTACTCTGAATGTAAAGGAGAAAGTGACTTTGTATAAATTAAAAACTAAAACAAAAGAGGATGATCTTTCTGTTGATAAGGCTACTAATAAGACCAAGAAGACCAATAACATTAGTAGCAAGGCTACTCAACAAGGGGGACTAAATAATGACGTACCATCAGGGGGAGAGCCAAACTGTAATTCACCGGCGGAGGGCAACCTAAACAAGCGGGCATTTGCTCAATCAACGCTGACTACTATAACCGGGCGTCCGGAGGCCTCTAAGGCTTCTAATGGGGGGGGTTGAATTAGAGATAAACTCTGACATCGACACTGATGTACCTGATATCAATGTACTTTTAAAAACCGATACGGCTCTCATAGTCACTCCACTAATACCTCAACCCACACATCTACAACTACAAGCACAGATACTGATGTCACCATCGAATACAACTCTGGAAGAGAAAAGCTCCAATATCGATAATGACATGGGGAATACTGAGGAAATCAACTCTAATGATGAGTGTGAGGAATTTGTGGAAGAAACGAACGGAGTGGAGGAAGGAGTGGAAGAAGGGGTAGGCAGAGGATCTGAGAACGCCCGAGCTCAAACAAGAAGGGAAAAATCCTCTGCTATTAGAAGAAAGGGGAAAGGAAAAGTAAGAGCTAAGAAAGGGAAGACCAAAGATACAGCAACACTGCTTACAACTCTACTATCAACAGCTACAGGAGCTATAGGAGGGAACATAGTCAAAGATCAAAGCCCCTTACTTAAGTGGATGCAGGTTAAAGGGGGCCCTCAAAAGCTGTCTATTGTACCACCAGGAAGCCACTCCATAGAAGCTGACAACTCACAAGTTTATACTCTTAAGACCTCTTTTAGCAAAGGGGACTTACCAAGTTTAGACCTAACTCCAAACTCAATATCCAATTTGGCTCCCATCACTATGGCCTCCACGGACGTCACACCTGCAAGGCTTCACACACCAACTGGGGGTGCAACACCTAACCTGAGAGATAATTCTTTTATATCTACCACCCCATGCAACGAGGTAACAGCTCTACCGGCTATATCAGCTACGATGGCTACACCTGTTACATCTCCCGTTACATCTCTCACTTTCTCTCCTACTCCTTCTCCAACTGAGACTTCTTCTTCATCTTTGGATCTAATCTTGAAAGCATTAATGGTCCATCATGAAGAGTCTCAACAACACTTTCGCCAACTAAAGGAAGATAACTGCAAGATACATAACTGTCTACAGGAAGTCACTAATAAGTTAAGTGGAGTCACTAAAGATATTAAAGAACTACAGCAGAGGGTAGTTGACGTCGAGGAAACACTGGCCACTACTATGGCCTCCACAGGAGAACATAAGGAAGACATTGAGACCTTGAAGAACAAAGTTGAGGATCTGGAAAACCGACAGAGGCGCCAGAATTTAAGAATTTTTGTAATCCCCGAAGGGTCTGAAGGCTCCGACGCAAGGGCCTACCTGGTCCGAATATTTCAAAAGGCATTCCCGGACCTTGGGGACTGGGATTGGAATTGCCAACTCCAACGGGTACAAAGACTACTGATCATTTCTAAAAACAAAGAGAGCAAATACCCTCGACCAATTCTGGCTTATTTCGGCAATTATTTGCTAAGACAGGCAATTTCAATTAAAGCTCGACCGAATACACCGGTGACTTGTGATAATGTAACTTTCTTTGCTAAATCAGACCTCAGTAAGGCTACTATGGACAAAAGATGGGGGCTGCGGAAACTGATAGACTCTTTCAAGTCTAGGGGGGCCACAGTATATCTTCAAGAACCTGCGCATCTTAAAGTTATAAACGCAGGGCACACTTATTTTTTTAATGATGTTATTGAAGCAGAGCAACTTTTGGCGAAAATGGACACTTAAACCGAAGTAGTTAGCCCTACAGAAACCTAGAATCTGAAAGTTATGAATAACCCCTTTGCTCCTTATTTTTACTAACCAAAAAAGCACATTTGTTTTGGGGTTGGGATGGGTTGGGATCTCGTACATGAGTTTAATATGGAGGGGGAGATCGTGGGAAGACTTCTCTGGTCAGCTGCCCTTTCAGCGGCAGCAGAAGATAGTGGAGGGCTTCTGGGTAGGTACTTGGGGTGGGACCTCTAGAGCAGGGGGAGCAGCTCAAGGGGAGAGGGCTGAGGGGGGAAGGGTTAGGGGAAATAAGGGGGAAAGCGACAGCACAAGCACGTGTACAGACCTGAATAATGATTTAAAGAATAAACGCAATGGGCACTGCTTACAGAGGTTAAAATCGAATAAATGTATCAAATAAATTGTCTAGCATGGAACGTCTCTGGTCTCAACAATAGAATTAAAAGACAATTAGTCTTCGAAGAACTGAAAATGTATAACCCTCACTTTGCCCTTTTAAATGAGACCCATATTCACTTTCAGGATCGTAAAATGATGGAACAAGGGGGATATGAATTGATTACTTGCACCTCTTTGAATGCACCAATTACGGGGGTTGCCATACTTAAGAAGAAAACTTTTAAGGTGGAGGTACTTAGAACTGCTGCAGACAAAGCCGGTAGATGGGCATTAGCACAACTTAACCTAACAAATTCAAAATATGTACTGTGTGCCTTGTACGGATCAAATATTGACGATGCGGGGGTTTTTGATAGTCTCAATATTGAACTTTTGGACTGGGAAGGGGACATAATAATGATGGGGGACTTCAACTGCGTTATGAACTACACCAGAGACACGACCAAGATGAGTCCATCACAGCGTATGCGAAAAACTAGGGCAGCTATTTTAGAGCTATCGCGCATTCATAATTTAAAAGACTCTTGGAGGAACCTATATCCGACACTTGCAGGATATACATATTACTCTGCCCCCCACCAAATGTGCTCCCGCATTGACATGGCCTGGACGACTGATAGTGTTTTAGAGGGTTGTAAAATGGAGATCTGTCCAAAAGTAACTTCGGACCACAATCCCATCATACTACGGTTTAATATTTTATCTACTGAACCGGCTGCCAGGTTATTTTCTTTTCCAAGATATTTGTTAACAGATACTTTTTTTGTTTCTCAATTGAAGAAACATAGTAAAGAATTCTTGGAATTTAACTTGGACTCAGCACACCTCATTTATGTATGGGATGCATGCAAAGCGAGCATCAGAGGGTTTGCACAGCAGTTCATTATGAGACAAAATAAAGAACGAAAAGATGAGATCTTGGAAATTACCTCTAGAATACGGTCACTGGAAGAACATCTGGCTGAGGCTATTATACAAGAGAACTTAGGGGGACGTATTTCAAAAAAGAAACCTCTACTGGAACTACAACTGACTACCCTCTGGTCTAAAACTAAAACATTTTTAAGAAAAAAAGTTAGTTCGAAACTACACAAATACAAACAGTCGCAATATGAAAGCGGTGACAGAGTTGGCAACATTCTTGCATATAAAGCTGCTGAAGATAGGGCCAATTCTATGATTAAAAATATTAAAGGGGCGGATGGGATAATCTACAACCAACCAGAACAGATACTAAAACAATTTGTAACAAATTATGGCAACCTTTACACACCTGAATCTACCCCTACTGAAGAGAATATGCAAAGATATATAACCAAGAATTGGTCATTATATAGGGAACCTGACTTAATGGAACCACTTGAAAGACATTTTTCCCTATCCGAAATACAAATGGCTTTTTTGGTCTCTCCCACAGGGGAAATCCGCTGGTGATGATACACTTCGAATTAAAATTTATAAATGCTGTAGCGAGGAACTGTTACCTACACTCTGCTCAGTGATTAATCAAATTGGAAACACAGGCAAAGCCCCTAACTCCTGGAAAACTGCCAAAATAATCTTTTTTTTAAAAAAGGACAAATCACCTGTGGAGTGTGGGTCTTACAGGCCCATCTCCTTGATAAACGCCGATGCTATGGTTTATTCCAAGTTACTAGCCATGAGATTAGCCCCGCTAATGCCTAAATTAGTTAGTCAACACCAACACGGTTTTGTGATGGGCAGAGACATGATAGCACATGTTAACACTGCTATTACTGCATTTGACGTTGCCAATACTAATTCCTCCCCACTCGGTATGGTGTTATTAGATGCAGAAAAAGCTTTTGACCGAGTGGAGTGGGATTACCTCTGGGCTATCTTAAGGAGGATGGGCTTTGGGAAACAGTTTCTAACTAGGATTCAAGTACTGTATGACTCACCCAACGCAAAAATAGGATATGCCAATTTAATCTTGTTAGACCTGGCATCATTGGCTTGAGTCTCTCCTCCATTATTTCTGTTTGCCTCCTCTGTTTACAATGTTTTTGCTGGTATATCGCTTTGGGCACTGTGCCACTGCTGATCAGTGCCACAGTGCAAGTGCTCCCTATGTAAAATTGCTGTATTGATTGAATTCCATGTTTGGCTTATTTGGTTTACTATCAGTCCATAGTCTAGTGCACCAGGAGTGCCAGGGCTTGTAAATACAAATGCTGCTCGTGGGCTTGCAGCACGTGTTGTGCCACCCACAAGAGCGGCCTAGTAAAAGTATGTCTACGGGTCTGCCATTGCCAGACCTGCGTGCAGTCTGGTACTGTCACGCGGACTGCGCAAGTACACCTACTTGCCAGTCCCTACACCTTCCCTTAACTTCATATTAGTCACCCCTATGGTAGGCCCACGGGCAGGGTGCATTGTAAGTATAAGGTAGGAAAAGCCTGACCAAGTTGGCATGTCCTAATAGTGAATTACAGCCATATTCGTTTTTCACTATTGCGAGGTAACCTGCTCTCCATTAGTTAGAATGGGCCGCCAGGATTATTAATGCTATGATCCTAGCTGGCTCGGGGAGCATGGTGCAATGTTGAGTTTGGTATCCCTGAACTCGGGGTTTAATAACACATCCGTTTGTGTGGATGGTTTTTGGACTCTGGGTTTGAAAATAGCACTTTTAGAAAGTGGCTATTTTCTTGTCTAACTATTTCTGGTTTCTGCTGGTTTGGTGTGTGTGTGACAGGAGCTGGGTGGCTCCAGAGGTCTGAATGAGTCAGTGTGGGATGAGTGGGACATTTGCGTTGAGAGTAGGGGGAGAGTAGTTGCTGATAGCCTGCCCTGCCTGATACAATGCTGGCTCCACCTCCTGCCAGGCGACTGATGGCTCTGTGCCTGCCATGGACGATCCTGGCCCCACCTCCTACCAGGAGGCCGATAGCTCTGCTCCTGCCAGTGACAATGCTGGCTCCACCTCCTGCTGGGCGTCTGAGGACCCAGCCCTGCTCAGTGAATAGGCCAGGTGCCTCTGCCTGGCTACATCCACAACAGACCCAGGATGTTGGGAAATTCCCCTGCATGGACAAAGGGATCAAAGCCAAAAAGGGGTATAAGAGAAGGACCCCTGAACCAAGAATTTAGATCACTTCTGACAAGGAAACCTGAACCAAGGACATGAAGCCTGCTGATCCAAGGACTTGCCTACCCCTTCCGCCAGTGTGCTGTTTGTTGGGGGAATCCTGCAGTGCTTCTTTATTTTTGCCAAGGAACAAGGAGAGAGGAACTGAGTGTGTACTCTCAAGCTTTGCTAAAGAAAATCTCCAAGGGCTGGAAGAGTGCCAGCCTCCTGTTGAAGTCACAGGGCTAAAGGACTTCATCTGCTTAAAGTGCTTGTTGCTGGAACTTGAGAATCCAGCACCTCTGAAAGAAACCAGCAATCTCGACGCCGACGGACGTCGCCGAATCCAGCTCGACATCGTGAGTAACGGCTCAAGTGTCCCGCTTCCTCGACGCCAGCTGCCAGACCCGATCAACGCCAGCAGCAACGCCAGTGAGTAGTGAGTTCGGCTCCAGCTCCAAGTGTCCTCGTGTCTGCCCGTCTGCTGATCGCATCGACTTCGTGCCCTCTCGACGCCGTGAGCGCTGCTCACTCTTGCAACGCCATCATCGACATCGACGACGACGCCGTATCCTGCTTCACCTCGTGAGCGCTGCTCCTGCCTGACATCTGTCGACGCCGCTGCAGGTCACCCAGACTCCGAGGCCGGATCGACGCCGGAGATGCGGCGCCGGACATCTCGATGCCGCTGATCATCGTGTGCTTCGCTTTTCCAAGGTACTGTGTTGTGGGGGTCTGTGCGACTCCGGGCTCGACGTAGCGCTCCTCGCGGTCGACGCCGAACCTTTGGATTACCTTTGCCTCGATGTCGTGTGACTCCTGTGTGGGTTACATTGTTGCCAAGAACTGTGTTTTAAAGAAGAAGAGTTGCTTTTGTTACTAAAGACTTTGTGCTAAGAAGAAACTACACTTGAACTATTATTTTTCCCTCCAAGAGTATTCATAAGATTGTGGTATATTTTTGTCGTTATTTGGTCTTGTGCTAAGCCTTATATAAAAATCCTTATTTTTATAATACTACTGTGTCGTGTCCATTTGTAGTGTATTCACTTTATTACTGTATATGGTCATAAATGCTTAACACACAGCCTCTGAGATAAGCCTCTCTGCTCTGCCAAGCTACCAAGGGGGTGAGCAGGGGTTATCAAAGGTTGTGATCCCCTTGCCCTGACTAGAAAAGGTGTGTCCCTATTTGTCAGAAGTGCATACCTCTGCCAACTAGAGACAGTTGGTTCTAACATTGGACGCAGCGGTGAGGATTTGAACCCTGCATTTATGACCCATGTGCAGTGATTAGTGTGCGCTACATAGTGAAAGCAGACCATAGCGCAGCCACAATCTATTTGGTAGGATTCTATTTTTGTTCTCCGCTTTTCTGAAGCTTGATTTTTTTAACACTGCCAGTTTTGACCATGAGTGACGCCGGAGTCACTGCCCCTGTTGTTGCTGTGGAGGAATTTGATAGGGAAAAGATGAAGGAATACTGGAAGAAGCAGCTGCAATACTTTTGCAAGCAGTTTAAAGTTCCTACTACAGGCCTCTCAAGAAAGGAGGGATATTTTAAAGCATTGCAGGCCTGGTTGGAGGCCAGAAATCCCACTGATCCGGTGGTGGTACCGCCAGTGGAAGGGGAGGAGGAGGTGCCAGTGAATGGAGCCGTGTCCTCTCCCGGTAGCAGTGTTTCCTCCAAAGGTCTTTACCCTGAAGAAAGAGAAGAAGGGGCAAAAGAGCGAGAATACAACATGGAAATGGCAAGGCTTAAGATAAATGGACAGTTGGAGTTAGAAAATGCAAAAGGCAGAAGAGAAGCTGATTTGGAGATCAAAAGGTTGGAGTTTGAAAGAGAAAAGTTAGCTTTGGAGCGTGATACCAGGTTTAGGGAGTTGGAGCTCCAAGCTAAAAGGTTAGAATTGAATCCCTCTGGTGGCAGCATCCCATCTGTGCCTGCAGAAAGTAGGTTTTATTTTCCTAAAGATGTGATAAAAGATTATCATAAGAATGAAGATATTGGCCAATGGTTTAAAGCATATGAGTTAGCACTGTTGGCCCACCGGGTCCCTGAGAAGGATTGGGGAGCGGGGTTGTGGGGTCGCTTTGTGAATGAGGGAAGAGATACCCTGTTAGACATGCCTGTTGAGGATAGGATGTCTTATGCTCATATGAAAGATGCTTTAATGTTGAGGTATGGCCTAACCCCAGAAAAGTACAGACAGGCCTTTAGAGAATGTAAGAAATTGCCTGGTACGACGTGGGTTGAATATGTGTCATTTTTTTGCAGAGCCATGGATGGTTGGGCAAAGGGCAGCAAAGTGGAAAGTTATGAAGCTCTTTATGATTTGTTTGCTTGGGAGCATTTGTCTAATAACTGTTTTCCAGAGCTGCGCCCGCACCTTATTGATAGCAAGATATCTAACCCTAGAAAACTTGCTGAGGAGGCGGACCGCTGGGTCAGTACCAGGGTCCACAAGGGTCCAGTGGGAGACTCAGCCAAAGGTGGGCAGGGTCCCCAGCAGAAGAGTGGGGGGGACAAGGGTAAACAGAAGGAGTCCCAGAAAGGGCCCAAAGTAATCCCCAAGGGAACCAAGGGAAGGATTCCCAGCCTCCCCCTGAGAAGAAGTCAGGGGCCCCGACAGGTAAACCTGTTCATAGGGGCCCGGTGACCTGCTATGTGTGTAAGCAGGTGGGGCATCGGTATTATGATCCCCAGTGTCCTATGAAGGACTCTGGTGCACCACCGCGTGCACCCCCCGTCAGTTGGCGAGTGTAGCCCTGGGAGGGGAGGAGATGGTTGTCCCTGGTGGGAGGGGTCCCGCAGAAATGTCCCTGGTCTCGCTAGGAGACATGGAAGTGGTCCCTCCACCCCCTCTGCCTAGTAACATTAATAAATATAGGCAGTGGGTGACCATTAATGGCCATAGAGTGGAAGCTCTCAGAGACACCGGAGCGAGTGTGACAGCTGTCAAGTGTCACTTGGTGTCCAGAGAACAGGTGGTTCCCCACACATTCTACCCCGTGATAGCTGCTGACAACTCCCAGAAAGAGTGTGAGGTAGCTCAAGTTTCCTTTGAATGGGGGGGGGGGGTTTCAGGTACTCTTCAGGTTGCTGTGAGGCCCGCCATGCCTGTTGATTGTCTCCTGGGCAATGATTTGGAAGACTCCCCTTGGGCTAAGGTGGAGAGGGAGACACATTTGAAAATGTTGGGTGTGCCAGAGTGGGTGTGTGCAACCACTCGATCCATGACAGCAAGTAAGGGTGTTGATGGGGTCCCAGAGCCTGAAAGTATGGCCCAGGACCCAGCTGTGAAGAGAAGAGGCAGGAGGCGCGGGAAACCGGCCCCCGTAGTTCCCGTGGTCCAGGAGGAGGTAGACCCTGAGGGGGATGCCCTGGAGCCCACAGGGGAACAAGTTGCTGAACTGGGAGACCTGCCCAAGCTAACCCATTGGCAGCAGGATGGTGGTCCCTCCAGGGAAGAATTTGTTGCAGAACAGAAAGTGTGCCCTTCTCTTGTGGGTATGAGGCAGCAGGCCTCAGCCCAAACCTCAGGTGATCAGTCAGTGTCACATTTTGTTTACTGGGAGAACGACCTCCTGTATAGCGAGCCTAAGGCTGCTGAGCCTGGGTCAGCCCATGTGCTGGTGGTACCCCAGCGCTTCAGAGCCTTCCTACTGGGTTTGGCTCATGACGTTCCGTTAGCTGGACATCTGGGGCAGGACAAGACCTATGACAGGCTTGTCACCCATTTTTGTTGGCCTCAGGTGAGAAGGGATGTAGACATCCATTGTAAAACTTGTCACACTTGCCAGGCAAGTGGGAAAAGCGGAAGGAAGCAGAAGGCTCTCCTCCAACCTCTTCCAGTGGTCAGTACCCCCTTTGACCGGGTGGGGATTGACATTGTTGGGCCCCTGGACCCCAAGACAGCCCTGGGCAACAGGTTCATCCTGGTCTTGGTGGACCATGCCACACGGTACCAGGAAGCCATCCCTCTCCGAACAGTGACGGCCCCTGTGGTGGGACGGGCACTGATGAGTGTTTTCTCCCGCATGGGATTCCCCAGAGAGGTGGTGTCAGACCGGGGCACCAACTTCATTTCCAATTACATGAAGTCTCTGTGGAAGGAGTGTGGGGTAACCTACAAGTTCACCACTCCTTACCACCCTCAAGGTAATGGGCTGGTTGAGCGATTCAACCGGACCCTTAAAGGCATGATCATGGGTCTTGAAGAACCAATGAGGCGTAAATGGGACGTCCTCTTGCCATGCCTGCTGTTTGCTTACCGAGAGGTGCCGCAGAAGTCTCTAGGGTTCAGCCCCTTTGAGCTTTTGTATGGTCACCCGGTAAGAGGACCGTTGAGTCTGGTCAAAGAAGGCTGGGAGCAATCTCCCAGGAAACCTCCCCAGGATGTATACAGTTACATGATGGCCTTTAGGAACCAGACTCAGCGCTTCAGAGATCTTGCTCAGGCAAATCTGGAGGCCAGCCAGGAAGAGATGAAGCGGTGGTACGACCGGAATTCCACTCTGGTCAAACTTCAACCTGGTCAAGAAGTTTGGGTCATGTCCCCTGTGGAACCTTGTGCGCTCAAGGACAGGTGGACTGGACCGTTTAAGGTTGTGGAGAAGAAGAGCGATGTCACCTACATGGTGGACTTTAAATCTCCCAGGAACCCCTTGAGGGTCCTGCATGTCAACCGTTTGAAGCCCCACTTAGAAAAGTCCGAGGTGGGCATGCTCCTAGCTACAGATGCTGGAATGGAGGAGGAGAGTGAGCCTCTTCCTGACCTCCTGTATGCAAAAGAGCAAGATGGGTCAGTGGATGGTGTTGTCCTCTCTGACACACTGACCCTTGAGCAGCAGCAAGATTGTCGCCACTTATTGGGGCAATTTCCTGATCTGTTCTCCTTGATCCCGGGTGTCACTCACTGGTGTGTCCATGACGTGGACACCGGGGACAGCACTCCTGTCAAGCACAAGGCTTACAGGGTGACTGACAAGGTCAGAGCATACATTAGGGAGGAGGTCTCCAAAATGTTTGCCTTAGGGGTGGTTGAGTCCTCTAGCAGTCCTTGGGCCAGCCAGTGGTCTTGGTCCCGAAGGCTGCAGCGCCTGGTGCTTCACCAGAACTTCGGTTCTGTGTGGATTACCGAGGACTCAATTCATTCACCAAGACTGATGCGCACCCCATCCCCAGAGCTGATGAGCTCATAGATCGGTTGGGGGCTGCACGGTACCTTACCACGTTTGATCTAACGTCTGGGTACTGGCAGATCGCCTTAACTGATGGGGTAAAAGAGAGGTCAGCATTCTCCACAACAGATGGGCTGTACCAGTTCCGGGTGATGCCTTTGGGATGAAGAATGCCCCTGCCACCTTCCAGAGGTTGGTCAACCAGGTCTTGGCTGGACTGGAGGATTTCAGTGCTGCCTACCTGGACGACATCGCAGTGTTCAGCGCCAGCTGGGAGGAACACTTGCGCCACCTCCAGGAAGTGTTGTTGGCCCTGCGCAGAGCAGGCCTCACAATCAAAGCCAGTAAGTGCCAGATTGGGCAGGGTTCTGTGGTGTACTTGGGGCACCAAGTAGGGAGAGGCAAGGTGGCCCCCCTGCAACCCAAGATTGATACCATCCGGGCTTGGGCGCCGCCCAAAACCCAAACTCAGGTGAGAGCCTTCTTAGGTCTCATGGGTTACTACAGGAGGTTTGTCAAGGATTATGGTAACATTGTGCACCCCTTGACTTCGCTGACTTCCAGGAAGCAGCCACGAAATGTGATCTGGACTGACGCCTGTCAAACGGCCTTTGACACCCTGAAAACTGCAATGTGCACAGCACCCATACTCCAGGCACCCGACTTTTCTAAAGAATTTGTTGTCCAGACGGACGCTTCAGAGCATTGCGTGAGGGCTGTTCTAGCTCAGGTGAATGAAAAGGGCCGAGACTTGCCTGTAGCCTTCATCAGCCAGAGGTTACTTCCCAGGGAAACGAGGTGGAGTGCGATAGAGCGAGAAGCATTTGCTGTGGTCTGGGCGCTGAAGAAGCTAAGACCCTACCTGTTTGGGACTCACTTCCGGGTTCAGACAGACCACAGGCCCCTCAGATGGTTGATGCAGATGAGGGGTGAGAATCCAAAACTGTTGAGGTGGTCCATTTCCCTACAGGGGATGGACTTCACGGTGGAACACCGCCCTGGTACAGATCACGCCAATGCTGATGGTCTGTCCAGATTTTTCCGCCTTAGTGATGAGTACTCCCTAGGTCAAGGGTAGTTCTCCCCACATTTCAGCTGGAGGGGACACGTGTTAGACCTGGCATCATTGGCTTGAGTCTCTCCTCCATTTTTTCTGTTTGCCTCCTCTGTTTACGATGTTTTTGCTGGTATATCGCTTTGGGCACTGTGCCACTGCTGATCAGTGCCACAGTGCAAGTGCTCCCTATGTAAAATTGCTGTATTGATTGAATTCCATGTTTGGCTTATTTGGTTTACTATCAGTCCCTAGTCTAGTGCACCAGGAGTGCCAGGGCTTGTAAATACAAATGCTGCTCGTGGGCTTGCAGCACGTGTTGTGCCACCCACAAGAGCGGCCTAGTAAAAGTATGTCTACGGGTCTGTCATTGCCAGACCTGCGTGCAGTCTGGTACTGTCACGCTGACTGCGCAAGTACACCTAATTGCCAGTCCCGAAACCTTCCCTTAACTTCATATTAGTCACCCCTATGGTAGGCCCACGGGCAGGGTGCATTGTAAGTATAAGGTAGGACAAGCCTGACCAAGTTGGCATGTCCTAATAGTGAATTACAGCCATATTCGTTTTTCACTATTGCGAGGTAACCTGCTCTCCATTAGTTAGAATGGGCCACCAGGATTATTAATGCTATGATCCTAGCTGGCTCGGGGACCATGGTGCAGCGTTGAGTTTGGTATCCCTGAACTCAGGGTTTAATAACGCATCCGTTTGTGTGGATGGTTTTTGGACTCTGGGTTTGAAAATAGCACTTTTAGAAAGTGGCTATTTTCTTGTCTAACTATTTCTGGTTTCTGCTGGTTTGTTGTGTTTGACAGGAGCTGGGTGGCTCCAGAGGTCTGAATGAGTCAGTGTGGGATGAGTGGGACATTTGCGTTGAGAGTAGGGGGAGAGTAGTTGCTGATAGCCTGCCCTGCCTGATACAATGCTGGCTCCACCTCCTGCCAGGCGACTGATGGCTCTGTGCCTGCCATGGACGATCCTGGCCCCACCTCCTACCAGGAGGCCGATAGCTCTGCTCCTGCCAGTGACAATGCTGGCTCCACCTCCTGCTGGGCGTCTGAGGACCCAGCCCTGCTCAGTGAATAGGCCAGGTGCCTCTGCCTGGCTACACCCACAACAGACCCAGGATGTTGCGAAATTCCCCTGCATGGACAAAGGGATCAAAGCCAAAAAGGGGTATAAGAGAAGGACCCCTGAACCAAGAATTTAGATCACTTCTGACAAGGAAACCTGAACCAAGGACAAGAAGCCTGCTGATCCAAGGACTTGCCTACCCCTTCCGCCAGTGTGCTGTTTGTTGGGGGATTCCTGCAGTGCTTCTTTATTTTTGCCAAGGAACAAGGAGAGAGGAACTGAGTGTGTACTCTCAAGCTTTGCTAAAGAAAATCTCCAAGGGCTGGAAGAGTGCCAGCCTCCTGTTGAAGTCACAGGGCTAAAGGACTTCATCTGCTAAAAGTGCTTGTTGCTGGAACTTGAGAATCCAGCACCACTGAAAGAAACCAGCAATCTCGACGCCGACGGACGTGGCCGAATCCAGCTCGGCATCGTGAGTAACGGCTCCAGTGTCCCGCTTCCTCGACGCCGGCCGCGGGCCCGATCGACGCCAGCAGCAACGCCAGTGAGTAGTGAGTTCGGCTCCAGCTCCAAGTGACCTCGTGTCTGCCCCGCTGCTGATCGCATCGACTTCGTGCCCTCTCGACGCCGTGAGCGCTGCTCACTCTTGCAACGCCATCATCGACATCGACGACGACGCCGTATCCTGCTTCACCTCGTGAGCGCTGCTCCTGCCTGACATCTGTCGATGTCGCTGCAGGTAGCCCAGTCTCCGAGGCCGGATCGATGCCGGAGACGCGGCGCCGGACATCTCGACGCCGCTGATCATCGTGTGATTCGCTTTTCCAAGGTACTGTGTTGTGGGGGTCTGTGCGACTCCGGGCTCGACGTAGCGCTCCTCGCGGTCGACGCCGAACCTTTGGATTAACTTTGCCTCGACGTCGTGTGACTCCCGTGTGGGTTACATTGTTGCCAAGAACTGTGTTTTAAAGAAGAAGTTGCTTTTGTTACTAAAGACTTTGTGCTAAGAAGAAACTACACTTGAACTATTATTTTTCCTTCCAAGAGTATTTATAAGATTGTGGTATATTTTTGTCGTTATTTGGTCTTGTGCTAAGCCTTATATAAAAATCCATATTTTTATTATACTACTGTGTCGTATCCATTTGTAGTGTATTCACTTTATTACTGTATATGGTCATAAATGCTTAACACACAGCCTCTGAGATAAGCCTGTCTGCTCTGCCAAGCTACCAAGCGGGTGAGCAGGGGTTATCAACGGGTGTGATCCCCTTGCCCTGACTAGAAAAGGTGTGTCCCTATTTGTCAGAAGTGCATACCTCTGCCAACTAGAGACAGCCGGTTCTAACAAATCTCTAATAGTTTCCCGGTTTTAAGAGGCACACGTCAAGGTTGCCCCTTGTCACCTCTTCTGTTTGCTCTTTCAATGGAGCCTTTTATTAATTCAATACTGACTCAAGAATGTATTATACCATTTATTCATGGTAATAACGCCCTCAAAATTACTGCTTATGCAGACGATCTGGCAATTTATACAACTGATGTACCGAAAGCCATAGCTGGTATCATTAAGGAAGCTGACGAATTCGGCTAGGTTTCGGGATACAAACTAAATCTGAACAAAACCCAAATCGTTGTTAACTATAAGCTGCCGGCCCCAGTTTTGGGGGTCTGTCATACCGCAAACTACCTGGGTATTAAAATAACATCTAACTTAAAAGAAATTATGGCTCTAAACTATGACACTTTATTGAAGGAGACAACAGGGATTCTCAAAAAATGGCATACGGTTCCCTTAAATTTACTTGGACGAATCAACCTTATAAAAATGAACATCCTGCCTAAATTTTTGTATTTGTTTAGGTCCATCCCTCTCTTTGTTAACAACTTATTCTTTAAAAAACTGGATGGTATTCTAGGCAGCTATATCTGGGGCTACAAGAAAAATCGCAGAGCTCTTTCTCTTCTCAAACTAACAGCTATTAAGGGCGGCCTTGAATTCCCAGATTTTAAATTTTATTTTTACGCTTCTTTCCTGGGTCGGATACAAAGCCTTTTTTCCCTCTAATTACCCTTACTTTTTTCACCAATTTATGCTTGGATTAAATTCTGTACAATTTCTAGCAAAAAGCATTGACCCGAACTACTTGAAACGAGTGAAGTTTAAGACCGCTAAAGATGCGGTTCATATATGGAATACCATCCTGGCTATCAATAAAACTACGCTCTTCCACCCTAAGCTAAGCATGTGGAATAACCCGGGCTTACCTGAGATTTTTAGTGATCCAATAGTTAGAACATGTGCTAATCTTGGTATAAACCAACTTTCTGATTTATACGGACCATCAGGCTTTCTAACATTTGATACTTTAAGAATACTTTATAAACTACCGGTAAATACGCTATTCAAGTACACACAGATACGTGATTTCTTCGTGAATAAAATGAAACTAAAGGATATTTTAGACTCAGAAATTAGGACTTGTATCTACGGGGAAACAAAGAATGATATAATTAGCTTGGGGTACAAATGTCTCTGCCAATCTAAACCTGATGACTGCATTAAAATTGCACAAAAATGGACCACTAATTAAGGAATGCCCATCTCCCTGCATAACATCTCCACTTTTCTCCATAACAGCAACTCTTTAACTCACTCTTCTAGCTTAAAACTTCAATCTTACAAGGCTGTATGCCAGCTATAATACATGCCACTTCACTTTTTTAAGTGGTCAGGGAACAATGCATTACCCGAACGGACAAAATGCCCAAAATGCGACCTACTAGCAGCTGATTTAGTACATATAATTTTCTCATGCCCGGCTCTGCAAACATTCTGGGGCGAAATAGAAAAAGTGTTGAAACTGAATAAAATGATCTCCGGTAAACTTTCTGCCGAGATGATACTACTGGTAATACAACCAAATACTGCTATCTATACGGACCTAATGTTTATTCTAACTTCCTATGCCAGATTGATAATTGCCAGGGCTTGGATTTCAGACAAACCACCACTGGTAACCAAATGGTGGCTTTTGATAAATGAGATATACGATATGGAATTTTCATCTGCAAAAATTCGAGGGATAGGCTCCTTGAAGAAAGTGGATAAAATATGGGGTTACTTGTTCCCTACTTACGAATGAAGGACTTTTTCTTTGATGCATTAGATCTGTGAATAGCTCCTACTTCCTTCACTTTATTATTTAAGGACCTGGATTTACTGCCTTTCTGTGCAGGATTTTAAATGTATAGCACTAATCTGACTATGATGTCTAGTAAACCCGGCTATTAACATTAGGGAATCCTTACTTAATTGACTAACTTTTGGTTTAAAAGCTGGCTGCGAGCCTATTTGATGCGCCTCAAGACGAAACTGACGTATTTCTCTTCGAAATACTGTAAATCCTTTTGCCTATTTGCTATTTGATTAAGTCATTAAGGAATTGTATGTACTATAATTTTTTTATTCTTTGAAAATGCTTTATTTTTGTAATGAATGCCTGCTTTTGCTGTCAATTAAAGTTTTAAAAAAATAATAAAAAAAAAAAACAGCAACAGCATTTTTGCATGTGGAAATGCACACAGTTTACATTTACACATGCATAAATGTAACACGGTAAGGAAAATGGAATTTAGAAACTTTTCATGCTAAAGGTATGTTTTCATCTGGAAAACTTTTCTCATCTTCACACCCACTGTTACGGCATAAGAGGTCACTCCCATTCCCTCAATGGACATGGATTTATGCTTTCCCTTAACACAGGTCATTATGCAATCATTCTCTGGGTGGTATTGGGCAGAGTAACGTTTTGCAAAAACCCACAAAACATTCTGGGTCTGCACAAACATGGAAGGGCATTCTCACCCCAAGAATTGTACTTCCTGCTCCTCTGTAACGTTTTCACAGCCTGAAGATTTTGTGTGATTAAGTCTTTCTTCTTGTTTAGTCCACCGTTAAAGGGTCTCAAAAGCAGAATTAAACTTGGAAATAAAGTCATCTGTGTACCTAAAGTAAACTAAGAAGCACCACTGACCTTGCAATTTAAACACCATGGAAGTCTCTCAGTTTCACATCATCACATCATCATCATCATTGTCATCATCACTATTATTACTAGTAGCAGTAGTATTAGTGGTAGTAGTAGCTGCAGAAACAGTTGTGGCAGTTGTACTACAATTACTACGAATACCACTAACATTACTACTACCACTACTACAACTACTATATCTAATAATTATAATAATACAAATAACAATAATATTATAATACCATAACAATGATAGAAATCCTAACAATAACAGTAATTGTTATGGCAACAGTCAGCACTTAGAATTGCTGTCTCTGTATTACTAACACCTCTTCAGATATTTACCTGTCCATGGTCACTTGAGTTTAAAAGAATATAAAAGGGAGTTACCTTGAGGCAATTTTAACCTATATCAATGTCCCAAAGTATCAAACTCAAAGTCCTCCCCAAATACTGGGTTTACCCCCACCCATGGGTAGTTGACATATGGGGTGTGGACTCAGTGATAAAGAATGCCACACAAGTTCATGTGTGTGATAGTACTTTTTCCTGTTTAAGATGGATGCAGGAATTTAAGGGTCTTTCTAGGGTAGGCAGGTGTCACATTATTGTACATATTAGAATGATCCTATTGGGAAGGCGAGGATACCTCCCTCATGCAATTAAGAAATGTTTTAAGGCATGGGCAAAGTGGGCTCTGACCATGGCCCCCAGCCCTTCAGGGGGCCCCATGATAGAGTGAGCTGTGTTCTGGAGAGACTCTTGCCCTGAAGATCTTGTATGATTCTTAAACAGAATGTTTTAAATAGTTTTCCTTTAATGTATTTTTAATGTGGGTGATGCGTGAAAGTCTATTGCAGACATTCAATCGATCAATCAAAGACATTTATAGAGCGCACTACTTACCCGGAGGGTCTCAAGGCGCTTGGGGGGGGGGGGGGGGGGGTGCTGCTACTGCTGGAACAGCCAGGTCTTGAGCTTCTTCCTGAAGGAGAGGTGGTCTTGGGTCAGGCGCAGGTCGGTCGAAGGGAGTTCCAGGTCTTGGCGGCCAGGTAGGAGAAGGACCTTCCTCCTGTTGTCGTTCTTCGGATGCGGGGGACGGCGGCGAGGGCGTGACTGGCTGATCGGAGGTGGCGTTTGGGAGCGTAGAAGTTGATGCGGTTGTTGAGGTAGCTCGGGCCTTGATCGTGTAGGGCTTTGTGTGCGTGGGTGAGGAGACGGAAGGTGATTCTTTTGTTGACGGGGAGCCAATGCAGGTCTCTCAGATGTCCGGAGATGTGGCTGTGTCGTGGGATGTCGAGGATGAGTCTGGCTGAGGTGTTCTGGATCCGCTGGAGTCTCTTCTGGAGCTTGGCAGTGGTTCCGGCGTAGAGGGCGTTGCTGTAGTCCAGTCGGCTCGTGACGAGGGCCTGGGTGACCGTCTTCCTGGTCTCGGTGGGGATCCACCGGAAGATCTTCCGTAGCATGCGCAGGATGTGGCAGAGAAATGTTGTGTTTACGTTTCTTGCAAAATCCATAAAACTGTTTCTTTTTGATAAAAACAGGAGCACACATATGAGAAATGGGAGGGTGTCACAGAAACTATTTGCAGTAAAAATAGTGAGCTGCGTCTGTGTTACAATATTTAAAACACACATCACTATCCCTGAATAATTGATATAAATACATTTGGAAGTTAAACTAGTGCACTTGTGCACTGTCAGTGACCAGAACTGAAACTGGATCAAAAAATCCAAACTGTGAGTAAAAAAGACAGGTTTTTCGTGGACAGGAAGTAATGGCGCTCTGCCAATATTAACGCGATAGTGTGTTGATTGAATGGTATGTTATGGTGCTGACAGGAAAAGGGGAGTCCCTACAACCCCTTAATTAGTGTGGGAGAATCCAAACACAAGTGCATATAACAACAGTCCTGCACACTCATATAGTATAATTATACATCCGGTTGATGTAGTGTACAAGCAAATGGAACCAGTCCAATGTTGAAGTTCTTTGATTGCTTTATTTGGTCATCACACAAAGGACACACATCCAGCAGACACGTGTTTTATCAGAGAAACAGTGTTCTCCGACTCTTCAGGGCTCTATGGCTGAATTCCAGGTCAATAGAATCCCCAAGCCGGTGATAATTCCAACCCGGTACGGTGTGCTAGTTCACGTTGAGGTGATCACCCCCCAAGAATAAAACTTGCGAGCTATTCAAAAGAAACTATGGATCGGGACGCCAGTAAGGGTGAGTGAGCAGGAAAATTTCCAGACGTAATTGTTACATAAAGCAAACAAATCAATCTGCCCGGATCGGTCTTGAAAATGTACGTGTTCGTCCCCTCCGAAACTTTTGTTCCATCAAGATGCTGGCGTCCTGGCGAGTATGATACAATCTGGGGGTAAAATTCCAAACTGTTCCGAATAGTGGCCCCCAGAATGAGTTTGGCCCAGGGCCCCCAAAATCTTTAAAATGTTCCTGATCCAACGTTCTAACTCCTATATTGATTTTGGAATTGTTCATAGGACAATGGGCCATTGTAAGGTTAGTGGATTTATGCAATTCAGTGGCAGCAGTATTTAATACATAATTACGGATTTACTGCATTTGCCACACAATTTGCAGATTTCAATGATGTTTCCAGCTGAAATGGATACAAAAATTATTGCTGGAGTATGTCCACATACCTTGTGTTTTTGTCATAAAATTTAGATAACCTTGCTGCATATTGTTTTCCTCCATATTCCATAGCCACAGAAGCCCTGACAATTTAAAGCTCTGCAGTATAGTTTGGGGGTTTTCACTTTGATGACAAAATTATTTTCTCACAGGCAACCATGAAATGTGCACATCATACAAGTGAAAGTAATTTCATGGCAAACTTCATAGCATATGCAAAGATACTACTGCACACCTATTCCTAGCACAAACCCTAAACCTAACCACAACCATAAATGTAACCTTAACTCTGGACTTAATCTTAGCCGTGAACCTAAACATAGCTACAATACGTTCCACAGTCCTGAGAATACCCAAAGATTAAAAAGCATTCCCATCCCTGAGTCTAACCCTAGATCTGAACCTTCTCTAACTCTGAAATTATTCATTACTCTGAGCCTAAACCAAACACTAACACACTGATTTAAAGCTCATCCTTATTTACCTGAAGATGGCATAATGGCCTAGATGTAGGTAATTTTATTTTACCACTTCTTAAATTCCGAATTTTACCGATTCGGTATTTAAGAAGTGGTAAAATAGAGGGGGGGATGTAGGTATTACAGAATCTGTAAATACCGAATTGTTAAGAATCGGTATTTACCAATTCTGTAAATACCGATTCGGTAATGCCCATTGATTCCTATGGGCATTGAAGCCCATAGGAATCAATGGGCATTACCGAATCGGTATTTACCGATTCGGTAAATACCAATTCCTGCAAGGGTGCAGGGGGTGTCACTTTGACACCCTCTAGCACCCCAAATACAGGCATGTGTGCCATGTGGAAAACAGACATGCCCTAGGGGCATGTCTGTCTGTCACATGGCATAGGTGTGCATGCACACATGTGCATGCACACCTGGATTCGGTATTTTACCACCCAATTGGATTGGGTGGTAAAATACCGAATCTGAAAGGCCTTTGGGACTCAGAAGAGTCCCACCTACATCTAGAAGTTACAGAATCGGTAAAAATACCGATTTGGTATTTTACCAAATCGGTAAATTTACCGATTCGGTAAATTTACAGATTCGGCAAAATTGGCCCCCTACATCCCAAAAACCCATTTACCGGTCGGTAACGGCCGAAATCGGCCGTTACCGGCCTGTAAATGGCCACCTACATCTGGACCTTGGACTCCTGATATATTTGACCAGATGATAGTTTACCCAGAATATGTTTGTTCAACACTTTTAAAAACTTGGGGCCAGATGTACGTCCGGATTTTGCAGTCGCAAAGGGGATTTTGGCACCTTTGCGACGGCAAAATAGGTAAGCCAATTTACTAAACCTATTTTGCGAGTCGCTAATCAATCAGCGACTCGCAAAATAGGTTTAGCAACTCGATATTAGGAATAGGCTTTCCAAGGGCGTCCCTTCCTAATAGCGACTCCTATACCAATGTATGAATGTTTGCAAACACTGTTGTGGTCACAAAACACTTGCAGTTTACCACCCTTCTCAGAAGGGTGGTAAGGCACTTGCAAACAAGAAGGGTTTGGGAACGCATGTACAATTATTTTTTAGGGGTAAGCAGTGGTCCCAAGGAGCACAGACTGCCCTTAAAAAATGAAACTTCAAAGTTTCAATTTTCTTTTTTTTAAATAATCCTGTTTTCCTTTAAGGAAAACGTGCTGCATTTAAAAAATAAATAACTGCTTTATTTAAATGCAGTCCCCAACATGATGGTCTGCAGAGCCCAGCAGGCCACCATCCCTGGCAGGGCCAGCCAATCCCAATGGGGTCACAAATTGCGACAGCATCATTAATATGCATGAGGCATGCAATTTGCGACTCCATTGGTAATCGCAAACAGTGTCTCAGGCACTGTTGTACATAGCATTTTGCGACTCACAAATTGCGACTCGCAAGTTTGAAGCAATTTGCGAGTCACAAAATGCGATGGCCATGCAACTGGCCCTTGTTTCTTAAGGCGTCAACCACATCAGGTGCACTATGCTCACCTGTTGACTGCCTTAACTTTAACGTCTTGTACTTTTTGCGTGACACAGAACAGACAATTCTTTTGATCTTTTGCAATCTCCCTCCCCTTCCTCCAACCAATCAGTACTCGCCCTTCCTGTTTTTTCAATACATTGAAGTGTGTTTGGTGGGTTCAGTCTCTTTCCTGCCTTTCATGTCTCAGAGTTGAGGGACATCTTATGTGCTAGAGACAGACTAGAAAAGAATATCTGCAAAACGTTAGTCCATTCCAGCACAGCACTAGTTAGAGAAATTCTTGTCAAGCCATACCTGAGGATGGCAGATGTGACATATGCCGACGTGAAGTTTAGTAAGAAGGAGAGAGAACCCACAACCTCTCAACGGAGTAAAGAAGGTAAGGTGATTCCAGTATATGTCAAGCACTCATGAACTTATCACATGCTTTGTTTAGGAAGAGCTTCTAACATTCAGCAACATTATTTAACTTTGCTTCCTTTTTACTGAAATTGTTTGTTTCCCATCCTATTTGGTTTAATTGTTTTTTTAAATATTTTCACCATAATAGCCCAGATTAAAAAAAAAATTAACATGAAAATTAGATTGTATTGCTTTTTTGCACTTTACCTGTCTTTCTTCTCTAGTAACTTATTCGTTTCATGTTTTCCATCCACTCATTTGTTCAATTCAGGAGTAGAAATGTGGGAGTCTTAAGGCTTGTGACCTGACATGCTGAGAACAAGCCGAATAACAATGATTTTCTTTTACACTTGTTTTCTGCACGTGCTCAAATGAAACATTATACATGTATTCTTAACCACCATAAATACTCTTGATACCACTCAAGTCCATGGTTGAATCTATTTTCTGTAATGTCACTCAACCTGCACATCAGTAACGCTGAAATCCATCTGAAGTTACTTCTGGTAGAAGGAATGTGACAGAGAAGTCTTCCTGTTACTGTCCAGATTAGGACAGGACCAGGACTGAGTGCTATTTGTAATCGCACAAAGGGATGAAAGTGGAGTGAAATGCTAGCCGGAGGATTTACCAGTGGTTACAACACCTTTAGCCTTTACCATCCACTGCTTTCTGCTGGTGTCCATGGGCTCTATAATCGGATACACTTACACACATTGCACACTTACACACACACCTACACACCTATTTCTATTTCTTTGGGACCTGTCTGTGAAGAATACAAATCAGGACATACAGATGGTTCAGAAGAAATAGTTAAGTGCTTCGAACATGTATCACTTTTTTGAGAACCCTCTTCCCACCCACTCCGACTTCCATAGATTATTTATTTATTGGCTACCGCTATGTAATAAAGGAAAGTATATATAGGTAAGCAGCGATTTACCTCTTTCGGTAGCTCCTTCTCTACGTACCTTGACAATGTAGAGCTAGTTGTTACAGTGGATTGGATATGTTTGTAGGTTGGTATTTCGACCGTGATATACTGACCTTGTTGCAACAGAGAGAGAGGGGGCAGGGCAGGAATTCGAGGGGCAATCCACACTGCACATCCCCTCTAGGCACAAAGCTGGTGATCATGGAGTTTGGTGGACAGAGGGGACTGGAAGAAGTTCTGCCACACTTCTGCTTATCACAATGCATCTGTAAGTACAGTACTAACAGTAGTAACTTTGAGCCAAAGAGGAAAGGGCACCAGTGCTAACTGCAGAGAAACATTCCAGGGGTCATTTCAGTTTTTCCCACTTTTCAAATACATGAACCCACATCGGTCCAAATCATATATATATTTATTTATTCAAGATTCATGAGGCATACTTTTAATGCTATTGAGTTTTATTTCAAAATCAGTCATTACATATCATGATTCCTCTGAAACCGTTCATGTTGGGCTGTAATCGACAGATCGGATGTTGTACCATGAATATCGTAATTCATTGAAAAGGTTAGCTCCTAACTACATTTCCTTTTAAGGTGTGGCGGAGTGTAGTATGCTGTATTTGCAAGCCCTTAAGGCGTTCTTTCCTAAGTGGCATGTCCTCTAGTTCTGTGCAAGCTATTAGCATTTTCGTACAATGAGGTTCACTTTGTATTTGGCGAAAAGTGAATCAATAATGTATTTTTGTAGATTCTGGGTGCTGCTCATTCTTGAGTTTTCTTAAGCAGTTTGACTATTATGTTATGTCAGGTTTCAATTTGTTGTCCTGCGCCATTTTTAGAAAGCACGCGTTCTCTGAATGGAAAGAGACACTATGAATGTAAACACATTCCATTGCTGCATTTTAGTCCTCAACTCTCACAGAATATTTAGCATTTTCCTTTTTAGATGCATAGTTTGCTACTCAAATATTTTTTGATTTGTGTATGTATTTTAAAGTTAAAACGAGACAATATACTATCGCTTCATCTTTTATCATGGCTATCCCTACTCCGATCTGCCTTCATCAGAACCGAAGTCAGGGGCATATTAGCAAGAACGTGGTTAAAATTATCACCTTTTTAGCGGCAGGAAACTGCAGCTGAAACGGCGATAATTGGCTTGCTAATATGCGTTATAGAATTCCAATAGAAGCCCAGGTTAGATGTCCAGCACATCTAACCTGGGCTTCTATTGGAATTCTCCAAGGCATATTATCAAGCCCATTATCGCCGTTTTAGTGGAAGTTTCCTGCCGATAAAACGCCAGGAAAATTTTAATATGCCCCTCGGTTTTCTAGCTGTGAGGCTAGGTGTGGTCAAAGTTATTATCATGTGAACAAAGAAGTTCCTTTGGGGCAGATTATCAAGAAGGGCGTTAAAATTATCCCCGCGTTAGTAGCAGGAGACTGTTGCTAAAGACGCAATATTGTGCTTGATAATATGCCCTTGAGAATTCCAATAGAAGCCCAGGTTCACACCTGAACATGGGCTTCTATTGGAATTCTCAAGAGCATATTATGAAGCCCATTATCGCTGCTTTAGCGGCAGTTTCCTACCGCTAACGCAGCGATAATTTTAATGCTGTTTCTTGATAATATGCCCCTTTGTTTTGGGAGCTTGGGGCATATTACCAAGCAATAGCGATAATTATCGCTATTGCTTGATTAGAGACAAAAATTTACCGCTGAGCTGCGGGGATTTTTATCGCAGATAAACCTTGGTATAACCAAGGTTTATCGCAAATGCGATAAAAAACGGCCGCAATGCATGAATATCGCTGAAAAGTCAGCGATATTCATGCATTACCGAGCTAATGCTCTTAGCCATGTTATCCACCTCCCATTGGATAACATGGCTAAGAACTGCTCAGGGCAGGTGTTAGCTTTTGGAGATATTCGCGCTTAGCGCGAATATCTCCAAAAGTTGGTAATAGGAGATAGCGATGTTAGCGACTGTTTCCAGTCGCTAACATCTTGGCACGCCCACTTTGCATGTCATTAGTGATAAATATCACTGACATGCAAAGTAGAGCCCAAGATGGTCGCTATCTCCTACTAGCTGTCGCTAACTGGTGTTAACAACAGCTAGGTAATAGGGAGATAATTTTATATCCGCTTTCTTGGCTTCTAAAGCCAAAAAAGCGGAGATAAACCCCCTTGATAATATGCCCCCTTGTTCCAATCAAAGCGTCACTAACTCCTCTCCCATATATATATATAGGGCACCATCATCATCATAACAATATATATATATATATCCAGGACCCCATCATCGCGCTAATTACCAGACGCCAGCACAACAAGATCCTCTGTTTTCATGATTTATTTGAAAAAGTTGCTAATAACGCGTTTCAGCTCACAAGAGTTTTGCTCAAACTAGATTAGAAAATAGATTAATATCTATTGTGACCTTAAATAGATTAACATCTATTGTGACCTTTTCCCTCCTGAGGCGGAAGCCGGGAGGTCTCGCTCTCTTCTTTCTTTATTTTAAAATTTGTGTTTGATATTTTTAACTTGCTGCCTCTTGCGCTTGACTAAGAAGCGCCAGAGACATTTTAATGTTGATGTTCCTCTGTGCTTGATTAATAGGCGCTAGAGATTTGGGACCTGAGACTTCCATAGCGCTCCTTAGCGCTTCGTTGTTACTTCCCCCCTCCCCTACCCCCGGACCGCCCTCGGCCGAGCATCGACGCCGAGGGCTGGGATCTGGCTTTGGCGGCCATATTGGGTGTGGGCCGCGCCGCTCATGCGCTCTAGCAGCGCTATAAAAAGAATGTTCACGACTCCGCGCAGCGGTCGGGTACAGCGGACGCGCCGGATCTGCGCCGGAGTCGTGCCAGAGTCCTGCCCGTCTGCGTCCGTCCGTGTCTCGGAGGCGCCCGGAGTGGCAGGCAGGGCTCGACCATCTGTGCAGCGTTCTTCCTTCCCTGGCGCAGCCATGATTTGTTATTCGCCCCAGGAGCTCCGCTCATTTCAAAGGGCCTCCTGTGCCTGTCATAGGGTTTTTCCTGGTCGGTATAGGGGCAAGAGGAAATGTCCGGGCTGCGGCTGGACTCTGGCCAGCGCCCTCCCCTCCTTATCAACCAGGGAGGTCGGTGGTGCTAAGCACCTCTGCCTACTTTTAAACACCAGGTCTGTTCGCAGACATGCCCAGGAAATCTTTGATCTCCTTGTTACTGAAAAACCAGCATGTTTGTTGCTGACAGAGACCTGGTTAGGCGAGTCGTCCAATCCCGATATTGCTACTGCAATACCCCCAGGATACAACATTTTTAGGCAAGATAGATTGAAAGGAAGGGGTGGGGGTGTAGCACTCGTGGTGAACAAATCCTTTGCATGCTCTATCATTCCTATGGATGTCATCACGGGCTCTGAATCCCTTGCCTTCTCCATATCATTGACACCTCAACAATCTTTTAAAGGGCTCCTAGTCTACAGGCCCCCAGGCCCTGTAGGGTCCTTCTTTGAGGAGCTCCAGTCGATAATTTCGATGCTGATCCTTAGAGCAGAGCAAGGTGTGCTGGCCGGAGATTTTAATTTCCATATGGATGACAGTTCTGACCCGGATACTATTAAATTGATGGATATCATGTCACCCTTAGGCCTGACCCCCTATCTTTCTGGACCGACCCATGACAAGGGCCACACTCTAGATCAGATCTTCTCCACGTCCCCTATTGAAATGTCAGCATTATTGCCGGTGCTGTGGTAAGACCATCATCTGGCCAAATTTTATGTTCAGTGCTTTAAGAAACCATTGAGCACTGCTCTGAGACACCAGGGACCAGTATCCAGGGCGTACCATCGGGTGACTCCAGAGATGCTGGCTCAGGCCTCTCTGGATCATCCTTTCCCTGTTACGGGGAATCTGGACAAAGACTTAGACTCCTTGCAGTTGTGGCTGATGGATAGGCTGAACGATCTAGCTCCTGTGATTCCCCCCCGATCAACACCTAAACTTGCTTCTGCCCCTTGGTTCACCGAAGCACTGTCGCACTCCCGTAGGCAATGCAAAGTGGCCGAAAGGGCCTGGCGATCTCAGTATGATGCCGATGCTAGGCTTGTATATAGAACAAAGCCTACCACCGGGAAATCCTCCAGGAAAAAAAAGGCTATTTTGCCAGGAGAATTGAGTCAGCAGCCAACTCTTGTAAGGAGATCTTTTCGATCATCAGAGAATTCACGACTCCTCGGTCTAATTCGACTCAGATTGCCCCCTCTAAGTCATGGGTGTCTGCCCTGGTCAATTTCTTTACCAATAAGATAAAGCTGATTCAGGATTCTTTCCCCACAAGGCAGACTGATGCTCCTCTTAGCCCCGTGGATGGGCCAGTTCCAGCGATCCCCGCAGGCCCAGTCCTGACGGTATTTCCTCCATTTTCAATATCCGCGTCTTTGGCATTCATGGCTAATCTTAAATCTGGTTCCCCTTTGGATCCTTGCCCTGCCAAATTCCTGGTGTAAACTCTTTGGCAAATCCGCTTTTTAATCTTTCTCTGAGTCGAGGGGTGGTCCCGCAGGCGTGGAAGCAGGCAATGGTCATTCCCCTCCTTAAGAAGCCCGGCCTTGCCCTAGGGGATCTCGCCAACTATAGGCCTATCTCGCTCCTTCCCGCATTGGCTAAGATCTTGGAGAAACATGTACATATCGTGCTCTCCAATTTTCTGGAGTCCCACGATCTACTACATTCCTCCCAATCTGGTTTCCGCCCCAATTTAAGCACCGAGACGGCGTTGCTGGAGGTGTCTGAGGCCATTAAAGAGTGGCTGGACTCGGGAGGCAAAATCATGCTTGTCATGCTTGATCTGTCGGCGGCCTTCGACACCGTCCCCCACGAGGGTCTCCTCGCCAGACTTTATGAGATCGGTCTGAGGGGGACGGTGCTCAGCTGGTTTAGATCTTTTCTAGCTGACCGCCGACAAACGGTCTGGGCCTCTGGGAGGCGGAGTCCCTCAGGGCTCCGTGCTGAGCCCGACTCTCTTTAACATCTTTATGACCCCTTTGGCGACATTGGTGGAGTCTTTCGGGGCCCAGATCGTATCTTACGCCGACGACACCCAGCTCCTCTTTTCGTGTCAGAAAGGAGAAGATTTCGACGGAGAGAGTATCCGTGAGCGCCTTGGGGCTGTTTTCAAATGGTTCCAGCTAAGCAGCCTCAAGTGCAACTCAGATAAATCTGAGATACTCTTCTTCGGTTGCTTATCTGACCCAGAGTGGCATGAATGGTGGCCTGCCGACATGTTCCCTCCAGCACATTCGTCCCAGATAGCTAAGAATCTGGGAATTAAGATCGACAACGGGCTGACATTAAGATCCCTGGTTCTGGCTCTCTCTGGAACCTGCTTTGGCCTCCTCAAGATGCTCCGGAAGTTCTTCCCCCTGCTCTCGGAAGAGCACAGAGAACTACGGTCCAGGCATTAATCGGCTCAAGATTGGATTATTCCAACATCCTATATCTTGGCCTACTGGAGTATCTCCTGCAACGCTTTCAGGTGGTGCAGAACGCGGCCGCGCAGGCTATCTTTGGCCTCCACAGACGTGCCAGAGTATCCAGCCTATTGCAGTCGCTCCATTGGCTGCCCGTCCGGAAGCGGATAGAGTTTAAAGCCTTGACACTGGCCCATAAGGCCTTGCATGCCACGGGAGCTCAGTATCTCCAAAGGAGACTTGCCTTTTACCACCCGGCTCGCTCTCTGAGATCTGAGTCTCTGTTCTTAGCTGTGGTTCCCCGAGTAAAAAAGGCTCGCATTGGAGGCCGCTCTTTCAGGCTGCGAGCTCCGCAGCTTTGGAACTCTCTTCCACTGTCACTGCGCCGTATATACAATCTACTGGCTTTCAGGAAGGGCCTTAAAACATGGCTCTTTGCCCGATAGTGTTCTTTCTTTGCAGTGTTGGATCTCTCTACTCCCTCCAGTAGCTCCGTTTTTTTGTTGTAGTTGTCTGTTTTTCCGGTCACTAATTAAAGCGCCGGGACACTCCTTTGGAGTAGCCGTGCGCTATAGAAGACCAACCTAACATCTAACATCTAACATCTAACATCAAATTAAGGGTCTGACATTTCCTTTGCTCTGTGTATCTGAATAGCATGCATCTCGTCACAATAGACATTGTAAAATACTTTACATATACTATTATTTTTTCCGTAATCACAATACTTTTTTCATGATTGCAATACCACAGAAAAGCCACATAAAATGCTCTGTTAACTCAAAAGGAATTATGATCAAGTGAAGAGCTTGATATTAATTGAACACCTTCTCGACATCTCGTCCTCAAAGAAAGTGCATTAGCGCAAATTGCATTTCTCCACCAGGGCGCTGTGGCAATTCAATGTTCAGTCATATTACTGTGGCCAAAAGCATGTAATAGTTTTAACTCCCATATCTGCTCTACATAATTATGCTTATAATTGCTTAGAGAATGTGCAGGTGCATATTAGGGGAGGGGGCTACACGGACTGTCTAAGGGGATGCAGCGAGAAGTATTCGTTTTCCCATATTTGTGGTCCTGTCCCATGATCCAGACATTCTGGAAGGGTGTTACCAGGGTCAGTGGCGGCTGGTGACATTTGAAAGTAGCGGGGCGTTAAATTGTGCTGCACTGTAGAGAGCATTCCCAAACAAAATATGGGGGGGTTCGAGGGGATTCTCCCCCGAGAAACATTTGAAAAAAAAGAGTGCACAAGTGGTGCATTTTCATACTTAATCAGAGTACCAACACTTCTTACCAGGCTGCTCTACCTTAAATAAGGCAGCACCAACCGTTCTCACCAGCGCTGCTATACTTTCAATCAGAGACTACCAACAGTTCTCCCCAGGGCTGCTATACTTTAAAGCAGGCAGTACCAACTCTTCTTACAAGGGCTGATGTACCTTAACTCAGAGAGTGCCAGCACTTCTCTGTGGGTTGCTGCACTTTAAATCAGAGAGTAGCAGTACTTCACAGCGAGGTTGCTATAATTCAGGAGAACTATATTTTAAATCAGAGAGTACCAGCAGTTAGGCGTGACCTGGGGAAAAGTACATTTTTTTAATTGTAAATGGTTGTTTCAATCCTACACTATGGGAGAGTCCACAGACATAACCTTTCTGCAACAAGATGAGGAGATGAGGGACCTCATTTCAGGATGATCGGGACTCCATACAAAATACTGGCATTACTGGGAGTCCCGTGGAGTGGCGCACAGGCCTCCCCAAGTGCAATACATTCTTCTGTAACATTGCAATATTGGTGGTCGGTGGAGACATATTTCAGCTGTGGAGTTGCCATACATTGATATCCGTACATAAGAGGAGAAAGAACGTATTTGGGAGCATATTTAAAATTACTGGCGCATCTCTGCAAATTAGCAGGGATGCGCCAGTAATTGTGCGCCATGCCTCCGCCACCCATGATGCACCGCATTTACAATGCAGCGCACCATGGTGCAAAAACGGCACAGATGCGTCACGCATCTGTGCTGTAAAGGTATCGCATTGCTGGAGTTGCGTCGCATGCGTGACACAGCTCCAGCAATGCTCTGGGGGGCCCATTCTACTAATGCTGCGTCAAGCCTTACGCCTGCTTCAGGCAGGCGCAGGGTTTTGACGTAGCATTGGCCTAAAAGTGACTGAGTGAAATCTTGTAGATTTCACTCAGCCACTTTTAGGAGGCGTTCCTGCGCCCGAACGCCCCCCCCCCCCTGCATCAGAACGCCTCCTTAAGGCGCAGGGCTTTACAACGTGACGCATCTCCCAGATGCGTCTCGTTGTTAATAGCCCGCACAATGGCGCATCTTTTGCGCCGCCGCTGCGTTACAAAAGTGACGCAACGTCGGCACAAAAGAGGCGCAAGGGGCTTGTAAATCTGCCCCTTCGTGTGTAGTAGCAGAAGTAGTGGGCTATGCAGGGCATGGATGTCTCATGAAGTGCAAGATAATATGGGGACCGTGGCTGGAGTTCTGCAGCTTTATTCACAAGAGACAGAAGTTGATGCCCAGGAAGAGGAGCGGGAATGCTTCACAGCCTATGGAAGAAATACAGGTCCAGGGACAGTCTCCTAGGGTAGACGATGCTTAGAGGCAATGAGGTTTATAAAATGTTGATGGTGAATAGTTGTTGTGACAAGATGAGAGATTCTGAATGTTCATGTGATACCTAACAATGCGTTGAGGAACAATAACATGTTTTGTGGAAAAAAAAGGTGACTGATCAAAATAAGGGATTTGTTTTAGCACTCCTAAAAGTGGCCTCTTTGAAAGCACTGGAAACCGAACTCTAAAACAAGGCCAGGCGCCAAACTAGTTCAATAGTTGAGTCTCTGCTGTTATGTGTCAAAAAGGAAGACGATTTTTATCGATGTTGATTTTACTTTTGAGTGAAACGCCTATTAACGTTTATTTTAGACACTTTTTTGAGTGCTTAGTGGAATACTCAAAGCACAAATACCAGACAATCTATTGTTATGGTCGATTTTTTACTATTTAAGTTAAGGGCTAGAAGCAGGAAAGTGTGTGATGTTGGGGGGATAAACCAGCAAACAGCAGTAAAGAGCCTCGAACATTTGCCAGATTTCACAAACATTTTGCAGGTAATTTTTTCAAAATGGAAAAGCATGTAACACAACGCCTATCAATGTTAGGAGTTAGTTGTCCTTCCTTTTCCACATTGAATGATAGTGCGGGGGAAGAGATTTCATCATAGTGAAAGATCATTTATTTGTGGAGGAGGTAGGAAAAGAGTGATCTAAACATGTGCACATCACAGCATTACCTACTCAGGAGTACATTTTGAGAAGTGGGAGTACCCCAGAAACCTACAACTGTTATTAGCTTTCAAGGCTACTCCTGGGATTGTTGGTGATTCCCCAAAATGTTTCCAAACAAAGAAAGAAACTTACCGGAGTGCATTTCCGATTTTAAGAGTTGGGTGTGTGAATTAGGCCGAAAGTGATTTCCGCACAAGGGAAGCCCAGATCTTTCATACAACAATACATTTCTTATTATATAGAGCTTCATTCATTGTTTTGAAGTGCAGTAACTATCAGGTGAGTTATTATAAACACTCGCCCAGCATCATGCAATACCACCAAGCAGGGAAGACGGGAGCTGTCGGCATGATCAAGTCAGAATCTTACACTCCAGATAACGTGTCCACTCTTCTCAGCAAAATCACAAAATTCCAGTTTAAGGGCCACTGTACAAAAGTATTCATTATACGATCCATAAAACTGTCACGATTTTACAACGGTTTCAAGTCGAGCACCTGTGAGGTTTCCTATTGTCATCCCTTCACTCATACTCACATTAGTCCCGACCGGCAAGATGGCTGGGGGGTGGGGATTAGCGGGACGTTCGGATAATCTAAATAAAATTGAAAACTTACAGTGGTGGGTCTAGTCTCGTCGTGACTGACTACTCGTGTGGCACTGGTGCGCCTGACACGGTGACGTGCCGACAGAGCAGAGAAACGGCCAATCACCACTGCATGGCTCGCATAAGCCACAGTGTGATTGGCCATACAAGTGCGGGTACTGGGCAGTGCCACCACCCACGCGTAGCACCATCCAGCAGGTTGCCTTGCTGCGCAGTGACTGCTCTCAGCCAATCCTGGTGCTGCGTTAGCAGTGCCACTGTGCCAGGATTGCCCATAATGAGACTCAGGGGCCCGGGTCCCTCGCAGTCTGAGTCCCTAGGAAGGAGGAAGGGGAAGGTACTGTACTGCGTATGCACATGCGTGGGCCTGTAATTAAACTGAATAGCCCAGAAATCGGCATGCGCCCACTGAAGCTGCCTGTGTTTCTGCTGCGCTGAGCCTGTCAATCACTGCCGCAGGCCCGCCCCCACACCTTCCGCGATGTCGGGATTGTCCCGGTAAAGCTGAGTTGCCGCAGACTGCGAGGGCGCTCAGATTAGACTCGGGAGTCGAGATTATTATTTTGATGAATCCTGCCTGAATGTAGAGTGACGGTCGTCCATGGCTAGTGGGGTAACGCCCCAATGGATGCACCGCCACTGACCCGGGTAATAGAAGCTGTAACGAGTGTACGAGTTCCGCTTGAGCCCAGATTGCACATTCTTGGTGTTACAAGAGAATTCACGAGGCCAAAGTGGGCCAAAGTGTGTCGGGCTCTGGCCAGGGGTGGGGGTTGTTAAGCAAATTATAGCGCAAGCTTGGACAGCACCCGAACCTCCGACAGTGGCTGCCTGGCTCATTGATATGGATTGGTGCAGTGGCGCAGAGCAGGTTGCCCACGAAAATGGGGGAAAATATAGGGGCCCTAGACAGAATATAGAGGCCTGTGGAACACCATGTGTTTTTATGGGGTGCTCAGGGACGTACTCCAATGGGTTTTCCTGGGCTCCACGCATATTTTTTTAATTTAGATATTGCAGTGATCATACTTTCTATTACAGAATGACATACATGATGGTAACTTGAGGTCCAATTTTAACATGTCAAATTCATCTTTGAAGCTCGCATTATACTTTTGACATGGGTGTCCCCACAAAACAATGGTTAAATCAACTAAAGGAAAAGGCCAAAAAAATCAAAAAATCATAATGACATCTCTAATCTGAGAAAGGTTCACACTGATCTACAATTGTGTGTACAGCTCCTCATCTACATTGAGACCCTCTAATTATTTGCTGTCTAATCTCGGTATGTGGGTGGATTCCGGTTTCCTTAGATCCTTTTCCCTATTTCCACCCGTGATAGTCCTGGACACAGCATCAATGACAAAATACTTTATCTCTCTGTCATTGTTGCCATGAGTTTCTGTAAAGTGCCTTTCCACTGAATATGTTTTGTCCCTGTTTTTTATAGCTTTTGTGTGCTGCAGGATTCATTTGTGGACTTGAGGCCTGATGTATGAAGCATTTTACCAGTCGCAAACATTTGCGCCCAGTAAAATGCATTTTGCCATGTACCAAAAGACAAAATAGGACTCAGTAACTTGTTACCAAATTGCATTTTGCTTTTGCAATTCAGTATTAGTAAGGGGGCTTGTTTAAGGCACCTCTGCCTCATACCAAATAGAAATGGTATGTATGAATATTTTGCAACCTGAATGCGGTTGCAAAACATTAATAATTTACTGACTCCATAGAGAAGGCGGTAACCCATTTGCAAACTATATTTTATTAATGATGAGGCAAGTCCATTTGTAGCCCATTGGGAATCACAAACAGTTTCTGAGACACTGTTGTACCTCATTGTTTCTGATGTCCTAATTGAAAATTGCAAAGATACGCAATTAATGTCTAAATAATGCTAAAAAGAGACGGAGAACTCTGGGTAGTTCCCAAGTTTAGGCGGAGGGCAACTCCTGTACAGTGCGCCCTGCAACACCAGCAACACTCTAAATTTGCTCACTTCAAATGTCTGCTTTTCTATCAAAGTCTTTAAGCATAGGATTAGCACAGTGCCCTCCATGACAAGATAGAAAGGTACAAATAATTCTGCCATTTCTACTGCAAAGTATTTAAGCATAGGACTAGCACACTTCCTTCCACGCCAAGTTATAAAATGACAAAAGCATTTTACCACTCCAGGCACAGTATTATAGCTTTGAATTGGTAAAATACCAACCAAGCCAACTCAAAATGAATAAACGTAACCCCTGACATGTCTTTAGCTAACGTTATAGCTCTTCAGAGACCCAGTAGGTAGTTAGAGTTAGGATGTAGTTTCCATAGGAAGAGCATTTTTGTCATTCAGCAATTAACGTCGTTTTATGAATGCTCGCAACATTTTGAAAACTAGTTTGCCACCCACCAGCTGCTGTTTTGATAATTTCAGGATGATCCATCAAGCGGAGGCCAAGAAAAAGGGAGAGGGTCCCAAAACGTGTTTTCCCATGTTATTTTTTATAGGAACTTTAGACATGGCTACAGCCTGAAGTGCTGATTGGAATTTCACCAAATTTGGTACGAAGGTAGATATTGGTCCAGAAAGTGCCCCTACTGTGATTTGGCGTAAATCCATTCAGTAGTTGTGGAGTAATTTAAAGAAATATCCAGTTACATATCTAGGGATGCGGAGGATCCGTGACCCCGCCCAAACTCGTGTGGAGATCTGATTGGCTAGCAACACTCAAACCATGAAGTGTTGGCAGCCATATAGTGACTTGTTTGAACCAATTCACAGAACAAAATGTAAAGAAAAAGGGGCAGGGAAGAAACACCCCGGTTCCTTAGGCCTCCTGGGTGGGGTCCAACAATGACCCCTCAGGGCCCCAAAAATATTTTTTTTAAAGAAATTTGGTGGGAGTCATGCTGGATTTGCAAAACCACTGCACATTTTTAAAAAATGAAGCTCGGGCTCCAGCTCTTTGTTTATAATTAGCCCCGGGTGGGCTTGGTCCTGGGGGCATCTAAATAGTATAGAAGGGGTGTGCAGAGGTTTCTCCCTCCTCTGACTTACCAATGCCCCAGGAACCACCACCTCCCTGGGTTGTAATATGTTATAAATGGTGGGGTCTCTTTGACCCCCACAGCCCCGGGGACCACCATTTCCCTGGGGTCTTGTGATCAGACAAAGCGGGGGTCCACTCAGACCCCCCGCAGACCCGGGGCTAATTCAAACAAAGAAGGGAGGCATACAGCCCCACTTCTGAAGTCAATGATGGCCCTGGGGATCACCAGCCCCCTAGGGCCAGCTCCTGCTATGTCTCAGGGTGCCCACCCCCAGGACATAGCTGTTTCTTATGGCTTGGCAAGAGCTTCACCACTCCTGTCAATCCATAGCAAACTGTGCTCTGCTTCTAGCAATCGAGAGGAGAAATTTTTTTTATTGCTTGCTAGAAGCAGAGCACTATTGCTTTGACAGGGATTCAGTTGCATGTTCAGCAGCTTTCTCTTTGTCACAGCAATGCTGGCTCCCACAGGAGGCGGTGAGCGAGCAGGGACTGCGGTGGACTTGATCCTCCCAGCGCTGTCCCCAATCGGTGATTTCATTTGCGATATCATCAGTGATGGCATCAGTAGTGTCACTGACCCATTTATGAGAGATATAATATGTGAGGTCATTAGCAGTACATAGCGGTGGCATTATAGGTAGCTCAGACAACTGTTGAATTTAACTGGTTTAATAGGTCTGGCACCAGAGGAATGAAGCCCCCAGAGCTGAAATCGGCCCAGAAAGGGGGGCCACAAAGCCCTTCCTTCCCCCCAAAAAATTTTCTATAGAAGTACCGGCAAGTCGCCGGAGGCCCTGCCCCCCCTCTGCCCTCGCCTGTCATTAGGAGCGCGCTGAAGCGCTCTCGCCCCTCCCGCCATAATTTCTCAGGGGATCGTGACCCACGCCGGATTAGCAGCCCGCACGGACCGTGCCCTGTTGTCCCGCCTCATCATCCCCGAGTCTTTACAGGCCTCGCCGCCCCCCTTGTGGAGACTCCCGTACAGCCGTACTGGGGGTCGTGGGCCGCGCCTGCCTGTGCGCCCACACCTGCTGACTTCAAGATCCGAAGGCGCCCCTTCACGTAACGAGTCGCACGGGCCGTGCCCGACTCGTCAACCCGAGACGGAATTCCAGTGTCTTAAGTTACGTCTCTGACTACACCTGGGCTAGGGGCCCGCAACGTTTTCTTTCCCCTTCTGGATTTATGCGTTATATTGCCTGTGTGAGCGCTCCGCTTTTGTCCCGCTGATCTGCCGCACACGCTCTGTGGGGCCCTGGTGAGCTCTGAGCTTCTCATGATCGGCTGTCGGAGTACGCCTTGCATTGCCTACCGAGCGGTACGCCTCGCACTGCAATAGATCACCAGTGCGTCGTACGCTCCTCTCTGTTCTCCCGTCAAACCTCACCGCGAGATGCGTGAGTCGCGGTAGGGCCACCAGAAACCCCGCGCTACGAAGCATACCAGAGCGCTGAGCACGTACGGCTCCATCCCACCTTACCCCAAAAGTTAGGTGGTCTAAGGAGGGAAATACCCAGAGAACTGTGTAGCAGTACCAGAGATTAAGAAGAAACAAGTGAATTGAACTAGAAAGAAGACACATTGGAACTGTAACTAAGAAACGCTTGCCTATTGACAATCTTGTGGCCCAAACTAAAACGTTATTATTGGTCTTGTGATAAGTCTTACCTGCATATATATATTTTTACATAAAGAAGACGTATTTTTACATAACCACAGCCTGGTGTTCATTTGCGGGGGGATTGGTATGTTTACTGTGTGTGTTATTACAAATGCATAACTCAGCAACGCCTAGAGAATCGCCTTGGCTGCTCACGCCACGCACCTAGAGGGTGAGCAAGGGTAATTCTAAGAGGTCATCCTTCGCCCTGACGTAGAGGAGAGGGTCCCTGCTTGTCACAAGTGAATGCTTGCACCAACCAGAGACCCCCAATTCTAACAATGGTAATAGGAGGGGTAGTTAGCTCCCAAGGACCCTCAGGTGAAAAGTGGACTACATCCCCCAAACAGTAGTATGCCAGGAGGTGAGTGGTGGTTAAAGGGGGAGTGGCCTATAAAGACCTCTCATCAATCCTGCTGTGTGGGACTTATTGGAGGTAAAAGGCGGGCTTGTTGGGACCCAAAGACCCTCATCAGTCAAGAGAATGTCATTCCTCAACCAGTAGTGCACCAAGAGGTTCATTTGCAGAGTGGTGGAAAAAAGGGGGCGTGGCCTCAGAAGACCTCTAAGCAATCGCACTGTGTGTGACTTACTAGAGGTAACAACAGGAGTTGTTTGTTTGCTGATACCCCTTGCTTGCTGCAATCCACAAAATTCAGCCTGCCAGAGCCTGTTTGTATAACTGGATGTCCTTGATTTTGAATAACTTAGCCTGGGCACAGGAATCGTTTTTATGCGGCACGTTCTGGTGATGATTACAAACAACAAGGTTGAGAGGTTTTGTAAATGTCACCTGAACCCAAAAATTGCAATATACACCCATATTACACATGTTTCTTTTTATTTATTTTGTATATTATGTGATGTATTAATTTATGTCAGGTCTCTTTGGAAAGATTTACTGCATTTTTGGGTTATCACTTTAGTATGCATTTTTTGCCTGCAACTGTAGAATGTTTTTAGAAACGTTGGGGTCAATGTGTCTATATTGAAAATATACTTTATGCAACAATGTGTATTAACATAAAATACATTTTAAATGCAAAACACATTGTAAGAATATGAATAATAATGTGCTTTTCTTTTTTACTACAATGAAACTATTGAGTAAGTTTGATAAGGCACATTTAAAATAAAACAAAGGGCTTTGATGACGGAATCTGCATTTACAAGTTGATTCTCACATAGTGGGGTAGATTCATTGATACATGCATCAAGGATGGTCCTGTAAGGGTGAGCGTGTCAGTTGTGCTGATTAATGATCAACGAACAGCATTGTCATTGTGAATGCATCATTTTTTACCAGTACTGAGAGAAAGAGTAAGGTACCTATTTATGAAGGGCGTGTGCCGCCAAAGCGTCACTGTGACGCTGCGGCAGCATAAACAATCTGACACACTGCCCCTTATTTACAAAATGACGCATCTAGGCAGATGCATCACTTTGTAAAGGCCTGTGCTACATTATAACTACATCAGATACAATGTATGCAGGGTGGGGGTACCCCCATTGAAAAAGCGTTGAAGAAGTGGCATAGAGAACATTTCACTGCACCACTTCTTCAACTTGACCGCATCACAATCCATATGCCTGCTGGAAGTGACGCAGGGCTTTTTACATGGTACTCGCCCATTTGTAATGACACATTGCTGGAGTTGCATCAGTTATCTGACACACTCCAGAAAAGTGTCATTTTTGCACCACCAGATAAGTCAGGATTCCTTAATCTGTCAATCCTTGTGTCATGGAGCATCGTATTGTAAATACGACGCATCCATGGTGTCCTAAGGATGGCACTATGAAGAGTGACACATGGCTCTTTTTGCCAAGCGATGTACAACTTTTCATAAATGAGGACCTAAATGTTTTTGTTTAACTTTTTGATTTCTATATAGCTACCCATTTTTACTCACATTATGGATGTTTTCCTACCTTCATTCCGATATAAATTATTTTAGAAGGAGTGTTCGGTTCTGATTTTGATAACAGTTGGTGTTTGCAACAATGTGTTGAGATGAAGAGATATATTAATTTCATCAATTTCTTAGTTTAATATTTTTGTTTTTATTTTGTTACTTTCATTTTCGTTTTTTTAATGTCTCGAAAATATGTTTAATTTATATGTAATTTTCTCCTTTTAGTTATAATACTTACTTTTGAGTATGTCTTTCTTGGACTTGTCATTTTCAGGTGTCTGTGGCTTGATTCCTTTTTCCCCTTTCTTCCTTCTATCTTCTTTTAGTATTGTATCTGTGTTTTGAAGATGATAATGTATAATGTAGTTTTTGTTATTTGTTTACCTATTTTATGTTCCTTTTTTTGTTGGTACTAGGTCATGTTATTTGTGAGTTGAATTTAGAATTTTAATGCATTGTTGCAATCTTCGTATATGGTGCTTCCATGTGGCAGAGTGGCGCTTTGCACCTCTGGTAGCATTTTAGGATGCATTTTGATTGTATGTTTTCATATCCTTTTTATACAGTTTTTTTTATTGGGAAAGTGTTTCTGTTCGCTAACTGTTTAAAAGTGTAATTTCATAGGTTGTTTTGTCAGTAGTTTGAATGTTTTCTAACCATTCATAGTAAATGCCTATTTTTAGTTTAATTTCAAATGTATTATATTTTTATGTGTCTATATATCAATATATTCATATATATTATGTGATTCCGAGCATTTTAGTTTATATTATATAAATCATATGAAAAAAGGTGTGCCGGGCGCAAACAATGATAATGCGCCCTATTAGGGTGTATGGGCTGCCCCCAGGACAGCGCATTCATGTGAAAACACGCAGCAGCTGCTCTGTGTTTTCACAGTGCCGGTGGCACCACCTGCACTATTACAGGAGAATAGAGATCCCGTTGCAGGCGGGTGCAGTCAGTGACTGCACCCGCCTGCAAGGTGATGTCTGGGGGTCCATCGGACCACTTTTACCGCCTGCAGAGCGCTGCTCTCAGCAGGTGCACTGACAGAGAACCACCTTTTAAATGATGCACTGTCAATGCATCTCCTGAGGGCTTCTTTGCCTCTGTGCCCGCATCTGTAATATGGCAAGGGTGCAGAGTCAAAGCAATTCCCTCATATGCGTAGGGCATGCCCCTATGCAAATGAGGGAACACCCTCTGAGGGTAGTGCTGGTGCTTTAGGTGTGCCAGCGCTTTCGATATTAGTGAAGGGGATGCACTAGTGTCTGCACCCTTTCTATGATACCAAAGTGCCCCGGGGGTGAGCAAAGGGGGTGTGCAAACGCCTGTTGCGCCCCCAGGGCACTTATTCTAATACGGCCTTAGGTCTGCTTTTGGATCCCAAGTCAGCCCTTGACATTGAGAATTCTTCTAAGTTCAAGATATACTGGAAAACATTTTTTATATTTAATTTTACCTGAATAACCATGAATGAAGTCAGTATCACCCAGGATGCTTCAAAAGGGATAACTTGGAATACCATAACAATTCCACATCCTAAAATGACCAATACATGTATTATCTGTAACTCTGAGCACAAAATGATTGTGAATATATTTCCAACAAACCTGGAATTTTGGCTTAAGTGTTCATGGTGATTGCTCACATTTATGCCAACTCCACAAGATCTAATAAAAGAATGAACTGAAGAAAAGAAAAGAGAAATATTTCAGAGTGATTTTTTAAAATAACTATGAAGTTGGAAAAGAAAGAGATGCCAGTTTTGGATGGTTGGTCAATTTCAAAAGATAAGGGCTGTAACCAGGAAGAGAATGAGGAGGATCAGCAAGATTTTGAAAAACGTGCCACTTAAAATGGTTTGCCCCAGCCTCTTATGTCAAATCTCCACTACAGAGCTTTCTAAAAAATATGCAAGCTTGATCTAAAATCAGCTAATGCTTTTTGGGCCAATGCACCCTCTGAAAGGATAAGTTTTACCCTATAGTCACCGAGTAGAATCCTGGACGGCTGTTGAACCTTTCATCCCCATAATGTTGATAAAGTTTGTACAGTTGTGTTAGGTTTATTATATATCTATCATATAGCACCAAAACATTTTCTATGTGATCGTAGATGCCAGATGGTTGACCTGCCTTGACTCAGCCATTCAATATGGCTAGATGTGGAAAAATGATTCTCCAAACGTCCAGTTCGATAAAATTTTTTATTGCATCTGATTGGAATATTAAACTCCCTCACTCCAAGTTTATTTTCAGAGGCACAAATAATATTTGATGCAGAGATTTGAAGCTAGAAACCAAACTCCTGAACTCTAATGTACCTTCATTATGGAATAATATCATAATTAAAATTAATGGTCGAGACAAAAACTGGAGCGAATGGTCATTGAAAGGAGTGTTCATAGTAAAACAACTAAGGACTAAATAAGAACAAATCTTATGGAGTACACAGAATGTAGATAATATAGAATCTTATTGTTTCCTAAAACTGAAAGGAACTTTGACCAGAACTAAAAATAGTGATCTGAAGCCTTCAATTCGAGATCTCATTTCCAAATTAGGTGAAGGTGGGCGCCTAGTCTGGTTACATCTACCTGATTATAAATATACCAAACTAACCACATCCGCACAAACTAAATCGGAACCATAATTAGATTCAGAGCAAACTGTACTCAATTCGCCAGTAATCTGGGACTCTTCTTCAAAAATAAAACACTCCCTTCAGTAGCTCAAACAAAGAACCACCTTCTCCATAGAAGATATTGAACCACACAACAACTTCATAAATTGAATCACAGAGACAATACCTTATGATGGAACTGTACCCTGGAAATAGATGAGCTTGCTCAAATGTTGTTCTACCATTCGATCCTAAAGACATTCTTATAGGAAATTGATGAGCTTGCTCATATGTTGTTCTACCATTCGATGCTAAAGAAATTCTAAACAAAAATCTTTATATTTATAGATGTGATCCTATACCTCAACCCCTCCTATTGTTTTTCTTATCTTTTTCCCTTTACAGGTGGCTCTAATATTTTGAATACACATGATAATAATCTTTGTGACTTACTTCTCAATGTAAAATAGTTTTTGCAATTGGAAATGTGCTTCAAAATTTTCCTTTCAGAGGAGCGGATGGCATAGCTCTTCGGCAACCCCCCTGAAAGGATCTGTTACATCTGCATTGGATCTTTTATGAATGTCCTTCACAACAAAGCTCAGTTCTTCATTCCTTCCTTTTCCAGTGATTCAAACTGTTTCTTGATTTCTTCCCAAAAATATGAATATTGGAAGGCATGTAACTGTGATCATAAACATATGACCCTGTTCTATCTCTTTACTACTTATCATACTTTCTTTTCTCCGCTCTAATCTCAAAGAGTTGCTGATATATATTTTCTAGATAACATATAAACTCACAGTGTAAGTGGCATATGTTAGCCTTGATTTCTAGAGTCTATTCTTACATTATTATTATTTTTCTCATGTAATAAAATATTTCGAGACAAACAAAAATAAACATCTGTTATATAACACCAAAGATCCTCTAGATGAATGTGTAGTTTAGAAATACATATTTTTCTTTTCTTCTACCATACTCTAACACGTGTTTTGTTAATATTGGACATGCATCTTTAGACAACTAATCTCTTTCATGCAACTGAAACTGCTGTTTCTCAAACATTGTGGTGCCTCCTATATCTCTTCCCTTGTTATTATGACCCCCCTCTTTCTCACTTTCATTCTTTATTTTATTTCAATTCGCTGCGTTATTGCTGAAATTCATTTTTGCACATACCATAAGCTAACCCTTCGTTGTTGTTTTTCAGAGGTCAAATATACAGATCTGAGTGTGAATCTTCAATCCAGGAATGCAGGTGTGTCTTGCTGCTGGCCAGTAACTTAATTATACTATATCACTGTTTATTATGATATTGACATGTCTTTTACGGTGAGGTTTTCCTAACAGTAGTGAGCAAGAGAAAAGCAAAGTTTATCATAAATGTGGCAGTTTCTTTAATTCAGACTCTACAGCTTTCAGTGTTTTTGTGAATATGCTGCAGTAAAAAGAAACTGTCTCCCCTTGGTGTTTGTTTTCTCCATCAGTCCAACATTCTCTACACCCATACAATGAGAATGAGCATCGTTTAGGCTAAAAATTACTTATGATGCAAGCCTCCATTTGAAGCTCTCTGTCAGTGATTATTTAAACCTAATAAGACTTATTATTTGAGCTGCACAATTCCCCCTAAGAAATGTCTCTCCACATACCTTTCTTACATGTTCTGCTCATAAGCGTAGCGCCTCCATGTTCCCTGAGCTCTCCTCCTGGACACTTATTGCCTGTATTGCTTCGTAGCATAAACTCTGGGACAGAACTTGTAATTTACTTGAATTTGTTAGGTGTTCTCCAGTGATAGTGAATGGTCTCTTCTGCCCCTGTATCGGGAACTATCAGTTTAATTTCGATTCAGCCCAAATATTCTCATGGCTTGTCGAAATCTCAGAACAGACTGCTGGAAGAGGTGCCCTCTCCATACAGGCCTCTGAGAGTTTTCTGTAACTCACTTTTTCTTATAGCTTGGTTAGCTTAATTTTTTGTTTGAAACATATCACATTTGGAGGAAACACTGTGTGACACATTCGTGTACCGCTGGCAGGTGGCTTGCTTGGTCAGATACTTAACACCTCAGCTTTCTGTGCTCAGCTAAGGCTGCTGGTGACTTGCCCATGATCAGCAGAGCTCTATATTTGGTGTTTCTGACCACAACTAACACTAAAGTTCCACCTCCGTTCCAGTAAACATTCAATTGTGTGTCTGACAACGGATGGTTTGTCCACAGTAAGCGCATAGGTCACGTTTCAGTTGAGCAAAAGCTTAATTTTTAGATTAACCAATGGAGGACGAGGAAGGATATACAACTTTACACTTTCTGGAAAGGAAGAAGCCTGCAAGCTAAGGTATGTATGTTTCATATATATTTTTTGTTATTCATGCAATCTCTGCAGGGCAGTAAAAATGGACCTCCTGTACCTTGAGATGTGACAGGTCTTACTGTAAACCCGGTAGATCAAGGAGAACCTCTCACCTCCAGTTCTTATCAGTGGGGGCTCCTCCGCTAAGGCAGAGGAGAGTCACCCCACTGCTCGCGGAGCAGTGTAAAAGGAAAAATAAGATGATAATAGCAGAAGTTAATATCATTTTATTTTTAGTATCTAGCAGCTAGGTTAGGGCGGGGCTGGGCTGGGCTCCTGCGACGTAAAGGGAGGGGGAGTGGTTGCTGCATCTTAAGTGCGCATGGCAATTTGGCCTGCCGTCTTGGGCCCGCCAAACCGCTATGTGCACTATGCATGTTCTCCATCAGGCTGTAATTCACAGTCTGGGAGGATAACATTCATAGGCTGTTAGTGCCCGTCTGAGCGCCGAACCACAGTGCTCAGACCAATCACAGGGCTGGTGTCATGGTTACAGCAGCATCGTGATTTTCTTAGGGGAGCCTGGGTTCTTCTGAAAGAGTAGTGGAAGAGAGACGATGAAGGAAAGACGGCGTGCAGAGGTAAGTGACGTTTTCTTTCTCTTTTCCCCTCCTACCACCCCCATTCCGTACCGGCTGCCTCTGGTGCTTATATGCCTTCTGTTACTCTAAGCTCTCCAGGGAGCTCTCAAAACGTGCCCTTGTGGTTAGTATTACTGTTAGCTATGTAGGTTAGACTTCCTTGCACTAGAAGAGTAAGCTTTAATCACTGGAGAGCTGAGGGAATCCTCACATCCTATGCACCTGTAATGAAGGGGCGATATATTTACCCCTATGGTTCCATGACTTGTACCAGCTCTGCTGAGTAGGTAGTTCTCTCATTCATTAAAAGTAAGATACTCAAATCTCTTTGTGGTAGTGAGCCTCTCTTTTCCATGTCAGATGAATCATTTTGTTATCCTTAGCTCTGCCATAGATGAGCCTTCCCACATACCCTTGCCTCTATTACATGGGTGCCCAATGTATGACTAGGAGGGCCAATTCCGTGCCAGAGGTTCAGGATTACTGTTGACTATGCAAAGAGTTCCATTTAGGTTTAATATTATGTACGTTTGTTTCATGCACCTATCCAGAAATTGCAAAAATCACCAATGTTGGCTGCATGTATTTCAGCTTTGTTTAATGTTTGGATCATTGTTTTTTTTTTAATCTGCTGAGGACAGAGACCTGCTGAGCAGACATTGGCCATATTGGCTTTGTTAAATGATGTGTGTTTTACCTCTCAGTACAGCCCTTTCTAATGAAAAACTACCTGTCTCCCTGCCAGTGACTCACACTCGTAATGGAGATCACCAAATATATAGCAAAGCTCATTGTAAGTCATAAGTAAAAGTGCAGGGCACCCATATTGTCAAATCTGGGTTAGTTGTGGAGTATGAGCTGTGTCCTAATCCTCAAAATGAAATAAATGCATTACTGAAAGTTACAGAAACAATTCTCATAGGTTACAGTACAAACAAAATATGGTTCAAACACAACAAGATGATGGACGGAGCGCTGGAACTTTTCAGACTTTCACCCCCAGTCACTATTAGATCTGGGTTAAAATTTAAATATGCTTTATTGAAAGAAAAAGCATACTGAGAATATATCCTGAATATCCTGAGAAATGAATGACATAAATGTGATACAAATATACAAAAAGGAGATTGATATTAACCGTTTTTTCAATAAAGCATAAGCAAGATGAAAGAAAAGGTAGGGACAGAGAAAAGGAAGGAGGAAGAGTGAAAAAGGTATCCGGCTTAAAGTAAGGATTCAAAAAGATATGAAAACAAATGACATAATACAGATCACTGGGATTGATACAAATAAACATTCAGAAAACTGCAAACATTGAAACATTCTTACATTGGTTACAAAATACTTTATAAGTACAAAAGATTCAAATTACTTGTTCAAGGAAGTTTAGGAACTTCTTTAGCAATATTATTAATTGCTTTTCTAAGTGAGCTAGATTTACTAGGAAAAGTTGCCATTGGTGACCATAATTGCTCTAGTTTCATTGCTAATGAAATAGGATAGGCATAAGTTCTGTCCAGCCTGTGATGGAAACAAACAGCACACCATGTTTTATAAGAGACATTTGAAGTGCTCTTCCAATGAGTAGTAAAAGGATGAAATGCGACAGCAAGCAAGAGATCCAATATCTTAGGTGCATCAGACAAGGAAGTCCACTCAGGAGAATGGATACCTAAATATATATTACATTCAAAATAGTAGTTATTTGTTTCCATACTTTTAACCAGAAAATATGAATCTGTGGACAGTGAAATAACATATGTATCACTTTGGAATTTGGTGTTTGACAGGACTAGCAAGTAACTTATTTTATAATTTTTCCCTTCAACAGGGATCTAGGAGTGAGTATTAATCTATTATACATAAAATATAATGTTTGTGTCATGTTTGCTGCTCAAGCTGTGTAATGTAATTTCATACACATCTTATTCAAAAAAACTATTAGGCCAGCTAATGTGGATGTCCTGTTCCCATTGTAGTTGAAGAGCAGATTTACGTCTAACATCAGAGAAACCAATTAGAAATCTCCATGAAGGAACTGGAGCAGAGTGACCGAAGAGCAGCTCAAGTCCACCCTCAAACAGGACACCCACACTGCCGCACCCGACTCCAAACTCTCAGCCAGGGAACTGCACACATGGATCTCTAACTGCGCAAACAAGCTCGCCTGCTACTCAACTCTTAGAGGCAGCTCCCCAGGAAAGCCACCTGGTTCACCACCGACCTCCAGGAAGCCAGGGGCACCTGCCAACACCTCAAGAAGAACTGGAGAAACAGCAAGACACCTGAAAACCACACCGCATACAAGAATGCCCTGACGGAATACCATCAACCCACCAGAACCACCAAAAGAACCTTCATCCACAACAAAATCCTAGCCAACTCCAGCAACTTCAAGGAACTCTTCAGCATCATCCAGGAGTTCACCAAGCCCCCCTGTGATGCCACTGAGATCACTCCTCCCAAGGACCCCTGCGACAAGCTCGGATCCTACTTCCACCTGAAGATCAAAAACCTCTCTGACAATTTCAACAACCAAACACTTGACTCTGCAACCATCATGTCACATGGCAACGCCAACGCCAACCAACCCATAATCTCCTCCTGACGACGAAGAGACCACCTCAACCATGAAAGGCATCCACTCGAGGGCTCCCACAGACCCTTGCCCACCACACATCTACTACAGAGCAGCCACTGCCATCATCACCACCTTTGAGACCAGCACGTTTGACAACAACTGGAAACGCGCAGAAGTCAGACCCCTGCTCAAGCCCTCAGCAGATCCCACAGACCTCAAGAACTACTGACCCATCTCGCTGATCCCCTTTGTGGCAAAAGTCACTGAGAAGACCATCAACGTAGAACTAACAAGGTTTATCGAAGACCACTCCATACTCGACCCTTTGCAATCCGGATTCCATAACAACCACAGCACCAAAACAGCCCTACTCGCCGCTACCGACGACATTCACACCCTCCTCGTCCAAGGCCACACCACAGCCCTGACCCTTCTGGACCTGTCAGCAGCATTCGACAACATCTCCCATGGCACACTCGCCGCCAGACTACATGATGCCGGCATAAAAGGAATGACCCATGACTGGATATGCTCGTTCCTCACTTGGCAGAAGCCAGCCAATCAGTCGGCCACCCTTCCTCTCCGATCCCACGGAAATCAACTGTGGAGTACCCCAGGGATCATCGTTTAGCCCCAACCCTCTTCAACATCTACATGCCCCCCTCACCGCCATTGTCAGACAGCTCCGGCCTCAGCATAGTATCCAATGCTGACGGCACCCAGCTCATCCTCTCCCTCAACAAGGAACCCACCACCACCAGACTCGACTTCCAGGAAGAAATGCAGGACCTCGCATCCTGGATGAGCAACAGCTGCCTGAAGCTCAACTCAAAAAAGACAGAAGTCCTCATCCTCAGAACCTCCCTGTCAGCATGGGACAACACCTGGTGGCCCACCGCCCTCGCCATCCATCCGACCCCCTTAGGCCACGTCAGAAACCTCAGCATCATACTCGACTCCTCCCTCTCCATGAGCCGGCAGATCAACGCAGATGCTTCCAGCTGTTTCAACACCCTCCGCATCCTCAGTAAAACCTTCAAAAGGATCTCCCGAGGCAAGGAAGACAGTAACCCGCGCACTCATAACCAGCAAAGTTTACTACGGAAACCCACTTAACACCGTCATCAACAAGTCTCTACTCCGCAAGCTCCAGATGATACAGAACGCTGCCGCCAGACTCGTCCTCGGCACCCCTCTACACAAGCACATCAGCGAACAGCTACGGAATCTTCACTGGCTCCCCTTCGAGAAGAGAGTCACTTTCAAGATACTCACCCACGCCTACAAATGCCTCCACATCACTGTCCCCTAATACCTCAATGAGAGAACCACCTTCCACACATCCAAAAGAAACCTCCGATCTGCCAACCTTGCCCTCGCCAAAACCCCACACATCCACAGAGCCAAAACAGGGGGAAGAGCCTTCTCCGTCATCGCAGCCAAGACCTGTAACGAGCTCCCGATCGACATCAGACGCGGCCCGTCCCTGAATACCTTCAGGAAGGCTCTTAAGACCTGGCTCTTCGACTGAACGGTACTTCAGACCCACCCACCACATCCCCAGCACCTTGAGACCCTCTCGGGTGAGTAGCGTGCTTACAAACTCCATGATTGATTGATTGATTGGAGGAGGCTTTTGAGTTTGTGTTCAATAGAGTAAGTACATTTGCTTCATGAATCTGCTGTCATTATGTAAGGTTTCAAAAGATTCACGAATAGTGTGATTTAGTTATGCTTAATTGTATGCACAAGATTTAGGTAGTTGGAAGGAAGTCTGAACAGTTTTGAATGGAAGGGTGTGATTCTTAAAGAATGAGGGTTATAGCAAGCCAGGATTTCAGAATATAGTTCTGGTATTAATTTTGAGATCTTTATTATGCCATAAGTATGATATAAAAAGTGTGGTTTTATGTTATGTTATGTTAATTAAGCTTGTAACACATTCAGATACTCCAAAGAGTGTCCTGGCGTGAGTCTTGAAAGTGTGAAGAAGGGCACATTTTGGTGAAAAGAAACAATTTCAGTCTTTTTTTTAAGAGAGTGCAAAGGGCAAATGGCAGAGAATTCCAGGTCAAAGAGGCCCTGAAAGCGACAGTGCTTCCACCCATTCTCTGGAGATGAAAGCACGGAAGGTGTGCTAGGAGCTGAGAGGCTGAGCACACCTGTCTAGCCGTAGGGTAGAACCGGAGCATTTCCTTAGGTAGATTGGACCGTATTCATGCAAGACAGAGTGTGTCAGGACGAGGGCTTTAAACTTGACTCCTTCGACCACAGGCAGCCATTGGAGTATGCGTAGATGTTGTCTTACACTGGTTCTTATCGGGATGTTAAAAAGAAGCCTGGCTGCTACGTTCTGCAGTCTGTTCAGTAGATAGCCCATCACGCCAACGTACAAAGCGTTGGCATAGTCTGTACGAGAGAGTAATTGTTTCCTTGGCCGCCCTAGGCAGGAGCTGGAGACATTTTCTGAGGGATTTAGGTCTCCCAAAGCAATGCCCAACAAGCTTCTTGAGCTGAGTGGGAAAAGACAGGTTCTCTTCAAACCAAATCCCATTTTTTGCGGGTCACCCCACTGAAGCAGGCATGGTATATTCAGCAGGCCAGAGTTCTTCCATAAACTGAGGGAGGAAAGTCCGAAAAAGTAGGATTTCTGATTTATCCTTGTTGCATTTTAATTGTGCAGAGGAGAGCCATTGAAAAACTGCTGTTGGACAGTTTTTTGCTGAAGAAGTGGAGCACTCGTTTTTTTTCCAAGTAAATAGAAGCTGTACATCATCAGCTTATGCAACAGTTTTGGCACCAGCTCTCCAGCCATCTAAATCAGGAGAGTTACATATATGTTAAAAAGAAAGGGGCTCAAAGAGCCCTGAGGCACTCTTGTGTTCACAATCTATGGGGAGGAATAGGAAGGAGGATCCAAACCTGTTCCGTTCAACCCTCCAGGAATTATTTCAACCAACTCAAGGCCAAACCTGAGATTCCTATGACTGCAAGGTGAGCCAGCGACAGGGAATGGGGTACAGTATCAAATGCCGCAGAGATGTCCAACAAAATGAGTGCCGCCCTGCCGCCAGATTTCAGGCATTCTGAAATGGCTTCAGAAATTTCACAAAGAGCCGACTCAGTACTATAAGAGGCTCTTAGGATGGAGTAGGCCAGAGTCTACGGCAAAGTCGGTAAGCTATTTGTGTACTACCAGTTCGCAGACTGTCGCCACACCCGGTAGAAGAGAAATGGGGCGATAAGTCACTGGGTTCAACTGATCCAGCAAGGGTTTTTTTAAGATTGGCAGGTTCTTGGCCTGTTTCCAAGCTGCAGGCACTAGAGCCTCCTGGAGGGACAAGTTGATGACCGTGTTGATCTCTGGGTTGACTTTCTCTGCGACCGAAGCCCACCGCCTAGATCCAAAGGAGTGGGATGGTGAGCCTGATTTCTAGGTTGAGGACCATCAGTGAATCAGGCGGATTTCTAAGAGTCACCTTAGCCAATGGGCAGTAGTCCTGACTCTAGCAATGTTCCAGTTTTTTGCATTGTTGCTCCTGCACTTTGAGCTCAGATGAAAACCAAGGTTTCGTGGGTGGATGCCGGGAATGCCTATGGAGGTACGCAGGAGAAAGGTGCTCCACCGCCCACATGATCCAGCTGGAAAAGCTATTTAGAGCCCCATCCAAGTCCTTAGGGAGGGTTGGCCTTGACCCAGCAAGAGCATGGCTAAAAGTCATAGGGTCAATTTTGGTAGAGGCACGACCTTGACATTACATTTTGTACAGTAACTGGGTCCAGAACATCCTCATCTAGGGAAAGTAGTGTAGTAACATTAAGAAAACCCTGGATAGACATATCCAAAGTCACCACTTCCTTTTCAAAAGTCTCAATAGGTTTAGGATTGGTTTAAAAAAATATTTTTAATTTCAGCTGTCTAATAAATTTAAACAGATCAATCTTTATATCAGTAATATCGTACATCATTTTCAGACATAAATTCATGCCCTTTTTGTAACGCAGAACTATATCATTGGCATGTTCAACCATATCTTTACAGCAAATTACAGCAGACAGCTTTTAGCTGGATAAGTTAACCACTTGCACCCATTCACCTTGATAATCATTCATTGATTGTTTTTGTTCCATGAGCGTTTGTGTATTCTTTCTCTTTCTCTTGTTTGTCTTGCATTGTTCTCCTTGATGCCCATTCTTAATTTTTGCACTTCCCTTAAAAAAGAGCTATAAGGCAAAGCAGTGGAAGGTCTCTCAATGGGATACTAGAGTATCATAGGTTCCCCTTACTCTCTATACTAGACTTACTATTTGATGTTATTTTTAAATAGTACTGTCGCATAGCAATTCAGGAGGGAAATCAATTTTGCTATATTTAGATATCACCTCAGCCCTAATTGTTAACGTTATTTTGCATACTTGGTCCACCTTTCGATAACTAATTACATAGACCAGGAAAAATGTGGAGAATGGATATTTAATGCTACCTTTGCAGCATATATAGGACTGCGGATCCCATTCTTGATGATATATACAATGAAAACTCATCCCCATTTTAAGATGGCGACCATGTATCCTTGGTCCTCAATACTGGTAGGGCGAATAGACTTTGCTGTTATCTTGGATATTTTTCTTTACTTCATATAACCTATAAAGGGATCCAACTACTGCTTTGGGTCTTATTAGACATGAATTTTCTTTGATTCTCTAGACTATCATTACAAGTAGGTGGCCACCTACCATGCTGGTTTCTGATTACACACTTTTTCAGGGCGGGCTTTCTATAGAATTACTAAGGCACACTTTATGATACGCTTGCGAGAAGCCGAATATGTTACATTTAGTACTCTCCGTCGGTAGGATACTAATAATGGAGATGCTTGTCTTTACGTGGTGCCATATGCATACCTTACTCCCCTGATGTCGAGTCTTTCTGGTAACACGGGTTCCCAACTCATGTTATATACTCTCTAGCTATAATTTGGCTGCTAGCATTATACTCTCTAATATTTAAGCACTAACACACTTCTTAATCCTCACTATACGGAAAGTGTACGTCCTGAGTTAAAATATTTTCTACCACGATTGCTGAATTATTATTGAGTTTGGTTTAAATAAGTAGGGCCCGATTCACAGAACTAACGTAAGACAAAATCCTAAACTTACTACGATTTTGGTATTCACAGAAGGCACTTACTCATTTTGGTATTCACAGAAGGCACTTACACATTTTGGTATTCGCAGAAGTTAGAAGTCCTAACTTTAGGACTCCTAAATGCCTTCTGTGAAGACTGAACAGGTCTCTGAACTCAGCTATCATCAGGTAAATTTCACAAGGGCATCCATGCGGTTAGAACATTAATTTGCTACCGCTTCTTGCCTCCTATTGCTAATAGTCCTAATGAGATGCCTTTTATTTAATCCTAGATTACCGATCACATCGTGACTTTGACACGACTTTTGATGGGTCTCACCCACACCGTGATTTAGATACGACTTTGACCACACCACAAGCCTTTTTGAGGTGTGTTTTAGCAAGTCTCTACTCCTTGAGCGGGTAGGCCTTATTCAAGCACGCATATTTAAGCCCAATCAACATGGCATATGTTTATTCCTCCCCAGCGCCTGCCTACTATAGTGGATGAGTTTTTCCCAGTAAGGCTGATATGAAGTAATTACCGGCTCCCCACGACGCACACACATAGGGTAAGCCTCTTTCTTTTGCCCTTAATGGTGCACAATTGATATACCTCAACATACCTGACCAACACTCTCTTTATCCATTAGGTGACTTAACCACCTAATTCCAGGTTGCCCTACACCACCCCAGTCCTGAAGAAGATCCGCACGGCCGAGGCCCCAAGTTTCCCTTGTGCCCTAAGACGAATCGAAACGTCGACGACCCTGATTAGGCCTAGACTTTCTTATGTGACCCTTATTGTGCCAAATTTGGAACTTAATCCTGTAATCATGTAAATAACTTTATTAGCATTGTATCATATGTGGAGCTAGGCTGTATATGACGGTGATTGACAACCGTACATATTGTCCAAAAAGAATACTAAGTTCCTTTTCTTCTATGTCACTGAATTTCCTTCCTTTTCACTGACTCACACTGAGCACTTCTTCCTTACGCACATTCCCCCTCTGTAGCAACCTTTTATCAGTTTCAATATCGAAATAATAATTGACAAATTCACCAAAATCGTTTCATTTCTAATGAAATAGGATAGGCATAAGTTCTGTCCAGCCTGTGATGGAAACAAACAGCACACCATGTTTTATAAGAGACATTTGAAGTGCTCTTCCAATGAGTAGTAAAAGGATGAAATGCGACAGCAAGCAAGAGATCCAGTATCTTAGGTGCATCAGACAAGGAAGTCCACTCAGGAGAATGGATACCTAAATAGATATTACATTAAAAATAGTAGTTATTTGTTTCCATACTTTTAACCAGAAAATATGAATCTGTGGACAGTGAAATAACATATGCATCACTTTGGAATTTGGTGTTTGACTGGACTAGCAAGTAACTAGTTTTATAATTTTACCCTTCAACAGGGATCTAGGAGTGAGTATTAATCTATTATAGATGAAATATAATGTTTGTGTCATGTTTGCTGCTCAAGCTGTGTAATGTAATTTCATACACATCTTATTCAAAAAAACTATTAGGCCAGCTAATGTGGATGTCCTGTTCCCATTGTAGTTGAAGAGCAGATTTACGTCTAACATAAGAGAAACCAATTAGAAATCTCCATGAAGGAACTGGAGAAGAGTGACCGAAGAGCAGCTCAAGTCCACCCTCAAACAGGACACCCACACCGCCGCACCCGACTCCAGACTCGCAGCCAGGGAACTGCACACCTGGATCTCTAACTGTGCAAACAAGCTCGCCGGCTACGCAACTCTTAGAGGCAGCGCCCCAGGAAAGCCACCTGGTTCACCACCGACCTCCAGGAAGCCAGACGCACCTGCCGACCCCTCAAGAAGAACTGGAGAAACAGCAAGACACCTGAAAACCACACCACCTACAAGAATGCCCTGACGGAATACCACCAACCCACCAGAACCACCAAAAGAACTTTCATCCACAACAAAATCCTAGCCAACTCCAGCAACTCCAAGGAACTCTTCAGCATCATCCAGGAGTTCACCAAACCCCCCTGTGAAGCCACTGAGATCACCCCTCCCAGGGATCCCTGCGACAAGCTCGGATCCTACTTCCACCTGAAGATCAAAAACCTCTCTGACAATTTCAACGACCAAACACTTGACTCTTCAACCATCCCGCCACACGGCAATGCCAACGCCAACCAACCCATAATCTCCTCCTGACGACCGAAGAGACCACCTCAACCATGAAAGGCATCCACTCGGGGGCTCCCACAGACCATTGCCCACCACACATCTACTACAGAGCAGCCACTGCCATCATCACCACCTTCGGGACCAGCACGTTTGACGACGAGTGGAAACGCGCAGAAGTCAGACCACTGCTCAAGCCCTTAGCAGATCCAACGGACCTCAAGAACTACCAGCCCATCTCGCTGATCCCCTTCATCGCAAAAGTCACTGAGAAGACCATCAACGTAGAACTAACAAGGTTTATCAAAGACCACTCCATACTCGACCCTTTGCAATCTGGATTCCGCAACAACCACAGCACCAAAACAGCCCTACTCGCCGCCACTGATGACATTCGCACCCTCCTCGACCAAGGCCACACCGCATCCCTGATCCTACTGGACCTGTCAGCAGCATTCAACAACATCTCCCGTGGCACACTCGCCGCCAGACTACACGATGCCGGCATACAAGGAACCACCCTTGACTGGATCCGCTCGTTCCTCAGTTGGCAGAAGCCAACCAATCAGACTTCCACCCTTCCTCTCTGAGCCTACGGAAATCAACTCTGAAGTACCCCAGGGATCATCGTTCAGCTCAACCCTCTTCAACATCTACATGCCCCCCTCAAAGCCATTGTCAGACAGCACAGCCTCAGCATAGTATCCAACGCTGACGTCACCCAGCTGATCCTCTCCCTCACAAAGGAACCCACCACCACCAGACTCAACTTCCGGGAAGAAATGCAGGACCTTGCATCCTGGATGAGCAACAGCTGCCTGAAGCTCAACTCAGAAAAGACAGAAGTCCTCATCCTTGGAACCTCCCTGTCAGCATGGGTCAACACCTGGTGGCCCACCGCCCTCGCCACCCATCTGACACCCACAGGCCACGTCAGAAACCTCGGCATCATACTCGACTCCTCCCTCTCCATGAGCCGACAGATCAACGCAGATGCTTCCAGCTGTTTCAACACCCTCTGCATCCTCCGTAAAACCTTCAAAAGGATCCCCCGAGGCAAGGAAGACAGTAACCCACTCACTCATAACCAGCAGACTTTACTACGGAGACCCACTAAACACCGGCATCAACAATTCTCTGCTCCGCAAGCTCCAAATGATACAGAACACCGCTGCCAGGCTCGTCCTTGGCACCCCTCTACACAAGCACATCAGCCAACACCTACGGAATCTCCACTGGCTCCCCGTCGAGAAGAGAGTCACTTTCAAGATACTCACCCACGCACACAAATGCCTCCACATCACCGTCCCTCAATACCTCAATGAGAAAATCACCTTCCACACACCCAAAAGAAACCTCCGATCCGCCAAACTTGCCCTCGCCGAAACCCCACGCATCCACAGAGCCAGAACAGGGGGAAGAGCCTTCTCCTACATTGTAGCGAAGACCTGGAATGAGCTCCCGATCGACATCAGACACGGCCCCTCCATGAAAACCTTCAGGAAGGCTCTTAAGACATAGCGCTTCGACTGAACGGAACTTCAGACCCTTCCACCCCCTTCCCAGCACCTTGAGACCCTCTCGGATAAGTAGCGCGCTTACAAACTCCCTGATTGATTGATTGATCGGAGGAGTCTTTTGAGTTTGTGTTCCATAGAGTAAGTACATTTGCTTCATGAATACACAATCTGCTGTCATTTTGTAAGGTTTCAAAAAATTCATGAATAGTGTGATTTAGTAATGCTTAATTGTGAGCACAAGATTTAGGTAGTTGGAAGAAGTCTGAACAGTGTTGAATGGAAGAGTGTGATTGTTAACAAAGGAGGGCTTTAGCATGCCAGGATTTCAGAATATAGTTCTGGTATCAATTTCTAGATCTTTATTATGCCATAAGTATGATATCAAAAATGTGGTTTATGTTATGTTATTTAAGCTTGTAACACACTCAGATACTCCAAAGAGTGTCCTGGCGTGAGCCTTGAAAGGGTAAAGAAGGGCCAATTTTGGTGAAGAGAAACAATTTCAGTCTTTTTTTTAAGAGAGTGCAAGGGGCAAATGGCAGAAAATACCAGGCCAAAGAGGCCCTGAAAGCGAAAGAGATACCACCCATTCTCTGGAGATGAAAGCATGAAATGTGGGCTAGGAGCTGAGAGGCTGAGCACAGCTGTCTAGCCGTAACGTAGAACCGGAGCATTTCCTTAGGTATTGGACCGTATTCATGCAAGACAGAGTGTGTCAGGACGAGGGCTTTAAACTTGACTCCTTCGACCACAGGCAGCCATTGGAGTATGCGCAGATGTTGTCTTACGCTGGTTCTTACAGGGATGTTAAAAAGAAGCCTGGCAGCTACGTTCTGCAGTCTGTTCAGTAGATAGCCCGGCAAGCCAACGTACAAAGCGTTGGCATAGTCTATACGACAGAGTAACCGTTTCCTTGGGCACCATAGCAGGAGCAGGAGATATTTTCTGAGGGATTTAGGTCTCCCAAAGCAATGCCCAGCAAGCTTCTTGAGCTAAGTGGGAAAAGACAGGTTCTCTTCAAACCAAATCCCAAGATTTTTTGCGGGTTACCCCGCTGAAGCAGGCCAGAGTTCTTCCCTAAACTGAGGGAGGAAACTCCCAAAAAGTAGAATTTATGATTTATCCTTGTTACATTTTAATTGTGCAGAGGAGAGCCATTGAAAAACTGCTTTCAGACAGTTTTTTGCTGAAGAAGTGGAGCACTCGTTTTTTTCCAAGTAAATAGAAGCTGTACATCATCAGCTTATGCAACAGTTTTGGCACCAGCTCTCCAGCCATCTAAATCAGGAGAGTTACATATATGTTAAAAAGAAAGGGGCTCAAAGAGCCCTGAGGCACTCTTGTGGTCACAATCTGAGGGGAGGAATAGGAAGGAGGATCCAAACCTGTTGCGTTCAACCCTCCAGGAATGATTTCAACCAACTCAAGGCCAAACCTTGGATTTTTATGTCTGCAAGGTGAGCCAGCAACAGGGAATGGGGTACGGTATCAAATGCCGCAGAGATGTCCAACAAAATCAGTGCCGCCCTGCCGCCAGACTCCAGGCATTCCCAAAGGGCTTCAGAAATTTCACGAAGAGCCGAGTACTATAAGAGGCTCTGACCCCGAATTGGGAAGGATGGAGTAGGCCAGAGCCTTCGACGAAGTCGGTAAGCTGTTTGTGTACTACCTTTTCGCAGACTGTCGCCACACCGGGTAGAAGAGAAATGGGGCGATAAGTTACTGGGTTCAACTGATCCAGCAAGGGTTTTTTTTAAGATTGGAAGGATCTTGGCCTGTTTCCAAGCGACAGGGACTAGAGCCTTCTGGAGGGACAAGCTGATGACCATGTTGACCTCTGGGTTGACTGTCTCTGCGACCGAAGCCAGCAGCCTAGATGCACAGGGGTTGGACAGTGAGCCTGATTTCTAGGTCTTGAGGACCAACATTGAATCAGGCAGATCAATAGGTGTGAATGCCACCAGAGGAGGAGATATAAGAGAGGCAGCAGGCGGTACCTCCTGAGGCAAAATCCAAGCTGTGGCGTTGGTGCCTTGGTAAAGGATGCATGGAGAGTTCTAATCTTATCGGTAAAGAAATGTGAGAGTTTCTTGCACCAGGCAGTCAAGGAAGGAAGCGTGATAGGTTCAACTCTTGGATCCAGAAAGCTCTGCACAATGGTAAACATTTCCTTGGAGTTATTTCTGGCCAGATCTATGAAATCTGCATAATAAAGGCTTTCCTAAGAGTCACCTTAGCCAATGAGCAGTAGTCCTGACTCCAACAATGTTCCAGTTTTTTGCATTGTTGCTTCTGCGCTTTGAGCTCAGATGAAAACCAAGGTTTCGAGGGCGAATGCCTGGAATGCCTATGGAGGTACCCAGGAGAGAGGTGCTCCACTGCCCACATGATCCAGCTGGAAAAGCTACTAAGAGCCCCCTCCAAGTCCTTAGGGATGGATGGCCTTGACCCAGCAAGAGCACGGCAAAAAGTTATAGGGTCAATTTTGGCAGAGGCACGACCTTGACATTACATTTTGTACAATAACTGGGTCCAGAACATCCTCATCTAGGGAAAGTAGTGTAGTAACATTAAGAACATCCTGGATAGACATATCCAAAGTCACTACTTCCTGTTCAAAAGTCTCAATAGGCTTAGGATTGGTTTAAAAAAATATTTTTCATTTCAGCTGTCTAATAAATTTAGGACTCCTAAATGCCTTCTGTGAATACCGAAAGCCTTAAAATTAGGATTTTTCTCAGAAGGCATTTAGGAGTCCTAAAGTTAGGAGTCCTAACTTAACTACTACTAAACTGAAAAAACTCCTAATTTGAAGACTTTCAGTATTCACAGAAGGCATTTAGGAGTCCCAAAGTTAGGACTCCTAACTTCTGTGATTACCAAAATGAGTAAGTGCCTTCTGTGAATACCAAAATGGCAGTAAGTTTAGGATTTTGTCTTAAGTTAGATCTGTGAATCAGGCCCTATGACGACTATGATTTAGTGCTTATATCACGTAACCTCTTATTTGAGTAGCATCATGTATTTTAGGATGCAAGATTTAGACTAATAAATACAACAGCATTGTTGGTTCACTTATTTTTATGGCACGGCTAACGGTTTTGCGCAACCTAGATAGTTTGTTATCTTTCATTTTTACTCATATACTTTGGGCATTGATAAGATTCTTTACATGTGTGGCCGGATATCTTGACAATCATGTTTTTGCCTCCTTTATTGGATTTTAGACATACTTACCATGTACCCATATTTGGAACAAAAGTGGATATGGGTATACGTACACTTCAATATTTCCTAATATTTCATCTGGGCCTCAGATGGAATATGATTTTGACATGTTTTCTTTTCTTACTTAGGTTACACATATTTTAATTTGGGAATATTATTCTCTGAAGTCTTTCTCGATATTGTAGACAATTTGGTGAGCCTAAGATTTATACAGAATCAGTATGGTTTATGGAATCACTAGGGTGATGGCTCTTAGTGTATCTCTTTTTACTATGGATACCTGACTCCTTTATCTTTGCACACTAGGGGCCCGATGTAGGTCGCCAATTACCGGTCGGCCGTTACCGACCGGTATTTGGGATCTGACATGTAGGTAGGCTTAATTTACAGAATCTGTATATTTACCGATTCGGTAAATTTACCGATTCTGTAAAATACCGAATCGGTAAATACAGATGTAGGTGGCACTGAAAACAGTGCCACAGGCCATTACCGATTCGTTATTTACCATGTAATACTATTACATGGTAAATAACGAATTCCAGTGTACATGCACATCTGTGCATGTACACCTGTGCCATGTGGCACACACACATGCCCTAAGGGCATGTATGTGTGTCACATGGCACACAAGGCAAAATCAGGGGTGCAACAGGGTGTCAAAGTGACACCCTGTCACCCTTGCAAAGTCGGTAATTTTACCGAATCGGTATTTACCGATTCGGTTTACCGATTCGGTTTACCGATTCGGTAATTGACATTGATTCCTGTGAGCCTGTAGGCCCAAAGGAATCAATGGCAATTACCGAATCGGTAAATACCGATTCGGTAATTACCGAATCATATAGATTCGGTAAAACTTACCGATGTTTTACCTACATCTGATTTACCGAATCTAGAATACCGAATCGGTAAAATTCGGTATTCTAGAGTCGGTAAATCAGATTTACCTACATCTAGGCCTTGCTTTCTTGCATTTTGGGGACTGTTTTCACTTAGACATAGTTTTAAACTTCTCTCTCCCTGCCACCTTCTCATATTCTCTATTCTCTTTATCCTTGGAAGACCGTTTATAATTTCTGGGTCTTTATACTGATGGTCTTTTTTGGTACTTTACTAACTTTAATATAATTGTAATCAAAACGTTACTGGGTGCATATATGTTTTTGTTGTTGTTGTAGCCCTGAGGAAGTTGGTGCATGATGACCAAATAATGAAACGTGTTGGCTACGTCTATTGATTACGACCATCACCAGGTTATGACGGTAACAACTAACAGTATTACCAACTGTAAATCAGCTGTTCTAGATTTGATTGGCAGGATATATGCGATGACTACTTAAAAATAAAGAAGAAGAATTGGACTATCATACCTTTCGACCTCTGAAACATTATTATCATTGTTTGCTCTGGATTAAGACTGATTATTGCTTTAGTTTTTGGGACCTTCAGTCCTTCAGTCCACAGAAATATTTGGGAACATGGCTGGCCATTTCCCCTTTTTACTTTGAGCACACTACAATACTTTTCAGTGAGCTAATTGTTCTTATGGTTATGCGCAGACCCTAACCCAGCCCCACGTTTTAGAAGTAGAACTCAGTCAGGCCCAAAACAGAAGATATTTTACATTCTAATAATGCCATTATGTACCAAGAAATCCCTGATTGATCTGCTTTTGCAATATGTGATCAGTGGTTGTCTGTCATACTATTGCACATCCCATTATCACATTTAATATTGTTCCAGTTTTTAAAAGTTACTTACAGTACATAGTATCAGAAGCAACAGTAAAAAACACACATTCAATCAGGTTTTTACTCTTAACTTTATCTTCAATTCAAAATATACAGCATTGCTATGAGATGACCAGATTTAACCTACATCTCCTACCACTCATAGTAGGTTACCCAGAGAACTGTTCTACCTTACCAGGTCTGAGTCTCTGTCCTTGTAATGGGATTTCCTACCAATATAATTTATACATCATGCTCTTTTGCACACTTTACGATATTCCTTGAAGAAAAGGTTTAGTTCCCTATTTAATGTTTTTTTTAATTTAGACAGAGTAGACCAGCCTTATTGTCTTTACAAAAAATACATAACCCTCTGATATGCCTTGCCAAGGCCTCTTTTATTTGTCAGGTTCCTAAACTTTGGAAATGTGTATTTTTAATGTGATAACATGATTCAGGCATTTTAATATATTAATGTTTGTTAAAGATAAGAGCTATAACATTCCATTGTATTTTTGTCCTTTTAGCGAATAAAGTGTATCTTACATGACTTGCCTGTTAACCATTTTGCTTCCTTATTGTTTAATATCGCTGGCCCTTTCCATCCACTAGAACGATGAATGTTGACCGGGTTTAATGTTTTAAAATATGAACATAATTAAGGGCTGTTGGACCTGGCCCTCTCTGCTCGCTGACCCCAGGAAGTTTGCTGAAGAGGCAGACCTCTGGGTCAGCATCAGAGTGTCCAAAAAGGTACCTGGGAATGACCCCAAGAGGTTGCTTCGGGTCCCCCCCCTGCAGAGTGAGGAAAGAGTAAGGGAAACCCAGACAAGTCTTGTGGTAAGAAGGAAGGAAAGGGTTCCTATGTCATTCTGGAAAGAAGGAGGGAGGTTCTGGTGGGTGGTGGCCCAGGGCACCCCATCTCCAGCACCGCTGCTTTGATTGTTCCCAGCTAGGCAGGGGGACTCTGTCTGTCCAAAGAAACCAGCTACTGGTGGAAATTCTACAGGGCTAGCCAATATGGCATTTGGGGTAGGTTGTCCCCAGAGGCAGGAGATAGATCAGCCTGAATATCCCTTAGTTGAGGGTGGTCTCAGTGGGTAGACTGGAGATCCTTGAAGGCAGAAGTCATCACTTCCACTAGGTCAAGGTGAATGGGGTCCCTGTCACTTGTCTGAGGAACGCCAGGCCAGCCATTCCAGGGTATTGGTCAGGTACATAGGGTAAACCAGGTACAAGGGCAGGTCTTTGTCTGCCCCATTGCCCTGTTTTCCCTGGAGTGAGGTGGGGAGCTGACCCAGACATGGGTCATAGTTTGTTCCCTGATGCCCATTGACTGTATTCTGGGGAATGATTTGCCGCCGGTGATGGAAGAGCTAGGAGGTGAGTCCCACCAGGGTGCACTAAAAGCTCAGACATCTGGGTGTACCACTTCCAAATGGAGGATACTAAGCCCAGATGGAGGGGCAAGGGGAAGAAGGACTCACCCCTGAATTGTACTCAGCCTCAGGGTACAGATCCTGGGCTTAGTGACCAGTCTCAGGCTACCACCCCTGGACTGAAGGGAAGGAGAGTGGAAAAAGGGTGCCTAACAACTGTGGCTGTTGCCCCCCACTCTGAGAATCTTCAGAGGTCAGAGATCACAGGGAGGACTGGGACTTGGCTCTTGACACTGGTAGCGGTCTGCGACCTCTGTTGGTTTATGTCCTTTTAGGGAGAGTTTTCCTTAGGTTGTGGACAGAAGCCTGATCCAAGGTATGGAATGGCCACATCACTTTGTTGGCCATGGTGGTATATCTGCCTACTGGGATGCATCTGTGAGCTAATTAAGGCTAGGTGCTGCACAGATGGCATCCACAGGTGAGGAGAAGGGCTTCCCATGGGTGAGTTCAGTGGCTCAGGAGAGTGTAGACAGAGGGATCCAACTGCATTTAAAGGGGCATAGATCTGACACACGCCTCTGCAGTAGAGAGCCAGTGTCCATGTTCTATTGTCTAAACGGGGAAGTCCATCAAGGTACATCTCCCCTCGCTTTAGGGTGGAGGGGTCATCCCCCAAACATTTTGCCATTTCCCCTCCACATTTTTACTGAATTTGTTTCTGTTGGCCTTAGGACTCTGTGCACTTTACCACTGCTAACCAGTGCTAAAAAGCTTGCCTTCATTTCCCTAAACATGGCTTGATTGGCATATACATAATTAGCAGATTTTATTTATATGCATGTCCCTTATGGTATACGTATTGTGTCACCCACTTAAGTAGCACCTTAAAACATGTCCCTAGCCTGCCATTAAAGCCTGAATAAAGTTTCACATTGCCATGTTGACTTGGCATTTAAAACCTCCTTGCCAAGCCTTAAACTCCCCTTTTAATACTGATACACAACTATTACTGTAGGCCCTAGGTAGCCCACAGGACAGAGTGCTGTGTAATTTAAAGGCTGGACTTTTACTTTACGTTTTACTTGTCCTGGTAGTGAAAAAAAACTCCCAAATTTGTTTTTCAATATTGTGCGGCCTACCCCTTTCATAGGATAATATTGGGGATTCCATATTACTTTCAATAAGCTGTAATTCCTTACTTGAGAGAAGGTAGATATATGTTGTTTGCTACCAATGAAACTGTAATGATAAACCCACTTTAATCGTAAAGCTGGATTCTTCACTACAATACTGAAAATGCCACTTTTAGTAACTTGCCATTTTCCTGCCCTTAGCCCTCTGTGCCTGCAGCTTGTCTTGGGTTACATGAATGGATGTAGCTGACAGTTAGACTTTGTAAATTCCTCCTAGACAGTCAGTCATACAATTGTTGGTTTGGTGTGCCTCAATGGGCCATCAACTGGCAAGATGGAGGGGTGGAGCTGAGCAGAGCCCTACTTGCACCTCAATATGCTGTGTTCTTTCTACTCAGAAAAAGCTTAACAACCCTGTATTGTCACTGCAGCCAGCTTGGAGCCAGGGCATGGTTGTAAGGGAATTCCATGCACTTTAAAGAATCTTTCCAGAAACTTCTCCCACTTTCCAGAAGAATGGTCCCAGGACATAAAAATAAGACCTTCAGACCCACTCTTCAGTTCACTACTGGACTCTAAAAGGACTGTCTGATGCTGTGATCTGCTGTACACTCAGCAAGAATGCAGCTGCACCTGGAAAGACTGTTTTGCTAACTCAAGCCTGTCTTGAGTTCTCAGAGGCCAGCCCTGCTGCTGAGCCCTGCATCTTCACCTGCACCTAGGGTTGCCAGAAGTGGCTCCAAGTGATACTTTGCTGCCTTCTGTTCAGAGCCACAGGAAAATATCAGACTCCCACCATCTTGAATCCACACCTGGACCTAGCCTGTGTGAGTCCTGAACCCCCAAGAGATCTCTATCCATTCCAGGACCCTCAGTTGTTGTGCTAAAGGTGCCCACTGGCCACTTTTTAAAACTGAGGACTTTGACAAAATGTAGCCAAAATGTGCTCTGAGAACCAGGAGAAGACCTGGACCAACCTGTTGGCCTATCTGCTCGAGGTGCATCACCGGTCAGATTGACTTGGCAGCTTCTCGACTACGTTCTTCTCTGCAGCAGCAAATTCATTTCAGCGCTCCGTCGCCAAAGGGGCATATGACCTTGTGGAACTGTTATTGGCTACATCCCTCTGCTTTGCCTTCCTCATTGCTTCTAAGTTAAGCCTGACTGCTTTTTGTGCCAAACCACCCAGGGCTAAACACAGGTTAATTTAGTGACTTTTTGTAGTTTATCCTGCAATGGATTGGGGCTGTTGCTTGACCAGGACTCACACCCCAGTCTCCTAACAATCCAATTTCTCACAATGGCTTCTTCACAAATGCACATTCGCCAAATAAAGAAAGAATTGTACTCATTTTGTGCCAACATGTTCTTTACATGCTGCAAATTTCACAATGATAGTAACACTTTTCTCAACTTCCTGACATGAGTAAGCAAAAAAGACAATTTCAGAATAATGTAGTTTGTATATGTTGTATTTATATGCAATTGTATTTATCTAAATAATAAGTGAAATTTCTTAACCATTGCTTAAATTGCGTTTATATATTGAGCTAAATTGTTAACAATTATCTAATTGTTTTAGCAAACTTACACAAAACATTTCTCCCTGGCGTTTATTTTTAAAAGTCAAAAATAAGAGGTTTTGATAGTTACCTACATTACCTTTCATTTCCTTCACATAAATGGTTTGTGAATTCGACATGTTTTTTTTTTTTAATGAACTGATCGAGTAACATTGCCTATGTTTCTTACTGGTGTAACGTGAAGTTTAGCACTGGTACTGTGGCCCTCAGATTATGGGGCATATTATCAAGGGGGTTTATCTCCGCTTTTTTGGCTTTAAAAGCCAAAAAAGCGGAGATAAAATTATCTCCCTATTACCTAGTTGTCGCTGACACCAGTTAGCGACAGCTAGTAGGAGATAGCGACCATCTTGGGCCCCACTTTGCATGTCAGTGATATTTATCACTAATGACATGCAAAGTGGGCGTGCCAAGATGTTAGCGACTGAAAACAGTCGCTAACATCGCTATCTCCTATTACCAACTTTTGGAGATATTCGCGCTAAGCGCGAATATCTCCAAAAGCTAACACCTGCCCTGAGCAGTTCTTAGCAATGTTATCCAATGGGAGGTGGATAACATGGCTAAGAGCATTAGCTCGGTAATGCATGAATATCGCTGACTTTTCAGCGATATTCATGCATTGCGGCGATTTTTATCGCATTTGCGATAAACCTTGGTAATACCAAGGTTTATTTGCGGTAAAAATCGCCTCAGCGCAGCGGTTAATTTTTGTCTCTAACCAAGCAATAGCGATAATTATCGCTATTGCTTGGTAATATGCCCCTATATTTTGTAATATGTGATTGTTCAAGCCCACACATTGGTTCAGAGACAGTTTATTGGTGGATTTGAAATATATATTTTGTTTACATGTAAAATTGCTGCCTGTTTGTATTAGTGAACAAATTCAATATCTACTTGAAAACCAAAAACGTGCTTACTAAGTCAAAAATGACTTTCAACGTTGCATTTCCATCACCTTTACAGCTTCTTTGCATTTTTAGCTCCAGCCATGCCTCCAGTTTGCAGTTTCCTTACTAAGGCGTTAGGGGCTCTGGTGGTGTTGCTGCTTGCTGTGGTGATAGCTCTAATGATTTTAAGTAAGTAGATTCAGGTTTACTATTTCAAAAAATCCCTTTCCATTGAGTTGAAAGATGAAACTTTAAATTGATTCTAAAATGCACTTTCAAGTACCAGTATGTGTAGCTTATGCCTACACACATTCGAAATGTATACATGTTTTACCAATATATATTTACTTTACAGTTACACTAATACTTATGTAGCTAAAATAAAAATAAAAAAAGCACACTAAAATTCCCAACATTCAAACAATCCAATGCTACGCCTAATATAAGAGTAACGATCAGACGAAAAATCACGTCTTCATCAATAACAGTACATTATGACAGAGTCATATCAAGCATTGGCAAAGACAATCGTTCTATCATTTTCACCATCCGTCTGGCAAATCATGTTTCGTTTTGGCATGTTTTTTGCAAAACTTTATTGTTTGTAAATATGCTGGTCCTTCAGCAAAATGAAAAAAATAAAAATGCTACAGGCAAAAACGTTTTGGGGATCACAACAAAACACACATTACCATGATACTTCCTGGCACTGAATCTAACTATTTTGTGTGTGAATGTGTTACTTTGAAAGGATAGCATTCCATAACTCATAGTGAAGTCAGCCAATGGCTTAGTGCATAATGCATTGGGTGGAAGTCAAATGCGAATGACACCAAACACTGAATAATGGATGAAGTCTGGCTGAAACCCCTTTAAATAACAATGTTATAATCATAATTTTAGTCAAATCAAAAAGTCGTGGTTAACACAGACCTAAAAAAAAGTTAGTCAGTTTGGCATTTGCTGCAAGCCTCATTGCCTTTGAGAAAGAAAGAAAGAAAGAAAGAAAGAAAGGAAGAAAGAAAGAAAGAAAGAAAGAAAGAAAGAAAGAAAGAAAGAAAGAAAGAAAGAAAGGAAGAAAGAAAGAAAGAACAAGCAAACATAGAAGAAAACAAACAAACACACAAAGAAGGAAATAAACAAACACACAAAGAAGAAAATAAGGAAAATAATGTAGGGAAAAGGGAAGGGAGGAAAGAGGGCAAGAAAGCAAGCAGGAAAGCAAGCACGAAAAGAAGAAAGAACGACAGGAAAATGAAAAGTACAAAAGAAGGCAAGAACGGAAAGAATGTGAAAGGAAAAGAAAGAAAGATAGTTAAAAAGAAAGTAAGAAGGAGAGAAAGAAAAAAGTAGGAAGTGAATAACTTAATACAGATCTGTCTGGTATCTTGTGAAATAGCAGCTTTCAGAAAAGCGAAACATTCCAAAAGAAATTTACAACAGCATTGGCAAGAGATGGGATCTGTTGAAGATGAAATGCATCCTATGTTCACATTAAAATTATCCTGTTATCACAGCAGGCTTTTACACACAAACGCAACATTAAACTAATTATAAAGTAAAAACAAAAACACTGACTCTGAAGGGAACTGGCTTTTGTGTGGATGTGCTTCTTGTGAAAAAGCAAAACGTAGTCACATTAAGTGAAATTAATCAGAGGCCTAAGTAGACTGAGCCTCTGCTCCAAGCTATATGCTGGAGCGGGTCGAAGCAAAACGTGAATGGCAGAACAACAGACCAATGGATGAAGAAAGGTGGTAGAAAGCCCCTATTTATAAGTATAATATTTCTATTTTTCTAAAATCAAAAGGGTTTTGCTAACACCAGTCTGAAAAATAAACGCAAAGTACACTTAAAAAGAATGTGAGTAAAATGTACCAAATCCGTAAAATACAGTGGAACGAGCATTGGCTAATTTTGTTTGTGTGTGTGTTAGTTAAACCATTGGCATATTTACAAAGTAGTCCCAAGTCATGTGTGACATCTTCAGTCAGTCCTTCATGCATTATGTAGACACTTCACCTCCCATGCATTGCATTGAAATTACTGAATACCTGGACTCATAAGCTGAATTAACCAAATTATACCTGTGAAGAAGAGGCACTCCATGTGTAAGGGACAACAGCTACAAAAGCAATGGTTGTACTGTGGTCTCATCAAAATGTGAATTTCACTTTCAATAAACAAAATAGATGAGGCAGATCTTGTGCCAATCTTTTTTACAGTCTCACGAAAACAGCTGAAGCTACCTTTAACCTGGTCTATAAAAGGACTCTCATGTCAGCACTGATACTGAGCTTGCCTCATGTTGCACATGCATCCATGGTCTTAGTAGTGAGTATCTGTGGCCCCACACTGTATATGCACCCATGGGCATAGAAACAGTAACATTGGTCCCAAAAATGCATGCATCATCTAGGCAACAAATGTCCCTGACCCCGCAGAATGAATGCTTTAGAAGGCCTAGTATTGAGGACCAGTGGTCCATGGACAGCATGCGTCAGTTAGTAAAGACCAGTGGTTCCATGTGTTTCATGTGTTAATAGGCCTACTCAAAACTGGAGGCTTCAAAAAGCAAACACATCAATAAGATTAATAGCAAGAGGAAGTGACCCCACACATTAACTTCATTAGTTGGTGCCAGTCCCCTCACACAGTACATGAATATATTTGATAAAGGACAGTCATGGACATTGAGTTACCAAAATGCCAGTGATAGCGGAAGTGTCACTACCCATCCTTTGACATTAGTGACAGTAGAAACTGAAGTCATATGACCTTTGACCCTGATGTTTAAAGACCCAAAATAAATGCATAATTTATATAGCACATTAGCTACCAGCCCAAATAAATGTCTGTTTTTTATAACATCTCTATTTTATTTAGGCTGCTGACATGATGTGCCAGGGAAACATTACTCATTTTTCCACTGAAGTGGAGAATATAGTGCTAAAAAAATAGAACAATTTTAGGGACCAAAATGATTTCTACCACAAATGGTCAAGATACCATAATGTACACCAAAATTGTGAGATTACATTAATAAATCAAAGGAAACTCCTTTAAGAAACTTACAAACAATGTCTATTATAAAAGAGAGAGGTCTTTGAGCAAGTGACCAAATTTGCAGAAACAAATGACTTTCTTGACCTTTATTAGACATTCTTCTCTTCAAGACAGCACCAAATGTACTTTTGTTTTGGTGCTTGATGATCTAAGATGTACACAACAGAGAAAGGGTATTAAGTATACGGGAAGTAAGGGCGCTCAGACAATATTAGCGTAGATATTAATGTAGATACAAAAAGTACTGGTGCTAGCAGGGAGGGGGACCCAAAGAACCCCTCAATTTAAATGTGAAAATTCACATCTAAGACTTGCAAAACAAAGTCCTGCGCACTCAAATCAAATTTAACAAATAGTAGGCTACTATATGTAATTGAAAAAGACAACTGTCCAACGTTGATTCCTGGAGTTTGATGTATATCTCCTTTTATTAGATCATCACACCAATGGTAATTTACAGCCAGCCGACACGTGTTTCGTTGTAGGTCTGTACATTCACAGATACTACAACTCTTCAGGGCTCAATGGCTGGATCCTTATTATTAGGGCCCACGTCCGGTGATAATTCCAACCCGTCAGGGTAACCTTATAATGGAAAGATGACGGTATATAGTGTTCCGATATTTCGTGTAAAAAATGTAGAAGAAGACGCCAGTAATCTGCACCTCGGTGCCACAAGTATTCAAAAATCCAATTTCATAGGAGGTTAGAGTTCCTTCACGACATACCACATGGATACGTGTGGTATAATTAGCTCCAGGGTCGAATCACCCTCGCTAAACTGGCGTCGGGTCCCATTTTAATGCTTCCCTCACAGACCATTCTGTAGAAATAGGGGAATATTCACAAAAGATTGGCTTGTGACAGGGCAAAACACAAGGGATGGTGTACATATTTCCCATATTGACTGAACTGATAGCTGAAGCCTCCAATTTAGAGTTAGGAAAGGAAGTTTAAAGATTTTAAATCTTCTTATCAAAAAAGCTGATGAAATTTCACAGAGTTCGACCGAGGGGGTGATGACCATTTTTGTCCTATTCATTTCATTTGATTTAAAAATCTTTATTTCGGTTCCTTTAAACCATGAAAGATACATAAAAACACATACAATTTTAAATACAGATAAAAATAGTCCAAGTAAAAACCTGTCTCTTTTCCATATCTGCAGACTCCACCAGGTAGGCAAATATCCCTAACTTACTGATAGATGTATCTCAGTACAACAAACAACAAGGGGATGTGGCAAATTCTGAACTGAGGTCAGATTTCTGCCACCAGTCCAAAGCAAGCTCTTCCCTAAATGTTAACAACCAACAGAGGCAATTGACAGCTGTCAAGAATCAGGTTTCTGGCCACCCAATGCCAGGTGGGGTCTCCAGTCTGAGACCTTTTGTAGGCAATGAGATTACTTCCAGCTGTGGGGCTGGCAAGGAGTCGCCCACCTGCTCCTGAGGTCTAGCTCACATCTTAACCTTCTCAGAGTGCAAGGCTGGGCCCACCTGTGACAGACATTCTTCTTCCACCATATCTATGGCCATCTTAGGAATGATACCCTGTAGATGGTCTTTCAGTCCAGGGCCTGTACTATGAGACTGAACAGATGCTAGGTAGTTCAGGACTTCTAGGGAGGAAATACAAACCCCCTCAAGGGGTAGTATGAAAGAACCCTGCATGCATTAACCCTGCATACCTTTACAACGCTGTCACTACACTACCAGTGACATTACCACACATTACTTTACCACGCAAGACATCACACTGACTTGCTTTAGAGGGAGGTGGACTTTGGAGTTGTATAATTGGGGAGAGGAGTTGGCCTAATGGCTAGGGAGGTCGATCTCGAATCTGGGGAACTGGGTTCGAGTCTCGGCACGAACGCTGAAAATCCTGTGATTCTGGGCAAATCACTTACTCTCCCTGTGCCAAATAAAAATTAATGTGTCCTATTGTAATGCAACTGGTACTATGTAAAGCATTCTGATATCCGATTTGGGTCAAGTTCGCGCTGTATAAAACTCTGTAAAATAAAATAAATAAAAATATAAATTACAATTCCAACTCCAGTCTACGCAACAGTAGGGGAGGAGTTAGAATAAAAAATCCAACATCAGTCCTATAATGCGCCCCTAAAGCTAGTCGTTGTAATGACTTGAGTGGTAAAGTTACACATGGCAATGTTGTAGGTGGTTAGTGACTTTTTTGTAAAGGCAGGTCGCTGTTGAGACTGCAGGGTGATGGATGTTTCCCCTACAATGGTGCTCCACTCTGTCTGTGTCACGTAGGATCACCAGCAGAGTCCAAGACAGGGCAAGTTGGAACTGGGCAGCTGGAAATTTGCAGAAGAAAAGAATCTTGAAGATTGTTTCATCCATGTAGTTTGAACAGGGGTTCAGCCGTATGGCCCCTGGAATTATTGTATTTGTCCTCGGTACAAGAGGGAACTGGTCCACTCCTTCTGGGCTCCTTTCAGGTGGTAAGCAATAGGCCCAGTCTACTGTTCTTTCTCAGGTCCATAATGTATTATGAGGATGGTAATGGGCATGACACATTTATGCCTGGCACCTGTGTGTGGGTAGAGGTGACTCATAGCTCCTCCCTTACCAATGGGCCTTAAAGTTCTCAGAGGTCACCCTTTGCATTTTTGCAGCATTTCGTATGTACCCTACTGCAAAAGAAACCACAGTACTCCTCTCCACCTAAATCTAAGATGATGAAACCCTTCTCCCTTTTTTTATAGCCTGTGTGCCCACCCAGAGTTGTAGGCCAGGGTAACGAGAATCTACTCCTCTGTGGTTACTCCAAACCAGTTCTGGGTGCCATTCCCCTCCCAATTGAATTGGTACCTACCGAACTGGGGAAACACAATAAGAGACCTGTCCAGCTGTCCTCTGACATCTGCTTGTGATAGGGGAGGTCCCTTCGTAGTTTCTAAGCACAACCCGTATGTTCATCCTGCCAGAGGAATAAAAGCACCTCCTCACCCCGGCCTTTGTCTCTGTTCTGGGGTCATTTCACACACCTTGTTCAGGCCCATTCACTCAGAGCTCTGCAGCTGGAGGTTAATGCAAATTAGCCTTTAGATGTTTTAGGCAGGGAAAAGCAACTTTCTAAAAGTAGATTTTCCTTATTATCCCCCCAAAAAATCCAACACTATTGAATTGAGATTTTAACAAATAATAACAATGAAGAATTAATTACACTTCTAGCTCATCTATACCCCAAGATAGAAGAATAAATATTTAATATTGTGTTCCTCTATGGGCCAGCCAGCCCTTATGATGCAAAATTAGTTTTCGGGTGTTAATCAATAAAAGGACATATTAACACCACTATTAAATATTTGTTAATACCATGCTTACTGCCTTATTAGCTATAAGTCCTATATTGTGGGGAATTATTACAATTTAAAAGAAAGATTTTGACCTGTCAAAAAGGGTATATATTTTGACAGGTTGAATTGTAGGCATTGCACTACAACATTCAGGCTGCAATAGAAGGCCTGAAACAATGTTTGCACTGCCTCTGTAGTGGCATAATAGGTGCCGCAGTCCACTAGTGGAAGTTAACATTTAGGGCCTGGGTACACTTTCAACCATATACTAAGGGTTTGTATACAAGCTAAATATGCCAAATAGGATTATGCCACTCAAATATGTTGGGGGGTGCATACACTTTACTACTTGTTAACAGGGATGAAGTGCACAAAGTTCTAAAGCCAGCAAAAATATAGTCAAGCAAAAGGGAAAATATCTGGGGTGACAATGCAAAAAGGCATATTTCCTACATTAGCTACACACTGTCCCCAAAACAAGCGCTAAGGTAGACTAATCAGTCATGTGATTGGTTCCCATGCTCAGGCTACAGAGCAAGGACAATCTGCCACCTCTGCAATGTAATTTGTCTGTTGGATGTCCCTCTTGACCCTTCTGTACTCCTCTATCAATGTCAGTCTCAGACATCAACCTTGTCCATGGGGAACTCTGTAGTTTATCTGCAGGACCCCGCCTGATTAGCAGGGGTAAAGTGCACAGAGTACTAAGAGCAGCAACAATACAGGGTCTAGCAAAAGGTGAGAAATTCAGGAAGGCAGATTTCCTACCGAGTACATGAGCATACTTCTCAACCTAGTAAGTCTAAAGAGTACAGAAGTTTTGGCCATACTTATATACACTTTTTGAGTACAATAATGCACTTTGACAATCTTTGAAAAGCATCATACATAAAAAAACAAATAGAACCATCTGATAAGGGGGTCACAGATGGCTCTCAACCTCTGGGGAAGCTGGTGTGGGCCAGTGTGTGCGTGTCCAGATGTCCGGTGTGGTGAGCGCCTGATCACCCAGTGCATTGTACACGTCGTGCCCTGATTGGCTAAGTGTTCTTAACTACATGTGGCATCTAACTTTGTGGTATTTTATGAATGCGAGCCTTTAGCAAAATGTGTTTTATTGGAGCTAATCTCCACAGTCCTGTTTGTGGTGTTACTACCCATCTGTGGGATTGATTAGGGACCCATACCTGTCAAACTCTAAATAAGTCCTTTACAGTATTGCTGTTCTTTCTTTTAGTTAGTCAAGAAAAACTTGTGCTTTGAATGTCTTCTGACAGCAGTGAAAAAAATCAGACCCAAATTATTTATATGCAATACAAATAAACAACACAGCAGTCTATAGTATTATGGCTCCAAATTATGATAACCAAGGCATAGCTGATAGATGAGGGAGTCACATTTTACTCCAGAAACAGCAAAGTTGAAAGAGCAACAAGCAAAGTTTTTTTAATCATCTACCGCACTTCATGCAGACTCCTAAAAAGGGAATAAGTAGAGGAATCAGGACAGCCTAGACTTTCTCCCTGGGCAGTGCATAGCAGTGCCGTCTTAATGTAAAAAGCAGGTAGAAATAGAAGTTCCAGGCATTCATGTGTACTTTACAATTAGAAGAATATAAACCAATTTTCTTACTGTCCTAGTTGTAAAGACTACATTCATATCATGAGTTTTTGCACCTATCAGTATACAAACCCAGGGACGTCTAAAGGGTGTGCACCCTGAAAGGGTAGTAAATATTGAGGACAAAATATTGACCCTAAAATATACAAAGGTATGTAAATATAGATGTTTTACACCTAACTTCTCATAGATGTAACTTTAGGAGATACACGTATAGCTTCATGGTACATAATACAAGGTTGGCAGCCATCTTGTAACGGCTATCCTATACTCTCTCTTCATCTGACTTTTGTCTCACCCTTATTGAATGACCATTCGCCTACACCCATTAAGAAGCTCCGAATATTCGGTCATCTTGTAATGGGCCAATCAAATCTGGTAGCCATCTTCTAACAGCCAATAGTTATTTACTCTGCAAAATTGTTATTTACCTTGTTATTGTCACTCCTCACGGCCAAGGGAATTCCACATCATGACTGACCCATTCATGATACCTGAAGGCAATAGTGCCTACTCTATTCAATACCCTCCTAAGCTATCAAAAAATGCTTCAAAAACCTTCAAATACAACCTCCTCAAACCCGGAAACCTTATTCCTAGATCACTCCTACAACGTCAAAAAAAGCACCATAATCAATAACCTCTTATTTTTCACTAATAAGACCCTAGTCCAAAGAATCCTCTAAACCAGATCTCCCGCCTTCTACTAAATTTCCGTTCGGCCACTAAACACGCCTCTGACATTGCTGACCTCATCCTTAGCATGAATATGGAGATAATCATCCTTACGGAAACATGGTTCAAGGAATCATCCTCTGCATGCCTTGAACTTCTGGTCCCCCCAGACTTCAACATCATTAGACTAGACAGACCTCACAAAATAGACGGTGGCTTAGCCTGCATACATCGCTCTGACCTCACAGTCTCTAAATTTCACGCGGAACCCCTGGACTTCTGTGAAGACCTGGGGATCTCTGTAAACTCACCTAGTAACCTCCCCCTCAAATTACATATATTCAACCATCCTCCAGGGCAAAACATATCTTTCACAGAACAACTCATGGAAATCATCACGGCAAACTCGTCCCCACTAATGACATTTTCCTGGGTGACTTCAATTTACACTGGGAGAACAATCTGGACAAACAGGTCAACGCCCTTAAATCCTTTCTTGCGGACCACTCCCTGGTCCAAGCTATCTCAGAGCCCACTCACTCAAAAGGTGCCACACTAGATTGGCTTATCTCCAAATATTATTGAATTGATCTCGATTACCCCTTGTGACTGGTCAGACTAGCCCATTAGCACTTTTCAAATCCCCTCTTGTAACAAGAAAATCGTCCCACAACAAATTAAACCTAAGCAATGGATAAGAGACACTCAGAACATCAAATGGATCAAGTTAGCCTCTCATTGTGAGAAGGCTCTTATCCCTCCCAACAACTTAGGCAATGTCACTGCCCTCACTGATCGCTATAACTCCACGATTACCAGAATATTCAACCAAGCCGCACAGCCAAAACTCAAAAGAACAAGGACAAAAACCCATGGTTCAGTGAAGCCCTGAATGAGGAGAGACACAAACTCAGATCAACTGAACGGAAATGGAGGTCTCAGCCCTCCCCTCCCCAGTTGAAACTACTCCGAAAAGCAAGAAAATCATACAACAAAAGTATTCTAAGATCAAAAAAAGACTTCTTCAAATCAGAACTAGATAATGCCAAAAATAGACCTAAATAACTCTTCGAAATTCTGAATCAGCCTCTCAGTTAAGCAGGGACAAATTTTCCTCATTCATCGCTGCGAAAAATAATGCCCTCCAACTTGAACTCAAAATAGCTGTGACCAATTTAGCCACCCCCAAGATCAGTCAAGCTAATAACTTGGTACTAAACAAGCATTCTCTTACCAAAAACAATTCCAACTCGTCCAACTTCAAATGCTATGATATCGATGATATCCTAAAAATTCTAACAACTACTAAACTCAACAACCACTTCAATAATCCTGTCCCAGCAAAGTGCCTACCCCACATCTATCATGGCATAGCCCCTCTTTGGACCAAGATAATGAATGCCTCGCTTTCACACGGTCACATTCCTGACTGCCTAAAATCTGGCCAAGTTACGGCTGTCCTAGAAAAAACGACAGCTAGTAACTCCAACCCCAACAACTTCCGACCAATAACCAACATCCCTATGCTAGCAAAGGTCCTGGATATTTGTGTTTAACAACAATTCAACTCACACATCACAAATTTCAACCTACTGAACATACACCAATCGGGCTTCAGACCTGGCCATAGCACTGAAACAGCCATCCTACTTATAGTAGATGACGCCCTCTCAGCTCTTGACCGCAATGAAACATGCCTGCTAGTTTTGCTTGACCTCTTCTCAGCCTTCGATACGGTCAACCATGACAAACTGCTAAGAAGACTAGAAGACAGGATTGGCTTTTCTGGCACAATCCTCCTATGGTTCAAATCCTTTTTGGAGAATAGAACACAATCATTCATAACCAACAAGATCCTCTCTCCATTCTCAACTAACCTACTAGGAGTACCTCAAGGCTCTACCTTGTCTCCCACTCTATTCAATTTATATGTTAAACCTCTCACTGACATACTACAGCAGGCAAGCATCTCCTACCACAGGTACGCGGATGACACCCACGTTTACATCAAAATCACCTCCATGGAAGAAACAAAGTTAATGAATCTAGCTCTTAAAAAACTGTACAATGGCTAATGAACAACTTCCTCAAGTTAAATGCTCAAAAAACGGAATTTCTCCTAATCCCCCCTCAAAAAAACTCCCAAGAAATAAAGGAATGGACCAAAATTATCACCGCCTTGAATTGCACCCCAATGTTGGTGAACTCCACAATATCACTTGGGGTCATACTAGATAAGGATCTTAACATGCAAGCTCACATTAACTTTATGACAAAAAATGCCAGCTTTCACCTAAATTATCTAAGAAAAATAAAGTCATTTATTGAGATCCCTGACCTCAAAACTGTAGTTCAGGCCTTAGTCATCTCAAGGCTGGAGTACGGTTGTTCCACCCTATCTTTACTACCCAAAACATCTACCGCACCCCTAAAAGCCTGTCTCAGCGCCGCAGCTAGACTTATTTCAGAATCAAGGAAATTCGGTCACATATCGCAACACCTGAAGGCACTAAACTGGCTATCCTATGAAGCCCGTATTCACTTAAAGATTGCTTGTAGTACTCATAAGGCGTTACACCACAATACTCCACAGTTCCTAGCCCAAAAACGTACGCTATCTGGAGGAAACAGACATTCCAGGAGCACAGATAACCTACTCCTGATACCCGCATGGTTCATCAAGACTAAAACTTCCAACAGAGCATTTTCAGGAGCGGCACCAAGAATCTGTAACTTGCTCCCACCATTCATCAGAAAAATTACCTCAACGTTCCTCTTCAAAAAGGAAGCAAAATCATCCCTTACCGTAAATTCATCACAAATCCCAAGACAGCCGCAAACTCTAGTGCGAAGATAAGTCCTTTTCAATCACGATTTGACTGCCTATAACATAGCTGTTCCATTCTCTGTATCTGTACCCCAAACTTTATTATGTCTCTGTTGTTACTTATTTTACGTTGTATTGATCTATGATATTGGAAACAAGTGCTTCTTTTATTTCCCTGCTCACTTTGTAAACCGTTCTGTTACCCTATCTTGGGTCTGGTTCGCGCTATAGAAAACTCTAAAAATAAAAACAATAAAATAAATAGAGGAGGAGTTAGGAATAATGATCTATACTTCCTCTATCTGCAATTATCTTTCAATATTTTGTGTTCAATATTTTTTCAATGATATTCTTGTAACACAATACTTATAACCTTAAAATTCAGTTGTACAATCATCTAAAGGTTTGGACAGTATGGACTCTATCCTTGGGCATCAATGTTTCAGGGGTCCCTCGGTTAGAATGATCAGACATCTACTGCTGCTCTACCTTTATCTCTAATGAAGCAGAAACCGTCAAATTATTTGATGATTCTTTCTCTTTCATATCCACTTACATTGATCCAGAGGTTTGCATCAGGATGGGGAATTTAATTGATACATTAGATTTGTTAGTCAAACACTAAAAAGGAGATTTAGTGTTTGCTATTTTTGAATGAATGGAGGGTGCACTTACCATCTGTAATCCAGAGTATCCAATATTATGTTGCCTTTACCCGATCAGGTCAAGGGTATTAAATATTATAATACTGTTTGACTCCATGGATGCGTTTTCTCTGCACAAATGCTCACTAACGTCTGTTTAATATGTCAGCCCTTAGGTGTTCCACTCAAATTCCTTCCTCAACCACAGCGATACCTGTTAACCGCAAACTCGACATATGTCTCAACTCTGGCTTCATCTTTGAGAGGACATCATTGACAATGAAGGCGTTGATGTACCATCTATGTCAAGAGTTAAATGGTGAGGAAATGGGAAATGGTTGTATGGCTGCGACAAACTGGAGCACAGGAAACACTGACTTCAAAGCTCAAGTACGTCTTTGAAGATGAATTAAGGCTGCAAATCATCACCTTCAGACAACCGAAACCAATAGAAAATGGAGAATGAGTAGACAAGAAAGACACAAGTACCATCCCCATGCTAAACGGAATTTTGAGGGGTAGTGATTTATATGTAAGGATACATGTGAAAATAATTAGATTCAGAGAGGATAAAGGTTACAGAAACTACAGTGTAGGTTTTCGTGTGCAAGTAGTTAATTTCCCCAAACATTAAGAAAATATAATGTACAGGCTTTTCAGTAAGCGTAGGGGGTTTATCTGCTTAGAAGAAAGTGGAAGAGGAAGGAATACAGGTAATAGTAGGAGTTATAGTAATCTGCCAGAAAAAGAAGTAGTGACCAAGAAGGGGTTAGGGTACAACCTTACACTTGTCAAGACCATTGCTGGTCTACCAGAAGCAGCGTATTGAAATAGGAGAATGACATTCAACATTTATGATGCTTAATTTGTAAGCATTGAAAAGAGTGACTTTAACCCAGTTTGTTAAGAGAAAGAAAGACCTCTCCTTCGTCGGCTGCAGCAGGCCGTATATTGCTTTTATTCAAGGAACTCACTTGACGCAGTGGGAGTGTGATAAACTTAGGAGGCAGTGGGTGGGGCAGGTATTTTCAGCATAACCTGGCACCCCAGCAATGCTTTGCAGTCTATGTTGCTGAGTCACAGAACTAAGGGAGTGGTTATACTGATTCAGAAATTCCTCCCCTACTGCATGCACAACAATTGGGTAGATGATGAAGGACTCTATGGGGCATATTATCAAGACAGGCAATAAAATGATCGCCGCTTTAGCAGCAGAAGCAACGATAATTGGCTTAATAATATGCTCTATGGAATTCCAATTGAAGCCCATGTTAAATGTGAATGACATCTAACATGAGCTTCAATTGGAATTCCATAGAGCATATAATCAAGCCAATTATCTCTGTTTTAGCTGCAGTTTACTGCCCCTAAAGCAGCGTCAATTTTATCGCCTGTCTTGATAATATGCCCCTATGTCTTTTTTGATTTTTGGCTCTATATAAACTCCAGTGGGAGAAAAACTGCGGGGCATATTAACAAGGAACAGCAAAAATTAACGCTAAGGGCGCTTAGTGTTAATCTTTTTAACGCCCGCTATCGCTGTATATTATCGCTTGGTTATCGCGTTAATAACGCTAACCGCCTAGGCGATAAAAAATCCAGCGATAGCGGCATTTTGGGAGGTTATCGCTGTTAACGCAGCGATAAAACTACAAGGATAGGGATATCCTTGTTGATAGCCCATGGTGGATTTAGCCATGTAATCCACCTCCCATTGGATTACATGGCTAAGTCTGAAAATTAGCAGATGTAAAAAAGCAGCAGCGTGGTTAGCACTGCCTTTTTTGTCTCTAACAGGGTTAGCGTGAAGCTTGATAATAGGAGAAATGGTGCTTAGTGACATTTCTCCTAAGATTTTGCTCTGGAACGCCCACTTTGCATCTCATTAGAGATTTTTAGGGCTAAGGACACAGTGAGGTAAGTGGGCTGGGCCTTGATCTTGCGGGGTGGAGGGGTAGTTTTTCGGGGGGGAGGTAGGTCTTAGGACTCAGGAGGGGGTCGGGTCAGTTTTTAGCGTGGGGACAGTTTTTAGCGTGGGGACAGTTTTTAGGTCTAAGGGTGTGGGGAATAGGAACAGTTTACAGGGCATGGAGCATGGTTGAGGTAGTTTAGGGATGTAGGGGGTTGTTTTTCGGGCTCAGGTCTGGGGGCTGCAGTAGGGGTAGTTTTTGGGGTGTGGGCTTAATTTTTAGGGCTTAGGGCAGCGGGAGAAAGGACAGTTTACTGGGCAAGGGGCAGGAAAGGGGTAGTTTAGGGATAAAAGAGATAGTTTTTAGGGCTCAGGGCAGGGGACAGTTTTAGGACTGAGGGCGGATGGGGGCTGAGTCAGGGAACTTCACGTTGGTAGGGAACAGTTTTTTAGGGCTAATGGCTGGGTTTGGGATAGTTTTTGTGGCATGGGGTACATTTTTAGGGCTGAGAACAGGCAGAAAAGGGACAGTTTATAGGGCAGGGAGCAAGGTCGGGATAGTTTGGGGATATCAGGGATCCTTTTTAGGGATCAGTACAGGATGGCTGGGCTTGGGGTCGTTTTTGGGATGTGGATTTACAAAAGGGGGTGGTGATGAACAGAGTGTCTGAATTGAGCAGACCACTCTTACCCAGTCCAAAGATCAGGGCTTGATCCATCACCGTTATTTATCTCACTGCCCCATCCCAGCTCAGAACCTGGCTATATGCAAATCAGTCTGTCCCTGGCCCAGTGCATCATGGGAACAGGGCAGACTAAACTACCAAGCCAATTCTTTACCAGAAAGGAGACAAGCTACCGGGGACCGGTTTCTGGCATTTCAGCCTCTTCGGCCCGGCTTGCTTGAATCCTGATGGAGCAGTGAGAAAGGGACTCATGTCTGAGTATACCCTGCCACACCTATAGTGGCCAAAATCGATTTACAAAAGGGGGTGGTGATGAACAGAGTGTCTGAATTGAGCAGACCACTCTTACCCAGTCCAAAGATCAGGGCTTGATCCATCACCGTTATTTATCTCACTGCCCCATCCCAGCTCAGAACCTGGCTATATGCAAATCAGTCTGTCCCTGGCCCAGTGCATCATGGGAACAGGGCAGACTAAACTACCAAGCCAATTCTTTACCAGAAAGGAGACAAGCTACCGGGGACCGGTTTCTGGCATTTCAGCCTCTTCGGCCCGGCTTGCTTGAATCCTGATGGAGCAGTGAGAAAGGGACTCATGTCTGAGTATTCTGTTTAATTCAGAGACTCTGTCCCTCACCACCCCTTGTTGTAAATATTTTTGTCCACCCTAAGCGTGGAAGGGTATACTCAGATGTGAGTCCCTTGCTCATTGCACCATCAGGATTCAAGCAAGCCGGGCCGAAGAGGCTGAAATGCCAGAAACCGGTCCCCGGTAGCTTGTTTCCTTCCCAGTGTAAGAATTGGCTTTTGTAGTTTGGTTTGCCCTGTTCCCATCATGCACTGGGACAGGAACAGACTAATTTGCATACAGCCAGGTTCTGAAACTGGGATGGTGCAGTGAGCTAAAAAACGGTGTTGGATCTAGCCCTGATCTCTTGACTGGGTGAGAGTATTCTGTTTAATTCAGAGACTCTGTCCCTCACCACCCCTTGTTGTAAATGTTTTTGGGATGTGGGCTTACTTTTTAGGGCTCAGGGCAGGGGGAGAAGGGATCACATACAGGGCAGAGTCGGTAGTTTAGGGATGTAGGGGATAGATTAGGATGCAGGGCTGGAGGGGCTGGGCTCACGGTAGTTTTTGGGGTGTGGGTTTAAATTTTAGGGGACAGGGGAAAAAGGGCAAGTTTACATAGCAGGGGGCAGTGGTATGGTCTTTAGCCAGCATGCCCCTTTACCCAGCATGTCTTTACCACGAAATTGTGAGGTAAAGGCATACATGATAAAGGAATGTGTGCTAAAGACATGGTTGTGGTAGGGACTGCGTCATAGAGGCATGCGTTGTACCATCATGCAACTGAACCCGGACTTCCGTAATCCTACACTAGGTCTCCTCACTCACCCCTGTGAGATCCTCAGGAATTTCAAGCTTTTAATTCCCGAATGTACAAGTCGGAATCAGTGGCGTCACTAGGGGGGAGCGGGGGGTGCGGACCGCACCGGGTGTCACCCCATCTGGGGGTGACACCAATGTAGCTGCCTCCACCCTCCTGGCCGCGCTACTACTGCTAGTGCACGCAGTGCTCAGACTCAGCGCACCGCCAGCGGCAGCCGCACGATGCACCGCGGCACGCCACCAGAGATACTGTGATGATGATCCCATTCGGGATCGATCATCATTGCCTGGGCTGGTGGTGCGATGCGGGTGCGTGCGGCGCGGCGTTCACTGGTTCGCCGCGTACTTAGCAGTTAAGTTTACTTTGGGTCCCAGGGCCGTCAATCTAATTTGTGCACCAATGACGGCCCTGGGACAGCCCCCGCGCGCTGTGCGCACCTGCTGCTCCCTCTCTGACACGTCACGGCGGCGTTCACGCGCCCGGCATGCGCAGTGGTGCCTGGTCATCGTCGTGAGAATGAACAATTAATACCGACCGACGACGACATCAGAGAGACCACCATCATCTTTTTGTTGTTGATATCGCCGCGATTGCCGTCGTCGTGGTCTCGTAGTCGTCTCTCCAGTCTCCCCTTTAAAATTTGGGACGGTGAGAGAGAGAAATAATATTTATTTATTACAGTACTACTACTCCGACAGTACATGAACCTATTACTAAGTTAAAAATGTGGCAGTGCAGTGGCACACAAATGTTTATTTATTACATAGTACTACTCCGGCTGTTACCAGTCTACAGCACCCTTGGCTATGGTGGCATAAACTGGTACCACCATTAACTGCCTATGTGTTACTAAACTCTTAAACTGTTTTGCGACCAAATTCTAGAAAATCCACACAAGTTACAGAGCAAAATAATTGTACAATGTGAGCTGGAACTTCCCTTGGACTCGCCAGAGTGCTGGTCGTTAAGCAATTGGGATCCATTAGGCATACGTAGGTCAGGCTCGAGGTTGGACCTGGGTCACATTGCATGTCTATTGCGGTATTTCAGGGTGTTACAAATTCAGGTGCTTCATGCTCCGCTAACAGCTCCCCAAGGAAGAACAGGTGGTGCTTGGAGATTCTGCCGGCCTCTCTGATGGTAGTGATTGAACTGGAAACCCAAGGCATATTCTTCCTTAGTCCAAGACTGGCATTTCTTCACCGAAGATGGTACTGCCAAAGACCTTTGAGACCATCTACTTTGATGGACCCTCTACTTTCTTTGCCAGTGAGCCCAAAGCTCTTACTTTACGTAAATGTGAGTCTTGTTTTCAGTTTGTTATTTTTTATGTGTCTTCTTCTTCATATCGCCAGGCTCTGCAACACTCACTCGACAGACAGTGCATGAACTTACTAAGTTAAAAATGTGGCAGTGCAGTGGCACACAAATATCATGCTTTTTTTCTTTTTGCTGTAAATTACTGGCACAATGACAAACGAACGTGCGGCCCGTGCACCAGGCTAAAGCTTTCAATTCTAACCTTCCTTAGTTGGGCTGCGGGGCGGGCAGACAGTCACGAAAGAAAGGCCCTGGCCCCCCACCACACCTCATAATCAATCATTGATGTGCCCCCTAAGTGCGACTTGTGAATGCTGGTGATAATTGAAAACACGGTCAAGTCACAAAACAAGGTCTCATCACCTAGTAATCAGCGCAGGGCTCTGAAAGAGATTATCCTTTTTAATAACACCCTCGATGTGGTGGACATGAAAAAATCTTAGGCGCCAAGATGCAGCCAGGCTGGCAGTGGCATGGGGAAGAAGTCCGACCTTGTTGAATTAAAATTTTCTCCTATGGCCTTTGTAAATATAGGAACTAAATTTACAAACGTAAGGATTCTATATGGTCCCGTTATTTGCCATCTGTGTCCACTGGCTCAGCGGACTCGGAACGGAGGAGGTCCATGCGGTAAGTCGTGAGGGGGTGACACCATGAGTTACCCGCACCGGGTGACACCAACCCTAGTGACGCCACTGGTCGGAATCCCCATGGATTCCTTAGAGGAAGGCAGATTCCTTAACACACTGCACCTTCCCCATTTATCGGCGGACTAAGCAGTGTTGTTAGAGGCCACCATAATGGAGGAGAAAGTAGAGCATACCATAAATAATCTGACAACAGTGAATGCCACGAGAGAACAAGGTTTCCTGGCCAAATATAATAAGTTTACTAAGTCTCTGGTTATCCCGCTCCTGTGTTGGTTGTTCTAGGAGACGATAGCTACAGGTATCCTACCAGCGGATTCTCGTGGTTCAAAATAGTTCTCATTCCAAACAGGGCAGGGAACCCCAGAATGAGCTTACTATTCCCCTGCTTAACGCAGGTAGGCCACCTTAAACAAGGTACCATTACCATAGTGCACCATAATCAAGTGAGGTTCATGCCCGGGAGGGCTTTGTCTAATCATTTACTGCTCCTATTGCATGGTATCTGCCAAGTGCGGGACGGCAAGGATGAGAAAGTAGTCATCTGCCTTTACGCTGAAAGGTGTTTGACAGAGTGGAGTGGGGGTACTTTCTCCACACCATGGAGCAGATGGGTTTTGGGGAGACATTCTTGGGCTATGTAAGATCCTCTGAGGCAGTGATAACAACCATGGGCTTTACGTCACCTCGATTATCAGGGCACCAGGCCAGGGTGCTCACTGTCCCCGCTATTGCTCCTTTTGGTGCTTGAACTGTTGGCAATAGCTATCAGATGGGCCCGGGAGTCTGTTGGGATATGGATGATGGTGGGCCAACATAGGAAATTTCTTTTCGGAAAATGTTCTCCTAATGTTGACTCAGCCCCAGCGATTGGATGGTTGCCCTGATAAACCAATTCTCAACGTTCTAAGGATACTGAATTAACTGAGCCACATATGAGACCCTCCCTCTTACATGGGTCTCTACCCAGCGACGCAGGAATATCTGCCCTTTAAATGGAAACACTGACACCTCAAATGCCTAGAGGAGTTGGTCTAGAAAGTCCTAAAAAAATGGTTCAGGACAACCTCACTCCCTTCATGGTCAAGACTGAGGCCAATTTGAAAAGATGGGATTAGCTGAACCTGTCCCCATGGGGTAGAGTGCAGGTGATGAAAATTAATTTTGCACCCAGATTTAATTTCATTTGTGGGATGCTGCCTCTGCCGGTACCCAAAACTCAATTGCGACTGATTATCTCAAAATGACATGCCACTTCGAATGCCAGTGGCCTCCACTTGCCAAAATTGAATGTAATTGGCTTACTCATCAACTGGACTGATCGATCTAAATGTTAAAGACGTTTAGGTAAACACTGTTGTGGAATCCCTTGAGGGGCAGTTGCTGGTGTCGGACACGTATTTCGCAATATACTACCCAAGAGTGGAGGAGGGATTCAGGGGAAGGAATACTGTCATACAATCCTCGAAGGTGACTTGGAAAAGCGAGCATGCACTGGTGAAGGGCTTGGTTATGCTCCGTGCAAATGCTCCCTTATGGTACAATGTATCAGGTGAGGGACTCGGAAATTAGTTGGTAAATCTGGAAGAGTTGTAACATTTAGAGCGTGGTGGACATGTTTCGGGGGGAGGGGTGGTTTAAATCCTTTAGGGGTCTGAAAGTTGAATTTGGACTCCCAGCTACGCAGGTCTGGAGATATGCCTATTTGAGAAGTACTTTGTCAGCAGCAGTTAGGAGAGAGTCGTATGAGATACTATCGTCTCCTCTGCACCCACATATTCATACATGGAAATATTTTGGAGGAACCATCTCGGGGCTATATACTCTTATGAAACAAGTCTTTTACACAGCAAGAAGGGTGGGGAGGTGTTAGGAAACCTACCTGGTGGTCGAGTTTGATGATGATGACTGGGATGAACAGATGACTGACCTTATCCTAGGTATGAGGGAAGCGAAATTGCAGTAAAGACATTGTAAGATACTAAATAGATAGCACTGGACAACGGTGAAACTCTACAGGGCAAAATAGTGTCTGATACTAGGGTGCTAGATGTTTTAAATGGAACGGGAGACATAGTACTTATTTTATGGAACTGTAGCAGCGATGTAGACTATTGGTAACAAGTTAAATTCATTCTTGAGGAAGAGTTGGGAGGTCTCCTGATATTACAGAGGCAGGGGTCACTTCTACATGACTTTTCACAGTTGCCCACCCTGATTTCTTATGAACCATTGGCTTTCAATTGATCTGGCAGTGGCAAAATTGGGAATACTGAGACTGTAGAAGACCATACAGACCCTGTCCTGTAGGCAATGGCTTGAGGATAAGTATGATATGGCAAGTTATAAATATAATATACATACTTAATGCAACATGTGAAAATTCAAGGCGATATGGAAAACTTTCTGCTCTGCTGAGTTTTGTACCAGTGGGGGAAGGACTTTGAGATGATGGTGTGGAGGACGGTGGAGTTGACTTGTGTGGTGGGAGGTATGACTCTAGGAAGGTGGATTTCACTCTGTATTCGGTATTTTGTCTGCTTCCTAGACAGTCCATATGCAGTAGTGGCTGCTATGGGGCAGGATTGGTTCGGCGGGGAGGGGGTGGGGGGTAAAAAAAAGAACAATCCACTAACCTGCTAGCCACTGCCTCTCCTCTGTCCGGTGCAGGAAACAGGAAGCACACAGGCTCCCAGGCTCCCCTAGCCAATCATGACAATGCTGTCACCAGCGTATCAGCAGCATCACCCTGGTTCAGTACTCAGACAGGGACTGGGAGCCTGTGCATGTTCTCTTCCAAGGCTGTGCAATACCGCCGGGATGAGAACGTGCTAAGTGCGCATGACTGTTCGGTAGGCCAAAGACAGCTGGACAAACTGTCATGTGTACTTAGAAAATGCCCACCACTCCTCCCACTGCTCTGTGGTTACTCCAGCCCTGCACTACCGACACACCAAAGCAGAGCTAGTACTTAAAAAAAATTATAATACCATGGTGTCATTATTATTTTATTTTTCCTGTGGGATGATGCTCTTCTGCCTTAGCAGAGGACCTGCCCCTATTCATATGCATCTATTCGGGACAGGGTCCTTTTTTTGTGAACTGCATCCATGCTGGTAATAAGGAGGTGATGTTATTCGTTTTCTTATAAACCCAAAAATAAATGCTATAAAATAAAATGACCTCACATTTGAGGGGTGCGATTACTATTCCAATTCCAAAAATGCTCTAAGCAGCATCTCATTGATGGTTGAAAGTTAGTGCTAAACGACATAGGGACTCGTTTTTTTTTAATATGAAGCAATAACAACACCATTTGTATTCTAAGGGTACATGTGAAGTATTTATAAATAACACTAGATACCAGAGGGTCTCAAGAGAAGGTGCCCACGAGAATAAAGAAGTCACCCAAATCACCTGCACCGCTAAATCAATGCAACACAGGATATTCTCAAAGGGTGAGGAAATAACCCATCAGTCACCATTCGGATCCGCCCTTCATCATTTGGGATTTTATCCGAACCACCCGTCTGAGAAAATCAGTGCCACACTCAGAGGTCAACCCGGTGGTTAGGGGGTCCCTCAGAGGATATGGACACTAACAGTGTGGTCTACCACTCGATGATAATGAGTGGACAAATACATGGGACTGGGGTGTGCAGTGCAAAGAAAAGTGAGTGAGAAAAAGAAACCAAGACAAAAGAGTGCGTTAAAATTGATTTAGAAAAGGCACAAGATAATATTTATTCTATGTGTGCCTTCAGCACCAAGATTAAAAATATGTGCGACCTTAAGCAGTCTGGTTATGTAGCTCTTTCCGTCGGTACTCCGGGGCCGGCGTCCTGGCCGACAGGACGCCGGCCCCGGAGTACCGACGGAAAGAGCGGTGCTTCATCTTCCCCTGAGCCGCTGCCAGGTGGGGTGAGGCCAGTCTACCCTACAGATCAAGTGATCAACACTGACTGTAAGGGCACGCGGAACATTCAGGTGACTGTTAGCACTTGTTTTAGATTTCCTTGTGTCACTCTCATTCACTTCACTTATTATTATTTTCACCTTGTGCAGTAGCTCAAATTATTCAGTTCTTGGTCCTGATGAATGCAAGGACGTAGCAGTCCCCATATTGTAGAAACATGTTGACCATCCCTACCTCAGGCAGTCTACATAACCAGACTGCTTAAGGTCGCACATATTTTTAATCTTGGTGCTGAAGGCACGCATAGAGCTGCTAAATTCTGCCAGGTTAATAACATTTATCTATAACATGTTACAGTGACTGCTTTCCAGTCAGTCACTACTATGAGGATGGGTTTCCTCTGCTAGTCTACTTCCTGTGGTTACACACTACCCCGCCTCCAAGTCTGGTGCAGTTTCAGCTGCTTGCCCTGCTACATAAAAGAGATAAAAAGAACTTTGGTGTAACTTCTTCATTGGGGTCTTTCACTAGAGATTAGAAATTGTGAGTACATTCAGGAACCATGATGGAAGATGGCTTTATTGTTTCTGTGTTGTTTACCTGTACTGTAATTGTTGATACTGACACACAATAAAATAATGTCTATAAAAAAGTGCATTGCCTTTTGAATTGCAAGATTATGTTAGATATTGTGCTGGGTCAACTATTGTCCCTGTCCCACATATATATTCTGTTCTGCAGGCCCTCAAGGAGTGCACATCATGCAGGACTTACAAGCCCTATAACTCATTTTTACATCTGTTTCTTTTTTTTTTTTTTAGATGTTTGCACAGTACAAAGAAAAGAGTAACGCCTACTTTTGGATTGGCCTGAGAGTCAACGAAAGCAATTCTGAATGGACTTGGCTCAATGGCTCCACACTGCGAGAAGGCAGGTAAGCCTGAAATCCTATTTAGTCATACTGCTTTCAGCAGACACTTCCCTTGTGTCATGAGAATCTCCAGTTTATACACTGTGGTGTCACTAAGAGTGGGAGGGAGTGTGGTGAGGCGTATGCATTCTGAATATTGTGTAGAAGTAACATATGAATACAAATTGACCTGAAGGACATCTTGGGCCAGATAAGCCTGGGGGGCAGGGGGCAGAGAAAATAAATTGCTTGTTCGGACAAATGATGGATAGGATGCGGTACATCATGCATCTCTTTTTTAGGTGATCTATGGCACGAAAATGGACAACAGTCACCTGCCATGGCTCCTTGTGTCTTTTATACCCTAGGAGGATTCTCATTAAATAGCAGGAGTTTAGAGTTTGACCATGAAGCTCAAGAGAGATAAGGAGGGAGGTGTACAGACTTAACTCAGCAAGGAAGGGACTATTTCATGGTAGAATCAAGGATGGTCAAGGCCATCGTTTTAGAACAGCAGCAGAGTATTGCTGATGGTGGGAGAAACAACTACAAAAGCTATTTGTAATGGATGCGAGTGATAAAGGACTGGTAATATCTATCATGGCACTTGGGGGCCCATCCACTCATCCACACCTTTGCATGAGGTAATTGACAGTACTTTGACTGCGGCTATATCAGAACTAACTTCAAGTGACACTTCAAAATCTCTCAGATACTGAATACAAACAATGCATAATGTTGACTTTAAAATACAGTTTACCTTTAGTGAACATCTAGCATAACATTTCAGTATCTTTTTTTTAATTTTAGAAAGGTTACCTCACAAAAAATCCAAAATAGATTTTGTTTTTTCATGATGAAATGCATTATGGAATGGCAGTCCTTTATAATTAAGTTTAAAATTATTAGGTACTTCTCTAAATGAAATGATAATTCTATCAAACATATATATTTAAAAAAATATGTCCTGATCAAATCTTTAATGTAGCATGAAATATGGTAACTTTAAATGCTGAAACATACAATGCATATAGAAATATATCTTTAATATCCATTTGGCAGATAGATCATACTTTCTAATTATTCTTAAATCCTTTCAATACAGATATTGAGGCAAACATATCAAAGGCCCATTAGGAAGAAAATCATGAGACAGAGGATCAGAATAGTTACTTAAGTGATCTCCCTTCACCAATGGGCGTTACAAGTCCTACCACAGTTTGTGAAAGAAGAGTGGCTCCCACAAGACAAACAACTATACCTGCTGCACACGTACAGCCACCTACACTATACACAACATATTTACCATATTTGCATTAAACTGGAATGAAAGATTATCTTCCATTATTAGTTGCATTGATAATATGTTAGGGGGTTCAACAATGGAATAAAATACATTGACACATAGTATTTTAAAATTCAAAAAATTGTAAATATTTGACAAATGTGCTACTGCTATGGGGGTGCTTAGCAGAAGAACCAGTTTCAGTTTATAAACTTTATTTCGATGTAAAAATAAATCACAAAAGTCATCTCGAAATATACCTAAAAGCTAGGTTAGAATATACATCAATTCCATAGAACCACACATGATTGTACCAAGGACATTGTAAAACATATTAAGACAATAAATAGTATAAAAGGGGTCTAAAACACACAATATATAAAAGCCTGGTATTATAAAGAGCATCAGTTCTAAACACAAAAATCCACAAAAACAATTAGAGTATGCACAAAACAGGGTGATCATTTTAATCAATACCTCTCTTCTTTCCAATGGATCACCCAAACCCAGCCCAGAAACTTAGCTATAGAAATCACAGAGGGACCATCTACTGCTGTTTTATGTATTCTAAATGACTCGTTGTGTAGCCTTGTACCCAGTCTCAAGAAAATCAGTTTCAACCAACGTCGCCTTGGAATTCTATAGGCTGGGCAAGCAAAAAATATATGGGCCACAGAGTCTGGTCTCTCTGGACAAAACGGAAATCTAGTGTTGGACACATCAAAATTGGACCATTTTGAAGTGAAGACCCTCGTCACTAGGGTCCCCACTCGAAATTGGTGGAATAATGTTCTGTCACTTGTGGATGTGATTAAGTCCCAGTATAATTCTAATACTGGTTCATATTTGGTTTCAAGAAAGGTACTAGACAGTGAAGAAGTACTGACTGCCGAAAACCTCTTGGTGTAAATCAGGTGCCAATAAGCCACCTTTAGCTCACTTTTGCTGGGAAAAGTACTTCCAGCCGGACGTGTCCACTGCTGGCTTAGGCCCATCTCAATAAAGATGTTTTTAACACACCTAAACCACGCTAGCTTGTTGTTTACATCCAGCTGCCTAACTTCCTATACAGCTTGGGCATAGTTGCCTAGCTCTGGAGTCACCCAAATTCGTCTCCAATATGCGATTTGTCTATACCTTGACATGTCCGTAATGGAATGACATCTCAAATCCGAATACAGGGGGATCAGTGGAGTGGATTGAGGGAGGCCTATCAAAGATCTTAGAAATTTATTTTGACCCGTCACTAGAGAGTATAAGTTAAGATGACTCCGCAACTCGGCACCATAGAGGATGGAGGCACCTATTTTGGTATTGTATATCTGATAAAACTGGTGAAATGGGTTTGGTATGGGAACATCTGTGTTCTGTTAACAAAGCACCTGACAATTGGGCGTGTCTTACTGTGAAACAGTCTATTTGGGGCTTCCAAGTCAACTTCTTATCAATGGTTACCCCCAAATATGAAAAATTGGATGTTTGCTCTAAGATACCTTCCCTCAAACTGACCTTACTGACAACCTTGTTTGAGTTCTGGAAGACCATGAACTTGGTTTTGTACACATTGACAACCAGTTCATGGTCTGTACAAAACTCCTCAAACTTTGAGAGGGCACGTTGAAGACCCTGTCTTGTTTTAGATAAAATCAGGGTGTCGTCGGCAAACATCAGTAGAGGGATCTTTGAACCCACTAAGCTGGGGGCATCAGTAGGATAGTTATCAAAATATTTCAAGACACCATTGATGTATATTGAAAACAGGGTAGGTGCGAGAACGCACCCCTGTCTTACCCCTAGCAGAAGAACCATACGTTTTCACCAAGAAATGGCCCACTGTAGCAAGGATCAATTTAAGGACTGGGGTAGGTTAAATCATCACTGGAATTTCTGCAAACTATGCAAACAAATTCCAGTGATCAACAAATCCATGCTCTACAAATTGAAGTGGCTTCCAACCACAGTATCTTGTCTATGTCTGACATAATAAGGAATAGTAGTCAGACTGCTGAAAGTCAAGGGGACATGACAGAGACAAATATCAACAGGCCAATTCCTAGCAATTTAATAAAGAGGAGGTATGTGCTATTTTAAAAAGCACATAAATCGATTTTTGCAAGACATTGCGTCGCTTTTGAGCTGCAAAGTATGGCAATGCAGCTCCTAGCCCTGCCTTGCATTACCCCCCATCAAGGAGGCATTACACGGGTGGAGAATGATGTTCCCATGCATCCACCAATGGATTTTGGTGCAAACCTATGTTTACTAAAGTCAGTAAACCTGAGTTTATGCCAGAATGGTGCCCCTACCCAACATTGGCGTAACACGGAGAAATATCTTAAATCTCTCTTTGCTTCTGTGATGTATTCTGCAGCAAACATGCATAGGAAAATATGGCTGAAATTATTGTTTTTGTGCAGAAAGGTATACCTTCCTGCACAAAAACTATTCTGGCCACAACACAGTACAAGGATGTCTACATTGGTGCTAGAAAGCCCCAAGAGCACCAGTGCAGGAAGAGCATTGCTATATTTTGTAAATATACCACTGTTCACTTCACGAAACGCAGAGATCCAACTTCCCTAATGCATTGCATTGAGTGAAAGACTAGTAAATCTGTGCTGTTGTTTCAAACAGAAATCCTACATTTTTCTGCATTTTATGTCTTCCACTTTCCTGTGAAAAAGATTACTTATCTAAACTTTGACTTTAAGTGTTTATATTACATTTTATACAACATTTATAATGCACTTACCTTGGAAATAGTTATTTGTTATGTGTGTTTGACATTTGATTACATCAGCAGCCCTTGAGGCATCATGAATTGTGTTTCGTGGGGTAAGTCTTTCTTCTTATCGGAGTTGTCTAACTCACTCTGTTGCAATTTTTTATTGCAATATCCGAAACATGATACATGACTAAGATACATTGTACAAAATACAAGAGGGGATAGAGGGAAGGAGATGGGGGAGCAGCAGGTAGGATTCATGCCATGCATATTGTATATTCATAAGGAGGAGCCCAGCTGGCCTAGGAGAAAGAACACTACATCAACGCCAACAAACAAAAGAAGAGCGATATCCCAGGGTGGGGGTGGGTGATACAGAGGAGAAAGGATAACCCAAGGTGTCAGAGAAGGATGATACGGTGTGTGGTGTGCAGGCATGGCAGACAGGGCATGACATAGGTCATGGTGTGGTATGCATATATGAGGAGATGGGGGAGAAGAGTAAAGGAGAGAGGAAGAGGAAGGGGTAAAAAAAAGATAGACAGAGAACAAGAAGGGGGAGAAGGAGGATAGGGGAGGGGTGCTGGGGAAAGGGGTGTCCAAAGAAGCGGAAAAGTGACTGACGCAAAGGGGAGGGGGCAAATGGGGGTGGGAGGACTCCTCCGGTGCAGCTGACAGGACACAGTGTCCCAAGCTGCACCGATAAGCACACTTTGTCATAGTCCTTTCGCATCCGGAGAATTATTTCCACCTGGTCCTGGGGATTATTGATGATACACTCATGGGCAGCAGTCTGATTCATTGCCGCCAGCCATTCTTCCTGCGAAGGGTGTGTGGCAGGTGCCAGTGCTAAAGGAGGCAGATTTCAGCTGTAGCCAGGGCCATGTGCCGGATGCAGCTAGGGCGAGAGAAGTCTGGGAAAGCTCCAGTGTAATGCAGGAGAATCAGGGAGTGGGGGAGGCGGATCCTGACCCTGCACTATCCTCACCACAATACAAAAGGGATGGTCGAGGGTAAGTTGCAAAGAATGTTCACAATGTCATAACAGGTAGCTGGGCACCACCGACAGTTCACATGTATACCATAGACAATGTCTCGAGGGGTATCGTTTGGTAGGGAAACACATTAACCCTGGCAGAGGCCTCTGCTCCGCCCGCGAAGTGTGCCGAGATTTGCCTCCTCTGCGTTCTGCCAAGAACACGGAAAAGGCATATCTCTGCACACTCGCAGCCGAGCAGAGTTGGCCAGCCCTGCCTCCACCCCCGTATATTTACAATGAATTCTACATGACTTTATATTCAATTAAAACCACCTACTTGGCATGCGGCGTGCCTGGGCTGCCCTCTTCCTCTTTCTCGCCATCTGGGTAATTCTTTGAGAAAACTATGCATGCGCACGCGCCCGTACATGCACATTTCTTGCAAGAAAGGTGAACGGCGCAAGTGGCACGTGAAAGAATATAAACAGTGGGAAAAAGGCGCAAGCACGGTTATATACTCAATCAGCTATGATGCCCGTACAGTTTAAAAATCTTCGGAATAAGTGAATTCTTTTGGGCAATCACAGGGAGGGCCCCATGAATTACGCTGTGAGGGTCGACTGCGTTTCGGCCTATATATTTGAGCCATTCACCTCTCACAAGCACTTGTTCACAACTTCACAGGTTACATGACATTTAATGTAACACAGCGCAGTTTTGATGGTTTGTTTAAGTAATTGTGTTTTGACCATATGATATAATTAAATATATTTGTAAGGCAATTTCCTAACTTTCACTGTACAGTCTTTTATTTTCTATGCCCCCTCGCCCTATTCTCAGAAATTTACTGTGCATCTATATAATTTCCCCTGCCAATTGATAGCCCTCGAGATATTGTCTATGCTATACAATATTTATCCTGATCTCTATCCGGTTTACGGGTAACCTCTTGTAGTCTGTTACGAACAGTTCACATGTGGCAACATGCCCGCTCCATGCAGCTTCACAATCGCACAATGTCTTAATGAGGTAGATTTTCAGGCTGGCCTCCAGCATCCCCCTGTCAAGTACCTCCAGGAGTTCCATTTAGTTTGCTCCTCAAACTCTAACTGTAATGGAGTTTTCCATTTGGCTCCGAAGCTGTTGTGGAGAGTGAGCTAGTTTAACTCACTCTGGATAGAAAGTCCTTTTCTGGTTATAATGATATGCATCACTGTGCAAGCAGCTACTATTTTACAGGCTACTTCAGGTGACAATTACAGAGCACCATGACTTTTGTGTAGGCAGCAACATCTAACCTTAAGAAGTTTTAAATTATGGTCCCTGACTGCCTGTGCCACCTCTGGGCAACATTATATTTTCTTTGACAATATGTTGTAGTATTTAGGTATGTAGTCATGATCCAAGCACGGAGAGCATATGCACTGTCACCTAACACAAACTAAATGATATTGTTAAAAGTTGTCAAATCTATCTGTTAAAAAAAGAACAGAAAAAATGCCTAAGATAAAATTATCATCACAGTCTGGTTTTCACAGGTGGTTGTATAAACCAAAGAGATTCAATATGAAGCATGTGTTGATCCAGGAAATTTCACTTCAGCTTCTGTTACTAAACAGCCTGCAAGGCATACAATTTACATGTTTAAAGAGTGCTGGTTTTTCCTGTTTCAATACAAATATTCTGTGGCACTTGAAGGTCACACATGACATTCCTTGGGGAAAATGAGTCATACAGGAAAATATAAACTTTGATTGCTGCAAATCTTGAAGAGTATTAGGAAATGCAACGTGTCTGTTCATATTACCCAGCATTGCATCCAAGATAAATGTGAAAAATGAGAAAGTGAGTTCTGGGAAACACCTCCTGCTTTGGCTACTAGAGTCTGATAGCACCATGAAGCTGGAAAGTGAAGGCAGCAAAGTACTTGAATATCTGGGGATAAAGACACTCCTATATGTGTCCCTAGACACCACAGGGTCCAATTCAACCATGAGATCTGTTCACACTAACTCTGAAACTGCAATTCTGTCTTTGTCTTCTCCTCTGCTGGTGTTGACCTAAAACTCTCATGTTCCTCGCCACAGCATATGGAGCAGCCGTTGTTTGCAGCTGCTTAACACCAGGTCCCACTTAAAGCTAATTTGAAAATGCAAAACCTGTTTTGTTACTATTCACAATTATAAACGGTTTATCCATCCCAACTAGGAAACGCAGTTAGAGATTCGTAGATAGGTAATCACTATTTCCATTCGCAAAAATAGCAAATCCGTCAAATTCAGTTAGCATTACTATTTTTGCAAATGGAACTGAAAACCACTTTGATGCTTTTTATTTTTACCTATTTGCAGTCACAAACCTACTTAAAACCAATTCTCATATCGCAAAACCCTTGTACATCTGGGGGCAGATTTACAAACCCCTTGCGCTACCAGTACGTCACTTTTCGGTGCGCACTGGCAGCACATTTCCCTGCCCCATATTTACAAGGACAGGAAAATCCACCCTGCGTGGCCTTTCCTGTCCCTGTAAATATAGCCCTTTTACATGCAGCATTTTGCGTGAAAGGGGCATTCCATTGGTGTTGCTGTGGGTTTTTCCACGCAACACGCATGAAACGAGACACATTTCCAGAATTACGAGAAATCGTAAATCTGGAAATGCATGTGAATGCTACGCCTCCCCAGTGGAGGCATAGGGAGGCACAACGAGGAGAAATGTATTCATTTCTCCTCGTTTTTGTTTCCTGTTTCTATGCGTGCTGCATTCTGCAGCTCACATAGAAAGAAGAAATCACCTCTAATTATTGTTCTTGTTCAGGAAGGGTTCCCTTCCTGCACATAATCAATCATTGAAACACTGCTGTTTTTCAACTTCTATGTGTGCTAATGCAGCACACATATAACTTGAAAAACAGCATTTCAGATTGTTTTTGTGCAGAAATGGAACCCTTCCTGAACAAAACAATCTCCCCACGACGTATGCATCCTTGCACCATGGGGCAAGGGTGCCTGCACCGGTGCATGGCAGCACTTTGTGCGCCAGTGCTGGGGAAAGCACAGAGATGTGACATATTGTTGTAAATATGTTGCATCCCTGTGCTATGAAAGTAACTTATTGTAGCCCAGCCAAATGGCTTGCAGCACGCACTGAGTCGCTTTCATTGTAAATCTTCCTCCAGATCCGTAGCTATTTAGCTTTTTTGGTCTATCTGGTTTTTGGATCCCTGCTGTGAGTCTCACTAAATGTGTTTGTTTAACATCAAGTTCTGGTAAAATGGACTTGTGTGCTAACCAATAGTGCCTCCCTCTTGAAACAAGGGTGACTACTGAGGTAGGAGTCTATGAACTGGTTACATGGCATCAGGAGGAGGGTTCCCCTAACTCCTGCTGGATACAAAACTGCCTTAAGAGTGGCTATGAGGCTGTTGGGTGTGTGCTGTGCTGGTAGGTGTGCTATTGTGCCTTGAGTGCTGCAGGGCGCTGCTGAGGATTACCCTGGGGAAAAGGGATCCACCCGGAACCAATTTAAAGGATCAAGTCCTGGGTTTTGAGCAGCGATTGCTGCTGGAGAATGGTAGCTGTGTGATGGAGTAGCAGGAAAAGCCA